>NC_064642.1:231093829-231775704 GCF_023864345.2 Schistocerca serialis cubense
AGCAGGAGCAGCAGCTTGTTTCTAGAGCCGTTGGCCACTCACCCCCTTCGGGACGCGGTAGTTGCTGAGCACCAGGTTGTCCGCGACCACCTGACGACTGCCGCCCAGAGCCACCGGCCGCAGTCTGCCAACATAACAACACGCATACACTACTACCAACTGTAACCAGTCCTCCACAAAACGTTTACAAAAGGGAGTCCTATTCTTTGGAGTATAATGTTAGACAACTACAAGCAATCACATTTACAGGAAATACGCCACGGTGTGATAAAAACTAATGAATCGGGAGTACAGAAACCAGCATATGATGCAGAAAAATTTCCGCTACCAGTCACAATATAAGATTATTTATTCGTCACACGACCGGTTTCCATCCTCAGGCGTTTACTCATTCATGTACATGTTTATATTGCTGGAGATCACTGTTTGAATACAAAAAAAATATTTGCTGGTGACTAAACAGATACAAGTGGAACATTTGTAAGTGGCAAGGCAGCATTTGTCGAAAATGTATCTGTACTTACACAAAGATGAAGTAACCTTATTATAATTGTGCTGTGGTGACAGTTTTTCCACTCAGTTGCACATTTGTTACCACTTTCAGGTCCATGCTTCTTAAAATTCAGCTTCATATTTCACTACTGTGTCGTGAACTCGTGATATACAGGGTGGTCCATTGATAGTGACCTGGCCAAATATCTCACGAAATAAGCATCAAACCAAAAAACTACAAAGAACGAAACCCGTCTAACTTGAAGAGGGAAACCAGATGGCGTTATGGTTGGCCCGCTAGATGGCGCTGCCATAGGTCAAACGGAAATCAATTGCGTTTCTTTAAATGTTGTTGTTGTTGTGGTCTTCAGTCCTGAGACTGGTTTGATGCAGCTCATGCTACTCTATTCTGTGCAAGCCTCTTCATCTCCCAGTACCTACTGCAGCCTACATCCTTCTGAATCTGCTTAGTGTATTCATCTCTTGGTCTCCCTCTACGATTTTTACCCTCCACACTGCCCTCCAGTACTAAACTGGTGATCCCCTGATGCCTCAGAACATGTCCTACCAACCGATCCCTTCTTCTAGTCAAGTTGTGCCACAAACTCCTCTTCTCCCCAATTCTATTCAATACCTCGTCGTTAGTTATGTGTCGACCCATCTAATCTTCAGCATTCTTCTGTAGCACCACATTTCGAAAGCTTCTATTCTCTTCTTGTCTAAACTATTTATCGTCCATGTTTCATCTTCCATACATGGCTACACTCCATACAAATACTTTCAGAAACTACTTCCTGACACTTAAATCTATACTCGATGCTAACAAATTTCTCTTCTTCAGAAACGCTTTCCTTGCCATTGCCAATCTACATTGTATATCCTCTCTACTTCTACCACCATCAGTTATTTTGCTCCCCAAATAGAAAAACTCCTTTACTACTTTAAGTTTCTCATTTCCTAATCTAATTCCCTCAGCATCACCCGATTTAATTCGACTTCATTCCATTATCCTCGTTTTGCTTTTGTTGGTGTTCAATTTATACTCTCCTTTCAAGACACTGTCCATTCCGTTCAACTGCTCATCCAAGTCCTTTGCTGTCTCTGACAGAATTACAATGTCATCGGCGAACCTCAAATTTTTATTTCTTCTCCATGGATTTTAATACCTACTCCGAACTTTTCTTTTGTTTCCTTTACTGCTTACTCAATATATAGATTGAATAGCATCGGGGAGAGGATACAACCCTGTCTCACTCCCTTCCCAACCACTGCTTCCCTTTCATGACCCTCGACTCTTATAACTGCCATCTGGTTTCTGTATAGATTGTAAATAGACTTTCAATCCCTATATTTTACCCCTGCCACCTTCAGAATTTGAAAGAGAGTATATTCCAGGCAACATTGTCAAAAGCTTTCTCTAAGTCTACGAATGCTAGAAACGTAAGTTTGCCTTTCCTTAATCTCTCTTCTAAGATAAGTCGTAGGGTCAGTATTGCCTCACGTGTTCCAACATTTCTACGGAATCCAAACTGATCTTCCCCGAGGTTGGCTTCTACCAGTTTTTCCATTCGTCTGTAAAGAATTCGCGTTAGTCTTTTGCAGCTGTGACTTATTAAACTGATAGTTCGGTAATTTTCACATCTGTCAACACCTGTTTTCTTTGGGATTGCAATTATTATATTCTTCTTGAAGTCTGAGGGTATTTCGCCTGTCTCATACATCTTGCTCGCCAGATGGTAGAGTTTTGCCAGGACTGGCTCTCCCAAGGCTGTCAGTAGTTCTAATGGAATGTTGTCTACTCCCGGGGCCTTGTTTCGACTTAGGTCTTTCAGTGCTCTGTCAAACTCTTCACGCAGAATCATATCTCCCATTTCATCTTCATCTACATCCTCTTCCATTCCCATAATATTGTCTTCAAGAACATCACCCCTTATAGACTCTCTATATACTCCTTCCACCTTTCTGCTTTCCCTTCTTTGCTTAGAACTGGGTTTCCATCTGAGCTCTTGATATTCATACAAGTCGTTCTCTTCTCTCCAAAGGTCTCTTTAATTTTCCTGTAGGCGGTATCTATCTTACCCCTCGTGAGATAAGCCTCTACATCCTTACATTTGTCCTCTAGCCATCCCTGCTTAGCCATTTTGCACTTCCTGTCGATCTCTTTTTTGAGACGTTTGTATTCCTTTTTGCCTGCTTCACTTACTGCATTTTTGCATTTTCTCGTTGCATCAATTAAATTCAGTATCTCATCTGTTACCCAAGGATTTCTACTAGCCCTCGTCTTTTTACCTACTGGATCCTCTGCTGCCTGCACTATTTCATTCCTCAAAGCTACCCATTTTTCTTGTACTGTATTTCTTTCCCCCATTCCTGTCTATTGTTCCCTCATGCTCTCCCTGAAACTCTGTACAACCTCTGGTTCTTTCAGTTTATCCAGGTCCCATCTCCTTAAATTCCCACCTTTTTGCAGTTTCTTCAGTTTTAATCTACAGTTCATAACCAATAGATTGTGGTCCGAGTCCACAGCTGCCCCTGGAAATGTCTTACAATTCAAAACCTGGTTCCTAAATCTCTGTCTTACCATTATATAATCTATCTTAAATCTTCTAGTATCTTCTGGGTTCTTCCATGTATACAACCTTCTTTCATGATTCTTGAACCAAGTGTTAGCTATGATTAAGTTATGCTCTGTGAAAATTCCACCAGGCGGCTTCCTCTTTCATTTCTTAGCCCCAATCCATATTCACCTACGACGTTTCCTCCTCTCCCTTTACCTACTCTCGAATTCTAGTCACCCATGACTATTAAATTTTCGTCTCCCTTCACTACCTGAATAATTTCTTTTATCTCATCATACATTTCATCAATTTCTTCATCATCTGCAGAGCTAGTTGGCATATAAACTTGTACTACTATAGTAGGCGTAGGCTTCGTGTCTATCTTAGCCACATTAACGCGTACACTATGCTGTTTGTAGTAGCTTACCCGCACTCCTGTTTTTTTATTCATTATTAAACCTACTCCTGCATTACCCGTATTTGATTTTGTATTTATAACCCTGTATTCACCTGACCAAAAGTCTCGTTCCGCCTTCCACCGAACTTCACTAATTCCCACTATATCTAACTTGAACCTATCTATTTCCCTTTTTAAATTTTCTAACCTACCTGCCCGATTAAGGGATCTGACATTCCACGCTCCGATCAGTAGAACGCCAGTTTTCTTTTTCCTGATAACGACGTCCTCCTGAGTAGTCCGCGCCCGGAGATCCGAATGGGGGACTATTTCACTTCCGGAATATTTTACCCAAGAGGACGTGATCATCATTTAACCATACAGTAAAGCTGCATGCCCTCGGGAAGAATTATGGGTGTAGTTTCCCCTTACTTTCACCCGTTCGCAGTACCAGCACAGCAGCAAGGCCGTTTTGGTTAGTGTTACAGGGCCAGACCAGTCAATCATCCAGACTGTTGCCCCTGCAATTCCTGAAAAGGCTGCTGCCCCTCTTCAGGAACCACACGTTTTAAATAGGAACCCCCATGTTTTATTACATATTCGTGTATTACGTAAACAAATATGAATCTTTTAGTTGGACCACTTTTTCGCTTTGTGATAGATGGCGCTGTAATAGTCACAAACGTATAAGTACGTGGTATCACGTAATATTCCGCCAGTGCGGACGGTATTTGCTTCGTGATACATTACCCGTGTTAAAGTGGACCGTTTACCAATTCCGGAAAAGGTCGATATCGTGTTGATGTATGGCTATTGTGATCAAAATGCCCAACGGGCGTGTGCTATGTATGCTGCTCGGTATCCTGGACGACATCATCCAAGTATCCGGACCGTTCGCAGGATACTTACGTTATTTAAGGAAACAGGAAGTATTCAGCCATATCTGAAACGTCAACCACGACCTTCAACAAATGATGATGCCCAAGTAGGTGCTTTAGCTGCTGTCGCGGCTAATCCGCACATCAGTAGCAGACAAATTGCGCGAGAATCGGGAATCTCAAAAACGTCGGTGTTGAGAATGCTACATCAACATCGATTGCACCCGTACCATATTTCTATGCACCAGATATTGCATGGCGACAACTTTGAACGTCGTGTACAGTTCTGCCACTGGGCACAAGAGAAATTATGGGGCGATGATAGATTTTTTGCACGCGTTCTATTTAGCGACGAAGCGTCATTCACCAACAGCGGTAACGTAAACCGGCGTAATATGCACTATTGTGAAACGGAAAATCCACGATGGCTGCGATAAGTGGAACATCAGCGACCTTGGCGGATTAATGTATGGTGCGGCATTATGGGGGGGGGGGGGAGGTGAAGGATAATTGGCCCCCATTTTATCAATGGCAATCTAAATGGTGCAATGTATGCTGATTTCCTACGTAATGTTCTAGCGACGTTACTACAAGATGTTTCACTGAATGACAGAATGGCGATGTACTTCCAACATGATGGATGTCCGGCACATAGCTCGCGTGCGATTGAAGAGGTACTGAATAGCATATTTCATGACAGGTGGATTGGTCGTCGAAGCACCATACCATGGCCCGCACGTTCACCGGATCTGACGGCTTCGGATTTCTTTCTGCGGGGAAAGTTGAAGGATATTTGCTATCGTGATCCACCCACAACGCCTGACAACATGCGTCAGCGCATTGTCAATGCGTGTGCGAACAGTACGGAAAGCATCGTTACACGTATTGCCAAATGCATTGAGGTTGACGGACATCGTTTTGAGCATTTATTGCATTAATGTGGTAATCACGCTGTAACAGCAAGCGTTTTCAGAAATGATAAATTCACAAAGGTACATGTATCACATTAGAACAACCGGAATAAAATGTTCAAACGTATCTACGTTCCGTATTTTAATTTAAAAAACCTACCTGTTACCAAATGTTCGTCTAAAATTGTGAGCCATATGTTTGTGACTATTACAGCGCCATCTATCACAAAGAGAAAAAAAGTGGTCCAACTAAAACATTCATATTTCTTTACGTACTACACGAATATGTAATAAAAATGGGGGTTCCTATTTTAAAAAAACGCAGTTGATATCCGTTTGACCTATGGCAGTGCCATCTAGCGTGCCAACCATAGCGCCATCTGGATTCCCCCTTCAAGCTAGACGAGTTTCGTTTTTTGTAGTTTTTTCGTTTGATGCTTATTTCATGAGATATTTGGCCCGGTCACGATCAATGGACCACCCTGTATAATTGGAACGCGAAGCTGACGCGTGAAATGGACGAAACGCTGCGCTATTGCACTTCCCGAGATGCAAGAGTGATCTGCACGTTGCTCGCAGTCGCAATGTGATTGACTTACGTATTCTTACTTCCACTGTTGTCACGAGGGCCGAGAGTAATAATAGGGATTTCTGCCACAATCATTGTTATGTTCATAACGGTGTCCCACGTGCTTGTATTTATCTACGTACAGACTACAAAACATTACCAACCGGTGTACGCCGCCGCATTCCACCGCCTGGTTCAACCTTTCGCCTCTGCAGTTGTGTAGAGGAATGGGGCGCAATCGGTGCTTTTTGTGGGAACGGCTCACTACGAAGTATGTTATTCTGTATGGAAGTATGTACAGGTGTATGGCATCGGTGTACTGTACACCTTAATTAGTGTGCTGTAATCGTGATATTAATTTACCTGCCCATCCTGTCTAGTCATTCGATATGTTATTCACAAATGAGGAAATGGTTGACAGGATATTTCTGTACGGAGAATGTCACAAAAATGGCACATGTGCGGCACAGGTATATGCCCAGCGGTACCCTAATAGACATCCGACGCGCGACAGGCCGATTGTCTCCATGAACGTGGATCCGGAGCAGAGACAGGAAGCAGCAGAGGTAGCTCTTCTGGCGCCCGCCGCTATAAATCCTCATGCAGGTATTCGTGAAATGGAGAGACAGATGGGAATCCCTCAAACAAGCGTGATGCGTATTTCGCACAGGCATAGATACCACCCGTATCACGTGACGCTAAATCAAGGCCTCCCTGGGGATGACGTTCACAATTGCGTGGAATATTGTCAGTGAGTTCTGTGGCAAGGCCACGATTTTAAGACTAAAGGTACTGCTTACCGACGAGGCCACGTTTACAAACGATGGGAACGTCAGCTGACAGAATATGCACTACAAGTCACCAGAAAACCCACACTAGATCCGCCGGGTTGAACATAAACGGCAGTGGAATGTCAATGTATGGTGTGGATTTGTAGGATACCGCATCAATTGCCCACATTTCATCGACGGCGCTCTTTAACGGGCGACAGTACGAGCTGTTCCTGCTATGTACCTTACTTGCATTGATGGAAGACCTACCCCTTCATTTGCATAAAATTATGTGGTATCAACATGAAGGATGCCCTGCGCATAATGCCATGGTGGCACGACAGCCGCTAAACCAACAATTCCCACATCGCTGGATTGGATGGCGCAGTCGCATTCAGGGATTTCCAGTACTGGAAACATGTGAGAGATGTGATGTGAAAGCCCTTATTACCGCTGCTTGCGCTGCAATAACATTACAAACACAGAGAGCCGAGAGTGGGACCGTGATGGAGCGCGCACAGCAGTGCTGCCAAGTAATCGGTGATCTCTTAGAACATCCGTTGTAGCACTTTGGCTGTGAAACGTGTGATTACACACCGGCATACATTTTGTGCATTATGGAGAAGATGTATGTTCGTTTTTCTGGCACTACTGTACGTTTATGTATACGTTGCGCCATCTGCAATGTTTCAATAGTGTCGCAGTCATTAAAGATGTTCAGTGACATGTGATGTACATGGAACGTATCATTGTGTAAGTGATGTACAACTATGTACAAATAGCATGTATCCCTCTGGGCGATCCTTCGACAGCTATTAATTTTGTTTAATCTGGTCGGAGGTTATCGGCATTTCGTCACCATTTATGTCCATTGTAGTACTGTCGAAAAGTTCAATAAAGCATGCACGAATAAACCGTGTCCTTGTTTTCATTATGGGTGACTGGACATCAGCATGTTTCCCAGGCCACGTACTAACAGTGCAAACAGCAATATGTAAGCACAGCGTTTGTCGCATCGCAGTACGTCAATCACGTCGCGATTACGAGCAACGCGCGGGTCACGCATGTATCAAGGGAAGTGCAGTAGCGGCGCATTTTGTTCATTTCACATGTGAACATCGCGTTGCAATTTCTCAGGATGTAATTGACGTATTGCGGTGCAACCAACACCATTATTATTGTGATTTCTCATGTTCTTGATTGCGTATGGAATAATATGGGGTGTCTAGTTTAAAAAAAAAACATTTCCACATTATTTCGAATATCTCATAGTATTTACTTTCGTGAGCCCCTGCCGTATATTCATGTCCCTGAAATCCGTTTGTGGTTCCAGACATAATGGCGATGAAAAATTTGGATGGGAACCCTGGTAGACTGACTGGCTACATAGTGTGTTAATTATAAACTAAATTCGAGTTACAAACTATTGTGTTTTGTTATATAGTCCTCTCAATGATTTTTCTCATACTCAGCCAAATCAATCGTTAATCTGAGAAACTTATCTACGACACTGTCTATAAATTCTAACGTTTCACAGTTTTTATAGTTACTATGTACCAGTAGCATAGTGATATTTGTGTATTTATCTAATGAAACAGACCAAGGCACTGATCTGAATTGATTAGGATTTTGAGGTTCCTAAATGACACTATACTGTAATTGCACTTCGATTTACTTATATTGTTGAGAGAATAAATACATAAATTGAATTGATGTAGCAACCAGTGTAAACAATAAATAAGATACGGGACAGGTTGTTTAGCATTTCTGCAGTTACAGTGCAACATTAATCACTGCTCAGTGGAGTTTATTAGCTGAGACCATAGATACACATGGACTGCCACCTCGCTCCCATCTCTGCTGTTCTGAGCTTTGAAAGCACAAGTAAGTGAAATAACACTGAATCACTGTCGTTACGTGTTATGCCAAGTATCTTCTACCAGTGTCTCCAGACCAATCCCCATTGTCCAGACACACTACAAGCTGCTTGAAAATACATTTACTCCGTAACTCAGTGCTTGGGGTGTACAGAATAAATTCTGCTAATTTCTGCCATGAAAATTAAGAAGGTTATTCAAAATGATGGACCAGTTTAATTAATTCTCATGTCAGGAAATGTAAATAGCATATGAATAATTTTTGCACTGTTGGGAAGAAAAGTATTCGAAGTATCGGTTAACACTGCTAGGGCACAGACAGATTCTTAAAAAACTACTCCTACAGTGCTCACGCCATCAGACAGCTTGTCAACGTCAGTTGTAAGATGGCTATGATGGAGCATAAGGCTTAATGGGTTCCTGAGTTCGAAAGAAGTATGTCGGAAATTTCAGTGCAGACGACACTTCAGCTCCCATTCTGCCACCTAGCAGGTGAGCAGGTAAGCAGACAGGTGTTGATTTAATTAGGATGTCTCTACAAAAGACGAAGAACGAGCCGACTACGTTAGTCTGTCAATTTTGGTTAGAACTTAGATGTTTGCAGTGCAGCAGGTTCAAAAAAATGGCTCTGAGCACTATGGGACTCAGGTCATCAGTCCCCTAGAACTTAGAACTACTTAAACCTAACGAACCTAAGGACATAACACACATCCATGCCCGAGGCAGGATTCGAACCTGCGACCGTAGCGGTCAAACGGTTCCAGACTGTAGCGGCTAGAACCGCTCGGCCACCCCGGCCGGCCGTGCAGCAGGTACGGGACACATTGTACACTTATAACCCATTTTGTAAATTTTAGAACTCTCTTTTTCCATCTTTATGCAGGTTGTTCATGTCCAATTTATATTTCATGAAACAGAAATTAATTAAATCGGGTTCATATTTTTAAATATGAATTTCCTCTCTCTCTCTCTCTCTCTCTCTCTCTCTGTGTGTGTGTGTGTGTGTGTGTGTGTGTGTGTGTGTGTGTGTGCGCGCGCGTGTGTGTGTGTGTGTGTATACATAAAATACCGACACAGATAACATGTCCCAACTGGTCACCTCATCGACTCCTTGACGCAAGCTTTGAGATACTTGCAGGCCTCCATCTTGTCGGCAGTGAGCGGCTGAGAGGCGGAGTCCGGCAGCTGCTCCCTCAGCTCCTGGTACAGCTTCTCCTGGACCCTCTGGTTTTTGCTCAGGAAGTACAGCGCCGTAGCAGCAGAGTTCGCCGTCTGAAAACGTCGTCACTCCCTCAACGAATATCTACTCACATGTCCACTCTGGCTCTCTGCTAACGCTGAGCTATTCAACACAACACACAGTAGACGCAGAATTATTTGTCATGAGATAGGCAATATCGATTTTAGCAGTGGCCACAGAGTTCAGAAAAGCAACTTAAGAAATTAAAGTTACATACACACTGCGCACTCAGAATAATGAGACCTCCTGCCGAAAGCTTGAATAACCACATTTTACACTGCAGACAACTGTGAGAGGTACGGGAAGAGAGAAGAGAGTGAATGATGTTCTGGAAAGCACCAACAGGGATGTGGAGCCATAACGACGCTAATGTCATGGCCAGCTGCACTAGGTTTCTCGGTTGAGGATTCATCGCGTTAACAGCTCGTGAGGTGACCCCCCCCCCCCCCCCCGGCTTCTCGATTCGGTTTAAGTCCGAGGAGGTGGTGGTGGTGGTGGTGGTGGTGGTTAGTGTTTAACGTCCCGTCGACCACGAGGTCATTAGAGACGGAGCGCAAGCTCGGGTTAGGGAAGGATTGGGAAGGAAATCGGCCGTGCCCTTTCAAAGGAACCATCCCGGCATTTGCCTGAAACGATTTAGGGAAATCACGGAAAACCTAAATCAGGATGGCTGGAGACGGGATTGAACCGTCGTCCTCCCGAATGCGAGTCCAGTGTGCTAACCACTGCGCCACCTAAGTCCGAGGAGTTTGGGGCCAGGAAAGTGCAGTAAGCTGATCCCAGTGCTCTTTAAACCGTGCACTGTGAGTTGTGTGACATGTCGCATTGTCCTGCTAGTAGATGCCATCGTGTCGAGGAAAAACAAACTGCATATAGGGGTGTACATGATCCCCAAGGATAGGTGCATAGTTGTGTTATAGACTGTGCCTTCCAGAACGACGCGATCACCCAGGGAATGCCACGAAAACATTCCCCAGACTGTAAGTATCCCCCCTCTGGCATGTGCCCTTCCAACGATTGTTGCAGGATGTTTACTTTTAGAAGTTTCATGCTGTGCATGCAAACGGTCATGTGTTCGATGGCGCATAAAACATGAATTATCAGTAAAGGCCACATGTAACCAGTCAGTGGATATGTAGTAGTGGTCCTGGCCTGCAAATTCCCACCTTTGTCACTGGTGAATAGCAGTCAGCATGGGTGCCAGAACCAGGCGTCTGCTGTGGAGGCCCCTAAGCAGCAACATTCACAGAATGGTCTTTCACGATACAATGTTAGTAGCCCCTTGGTTCATGTGGGCAGTCAGTTGCTCGAAAACTGCACGTCTATTCACCTGGTCACATCTCCAGAGCAGTTGTTCACCCCTGTCATCTATGGCCCCTGGCACACCACAGTTGCGTCGGCGCCAGTTTCCGAAAGCACCATTTTTCCAAGCACAGTATACTTTAACCAGACCGACATGTGAACAGTTTACAAACTTAGTCGTTTTGGAAATGCTTGCACCCTTGGCCCAAAAGCCAATGATTATGCACATTTGGACGTCGGAGATATATAAGGTGACCATCTCTCCCATATTTCTCGGATTTTCGCATATAACAATTCTTTTACCCTTGCGGTTTCCTTATCGACCGCTTGTATCTCACGTATATTTCTTCACTTATCGCTGTTATAAGTATTAATCCTGTGAAGCATTATCGATAGTTCAGATTCCATGACCGACAGCTCTCGAAAAGTTTCCATATAATAATCAATACCATTGCCTACATGTAGTCTTTCTTCCAGTCATGCTTCTGTGGAAAGAAGACAGTTTGGCTCCAGGGAATGTGAGGAGTGGAGAAAGAATATCATAGCCTGCATGTATAGAGGAATCGTGACAGGGCGAATGTTTACTTGTTTCTCGGTCAGTAATGGCAACCCACAGAAGCGCTTGCCTCATACCAATCAACAACTAAGAGGAAAAGTTGCAGAGTTCTGGAGCATGTGTAAATAATTACTTGTAGGGAGTAGTAGAACAACAGGGGTGCTACCCCACTCTCCATCATTGCCAGATGTATCCAAGATCGGAGCAATGGCGTCATCCAAGATGGCGGCCTGTAGGCTTGGTAACAGCACATGACGTAATCCAAGATGGCGGCCGTGACAGCTGATGATGCATGTACCGTTATGCAAGACAGTGGGAAAGTGCTACCCCCCAACTGGCGGAAAGTTTGAATTTTGGCGGTAAATTGAATTATGTACTTCTATGGGCCACCTGGCAGTGCCCTGTCCTCTGTTTCCGACTTTTTTGCATGATGGTGCGTCATCATCTTGGAAAATGGGCAGAAATTTCGAATTTAGGAGGGAATTTTGTTCTAAGAGCTTACTTCTGCAGCTGAGGGGAGTTAGTATGGTGTCGTCCCCACTAGAGACTGCTTATTATGTCATTCAATTCGAATATAATTTGTTTACATTTGTATAAATTTGTTTAAATTTGCTCTAATTTGTTTAAATTCATTATCTACCTACAGCAGTATTGGCTTAGTCTGGTGTTACCTCCACAAGAGGCTGAGATATCAGTGCTTGTTGAGCTGTCAGTGTAGAAGGAGCACGTGTTCTATCAAAGAGCTATTGGTGTCTGACTGGGAGGAGTTTAACAGCCATGTTACCTGTAAGCATACAGCTGAGGACTGCACCCATAGCCTCCTACATGATGGAAGCGAGCATTTATGTTTGAACATATGAAGAAGAAGAATACGGTCATGCACATAAATGCTTTGAATTAAACATGCATAATGCATGGAAACATCTGTCTCGGCTCCCACCCCACAAAAGCCAACTGCCTCCTATCCAGCAGACCAAACAACTGAGCTAGATCACGAGTTCGCCGCTAGGGGGCGCCACGATAGGTCACCTGATCACTCAGTTCAGTCAGGCAAGGGTCCGCCGATGGATCGCGCTGCACGGCATGTGTTTTGACATTTGCAGAGCACGTGTCGCTGGCTCCCATCCCCTCTCAGTCAGCCAGACGTCTGACCGCGCTGCTATCTGTAAGAACAAAACATTCGCCCGCTCCCAGCCCCCCGGCGCCACAACACAAACACCTGGGCGTCCGACCGCCTGTGGGAGTCTGAGAATGCTTTCATAACAGGTAACAGCGACAACAAAAGCATCGCGAGCTACTTAAAAGGATTGAGATATTTATCTTTCCCAAAACAGGAACGACATAAACAAAGGCAATGCGCTGCTACGGAACATTCACAGGTGTTCTTAACAGCAATGAACAAGGAGTTCCTTCAAAGCTCATCACATATGGGTCTCAACTTATCGAAATATTGAAAGACAATGAAAGGAATCTATTAAACATGTTAGATATTTAACTCCAACTCTAAAGAGTTCAAAACATATAACACTTCAGTGCAAAAGCTATAACTATGCATTTCGAGAAAAATTTTTTCCAGTATCCTGCTAGATGTGTGGCAGAACGAGAAAATAATTATTTACAGTGGGCTATGTCTTTCCCTATATCGTTCATCACTTTATTATTTTCTTGACGTATCATTCTATCACTCAGGTAAAATGATATTCACCTTTGAGAAACATTCCCAGACATAACAAGATGTTGAAAAATATGTATTAAACCCACTAGATATTCAACTCCAGCTCTGAAGAGTTCGAAACATACAACACTTTAGTACAAACGTGTGCACACCGTTCCTCACAAGCGTCTTCTAACCAAACTGCGTGCCTACGGAGCAATTGCCTCAGTTGTATGACTAGATTCTTGATTTCCTGTCAGAAAGGTCACAGTTCGTAGTAATAGACAGAACGTCATCGAGTAAAACAGAAGTAATGTCCAGCGTTCCCTAAGGAAGTGTTATAGGCCCTCTATTGTTCCTGATCTATATCAACGAAGTAGGAGACAATCTGAGTAGCCGTCTTAGATTGTTTCCAGATGATGCTGTCATTTACCGTCTTGTAAAGTCTTCAGATGATCAAAACGACTTTCGAAATGATTTAAATAAGGTAACTGTATGGTGCGAAACGTGGCAATTGACCCTGAATAAGGAAAAGTGTGAAGTTATTCATATGAGTACTAAAAGAAATCAGCTAAATTTCGATTACGCGAGAAGTCACACAAATCTGAAGGCTGTAAATTCAACTAAATACTTAGGGACTACAATTACAAATAACCTAAACTGGAACGATCACATAGATAATATTGTGGATAGAGCAAACCAAAGACTGCGATTCTTTGGTAGAACACTTAGAATGTGCAACAGTTCTACTAAAGAGACTGCTTACACCACGCTTTTCCGACCTATTCTGGAGTATTGATGGGCGGTGTGGGATCCACATCAAGTGGGACTGACGGATGACATCGAAAAAGTACAAAGAAGGGCAGGTCGCTTTGTATTATCGCGAAATAGGGGAGATAGTGTCACAGACATGATACGTGAATTGAAGTGGCAATCATTAAAACAAAGGCTTTTTTCGTTGCGACGGGATCTTCTCATGAAATTTCAATCACAAGTTTTCTCCTCCGATTTCGAAAACATTCTGTTGGCACCCACTACATAGGGCGAAATGATCAACACGATAAAATAAGAGAAATCAGAGCTCACACAAAAAAATTTAGGTGCTCGTTTTTCCCACATGCCGTTTCAAAGTGGAACGGTAGAGAGACAGCTTGAAAGTGGTTCATTGAACCCTCTGCCAGGCACTTTATTGTGAATAGCAGAGTAATCATGTAGATGTAGATGTATACATTTAGTTATAACTATACATTTCGAGAAATTCCACATAAAAATTTTCCAGCATCATGGTAGAATAATTTACTAAACTTTGAGCGGTCATATAAGCCGTCGATTCCACCAATAGCGCTACCTGAAATTCATCTTTTCCACTGTACACCTTTCCTAACTAGTAATTCTCCGTTTTTTATCATATGAAGACTCTGTAAATAATTTGCTTCAGTGTTTATGAAGCTAAGCTAAATGTAAGAAACACTAGGTAAAACAAAGTTAGTGTTAATACCAGCAACATACGGTAGAATTTCTCTTATATAACATTCACTGTGGAAAATCACAAAGCTTGCAGACTTTGAAGGAGTTGCAATATCTCATCAACTGCACGATAAGTGTTGAAAGCATTCTCGCATCAAGTAAGGTTGTGCAAAATACTCGCTTCCTTAATGGAGCTACAAAGCCCACTATTTGCCAGAATGTTTCTAAAGTGTTCAGAGCTCTAATTGCATTCCCTGCAGCTGAAATTTCTGATGGAAATATCTGATGAATGCACTGAGCTGAAAATACAGTGTGGTTAATTAATGGAATACACATAATGACTCCAGATCCAGAGGCTGAATTCAATATCATCCAGCGTGTATTCGAAATAGTATCATTATACATAATATGAATTCTATCGCTGTAAATCCATAAATTATCAGAGAGTCAGGTCTCTTTGATGTTTTGGACGCATCTGGCTGGTTCAGGCTCCAGTCGCCAGGGTTGCTAGTGGGCTCACCCCAAGAAACTCAACGCCCATTGGTTAACGTCTTGGTGACGTGAGAGGAAGCTCGGCATTCTATTTCAATCCTAGCATCCTTGTGTTCTCCTTCATTCCAATACAGTCAGCCAGTCCATCTGTCTGCGTTTCGTTGTCTTATTCACAATTATCATGAAGAGATCTTCAGCCAACTGCAGCGGGGAGTGGAAGCGCCCTCGCCTGAACGAGGTCCCCCGTAAATTATTACTTTCATATGAGTGTTATTTAGTATGTGAAACCCCATTTACAATACAGAACATCTCTGCGCATGCGTGAAAGTGAATTTCAGCACTTGTTGATGAGGTGCTGGACACGCTGGATGATGCGCTGGGAAGGGGAAATCCGACCCTGTCAGCTCAAAGAAGTGAGTATGAAATGTGTTTTGCGTTTTCGTAATATATCGAGTGTGCGATAATAACGTAATATAACGTATACTTCATTGTTGTTGTTGTAAATGCATCAGGAAAGGGCGCAGCGCAGTCCTCTAAATTAGAGGATGGTGTTTTTCGCCAGGAGGAGCCATCTCTCCTGCGTAAGATTAGATTCCATCGATATGTAAGTACATTTTTGTGCACATGTATTTTGTCTAATTCTAATCTTCTTTTCTTTTTTGCTACAAGTGATTTGGATCGGCTCGATTATTTAAATGCGCACTTTCAGCTTGAGGCATTTATCGATCCACAGTTTGTGGCAGACAGGGACTACGATCCCAAAATTCCCAACTAAGGGATGGCTGCTGTGTCTGAACCGTGGTCTGGGAACGAAGAAGGTGACTATTATTATAGCTTTCATATTCTTCTTATTATTATTATCATTCATACTTCCATATCGATCTATTTATAATTATTTAAACATGCTCTATAACGCAATGCTTATTATTTTTTTCACAGAGGTGAAGCATCAGATGGCCATAGCGCGTGTGGCAGGTGTTGGGGCGCGGTGCACTGCTATTAGAGGTCCAGTACGACAAGTGGAGCCGTGCGTCGTGCCAATCACCATGAAGCTATTGGCTGAGGTTCAACTCTCCTGGACCTGTGCATCATGGAGTCAGCCATCGCTGGGTCCCCACCCCCTTCTCCTCTGCGCTTGGTCATCCGTTGAGGTGGGCAGCAGCAACAGACGATTGCCGATGCCTCAGAAATTGGTGATGGACAGGCTAATTCTGGGGTGAACCCGCAGCCTCGGCCCAGAGTTATTCACTATGCCCCACCTGCAGCTAGGCCCCGCTGGTCCAACTGGCCTCACTCATGGCTCAACCCACCCACCACCAGCAGGTACTATGCAACTGCAACCATGTCACACCCAGGTGTATGACACTGCAGACCGCCACGTCAGCCAAGTCATCCACTGGGTGGACAACTCAACCTAGTAGTATAGTATTCCATCTTCAGGCCACAAGTGGTACATCGGGACCATCCGACCGCCGTGTCATCCTCAGATGAGGATGTGGCGAAGTGGGGCATGTCGTCATCACACCGCTCTCCCGGTCGTTATGTTGGTTTTCCTTGACCGGAGCCATTACTAGTCACTCAAGTGGCTAGTGGCAGTTCCCTGTCCCATCCTTTAGTGAAGGACATCAGGTCAGTGATACCATATGGGAGTTAGAGTACTTGGTGATTGCAGACGCTTTTGAGGAGCGAATCTTGTTCACCAGGATCGAGAAGCCGGCAGGAGGGTACCACGGCCCTGTTGGTTAACTAAGTGCATGCCTTCCTGTTGTAGAAACAGAGCTCCTCAAGGAGGTCAATAATCCGCGGTATCCCGCCAATAAATGCAGTGTGGTGCTTTGCATCGAATTATCGCACCCCCCCTCCCCCCCCCCCAAAGTTGAGTCTGGTGCTGAAGAGAGGGGGGTGGCGTGATAAAGCGGAGCACATCAATCGGCGAATGGTTCTGTAAAGCCACCTTGAGTGCTATACTGGCCGGTTTTTTTAGATGAAAGTCAGAGGGTCATCTAAAGCACTCAGCCAACTACTACATCTGGAAATCCATACGCATGTCTAAGATCCAGTAAATGGTGGGTCTAGCTGTATCAAGTTCCCCAAAGATGTAGCTAATAAGCAGGCATCCATTAATATCGAAAATAGAAAGGATCAGGCTTTGCATGATCAATCCTGGCTTGTGAAAGAAACTACAATTACAGAGATCATCCAGTGTCCAAGTACATACCACATAGGTGATAATGTTCATGGGTATTATAACTTCGATGGTATCTATTTCCCTGTCAAGATCCAGTACTGGCATATCGGTTCATGTTTATGGCCTGGAGAAGAAAAGCGAGTCAGACAAGCAAGACAACCATATTGTCGTGGGCCCCCTCCATTTCTCAAAATTTGCCAGTGAACGAGAGTTGCATGTAAACATGCTGCTCTTCTTGGAAGGTGATAATTACCATTATGTTTGGATCAAAGATATGTCCCAACTCCTTTACAGCCAATTGAATAAATATACGTGTAAAAAGCATATTTGCTTAAGGTAACTGAATTATTTCTCCTCTGACAAGTTATTAGTGGGGCATATAGTAGACTGTGCTTCCAACGACCCGGTAGGCGTTATTATGCCTACTGAGGAAAACGAATTCATAAAGTTCCAGAGTGCTCACCACCAGGAGCAATGCCTGTTTACAGTGTATGCCGACTTTGAATGCCTCCTCACTCCCGTGACCTGTTGTGAAGATGACCCTACAGCCTCACCATACCACCTTTACAGAAAAAACGTACCATATGCGGCAGCATAACAAATTGTATTGTCCTATGATTCCAGTCTTAGCAGCTACAAATGTTACGTCGGGAATAATTCTGCAGTTTGGCTGCTCACTGAGCCCAAAAACTTTTCACAGGAGGTTGATCAGATTTACAGCGGCAACGTTCCACGACCAGATCGAAGGAGAATGGAGATTTGCATAATAACATGGTTGATTGTCATATTTGTGGACTTGCGTTAGGCAGAAAAGTGGAAACTCCTCTTAGGGACCACTGTCATGGGGAAGTTCTGTGGTGCAGTTCACAACACGTGCAATTTGAAGTACCAGCTACCTAGACACATACCCATTTCCTTTCATAATTTAAGCAGGTATGCGGCTCACTTTCTATTTGAGCACTCGGCTGATTTCGGTTGGGAGAAAAATCAGGTCAGTGTCCTACTTGAGAGTGTCGAGAAATACATTTCATTCTCCAAGAATTATGCTCCGCTTCCTTGATACGCTACGTTTTATGCAGGTACTACTCCAGAAACTCGTTGGAACTCTACCTCGGGGGAAATGCATATCACTCAGGCTGCATTTTCTGACGATGAAAAGTTTCAACTTGTGACTACGAAGGGGGTTTCCCTATGTGAGTATGCGGATAGTATGGCGAAACTCAACAAAACCAGGCTAACTGACATAACTGCATTCTCCAGCAACCTTACAGGCGATGCCATAACGGATGCAGAGTACGAGCATGCCATGAATGTCTGGTGGTAGTTGAATATTTCCACTTTAGGAGAGTACACATGGCTTTACATGGACACAGGTGTGTGCTAGCTTGCGGACGTTTTCGAGAAATTCCGGAGTCTATGCATAACCAAATATTCTCTGAATCCCGCCTTTTATTACATGGCACCTGGATTGTCTTGGCGCCACGCAATGCTCAAGAAAACGAAGTGCAGCATTGAATTATTGACCAATGATGACATGCTTCTTTTCTTTGAGCGAGGGATCCATGGGGGACTTTGCCAATGTGTCTATAGGCATGCGAAGGCAAATAACCCATGGATGGGTGACAGATTCAACGCATCCCTTGATTCGCGTTACATAATATACCTGGACATGAATAACTTATATGCGCACACCATGCAGTAATCACTGTGGATTGGTGAGTTTCAATGGGTGCCTGAAGACGAATGAAAGGCATTAGGTGGAAAAATCATGGGAGGTATGACAGCTGATTCTGATGTAGGGTACGTGGTGGAGGCAGAACTCATACACCCTATTAGTTTGCATGATGCGCGTGCTGATTTGCCATGGTGTCCAGAGCAACTAATTCCATGAGGAGGCTCCATGCCAAAATTGATGACAACGCTGGGGCATAAGCGGAGATACATCATTAACTATCGTAATCTCCAGCAGTGTCTCAGCTTGGGTCTGGGGCTAGTGAGAATCACCCGAGCTATCTCCTTCAAGCAGTCCCCCTGGTTGAAGGAGTATATTGATTCGAATACGAGACAGAGAGCTTCCGCGAGGTGTGACTTTGAGAAAGACTTTTATAAATTAATTAATAATTCAATTTTCGGTAAAGCAATGGCGTAAGAAAATGCACTGCCGGACAAAATTTTAAATGGGTCACCATATCCAATAAGAACTTCGTTGCTGTGAAGATGGCGAAGACTGCAGTATAGTTTACGAAACCTATATATGTGATGATGTGCATACGCGACCTATCCGAACTCCACAAGTACCGCTTTCATTATGAGTTCACGAAAACTCATTTCGCAGATCCTAAATTACTTTATATGGATACAGATAGCTTCATGTCTTGGGTGAAGAACTGCAATATGAAGTAATGAGGTGCCTTGGTAATGAGGTCTACACGTCCTACATAATCCTTATGGTATTATTCCACAAAACAAGAAGATTATCGGTCGTATGAAGGATGAGGTGAATGGATTTCCGATAGTGGAGTTCGTAGGTCTACACTCAAAAACCTATGCGTATCACACATTAGAATGTGCCACCCAGAGGCAGGCTAAGGGTGTGCATCCTATGGCATCGAGAGCCCTCTCTATCAAAGACTATTTGCGGTGCCTGTACAGTGGTGTTCGCGGTGCTGTACGGCAGCTGCCACATGTGGTACGGCAGACCAGTATTCGATCCAGAGGACACTAGGTGTACACTGTGCTGCAAGGACACTAGGTGTACACTGTGCTGCAGTGTAAAATCAGTCTATCGCCACATGACGATAAAAGAGTCATTTCTGATGACGTGATTGAAACTATCCTGTACTCACACTGTGCGAGAGAAGGGGTGGGGGACTCTGAGTGATAGTGAGAGAGAGAGAGAGAGAGAGAGAGAGTCCATAGAGTAGTAGTGTGACCCTTTTATCATAGTGTAATTTTGTGTGTGTGTGTGTGAGTGTGTGTGTGTGTCGTGTAAATATTTTTGTGTACTATGTACATATGTATATACATGCATAGAGAGAGAGAATGTGTGGAAAAGAAAGAGTAGAAAAAAAAGAACAAAATTGATATATATGCACACCATGCATGTGAAAGAAAGAATGAGTGTAAACAAAAAAAATATTACAAAAGCGAAAAATAGAAAAAAGAATATTTATATATATTGATATATTTGTTCATATGCAACGTATGTGTAGGCTATATATGCGCACCACGTGCCTGTTGTAAATAGAATAGCTTTTAAGGTTTTCACCTGCCGCTAGCTATCCAAGTCAGAATAGTTTTTTAAGTGTATGTAGCTCACAGTCCATCAGAATTGTTATTGTAAAAACCTTTGCTATTGTGGACTGTTGAAATTAGATTCTATGTGTGCACAGTCCGTCAGAATTATTGTAAAAGCTATGCTACTGGGGCTGTGAAATTTAGTTGTAGTAGTAAAGGAAGTATCTCCACATTAGTTTTTAGCGTAGATTTATAAAAAAAAATTCCTACCAGTGTTACTGGTGTAGCGTGTAAGTTGAAAGTATTTCTGCATTGGAATAGCAGAGTCGATTTGTACCTCAAGAATACTATATTGTACCTCAAAAAAACTACATTGTACCTCAAGAATGATATTGTACCTCAAGAACTATATTGTATTTGTGGGTGAACTGAAGAAACAAAGAAAAAATTTAGTTGCCATACGTCTTTGTTGTTGTTATTTAGAAAAAACCCTATCCCCTATTACATTATGAATGTATATGTATATAAATGCTGTGCATTCTCTAATGACAGTAGTTTTGCTAAGATGAGTCCTATTAAGGAGGTGAAGTTTAAGATGGAAGACAACAAAATATATGTAATGATTGCGTGGGACTTCGCCTATCGTGCTGCAAGCATAGGTTTTTAGGAACAAGCGGCGTGTGATCGTGTCCACTTCTAAAGACATGTAGCAAACATGGCTGAAATTATATCTCCTGTGCTTGAACAAAGCCACAGACATAGCATCTGGGCAAAGCGACGTGCTATCTAAGTAGGAGCTAGATAGAAAAAAAGGAAAACACAGAATTTGAGATAAAAAATTCATTTGTTTTCAGTAATCCAACTTCAAAGTAATTTTACAATTTCGTAAACAGACACAACACTATTTTCACACATCTTCTTCTTGAGCTTATGGATAGCAGGGCACCCGTAGAATTCCAGGTCTTGAATAGCTGCAGACTTGAAGATTCGCTGCATCCATGCGATCTTCTTCTCGCCTTTGACGTAGATGATGGTTCAGGATGATCAAATATTCGAAGAGACGTCATTATTTCTTTATAAGGTATACTAGGATCGCCCCAGAGTAGTCCATGAAAGGGTGTTAGCCATTTTGCACGTCTTCTTTTTAACGCACTTCACATCCTTGAAAAGGTTTCGGCGATGCAACGCTTGATGCGAATGTTTCTATTATTCCATCACTTTGTGTGAAGGCTTTTATTGCACAGTCTTTAATTATGAATCGCTTGCGTTCGTTGTAATAAAGTCCTTGAACGTCAGCTACAATCCTTACACCCTGGGGTAACATCGTGAACTGTGCTGGAGCTAGAACTCTCGCTGCACAACACCTGTGATTGGACAGTAGTTAACAATACGGTCATGCAGAACTAGAGCATACGCTTCAGTGTGATTTGGAAAGTTTGTTGAAATTCAAATTCAATCCGTACATCTAAAGGTCCTGATTTTATTATCTTATTCTGTTTTGAGCATTCGATCACGATTATTGGTGCCAGCTTCTTGAAATTCTGTGAATTGAGTAGACATCCCTCAGTTTCAACTCAGTTCCACGGAATCTCGCTTACATGTCAAATGTTAGACTCTATACATAGCTCTCCCACTGTAGATGTAAATTCTCGTATGGATAGTATTCCGAGTTCAAGTAGACTCTGGTGTTAGTTAATTTGCAGTGGTCAAATTCACTTGAGTCTTTTGATGCATTCTCTCACCTTTGAGTTTGAAATGCAAGCATGATGAATTGAGGTGCCTCCAATTGAACTGATGTTTTAATAGCCCGCATATGTGTTGATGCTGTAGGTAACACAGGGTATTCAAAAAACTCCCATGATCGGAAAGTTAACTACAGGTAAGTGCCGGCATTCAGAACTTTTAAAAATTTCATGCGTTTATCAGCAACACTATTTTGGGGCATTTTGCATACTGCACTATTAATCTTGATTTCGACTTCCTCTGCCTCTGCTTGAGTTTATGAATTGGCATCACTTGCACTCCGCACCAAAATAAGTTCCTGTTTGGCGTTCATAATAATCGTTGCATGTCCTCAAAATGACTTAAATCTGGCACGTCTATGAACCATCCTGCAATTTTCCAAGCTGTTCGAATCGGAGGTTGAGGCTGAAACATACGTCTTAATGGTTGATGCTAGCCCAACATTACGTGTGCAGTTGACTTCTATTCGATTAAGTTAATAACGGATCTCTTGAAACAGGAATGCTAGAGCATTACGTGACAGCTTCGAGAGGGTTACCACAGTGCCATCAGTTTTCTTAAATGTGCAGTCCAGATATAAGAAGCTCTTGCAAGGTAGTGTTAAGCGTCCTGGTGGTGAATAACAATCCTAATTTCATAATTTTTGTTAAATGTGGTTGAAGTGTTGGGCTGATGTGAGTGGAATTCATGACTTATAATTCGATTGTCGCACTCGACTGACTACGTGACATTGAGTTACGTCGTTGCACGGCTTGAGACCGATTGAAATAAGGAACTCGTAATTAAGGCGTGTTATCACCTTTCGCTTCTGTGGGACACTGACTGTGAGCTCTGCATGCTAGCCTTATACCTTACACCCATCTGGTCTTAGATGCAGACATACAATGATTTCTTCACCCGAAAGTCGGCAAGTCGATTATTCTGATCCACAATGCGTAGCTCCAGGTAGTTCAATGTTTGAACTGTCACCGGGAGGTATATCGCGTTTGTGACGGTCTGAACTATCTTATACCTGGTTCAAACTGTACGGAAGAATCCGTAAATATCAACTTATCGTTGAGATATGAGTTTGTAGTTATATTACACTCAACTTGGATTGTGCTGACTGGTAGTATGTTCACAGCCTGATCTGATGCGTCAAATTTACTGGAATCCTTCACCAAAACACGGTCTTTCGCAAAACCTAGCAGTGAACCTATTGAATCTTTCTGCCTAAAGTCGATCGTCACATTCTTTGTTAGTATCGCTCCCATCTTGGATACATCTGGCAACAATGGAGAGTGGGGTGACACCCCTGTTCTACTACTGTAGGGTACACGTAATATTAGGTCAACAACTTTGCTTCCGCCGTTTTTTCTCCAAGTTCGAGGTTTCATTGTGAAAAATGCACAATTAAAAGTAGTGATCTTCGCGTGCCCTACTGGCTCCCATTATTCAGGCAACATGCAAATGGCGTGGCAGAAGTATTGGGTGTTTCTTTAAGAGATCCATCAATCAATGCAGTATTGCGTCTGTTCATATGAGCGAAAGTGGTGGTCAGCTAGACCTTGTGCCATTGATCAGAAAAGGTGAACAATGTGAGTAGTGCCTGGAGATTACGGCGGGTGGAGTAAGACTTCCCGTTTTACGTTTCCAATTATGTTTTGAAGGGTTTTACGACATGAGATTGAGCATCAAAAATCACCTTTTCATATCTATGGCTGAACTGTGGCCTTTCGTCTTCCAGTGCTCAAACGCATCAATTGCTTTCGACCACGATCTCTTGGCATTGTTTCCGTCGGTTTCCGTGGCTTCAAAAACCTTCTTTCTTCTACTGCCACACCGGTGTTCGACTTCAAAATCATTCTTCTTGAAGCGATGAAACCATTATCTGCACGTCCTTTCATTAATATGTGCGTCACCAAAGTTTTACCCAGCATTGTGGCTATTTGTGATTTGTATGACATAGCAGAGTGAAAGCAAGCAATGTATGCCACTTTTTTTTTATACGTGTATATCCATTGTCACTCATTCCAACAACAAAAAATGCTATGCAGTTGCGCAGCTGAAATTTACTGCGACTAAAACTCCCTTAAAATCATGGTCAGGTGTTGGTCGTATCCCTTAAAACCGTGATCAAATGTTAGTCGTTGTGGATAAATCACTCCACACTGCGACGCGTTCCCCCAAAAAGCTTTATACACTACCGCTAGTACATTAACGATTCATATTAATGTCACTGGACCGTGTAGAAATTTTTGTTAGTTTGTGGGAACATATCCGTCGTCCTGATACAGATTGAAATCCTCGCGGTCAGGATTCCTCATCTTCCACGACAGTTTGAGAATGACAAAAATTGCTGTCCGCTAGTTTCCGCAATTGCTCTAATCCCATCGAAAAGGCCACGGAACCGGTGCGGCAGCAGAAATGTTGCAGTGTGTCATGTCAGTCAATGTGACATCTTTTGCTACGGAACCGCCATGAAAGTGTGGTGGGTGTATGATCCCAAGCCAAAGGAACAAAGTAGGTTCACCCACCGCCGATACAGGCGAATACCTAACCGTCATCGATTAGGACTGCCATGGTGTGATGCAAACAGATTATGCTTCGAAAAGGTGCAAACCATCACAGGAACAGACTACCGAAATCTCCTGACGAACTTACGGAGGCTGTGGAGACGAAGCGTCACGGGAAGCTGTCCAAGGCCTTTCATTTGCGCCACCCAACGCATCAGCTTGTTCTACACAGGAGAAAGTAACACACGCTGTTTCTTGAAAGAATAAGTTTTGCTTCGACCCCCCGTCCCCTCTCAGTGTACTTTTGAGATGGCACTCATGACTTCTTTCCTTGGGTGAAGGAATCATTGTGTGGAAGCCATTTTTAGAATGGTAACTTGGTGATTTTTCGGGCTGAACTTTTCCTGAATAGCCAAAATTCGGACTTCTGCAACCAAAGTCTCCGCCAACCCATCCATCATTGGGTAAAATTTGCCGAACTAAAGAGCGATTATTCAGGATGAAAATTAGTACAGATCGACAAACTCTGCGATGCTGCAAGGGACACCGAAACAAGCGGTTTTCTCTAATGTCATTTTTTCCTGGGAGGATTTTTTTAAAAACCGGTGGAGGGAGTTTTCTATGGATGAAAATTAATTAAACTGACAAACTCTGGGAGGTCACATGGGACAAGTTCAAATGACTCTGAGCACTATGGGACTTAACATCTGAGGTCATCAGTCCCCTAGAACTTAGAACTACTTAAACCTAACTAACCTTTGGACATCACACACATCCATGCCCGAGGCAGGATTCGAACCTGCGACCGTAGCGGTCGCGTGGAAATTTGTGTTTAAGAATTTTTTGATATTTAACTCTTTGGGGGTAATAATGGGTCAAAGTTTTTTTGAAAATACGATTATATCACTATTAAAGAATTACTAAAGTATTTTTAAAGCTGTATCTATGTAAATTGGTATTTGATTTTTATGTTAAAAATAAAAAAATATGTGTTTCAGTGTTTTTGGAAATTGAACCTCTAAGGGGATGAAACAAGGGATGAGATTTTTTATGAAAATATTTTATTATGAAAGCATTTGTATAGTTAAATACATGAAAATTTAATTTTGGATTTTCAGTTAGAAATAAAAAATACGTGTTTCGATTTTTTTTGGAAATTCAACCTCTAAAGGGTTGAAATGTGGTAAGACTGACTCACTGACTCATCATCGTCCAGCCCACACCGTTAAGGATAGAAACTTGAAGTTTGGAGAAAGTGTCGATCTTATAGTATAGGCATCATTTGAGAAGGGATTCTCCGTAATTCCACTCCTAAGGGGACGAAATACGGGATAAAGGCTTTTTGGAAGTATGCCGCTATTAACGAAATTTATAAGCTAGAACTATGAAAACTGGTATTTGGTTTCTTAGTCAGCATATAAAAAATGCTCGTTTCAGCGTTTTGAAAATTCAACCACTAAATGGGTAAAGTAGTGGATGAAAGTTTTTTAAATAAATAAATACTAAAGAACTACTAAAGGATTATTAAGGCTACATCTGTGACAATTGGTAAAAAAAATTACGTGTTTCAGTGTTTCTGGAAATTTTAGCCCTTAAGGGAGTGCAACAGGAGATGAAATTTTTTTGAAAATACTTCGTTACATTAAAAAAATTTAAAGCTAAATTCGTGAAAATTGGTATTTCACTTATGTTAGATATAAAGAAATATTTGCAAGGGTATGAAAGTTGTTATGGAACCATCTCCAAAAAAACACCAAAGGCTTGATTAACAAAAACTTCAAACTCCAGCTACCAGAATCGCTTTTCGGTAAGAAGTACATTCGGAAAAGACCGCGCTTTCGTGACCTTAATTAGAGTGAAAAGCTTAGAAGTTTTGCAATTTGTGAACAATATAAAAATTCGATTAACAAGAACAAAAAACTCTCTGCAGGCCATACAGTCTATGCGATCGAAACATCGGGTGCTAAGCTAGTTCTTTATTACCAAGAGACAACAAATTTTTTTCAGTTGTTGCAGAGGTTCAAAACTGTCTCCACTGATTCGTCACAGAGGTTACACCGGTGGGTCATGTTCTGTCTAGCACGCTCAAAGGCTGCACAGGTGTCTGTAATTCCTACTGCTGCTGCTAATATCCGGTGAACCAGATCTTCTTCTGATCCAACAAGAATTCTGTAGACAAGATTGCATGTCTCTCGTCACACAAAAGTGTCCAGGGCGTGAAAAGATTCTGGGAGACAACTATTAAGCAAAGCTTTCCCAGTAAGTCACGGTAAAAAAATTACTTATTGTTGGACACTTCCGTGACGGGCGAGACAAACGTCTACAGACTGCAACGTAAGCCAAAAATATGGGAAAATGAAAGTAATTTTACTGATAACAACAGATGCGAATTAAGCACACGTTTACGTCGTTGTTCAAAAATATCGTGGGGCAGAAGGCCATCAGGGCACTGACACAACTGTCGATGTCATTGTTCGACGGTAATCGACGGATCAGCTTAACAACATTTTTACGCAAAGATTGCGGGCTTTCAAAAACAATTAATGGTGGCCCTCAACTACGTACCCTCAGACTCAGAGTTGAAATATAAAAAGTTTTCGCTGGTTTCGTTGTCTAGGGGCTGAGATACGTAGTTGCCACATTACAAGCCAAATACTGCTGAGTCTACAGTGTACAATATGAATATACACATGAATCGAATGGCCGAAGGTTCCTATCACTCGGCAATTGCGAATTTTGAATGTAACAAAGAAATTTATAAATGAAAGATTGCAATTAAATAAAATCTGCAGGTACTGTTTTTAACGATTTTAAATGATGAGTACTTTAGCAGAAATACCTTTAAGAATGCTGTTTATCACTGCAAAACACTTATTGGTGTCGATGGTCCAGCATTTAAATAAAGTCCGCAGCTCGTGGTCATGCGGTAGCGTTCTCGCTTCCCGCGCCCGGGTTCCCGGGTTCGATTTCCGGCGGGGTCAGGGGTTTTCTCTGCCTCGTGATGACTGGGTGTTGTGTGATGTCCTTAGGTTAGTTAGGTTTAAGTAGTTCTAAGTTCTAGGGGACTGATGAACATAGATGTTAAGTCCCACAGTGCTCAGAGCCAGAGCCATTTAAATAAAGTATAAGTTGAATAACAGGGAAATATTAGATTCCTATTTCACGTAATTAGTCATGAACAACAACATAGCTCACGATATATTCACTTCTAAACGCATTATACGTCTTCACTGCAGAAGCCACGAAAATCTCACAAGTGCACAAATCGGCACTACGAAATATTTCTATCTCCCGCGACCACTCGCAAATTGCTAAACACTTTCCAAGTACTCGTATTTCCTGCGACCGTCTGTCGCGCCATCCCGTCCAGCACTCCCCCGTGTCCTGTGCCACCTGATGCTCCTCCCCCATTTCCATACAGTCTCTCCATTGACTTTGGTAGTTGCATAGCGTAGTAACGAACACTGTGATTGGCTAATGCGCTCTAGCCATGTCTCCAAACCAATGCACACTCAGAAACATATTGAAACACATACGAAATACTAGATTTACATTCAAATAACTTGAAAGTAAATAAATATTCCTATGGCTGGACCATAAACACGCTCTAACACACATTATTAAATACATAAACACATTAAAAACCATATATCAGAGGAACAGAAACAAAAGAAGGCCAGTAGACTAATGTCTCTGTGCTTTCTAAAACACAGTAAATATTGACCAGTTTCTTCATGAATAGTATATATCAGATATAAACAAAGACATAAACAAATATATTTATAAGCATGCTGCTACCGTTTTTCGTGTAACTGTGGAATACTTATGGCCTGACGCAATCAATAGCAATCAGCCACTTTGACCTCCAACTACTCATGTACTATTCAAGTTACATGGTTGTAATCCATACCAATTTAGGTTTACACTAATAGCTTTCTAAAGACACGTCGATCGACAAAATCGAATGAACCGTTTAGATTTTAGAAATTCATTGCTGAGTGTTACTTGTGTAATTTACAGTCAGATACTCAACTTTAAACTAATAAAGATATTTAAAATCTGATTACACCTTCAAAATCGTCGTGCAAATAATGGTGATGAACGTGTTTCTTTTTAAGGCATCATGATTCCTTTGGCTGTTATTAATTTCTACATGAACTGTGAAATGTCTGCCATACTGGTTTCACAAAGTCCGCTATCTTTGGCACTCCCGGCGTACAAATCTCCTCCATCGACAGATAGCACAGTCCTCGACACAGTGTCAACATGAAATTCCCAGCCACGTGCTCGGCCTGGACCACTCGCTGGGGCTACCCCTCTTGCTCCGGCTAATGTTTGGCACCACGCGGTTGCTGACGAGCTCCGGCTTGCCGAGAGGCCTTGGCGGCCACGCCAACTCCGAACTTCGAATATTTTCGGGGCGCCACAACTCGCCCGTTACCGCAGAAGATGCACGCAAGAAATGAAATGTTCGGCAAGTCGATCTCAGGGGTTTAACTTAGAAATATTCCAATAAGAAACGAAAGGACATGTTATGTATCCGGCCATTCTACCATCGAATAATTCGTCATCATCCTTTCTTTACTGGCAGTAATAGTTGAAACTCTGGAAACCATGACAGCTGTTACCACATTACTCAATGAGGTGTGCTTTTCTAAATAAACTCGACTTACACATTTCAATTAAATATAACATATTTAACTAAATACAGAGATAAATAGCAGCAGATGCTTACACTTCGTGGGATCCAACAGAGAAAAAGCGCCACAGACTAGCGAGAATAAATGAAGTACATAATCAGTTCATCTTTCTTTACTGATACTACGCGTTGTTCATTTCCGCTTGGCTCTCTTGGTAAATGTCTCTGGCCAGATGATATCATTACGACTTTAATTAAAAAATGTACTTCTTTACATAGAGAAAACAGGAAACATTATTTTACCATATGTTACAGTATTAATACATTTCTACAAATACGGTTTTGAAATCAGTTTCGGGGCAAGGCATAAATGTCTTTCAGACATAAGATCACATAGAATGCTTTATAGGCCTTGGCACAGGACCACCAATGTCACTCCACGTTCCTGGTAACTGTCGGTTCAAGATCGACGCACAGGACGATTGAAATGTGCCGGCGCCCCTTCACACTAGAGCCATATCAATGTTTCAAATGGCTCTGAGCACTATGGGACTTAACATCTGTGGTCATCAGTCCCCTAGAACTTAGAACTACTTAAACCTAACTAACCTAAGGACATCACACACATCCATACCCGAGGCAGGATTCGAACCTGCGACCGTAGCGGTCTTGCGGTTCCAGACTGTAGCGCCTAGAACCGCACGGCCACTCCGGCCAGAGCCATATGCATTGTCTTTTAGCCTCCCTGACAATGCTGTGATGAGGAAATTGTAATAATGTTTGTCATTTAATGGTCTGCATAGGATGTATGGCCCAATTAAGCAGTCACCAACAGCATCTGCCTAAACATGCACGCAGAATTGCGACTGAAAAGCACGAGTAAGTGTGGCATGCAGGTTCTCTCACGCAAAAACATGGGAATTGTGGAAGTAGAAGACCATCACACGCCGAATATTCCTTCATCTGTAAACAGCACAGAGGACGGAAATTTAAGATGCACCTGACGCTGTTCCAGGTACCACCGCGAAAACTGTGGCTATTCATCTGTTTCCAGGTTCTGCACACTCCATCGGTGAAATGGATTAATAACTGCTGATGAAGGACGTTCCTTACATTCGCCTGATTCGTCCCCATATCAAGCACGAGTGCTGAGAGCAATTACACCGTCTTCCGGATTAAAAAATACACACAGGTAATTACGACATTAGAGATGAATGTCTGTTTTGGTGTCCCGTGCAACCTCCCAGAGTTTGTCGGCTTGAATAATTTTCACCCTGTATAGAGAGGGACCAACACCAACGAACAATATTTTTGTAGGCTCCATCTCATACCTTCTCCTTGTTGCGACCGTGGGGAGCTCCTGAACATTAATCACATCTTCTTCGGCTGCCCTCGTTATAGAAGGGAATCCGACTGTCTGCTTACGGAGCTGGTCCGCATGTATCAATCACGTCCTCCTAATGTGTTACTCGTGTTGTCTACGAAGAATTTAGGTATTTATGGAGTATTCGTGGCACTGGTTTTGAAATTTGGAATTAACTGTACCGTAACTATTTTATCAGTTCCAACATTGTGTTCACAGGGAACCAGCAACTTTATTAAAGTTCTTAAAGCGTTTATTAACGATTCTGTCAACAGTTGCAGTTCTTATATTAGGCGACTAGTTTCAAATCTTACAGGTTCATTTTTAAGTCTGGCCTTCTGAGGCAGCACTGGCAGTGCCTGATCTTAGTAATAAACATAAAAATGGCGACACATACTTTATAAATGTTTGCATAATGGAATGTCACAATCCATACGTGTGTCTTAGCACGTCAGAATCCAACTATAACTGTTAAGCTTAGGTTTGTGTCGTGTATGTGTGCGTGTGTGTGTGTGTGTGTGTGTGTGTGTGTGTGTATGTGTGTCTGTGTGTGTGTGTGCTTGTGCGTGCGTGCGTCCCTGTATAAAGGTGCTCTTTAGCACCGCTTGAAATCTGATTGTTTACATAAGGGTCCGATATAAGATCAGCGAACAAAAAATTAGTCGCCTTTAGAGAAATCATTACAAGCAACATTAAATACCGTGTCATTCCGCCCCTAGAATTGAGAACAGACTGTATTCACTTAGGAAGAGAGTCCACAAAATTCTACATGTACGTCGCTTCCAGGTTAAGCCATTCGTTGAGGATTTGATCGCGTAGTTCCACCAAATTGCGGGGATGTTGATGTCCGCATTTTGCACGCTGTTCCAGCATGCCCCACAGAATTTCTGTGAGGATCAAGTTAGGTGATTCTGCAGACCAGTCGAGATGTAACAGGGTGGGGGAGTGTTCAGAGAACCAGTCATATGTTCTTCCAGCCAGATTAATGTTACTGTTGTCTTTATCTTGCGGTGTGCGCAATGGCCTTTTGCGAAGTGACGAACTCCAAACGTTCATTGCATGCAGTTTCCATCGCAGTGCTCTCTCGTCATAAGGTTGGGATGGATCTTTATTCGCTGTCTTCAGCAATTCCTGTCAGGTATGTAAGCGATTTTCATTCAAAAGTCGTGAAATGTATCCCCTATCCCTCTCAGTCAGGATCTTTTTGTGGCCACTATTGTGACGCTGTGTTTCGTGGCCACGTGTCTTACATCACTGTTTGCAGACACATTGAACAGTCCGCCTTGAAACGCTAACAAATCCAGGAACTTCACTCGCCGTAGCCATGGGCACGGCCAAACAGCAGGCCCCCCCCCCCCCCCTTTTAGCCACTCTGTCATGTCTTTACATTTATCCATGTTTACGTACATAAATGACTCACTTATCGCTACTGCGTTAATGTTCATGTAGAGGCAGTGCGCGTGCGGTTGAGCACCTAACGCAATCGCTGCGCCATCTGTAAAGGATTAACGATTCATCTGCACATGCGCCTTGGAAAGACTAATTTTTTATCCGGTGAGCTTATTTATTTCAGTATTATACTACGACAGCACGCATTTTTTTGCATTATTTACCAAGTAACAGCAGTTATTTTAACTTTCTAACACGTATGTCTCGACTGGCTGTATGGGTGCAACCGAAGGCGAATAAACACAGAACCAACACCATCAACAAGTATCATGGTCACAGCTTGATTTTCTCGAGGTAATAGTTAAACCTTTGTGGCTATCCATCGCAGATAACATGTACAAGCGATGGGATCAAATCATTTTCAATGTAAGGCTCAATTATGTGAATGGATTATGTGGGGCAGTACTGCAGTGCCGACCGTCCTGTAGATTCTATTGTTCACTGTTGAGATTTCTCTCAACCGTGTTGATGTTCAACTGCCGCAGTAGCCATGTTTTTAGTGTAAATCTATATGCAATGTTCGCTCACTTCATCAGCATCGATTCTTGTGGCCTGGAATTTTACATCATCCGTTTCAGTGGTGTTCATTCGATATGTGATGCATTCACATTTAGATAGGAATGTCCATGTGCTTGATTTTTGTAACTGCACCTCGTGTTGTGAAGTGGTACAATGCACTCTTTAAAACAGGATCTTGTGCGCCATAAAATTAGCACACTCAAACACGGATGCAGGAGCAGGCAGCAAGTAGGAGAATAACTTACCGTGTCGATGCCGGCGAACATCATGTCCAGCGCCATCACGATGGCGACGCGAGGGTCGTCGTTGGAGATCAGCAGCCTCTCCAGCACGCTGAGTTCTCCAGCCGACACGTCTGCTGGACCGCGCTTCTTCATGCGGTCCATCGCCTCGTTGATGCGCCGCAGTGCCACCCTGCGTGCAACAAACTTCTGAAAACGCAACTGGGTCCTTCGGTTTTTAAGCAACGAATGTGGTCTATGGTGAAGTTCTATCGGGTTAGCAGCTGAATCAAGGTGTCGTTCTGCGTCTACGTTTCAACAAGCTTTCTACTAGTCATCTCCAGGCGAAGTGAAGTACGCTGATAACCCGAGAAAACTTCATTATCGAGATTCACTCAGAGAGCCTGCAATCCCATACATCGTACGTTGTCATCTAAGAAGGTAAGCATACATACAAACCGTCAACCGCTTTCCTCGTCATATGTAAAATGGATACACACTTAAATACAACAAAATTTGCTCTTCTAATATATTGTTGTGAAGTGTTTTCGAGAAATCTATGTTAAATGTCTTACGAGTGTGCTCAATACCTTACCATTGACCCATCTGTCGAGCAGCTGCGTTATGGCAGCCGACTGATGTGGCAGACTGGAAATCTCTTAATCTTCGACCTAGTACTTGAATCTCTACAATGACAACCATTTTTCTACATTCTTGGAAATGTATAACAAGGAATCGTGATGAAGTGAACATTTCGCTATCGACAGATCCGCACGCGTACCGCAAATACCCCACGGATCTGTAGTGGGGCCACTCCTGTTCGTTATTTATACTAAGTCATATGCTCTCTAGTATCACAAGTGAGCCAAAACTATTTCTGTTTACTGCTGACATAGATTGTTAGTAAAGGGTGTTGTGTGCAACACTGGCACTGTTTCAGATAGTGCTGTTCAAGACATAAGTTCATGGCTTATAGAAAATAAACTAACCCTAAATCGCAGTAATACTCAGTTGTTACAGTTTCTAACACACGATTCAACAAACCTGATGTTTTCATTTCACAGGACGGGCATATGATTAGTGAAACTGAGAAGTTCAAATTTCTTGGTGTTCAGATAGTAAACTGTCGAGGAAAACCCATGTTCTGGATCTTGTTCAAAGACTTAATGCTACCATTTTTACTATTAGAGCCCTATCAGAAGTAAGTGATGGTTCGATAAGAGTGGTAGTCCGCTTATTTTCATTCGCTTCTGATGTATGGTGTCATATTGGGGTAATTTTTCCCATTCTCAAAGCGCATTTTTGGCTCAGGAACGGACCGTTCGGGCAGTCGACCCCTGTTCATTAGTCTGGGTATTCTGACACTGGCCTCTCAATACATATATTCTTTACTGGCGTTTCTTGTTAACAATATCAGCTTATTCCCATGAATTAGCAGCTTTCACTCAGTTAATACCAGGCAGAAATCCAGTCTGCATTTGGATCGCAATTCCTTGACTCTTGTGCAGAAAGGCGTGCAGTACACTGCTGCATCCATTTTCAACAAGCTACCGCTAAATCTTACCAATAATCCACGCACTTTCAAATCTAAACTGAAGAGTTTTCCCATTGGTCACTCCTTCTACTCTGTTCTTGAAAAATTAAGCTGATTCCTGCGTTAAATTGTTGATTGCGTTTACTTAAAATAATGGCTTGTCGTTTTTTGGATTCATAACAATTTTATTTTAGCTGTTATTACACTCCTGGCCATTAAAATTGCTACACCAAGAAGAAATGCAGATGATAAACGAGTATCCACTGGACAAATATATTATACTAGAACTGACATGTGATTACGTATTCATGCAATTTGGGTGCATGGATCCTGAGAAATCAGCTACCCAGAACAACCATCTCTGGCCGTAATAACGGCCTTAATACGCCTGGGCATTGAGTCAAACAGAGCTTGGATGGCGTGTGCAGGTACAGCTGCCCATGCAGCTTCAACACGATACCACAGTTCATCAAGAGTGTGACTGGCCTATTGTGACGAGCCAGTTGCTCGGCCACCATTGAGCAGACGTTTTCAATTGGTGAGAGATCTGGAGAATGTGCTGACCAGGGCAGCACTCGAACATTTTCTGTATCCAGAAAGGCCCGTACAGGACCTGCAACATCGGTCGTGCATTATCCTGTTGAAATGCGGATAAAATGCCAGTCATCTCGACTGCTAGTGATACAAGGCCGTTGGGATCCAGCACGGAATTCGGTATTACCCTCCTGAACCCACCGATTCCATATTCTGCTAACATTCATTGGATCTCGACCAACGCGAGCAGTAATGTCGCGATACGATAAACCGCAATCGCGATAGGCTACAATCCGACCTTTATCAAAGTCGGAAACGTGATGGTACGTATTTCTCCTCCTTACACGAGGCATCACAACAACGTTTCACCAGGCAACGCCGCTCAACTCCTGTTTGCTTATGAGAAATCGGTTGGAAACTTTCCTCATGTCTGCACGTTGTAGCCGGCCGCTGGTGACCGAGCGGTTCTGGCGCTACGTCTAGAACCGCGCGACCGCTACGGTCGCAGGTTCGAATCCTGCCTCGGGCATGGATGTTTGTGTTGTCCTTAAGTTAGTTAGGTTTAAGTAGTTGTAAGTTCTAGGGGACTTATGACCTCAGCAGTTGAGTCCCATAGTGCTCAGAGCCATTTGAACCATTTTTTTGCACGTTGTAGGTGTCACCACCGGCGCGAACCTTGTGTGAATGCTCTGAAAAGCTAATCATTTGCGTATCACAGCATCTTCTTCCTGTCGTGAAATTTAGCGTCTGCAGCACGTCTTCTTCGTGGTGTAGCAATTTAAATGGCCAGTAGTGTACTTTTCTGCTGTAATTTCAGGTACTGACACGTTCCATTCCTTGGAGAGTTGCTCCTCAATTTGGTCCTACGGAACTACACGTGTAAAATAAATAAATAAAAATGTACATTATTGAGAGACGGTATATCTCAATATGACTTCACTCTAGTATATACATCTACAGTGGACATGATAATAATAAGGATTTGTGAGAAAATGAGCATTTGAAACTACCTAAGAAATTAAAACCGTGTGCCGCATAGATACCCGCACTCAGAGCCTTGCCTGTCGCAGACAGTAATCTTACAGGCTGAGCTATCAGGACACGACCCATGACCCGTTCTCACAGCTTCACATTCGCCAGTACCTCGCCTACTATCTTCCAAACCTGACAAAAGTTATCTTGCATACCTTGTGGGTCGAATTGTTTCCAGAATAAATCGTTTTATCCGCAGCCGAGTTTCCGCTGTTTTAAAGCTACCTAACAGGTGGACCCAACATCTGACGTTGTTCAAGTCCCTTATATAACCTAGTAGACCTGGTAACAAAACTAAACACGAACAACGCTGTCAGAGAGAAGTGCGACACTAATTAATTACATACCCGGCGATGGTGTGTACGTGTACGGAGTTAAACTGACGTCTTCTGGGTGCTCCATTTTTTTCTGTCAGACAGTGCATTTATCGATACATCAGTGCGCCTATTGCAAATACAGTGTATATTACTCAAATCAGCCATAGCCCGGTATGACTTCATTGCGATATGTACATGTATCTGTCGACAAATAAATGATTAGTTCATCACGTTTCCTTATTATACAGGGTTTCAATTATTGAACTATATGAAATAAAATCGTCATAGCTCCTGAACGGTTCAAACATTCAAACTGCACTGTTGGCCGCAGTGCATGATGGGAATTAGTGTGCGCATGCGTGGTTTGGTTTAGCGACGAAGGCTACTTTCATTTGGATGGGTTCGTCAGTAAGGAAAATTGGCGCATTTTGGGGACTCAGGATCCGCATTTCGCTATCGAGAAGTCTCTTCACCCTCAACGGGTGACTGTGTGGAGAGCGATGTCCGGTCACGGAATAATCGGTGCGATGTTTCTTGTTGGAACGGTGACCACCGGACGATACCGGTGATGATTTCATCTCCATTATCCAAAGTGACACCAGTTTCGACAAGATGTGATTCATGCAAGACGGAGCTCGACCCCATCGAAGCAGGAGAGTGTTTGATGTCCTGGAGGAGCACTTTGGGGACCGCGGTACCCAGAGGCCGCTGGCATGCGCCTCGACTGGCCGCCATATTCTCCGGATCTGAACACATGCGACTCCTTTTTGTGGGGCTATATTAAAGACAAAATGTACAGCAATAACCCCAAAAGCACTGCTGAGCTGAAAACAGCCATTCAGGAGGTCATCGACAGCATCCATGTTCCGACACTTCTGCGGGTCCTGCAGAATTTCACTCTTCGGTCTGCGCCACACCATCGCCAATGATGGCAGCCATATCGAGCATGTCATAACCTAAATCTTAGTATCTGTAGTAACGTTTACATGTTGAATAAAGAGCGTGCACGCCGAAGTTTGTAACTAATTTATGTTTTTTTCACGTAGTTCAATAATTGTAACCCTGTATCTTGATTATACTTCGGTTTAAATGTATCCGATAATTATCAATATTATTTTTATTATTATTGGCGTTTGGACTCTACTCGACAACAAAGCGCCTTTTCAAAGTTTTGTTTCAGCTTTACTTTGGTGTCCGTACCACTTTTATTCTCTCAACATGCGCTCTTTTCCGCTCGTCAGATCAAGTTGCTCCAGTGTGCTTGGGTTTCTCTACCAGGGCAACTGTTCACCTGTGAAATTTCTGCCTAACATTTTTTCTGTCTGGTACATCAAGTTGCGATTGTCTTACTGTCTTCGGAGCTTCTTTTATTGCACCGTCCCATTTGATTGTTTCAATTTCAGCCTTATTGGGTCTTTTTCTTAAATTCCACAGTCTGTCCAGCTAGTCTGTTGCTCCATTCTTTTGATATGCATATAGAATTTTAGTCTGCGTTTTTCATATCCGAATAAATGTTGGTATACTGTACTTTGCAACTTCTTCATTTGCTCTTAGTGTATCTTCCTTCTTCAGTATAACTTGAACCTAATATTTTTCTGACTGTTTTTCGTCCTTTCTTTTGGATTTCTTCAGTGTCGCTCTTTCTGTTTGTAATGTGTGTTTCAGTCCCATGAAGACTCTCCAGTTTGATGAACGTTGTAAAGTCTAGTCTCAGTTTTGTATATGTTGAGATGATTTTTTATTTCATTAGAGATATCTTCTGTAAATTTATAAACTGTTTCCCTTCTGTGGCAACGAATTTCGTAACTAATCTTTTTGCAGGCCGGTCTTCTGAATGGTTTCACCTAAGTATTTGAACTGAGAAATTCTCTATTTTCTCGTATTTAGTTATTAGAATTTTGTGTGCCCGTTTATAAAAAAGGATTTTGTTTCTTCAAATGATATTTGGATACCTAGTATTCCTACTGTTTCTTTAAGAACTTCTGTTTGCTTTCTGCTGTTTGAATGTGCTGCCAGGTCGTCTGTAGAAGATAAGTAGTCTGTCCTAACATTGGTTGTTCCTAATTTGATCGGCTCATCAATTTTAAGCCCTGATTTAAGTTTCAGCCCATCTGGGTCATTTTTTCTCAAATACAGCTGAAAAGTATTGGAGGAGTGGGAAAAGGAACCAGCTGACTCTTGGGAAAAATTTCGAACAAAAATTACAAAGAAGGCAAAAGAACTGATCCCATTGAAAAAGAACACAAAACACCCCTGGTGGGACTCTGGATGTGAAAAAGCGCTGGAAGAAAGAAAGAAAGCCTTTCTGAAGTATAACAGTAAAAAATCCCCAGAAAATCTAAATCACTTCCACAACACCAGAAGACAAGTGGCAAAAACAATCAGACAAGTCAAGAGGAAGTACCTCAAGGAACAGTGTGAGTCTATTGAAGAAAATTTCCGTAACTATAATGTACGAGACTTCTATAAGACCTTTGCTGGGAGAATCAATGGATACGGCTCACGAAATCTATGTTTCAGAAAACCAGATGGAAAACTAGCGCTCACAAATCGGGAAAATTGTGAGGAGCTGGCAAGATACTTTTCCGGACTCCTCAATTGTCCTGAACCTTCTTCAAGATTCCCTCAAAAAACTGCTATCTACACAAATCCAGAATCCCCACCACCTACACTAGAGGAGATCCAAAGACATATTCATAGACTGAAAAACAACAAGGCATCCGGAGAAGATAATATCACTGCAGAACTACTTAAAAATCTTGGACCAAATTCCCTCAAAGAACTCACTCAAATCATCACAGACATTTGGCAGACAGAAAAACTACCAGAAGATTGGAAATGCGCCCTAATTCATCCGCTGCATAAAAAGGGAGACATGGCAGATATAAACAACTATCGAGGAATCTCCCTTCTCCAAGTTACTTATAAAATCCTCTCAGCTTGTCTTCTTCAACGAACACAAGAACAACTCGAACACAGTATTGGTGAATACCAAGCTGGCTTTCGCCCTCACCGATCCTGTGCAGAACAAATTTTCAATTTGAAGACAACACTAAAATACAAAGCAGTCAGAAACAGTCCGATCATTTGTTCCTTTGTTGATTTCGCAAAGGCCTATGATTCAATCGATAGGCAATCTCTCTTTATTATCCTTGAGGAGCTAGGACTCGATCCAAAAACCCTAAACCTTATCAAAGAAACGCTCACAAACACAACTTCTAAGATAAAATTCCTGGGTGAAATATCAGAGCCCTTCCTGATCAAAACCAGCGTCAGACAAGGTGACGGCTTGTCTCCACTCCTCTTCAACCTTGTCTTAGACAAAGTCATCCGAGAATGGGAAAAAGAACTGAAGAATCAAAATTACTGGAAGCCTATACAACTAGGAAGATCTAAAGATGGTATTAAAATTTCATGCTTGGCATTTGCAGATGACGTGGCCATTCTAGCAGAAAACGAGACCACAGCAATTAAACAGATAGACATTCTCAAAGAATGCGCCGAAAAAGTTGGGCTACAAATTTCCTTCCAAAAAACCAAATTCATCTGCTCAAAATTTGAAACTCAAAAACTGACTACAAAATATGGACAAATTGAGAGAGTTCCATTCTTTAAATACTTAGGCGAGGTCCTAGAACCCACAGGGGGAGAGAAAACTGCACAAAAAGTTCGACTGCAAAAACTGAAAAGAGCATACTGGAAAACCCACAACATCTACAATAAAAAGTGTCTCTCCATTCACTCAAAAATACGACACTACAATACAGTAATCAAGCCCGAAGCACTATATGCCAGCGAAACACTCACACTCCATAGAAAAGGCGACCTGGTAGGCATCCTGAAAGAGGAACGCAAAATTATCAGAAAGATTCTTGGCCCAAAAAGAACGGAAGATGGATACAGGTTACAGTCTCGGAAAACTACAGAAAAATTATCTAACCTCGCCGCAGACATCCGGAAAAGAAGACTAAAATTTTACGGTCATATCCACAGACTCCCAACACCCAGACTCTCCCACAAAATTTTAATATACATTGAAAAATTGAAAACCATACCCTGGATACAAGAAACCAAAACACATCTAGCAAATGCACAAATAAATTCTTCAGAAGTTATAAACAGAAATGTATACAGGCAAAAAATCAATAGTTGGAAAGTACAACCCGAGAATGAAGTTTGCAAGAGACAGGGAACAAAATGGACAGAGGAAAGAAAGAGAATTCATGGGGAAAGAATGAGAGAAGTTTGGAGAATTAAAAAATTGAATCGGAAAAGCTTTGCGTGATCCGTATGGGTCCAATCGCACATAATAATAATAATTGGAGAGGGTCGATCATCTTGTGTCATGGCTCTTTCAATTTCGAAATATTCTGAGATTTCTCCTCTGAATTTGATCTTAGATTTTGTACCATTAAGTGTTTCACCAGTAATTGCAGTGATTTAGTTGTCCAGACACTGTCAGAAGATGTTGGTTTTTGTTTTGGCGTTGTTGCAGTGATTATCGTTTTTGTTTACTTTTAGGCCTTCTGTCGCGATTTCAGTCAGTTTCAACTAATATATCATAAGCATTATTTGCATGTGAACAGAATCGGAAACATATGGAGGATTTTAATTTTATTTTCGTCCACTGAATCTTGCGTAAAACTAGACTTCAGCGTCATTTGAAATTGTACAAATGATAACTTTATTCGATGGACATTTTCTAATTCTGTCGTATAGCTTGGTTGACGTCATAAGACTGACATTACAGTTCACCGTAATAAAGCAAGCAGTTTCAGCTGAAGGTGTTTAGTTCCAAGTGAGATACGGAAGTTACTGAAAAAGTGAACGGAGAAACAGGTGGCGCTAACCTCAAATGACACCGCATTTTCGTCTCTGTGTAAGAGTATACTGGTGACACTGATGGTGACCATATCGAACTGCGGTAGACAACATGTTTTCCTCGTACTATAGGCCTGTGAGGTTCCTTTTAGTTGCTCACTTCGTTGACAATCACTCACCTCCTTGTCGTCAATCATAAAATCTTCTACAGTTATAAAATTATTTATTTCTAAAAAGTGAAGCACAACCCGGTTTCAGGATATGTATCCCATCTTCAGCTACATATTAAAATGTGAGTCCACAGAGCGACCGACAAATGAGGTTGAAATATGTTAAAATAGTGCATCCCTGGTACACAACCCAAAGTTGAAAGTTTGGGCATTTCTACTTTGCGTTGGGCTTGGTACAGGTCTGATGGGTGTCTATGCAGCACTGTGTTCGAAAGACTGCCGACCTATCCCTTTGCGAATCTATGCGTGGCGCGCCCCTAAGCGCTGACCGTTGCCCTCTTCGGCGAGAGGCTTTTGGGTTTGAGTTGATCTGGAGGAGGAGACCAAACTGCGAGGTCATCGGTCTCATCGGATTCTGTAAGGAAGTCAGCAGTGCCCTTTCAAATGGACCATCCCTGCATTTGCCTGAAGCGATTTAGGGAAATCATGGAAAACCTAAATCAGGATGGTCGGACGCGAGATTGACCGTCGTCCTCCCGAATGCGAGTCCAGTGTGCTAACCACTACGCCACCTCGCTCGGTGGGCTTTTGGCAGACCAAAGAGGATTTCCTGTGCAAGCAAGCAGGATGGTAATTCGAAGTGTGATTGCAGATAGAGATCATAGATTACTGGTGGAACAATGGTAAATGAATCAGTGTGTGAAAAATAGAAAACACAAGAAAGTGATGAGGATACGGGATTGGAAACTGAAGGAGGATTTTAAAGTGCTGAGAAATATAGAGAATTAGTCACCCAAAAATTTCCAAAAGAAGTTTTCTGCGACGTAGAATAAGAATAGAGTTTATTCAAATGCACTTTAGTCGAAGCAGCACAAAAAGTATGTGGTAGAACATCTGGAAAGGAAAAAGTAAGACAGACAAGTTGGTGGGATGATACCACAGTCCAAGCAGTTAGAAGAAAAAAATGGAGCAGGGAGAAAGTGGCGGAAAACTAAAAATGACGAGGACCACAAAAGATAATAGAGGAAAAGAGGAAGTACAAATAAATAGTGGAAACAGCAAGGAAAAAGGCTTGGGAAGAGTTTGCAAAAAAAATTGAAATATATGTGAAGAGCAATAAGAAAATGTTCTATAAAATGATTAAAAATAAAAGGAAGGCTTCTGAAGTACCAGTAAAGATAGAAACAGATGATGATACTGTGATTGAAGATCCAGGGAATATAAAAGATCTCTGGTGAGAACATTTTAAGAAACTGTTAGACGCTGAGGAGCAGGTACACGAGGAAACAACAAATAATGGAGAAATTGAGAGAAGTTGGGCAACAAAACTAGGACAAATTACACGGGAAGAAATGGAAATAGCTATGAAGAAGATGAATGGGGGGAAAGTTCCTAGGACCTGATGAAATATCAGTGGACATGATAGGAGCAGCAGGTCCAGTGGGAATGCAGTGGCTGTGTAGAGTACTATCAAGTGTGTGGAGAAATAGTACAATACCTGACGATTGGAGAAGATGGGACATTGTTCGCATCTTCAAAAAAGGCAATAAAAGACTTTGTAAAAACTACAGAGGAATAACCCTTATGAGTCATACATCCAAGATTTTTTAAAGAATTTTACTAAATCGAATAAATGAAAAGATAGGGAGAGCTCTGAGTGAAGAACAGCATGGGCTTAGGAAAGAAAAAAGCACTATCGACCTGATATTTTCCATCCATCAACTGTTGGTGGAGGAGTATAACAAAAGTGTGATAATGGTTTTTATAGACATAGAGAAGGCATATGGCTCAGTTAACAGGGAAAGACTCTGGGAAGAAATGAAGAAGATAGATACAGAAGATGGATACATTAATGTAATAAAGACAATGCACAGAGGATACAGTGGTAGAATTAGAAAACCATTGGGGAACTCTGAATACTACGAAATAAGACAAGGACATAAACAAGGATGTATTCTACCCCTGCACTTTTTAATGTTGTGATGGAGGGAATGAATAGGGCAGTTAAAGATATAGTAAAAGACTAAAAGATGATTTTTGAAGATGATATTGTAATATAGGGCGCTAAAGAGGTACATGTACAGTAATAACTTGATGCGTGGAAGAAAATAATGAAAAGGTATGGATTAAAATAATTAAAGATAAGAGTAAAGTAATGGTATCTGGAAGAGAAAAAGGGATCAACGGATATATTACTTTGAATGGAGAACCCCTCAAAGTGGTAGACAGTTTCACTTATTTAGAGAGTGAAACATCTAGTGATGGATGAATAACCAATGAAAGTAACAGGAGGTTACAGAAGGGAGGCAATTTCTACCAAACAATAAAACACCTGGTTTGGAATAAGGAAGTTTCAGAAAAAGCAAAACTTTTTATGTATACGATTTATTACTTCTCTATTGTCACCTATGGAGGAGAAACATGGACAATGACACAAAGGGACTGGAGGAGGCTGCAAGCAGAGGACATAAAATTTCTCAGAGCAGTTAAGAGAAAAACAAGAATGGACAGAGTAAGAAATGTAGATATTAGAAAGAACCTTAAACAAGAAAGTGTGAGAGAAGAAATTGAAAAAAGAGATTAAGATGGTACTGGCATGTTAAGAGGATGCGTGGGCAGAGTATCCAAAATTATGGAAGAACTGAAGATGGATGGAAAAAGACCTAGAGCGGGCCCAGAACACCGTGGAAAACTGGAGTGAGAATATCTGTGGAAAGGAGAGGTGTATCCTGGCAGCAAGTGGAGGAAGAAAAGTGGTGGGAGGACCGAGCCAAATGGAGAGGACTCGTCAGCACCCAGACCCGGCAGTAGCTGGAGCGAGATCCGGATGTAGATAGATCCTGCTCAAGCCATGTACCAGGGATGCACTATTTTAACATATTTTAACCTCAATTATGCATCCTTTGTGGACTCAAGCTTTAAAACGCACCTGAAAGTGGGATACATGACCAGAAAACGGGTTGTGATGTCCTTTTTAGAAACAAGTAATGTTATGATTGACGGTGAATAACAGATGTGGATGTCCCGTCGAGAGAAAAGTGTGCCTCCCCTTGTCTATGTAGATCGTTACATCATTAGTATTATTTGAGGATCGGTTAGGGGAAGTTCATTAAACAAAGTGAATTGAGATGTCACTTTTTTTTTATTCTATACTTTGTCGACATGTATTATGGTAAGAATCACGCTACGGGATTCGGATAAAACTTCAGTTTCCATGAATGATTCAATCTTGAAGGACATTATCTACTTGCTAATTATTGCCCAATATCTTTCCGACAAGCGACCGTAAGATTCGTTACACTATTTGGCTTTCTTTTGAATACTTCCTTCGACAGCGTGTTACTACACAGAACAAAATCAGTAGCACAAGTAATAGTTCCATTTGAATCTGACAATTTATGGTTCGTTCCTCAAATATTTGTTCTGCTGGAGTGCCTACGGAAAGCAGAGCCTGAAAAACAGGACACACCTTACTGTTCAGTGGCTATGGAAGTAATATCTACACGTAAATAGCATTTCTGTCGAATTTTCAGCGAGCCAATGCTCTCATGCTTTTACGGTGAGCGCATACTAATAACCACAAACCCAATGAGGGAGAATAAGAACGGCGTTGAAAATGCGAGAACTTTGAACAGTGGAACATAAGAAGCCCCCAAACTTATACCATAGATGATTCAGAGCACTCTTTTCTTAGCCAAGAAAATTCTCTGAAAATTCACAATATTGTACTGAAAGAAAAACAGTCATCTTATAGGAAGCTGTAGAGTGAAAATAATCAAAATAAACCAGAATCTGTGGAGATTACTCTAACGGTGCAAACAGCAGCACTCACCGATCCTTAACGAGGTGCTCTATCACCTGATATAAAAAATTATAGGCTACTTCAGCTCCTCCTAAATACATGCCTAATAAAGTACTGTGGTGTTCAAACCACCATTCAGTTTGAGAACGGCTTTACCAATGTTTACCCTATTGATCCAACTGGCTTCTTGCGGCGCTGCCAGTACTCTTTTTTTCGTTCTATTAACATTTGTGAACATCCCAAAGAACCAAACAGAGCTCAAGAATATCAGTTTCCTCTTGCTTGGAGAGCGCTACTGTTCTTTATTTTATTCCAACACCGGTTTCGGCTTTTGTATGGCTCTGAGCACTATGGGACTTAACATCTGAGGTCATCAGTATCCTAGAACTTAGAACTACTTAAACCTAACTAACCTAAGGACATCACGCACATCCATGCCCGAGGCAGGATTCGAACCTGCGACCGTAGCGGTCGCGCGGTTCCGCACTGAAGCGCCTAGAACCGCTCGGTCACACCGGCCGGCCTGCTTTTATACTGAAGCAATTGTCTAGTGGAATCTGAAACTGATATTGTAAATGCCACCAAAAGTTGTACATAATGATTTAATGAACATTTAAATAATATACATAAGGGGAAAGTAAGAGTTAGAACATTAAAAACTTTTTTAATTTTACGCATGTACAGTATTAGTTCAGAAAAAAATAAAAGAAAAATTTAGCTTACATTGGCGAGTCACAGTCAAATGATTAAGAAAGTAAAATCGAGTCGATTTAAAAGTGATTTAACCAACAACATCGCAGGAATAATGGGACTCTCACGATTATAAAAACCATAAATTTTGATAAATTTAAAATATTGACATGCTTTAACATTAAAAGGAATTATATTTTGACGTATTATAAGTTTTAGATTGCATGCTTTACCAATGAAAAGCTAAAGGTAGTTTTCTATATCTAATGAGATTCTAAAATAGTCGGAGTGGACGGTACATAAAGTTACGTCTTTAAGCGTGAGCGGGCGAAAGTTAAAGTTAGAACGCTAGGAACTACAGAGGTCTCTGTCGTTATCTTGGGTGCAAAGTGTGCTCCTTACGTGATAAAGACGTGTTTACTAACATCTGAACGCAAAACGAAATTGCGGAGTGCTTTCAACGGAAGCTGTCGATAACGATGTGGTATACGTAATCTCCAGAGTCCACAGCTGTGGCTAAGTGCCGTCAGGAGGACACTAGTTCGGTTCACGGAACTGCCAGGGATTTTTCTTTGCTGGGAGAACTGATATGGAATGCACACAGCGTCATGAGGTCAACTGAGGAGCTTCTCGACCGTTTAGTAGCGGCTGAAACGTCAAGAAACAGATAACGACCGAGAGGGCGGTGTGCTGACAACATGCCCATCCCTAGTACGCGGAACTTTACGTTTTTTTGTCAGTTCAGAAAAATCATGTATCTTAGTGTGCACTTTTCGCTGAACGACGTTTCCTTGGATTGTTGCAGGGGAAGATAAATACCTATTCTAAATATACGTACGTAAAGTATCCCTTCTAAATTGTATGAAGAATTACAAAGTTGTTTTCGGTACTGTGCACCGTGCGGCTGTCTTATATGAGGTGACCAGCGAAGACGGATTTACACCCTATGTTTTTCCTTTTCATTTCTGTGTGTTCTTTGTATCGCGTTTTAAAATTACTCCCTGTTTGTCCGTTGCGCTTTACAGTGAGATAAGTAATACGGGCATACCATCGTTCCGATATAAGTCTTGCGTTGTGTTAATGTTGTGTGTTAAAAGACGTAGCGGTGAAGATTCTGATTTATAATCTACGTGTAGACCACGTGGTTTTTTTTTTTTTTTTTTTTTTTTTTTAAATCTGAGTTTATATCAGGACTGGCCGTAGAAGTGAAATGATACAACTTGTTTTTTTACTTGATTTCGCATTTTGTTAAGATTGATTTCTTTCAGGCGAAATGAAATTATAAATTTTGTCAATTACCAAGCTCTGACAGTCGTTATTCTGGGGCGTATTTCGCCATCAGTTAAGTTCCTTTTTTACTTCAGCAGCAAACAGTCGCAGTTTAAGGAATTTACTTATTGTAGCTAGAAGGAACGCCTTTTTGTTTTGAGAATGACGACACGATGAATGAGGAATGATTAGGGAATGAGACGCTTAAAGTAGTAAATGAGTTTTGCTATTTGGGGAGCAAAATCACTGATGATGGTCGAAGTAGAGAGGATATAAAATGTAGACTGGCAATGGCAAGGAAAGCGTTTCTGAAGAAGAGAAATTTGTTAACATCGAGTATAGATTTAAGTATCAGGAAGTTGTTTCTGAGACTATTTGTATGGGTTGTAGCCATGTATGGAAGTGAAACATGGACGATAAATAGTTTGGACAAGAAGAGAATAGAAGCTTTCGAAATGTGGTGCTACAGAAGAATGCTGAAGATTAGATGGGTAGATCACGTAACTAATGAGGAGGTATTGAATAGAATCGGGGAGAAGAGGAGTTTGTGGCACAACTTAACTAGAAGAAGGGATCGGTTGGTAGGACATGTTCTGAGGCATTAAGGGATCACCAATTTAGTATTGTAGGGCAGTGTGGAGGGTAAAAATCGTAGAGGGAGACCAAGAGATGAATACACGAAGCAGATTCAGAAGGATGTAGGCTGCAGTACTTACTGGGAGATGAAGCAGCTTGCACAGGATAGAGTAGCATGGAGAGCTGCATCAAACCAGTCTCAGGATTGAAGACCACAACAACAACAACGTCGGAAGATGTAGGTTTATGATAAATTCCAAAAGCATGACTAGGCTGATTCACAGTAATAGAATGACCTAAAAAATTAATGCTTTTATCACGATGGTGCTCAACTGTAAAAGTAATATTTTGGTGTATATTACTAAAGGCGCTTGCAAATTGGTCGATGTTTTGTTGCGAGCCACAGAATGTTCTATGAAACCCAACCCAGTTATATTGATCTTATTGGAGCAAAGCAAAGAATGTCATCAACATATCGTTTGTAGTACGCTATATAGACAGTAACTTCAGGCTGGTATTTAAAAAAAAATTCTTTTTCACTTGCTCGTATATAGTAACGTGCAAGCGCGCTACATTGCGAAACCGAGAGGTTGGTTCACGTGGGATCGAATCCACGCGGCGGATTAACAACTGCAGGCTAGTACACAGTCCATCCTGAGAGTGATTTTTAGCCGGTTTCCCACACACGTTTAAACAGATGTTTGGCTGATCTCGAAATTTCGCCTCAGAGAATATGGTACACAGCAGTTACAATACGATAATATACAGGAAAACACTAACACGATTCACAGAGATATAGCGCACTGAACTTCCCTCCCTGAGATCACCTTGACGGTTATGACGTCGGGATGTGTGCCTGGATGCAAAGTTACATAATGTAATAAAATTTACCAAATCGTGAAAAAGCAGTCTACATCCCTGAGGCAGAACAAATGCTAGGGAAGAAGAAAGAAGAAGAACATTTGAAGAATTTATTTCCCAAATGATTGACGAAGATAGCCGCTCGTGTAGGTGCCAAAGGAGGCCGATAGTTAATCTACCCTTTCGAAGGTAGATTTTTTTTTTTGAAAAGGTGATTAGTGTTGGTATAGTATTACATCTAGTAACCTGATAATTGTAATAATTGCTTTGGGGGAAGGGGGTGGAGTATCTTCAGTGTTAGCAGTTGATTTAATTGATGTCATATCGTTTATAACCGTTAGTGTACATATTTGTGACCGCTTGTGAAGTAAAATAAAGAACCTTTTAGTAACTGGTGCGGTAAGTGATTGACTCAAAATGTGTCGTTAGAGAGCCCTGTACGTGTTCTTCTCCAAACATATACTTTCTGCTCAGAGTTCTAGCAGCAGATGGAAGCCTTCCGTTCTCAGTGCAGCGGATCACACGAGACGGGGCCAGCTGGTGAGCTCCACTTACTGGTAGAAGTAGTCCTGCGCCTTGACCATACGCCTCCAGTTGGGCGTGCTGATATACCGCCAGGGCGAGGGCTGCACGTCCAGCTTAAGCATGCAGTCGAACACGGTGTGTGCCGCCTCGATCATCCGCTGCGGTTCCGAGTCTGGGGGCAGGTTACCCTCCAGGCAGCCGAGGCGCGTGTCCAGGGCCACCAGGGAAATGGCTGTAAGAAAACAGCAACAGCTAGTGGAGACGGGATCAAACGCAAAAATTCATTTCTGAACAGTATGCATCAAGCGACAATCGTAAATGGCCTCACGTCCCAGGCAAATGGCCTCAGGGCCCAGGCTGGAGCTTCGCCAAAGGGTTGAGGAAGATTTCCAAAGGTCTGATAGGAACCCGAGAGGTAAGGAGAGGAAGATGACTGGGAAAATTATCAATTACAAAACTGGGAGTGTACTCGAACTGAAGTACACTCTGCCTACACTGATCTGAATTCACAACAAAATGACAAGACTAAAAGTGAATGAACTATACACTCATCAGAAAAAGTATGGCATCAGCCATTTATTTCGAAATTCATGGCACAAAAATTAGCTGAAAACCCTATGTGTTTATTCATTTGCATTGTGTTCAGGTCACCAAATTAAATCAACAAACATTTGTGTAACGACAAAACTGTGTGTCAATAAAATTCTTCTGGGCTGTTGACCGCATTGTCAAGATATAAATTGTCCGACGTTTCGGCCACTATTGGAAGAGACCTACCTCAGGACTGTGCTGAGCTGATTGCGATCGGACATACACTACTGGCCATTAAAATTGCTATACCTCTAAGATGATGTGCTACAGACGTGAAATTTAACCGACAGGAAGAAGATGCTGTGATATGCAAATGATTAGCTTTTCAGAGCATTCACACAAGGTTGGCGCCGGTGGCGACACCTACAACGTGCTGTCATAAGGAACTTTTCCAGCCGATTTCTCATACACAAACAGCACTTGAGCGGCGTTGCCTGGTGAAACGTTGTTGTGATGCCTCGTGTAAAGAGGAGAAATGCGTACCAACACGATTCCGACTTTGATAAAGGTCGGATTGTAGCCTATCACGTGCTGGATCCCGACAGCCTCCTATCACTAGCAGTCGAGATGAAGGCATCTTATCCGCATGGCTCTAACGGATCGTGCAGCCACGTCTCGATCCCTGAGTCAACAGATGGGGACGTTTGCAAGACAACAACCGTCTGCACGAACAGTTCGACGAAGTTTGCAGCAGCATGAACTATCAGCTCGGAGACCATGGCTGCGATTACCCTTGACGCTGTATCACAGACAGGAGCGCTTGCGATGGTGTACTCAACGACGAACCTGAGTGCACTAATGGCTAAACGTCATTTTTTCGGATGAATCCAGGTTCTGTTTACGTCATCATGATGGTCTCATCCGTGTTTGGCGACATCGCGGTGAACGAACATTGGAAGCGTGTATTCGTCATCGCCATACTAGCGTATCACCCGGCGTGATGGTATGGGCTGCCATTGGTTACACGTCTCGGTCACCTCTTGTTCGCATTGACGGTACTTTGAACAGTGGTCGTTACATTTCAGCTGTGTTACGACCCGTGGATCTACCCTTCATTCGCTCCCTGCGAAACCCTACATTTCAGCAGGATAATGCGCGACCGCAATTTGCAGGTCCTCCACGGGCCTTTCTGAATACAGAAAATGTTCGACTGCTGCCCTGGCCAGCACATTCTCCAGATCTCTCACCAATTGAAAACGTCTGGTCAATGGTGGCCGAGCAACTGGGACGTCACAATACGCCATTCACTACTCTGATAAACTGTGGTATCGTGTTGAAGCTGCATGGGCAGCTGTACCTGTACACTCCATCCAAGCTCTGTTTGACTCAATGCCCAGGCGTATCAAGGCCGTTATTATGGCCAGAGGTGGTTCTTCTGGGTACCGATTTCTCACGATCTATGCACCCAAATTGCGTGAAAATGTTATCACATGTCAGTTCTAGTATAATATACACTCCTGGAAATGGAAAAAAGAACACATTGACACCGGTGTGTCAGACCCACCATACTTGCTCCGGACACTGCGAGAGGGCTGTACAAGCAATGATCACACGCACGGCACAGCGGACACACCAGGAACCGCGGTGTTGGCCGTCGAATGGCGCTAGCTGCGCAGCATTTGTGCACCGCCGCCGTCAGTGTCAGCCAGTTTGCCGTGGCATACGGAGCTCCATCACAGTCTTTAACACTGGTAGCATGCCGCGACAGCGTGGACGTGAACCGTATGTGCAGTTGACGGACTTTGAGCGAGGGCGTATAGTGGGCATGCGGGAGGCCGGGTGGACGTACCGCCGAATTGCTCAACACGTGGGGCGTGAGGTCTCCACGGTACATCGATGTTGTCGCCAGTGGTCGGCGGAAGGTGCACGTGCCCGTCGACCTGGGACCGGACCGCAGCGACGCATGGATGCACGCCAAGACCGTAGGATCCTACGCAGTGCCGTAGGGGACCGCACCGCCACTTCCCAGCAAATTAGGGACACTGTTGCTCCTGGGGTATCGGCGAGGACCATTCGCAACTGCCTCCATGAAGCTGGGCTACGGTCCCGCACACCGTTAGGCCGTCTTCCGCTCACGCTCCAACATCGCGCAGCCCGCCTCCAGTGGTGTCGCGACAGGCGTGAATGGAGGGACGAATGGAGACGTGTCGTCTTCAGCGATGAGAGTCGCTTCTGCCTTGGTGCCAATGATGGTCGTATGCGTGTTTGGCGCTGTGCAGGTGAGCGTCACAATCAGGACTGCATACGACCGAGGCACACAGGGCCAACACCCGGCATCATGGTGTGGGGAGCGATCTCCTACACTGGCCGTACACCACTGGTGATCGTCGAGGGGACACTGAATAGTGCACGGTACATCCAAACCGTCACCGAATCCATCGTTCTACCATTCCTAGACCGGCAAGGGAACTTGCTGTTCCAACAGGACAGTGCACGTCCGCATGTATCCCGTGCCACCCAACGTGCTCTAGAAGGTGTAAGTCAACTACCCTGGCCAGCAAGATCTCCGGATCTGTCCCCCATTGAGCATGTTTGGGACTGGATGAAGCGTCGTCTCACGCGGTCTGCATGTCCAGCACGAACGCTGGTCCAACTGAGGCGCTAGGTGGAAATGGCATGGCAAGCTGTTCCACAGGACTACATCCAGCATCTCTACGATCGTCTCCATGGGAGAATAGCAGCCTGCATTGCTGCGAAAGGTGGATATACACTGTACTAGTGCCGACATTGTGCATGCTCTGTTGCCTGTGTCTATGTGCCTGTGGTTCTGTCAGTGTGATCATGTGATGTATCTGACCCCAGGAATGTGTCAATAAAGTTTCCCCTTCCTGGGACAATGAATTCACAGTGTTCTTATTTCAATTTCCAGGAGTGTATTTGTCCAATGAATATCCGTTTATTATCTGCATTTCTTCTTGGTGTAGCAATTTTAATGGCCAGTAGTGTATTTATACTCGTATATTGACAGTGCGGTCAGTAACGTACGAAAATTTTATTGACAGGGACTACCGCCGGGGAAGCCTACGCTTCCATTCGACAAAACCGTCTGTTTCCCATGGTTTTTACACAGCACTCGTGAGCAACGACAGTACAGAGTGGAACGTCCCCTGGCTCGAATGTTTGCTTGAATCCGTCGTGGCATTACGTCAATGAGATCATCAACACAGCCCTGGCTCAAATTGTCCCAGTCTTCAATGGATATTTTGCGTGAGTCGCGTGGTGTATGTGGTCGTTGTTGACGTCGAAAAACAGCTTGTTTCAATCGGCGTCACACATGCTCGATTGGGTTAATATGAAGGAAACATGCAGGCTACTCCGTTCTGGTGATCCTAGCATGCCAAAGGAATGTGTGTCACGAGAACAGAATGATGAGCAAATGAGTTAGCATCAATACAGATGAAACTGTCACAAGAGTGTTGACAACATGGTTCCATTGGTTGGTTCCAGAACCTCGTTCATGTGCTGTAGAGCAGTGACATTGCCGTCAACAACCGTGAGAGGTGTACCATGGCCCCACGAAATGCCACCTAGGAACATCACTCCACAATCAGCTTTTTGCATATCTGGAATACAGTATACGAGGCGTTCAATATTACCAGCCTGTTTTCAAGACGGTGCCTCAGATTATCAGGGTACAAACCGATTCAAGCTCAGTCCATAAATCGACATCGATCGTGGGGCACCCTTCTCAGGATATCTTGTCCATCTGGAACGCAGTCCACTGCATTGTGGTGTACGACGTGCGACGTGGTCCTCGCCATGCCATGACTGGCATCATGTAATCGTCTCCTAACAACTGGCATCTTGTAATCGTCTCCTAACAGTCTGATGCGAAGGTGACGTTCTGTAGCCTCTTTGAACGCCAAATTAAGTTGGGGTGCATTGAGCCCACCGTTCATTTGATAGAAAAGTCGTAGATATCGATCATCCTGTGCAACTGTCGAACTTGGACAGTCTGTGTGATGTAAGTCCTCAACACTACCCGTCAACTGGAACCGATCCCATGTCCGCACCACACCATTGTGTCTCGGGTGCACACGTCGGGCAACTTCCCTGGTTGACAAGCCTTCAGCTCGTAACGTTATGAAGCGGACCTCATCACTTGTCACAGTGATGGATGCTCACTCTACTCTTGTACATAAGTCTCTAATGCGTCGCTACTGTTGCTTTACTTTCAGTTAAATGCTGGAATCCATTCGAGCGTGGCGTTCTACCCATAGGCAGCGCTCTTGGTAATTACATGTTTAAAAACAATGTCAGGGCCGACCTTCCGATTGGTACAGGAGCAGTCACAATAGCAACACATTTGCAAGACGTATTAGGGTGATGCAACACTTTTGTTGATGCATGTATTGTATCACTGTTACACTTACTCAGAATAAAATCCTGGCTCCGTGCCCAACAGAAAAAAAAAGCAGCAGCAGCAGACTCCAAGTCCCTATGAGACACTGCGGTCAGAAAAGTCTCGCCCCCTCCTCCCAGAATTCAGTCAGAAAATTGAAAAGAACTGACGTTGAGAGCACCCTTTCCTCTGGTTCTGATTCCAGACCACCGCTCTCCCCCACCTCCCACCCCCCTGCCCCCCCCCCCCCCCCAATACTTTGCCATCTACGTGGAGAGAGAAAGATTCTTTCGATTGGCGGTCGATGATGTCTTTTCATATCTTCTTCTCCCACAGCTTGCCTCTCAGGTTAAAGCATTGCTTCAGTTATTGCAGCTTGGTGCATGATTTTACTGCCTAGTTTGTGTTCTGGCTCCCGGCCAACGTAAGCAATAGTCAGCTCTTTTCATAGCTCCAGAAACACACGAAAAATCTATTTCCTTCTTTTTTTTTTTTTTTTTTTTTTTTTTTTTGACCAGTGTACCATTCACGTTTGGTTGTCACAAAGAGCAGGTGTAGGGTTTGTTAAAACAGATTCTTTTCTGTCCCTTATGTTCAGCATTTAGTCTCTAGCTCCCGTAACACACAGCACATGTGCCCATTACTGTAAAGATTTATTTCTCAGTTTTTTGTATGATAATTACTCTTCAGCTTCGAGAACACAGCATACACTGAGGTGACGAAAGTCATGGGAACCTCCCAATATCGTATCAGATCTCCTTTTGCTCGGCGTAGTACAGCATCCCGGCGTAGCATGGACTGAATAAGTCGTTGGAAATCCCCTGCAGAAATATTGAACCATGCTGCGTCTACAGCCGTCCATAATTGCGAAAGTATTGCCAGTACAGGATTTTGTGCATGAAATGACTTCTGGACTATGTCGCAGAAAAGTTCGATGGGATCCATGTCGGGCGATCTGGATGGCCAAATCATTCACTCAGAGTGTCCAGAATGTTCTTAAAACCAACCGTGGACAGTTATGGCCCGATGACTTGGCGTCGTTGTTTAGAAACATGAGGTTCATAAATTCCTCCAAATTATCTCGAAGTAGCTGAACATAACCATTCCGAGTCAATAATCGGTCCAGTTGGACCAGAGAACCCAGTTCATTCCATGTAAATACTGCCCACACTATTGTGGAACCACCACCAGTTTGTGCAGTGCGTTGATGAGAACTTGTGTCCATGGCTTCGAGGGGTCTACGCCACACTCTCACCCTGTCATTAGCTCTTGTCAACTGAAATCGGACTCATCTGACTAGGCACGGTTTCCTAGTCGTCTGGGGTCCAACCAATATGGTCACGAACTCAGGAGAGGCACCGCAGGTGACGTCGTGTTGTTAGCAAAGGCACTCGCGTCAGTCGTCTGCTTCCTTAGCCCATTAACGACTAATTTTGCCCCACTGTCCTAACGGCTACATTCTTCGTATTAATTTCTGCCGTTATTTCACGCAGACTTGCTTTTCTGTTAGCACTGACAACTATGCGCAAACCCCGCTGCTCTTGGTCGTTAAGTGAGGCCGTCGGGCACTGCGTGGCCCATGGTGAGAGGTAACGCCTGAAATTTGGTATTCTCGGCATACTCTTGACACTGTGGGTCTTGGAATACTGAATTTCAAAATGATTTCCGATATGTCATATCCCACACATCTAGCTCCAAGCACCATACCGCGTTCAAAGTATGTTAATTCCCGTCGTGTGGCCACAATCAAGTCGGAAACCTTTTCAAATGAATCACCTGAGTACAAGTGACAACTCCGCAAATGCGTTGCCCTTTTAGGAATATACCCTATGTACACGATACTACCGCTTCCACCTCAGTGTGTAACACCGATAAACGATAGATTTATGTATATTTCGTATAAGTTCTCTGCTGACATTGTGCACCAGAGTATCTGCACAGTCAAGATCTTTGGTTGAGTAAATGTGTAATAATTATGTTAGTTATTTCGGCGTTTTAAGAAATTATATTGTAACTGTACCTCTGGTTTCATATGTACACTACTGACCATTAAAATTGCTACACCAAGAACAAATGCAGATGATAAACGGGTATTCATTGGACAAATATATTATACTAGAACTGATATGTGATGACATTTTCACACAATTTGGGTGCATAGATCCTGAGAAATCAGTACCCAGAACAACCACCTCTAGCCGTAATAACAGCCTTGATACGACTGGGCATTGCATCAAACAGAGCTTGCATGGCATTTACAGATACAGCTGCCCATGCAGCTTCAACACGGTACCACAGTTCATCAAGAGTAGTGACTGGCGTATTGCGGCGTGCCAGTTGCTCGGCCAGCATTGACCAGACGTTTTCAATTGGTGTGAGATCTGGAGAATGTGCTGGCCAGGGCAGCAGTCGAACATTTTCTGTATCCAGAAAGGCCCATACAGGACCTGCAACATGCGGTCGCGCATTATCCTTCTGAAATGTAGGGTTTCGCAGGGATTGAATGAAGGGTAGAGCCACGGGTCGTAACACATCTGAAATGTAACGTCCACTGTTCAAAGAGCCGTCAATGCGAACAAGAGGTGACCGAGACGTGTAACCAATGGCACCCCATACCATCACGCCGGCTGATACGCTAGTATGGCGATGACGAATACACGCTTCCAATATGCGTTCACCGCAATGTCTCCAAACCCTGATGCGACCATCATGATGCTCTAAACTGAACCTGGATACATCCGAAAAAATGACGGTTTTCCATTCGTTCACCCAGGTTCGTCGTTGAGTACACCATCGCAAGCGCTCCCGTCTGTGATGCAGCGTCAAGGGTAACCGCAGCCATGGTCCGAGCTGATAGTCCATGCTGCTGCAAATGTCGTCGAACTGTTCGTGCAAATGGTTGTTGTCTTGCAAACGTCTCCATCTGTTGACTCAGGGATCGAGACGTGGCCGCACGATCCGTTACAGCCATGCGGATAAGATGCCTGTCATCTTGACTGCTAGTGATACGAGGCCGTTGAGATCCAGCTCGACGTTCCGTATTACCCTGCTGAACCCACCGATTCCATATTCTGCTAACAGTCATTGGATCTCGACCAACGCTAGCAGTAATGTCGCGATACGATAAACCGCAATCTCGATAGGCTACAATCCGACTATTATCAAAGTCGCAAACGTGATGGTACGCATTTCTCCTCCTTACAGGAGGCATCACAACAACGTTTCACCAGGCAACGCCGCTCAAGTGCTGTTCGTGTACGAGAAATCGGTTGGAAAAGTTCCTTATGTCAGCACGTTGTAGGTGTCGCCACCGGTGCCAACCTTGTGTGAATGCTCTGAAAAGCATCACAGTATCTGCTTCCTGTCGGTTAAATTTCGCGTCTGTAGCATGTCATTTTCGTGGTGTAGCATTTTTATTGGCCAATAGTGTACTACTCTGTTAATGTAGTAATTTGCAAAAACTCTGTCTATTTTATTGCTCCATAACTATGGAAGCTAAAAATAAAATCTGTACTAAAACCCCGCCGCTACGGAAGTAGTTTGGTGGGACTGTAGAAGATGGACTTGGCGCGCAAGGCGCTTGATTTCTTTGTGGCGTGTGGCATGTCCTAGTTCTGACCGTGATACTGAATGGTCAGCAGCAGCCTTGGTTATCTATTGTGGTTAATTTGGATATATATATTGAGGCAAGAACAGCTTGCGATTGTAAATTAGCCTCGGGTGGAATGTAAAGTGGTCTATCTTCGACCATAATATAATTATTGGCGCTGTTTTGTTAAATTTAGGGTGGCAATAATAGTTATACCAGCGCGTGGCTAACATCAAGGAGCATGGGGTTGCTTTACGGCCAATTTTGTAGCCACTGTAATTCGCCACAAGCGCCACCAGCTTCAGCAGTACTGTTATCTAAATATGTACATCCAATGGACCAGGTACTATATATTGAATTGTAAGTTTTATTGGAACTCATAAGTTACGTGTGTGCACCCATTATTATCCCCAGTCACATTCGTAGATAGGGTCCTTTCCAAGTGAGCTAAGTCCGAGTGTCCTGTTTTCTATCAAACTGACAATTCTGGCACTGCAAAATTTTGCAGTCTTATTAATTTTGTGGAGTATAATGTTCGGTTAGTTTACATTACAAAATGATTTACTCCACATAATTTTTCATCTTAAAGTTTCCTACAGTGTGTTAATAAAGAAATCTTTATCATTAAATAGGAAGCTGCCATTAAATTATCAATGACAAAAATATTAAGTTCTTATAACTACCTGTAAGTAAAAGCTATAAAAAGACAGCAGTATTATTTATCTTTGAACAGGTTTGTAATCTTGTAATTGTTTATTTCTTTGTGTACATCGTTTTACATGAGTTTTTCAAGTTATGCAGTCATTTACAAAGCCATTTTGACTTTTGAGTCCAATGAGAGACTAGTTGCTAGGTCCCCTCGTTAATTGTTAAACAATTTTTGCATTAATCATTAAACTTCAAGTTGTTATTAAAGGTATTTGCCATTTTCTTAATTTTGTGTCTTACCGTTTACAACCGATTACGGTTCTTCAAACCACACCAGTTTAAGGGATCCCATAAGCTACTTAACTTGTGTGATGTATGAAAGTAAAGACTCCTTCTGAGCAAGTGTAGCAATCAGTACAATCATTTATTCTTCTTCTAAATAATAACTGTACTGCCCATTTGTATAGAGTAACTTCATGTGAAGATTTGTGAAGCCCATAGTAATCAGTACTGTTTCAAAATCATGATCTTTTTTGTGATCGTTAATTAAAGTAATAGTAGTTCGTGCTATTGCCAGTCAGACTTTGTTAGTAAACCCTTCTGTATTTGTTTATTATACTACGTAGCAGTTTTTGCCAATATAAAGTGTGTGTATTGCTGCATTTATTGCCCATTCTATGTTCTGTTTAATGGTTAGATGTGTGTTTGCTAGGGCCAGTAACTGTATAATATTAAGAGTAACTGTGTTAGAAAAGATTAGTTAGGGTATAAAGTGAGGTTAGTTTTCTTAGGCGAAGTTTATTTCCGCTTTGCCATAAAGCTTGATACCGCATTGCCTAATTAGGCAGACGACCGCATGTATATATAATTACGGCTTACTTTCGTATTGGAAGAACGTCAGTTCAAAACCCGTTTACTTTGCTATTGTTACTGTTTCACTAACTTGGCGATTACGATATTATAGTTAGATTATTTGTCATAGGTACTGTCACGGTCAGGCTAAACCTTTACAGGAGATTAACATTATCAACGATTGCCAGTTTGGTAAGGGCTGGTACTGTTACAAGTGTGCATGTATTGACTGTTTCAGAGCTCCTTTTGATTATAAAACTATGAATACCTTCGTTTAGTACAACCCTTTCGGTTGACGTTGCACTCGACTCTCCAAGATCCCACGTTGGTGTCAACGTTTTAAATTCTTGGCATCCTCATTCACTAATTCTAAATTAAAAATTCACTACGTGATTCACTACCATCTGGTGAGCAAGATGTATGACACAGGAGAAATACCCGCAGACTTCAAGAACAATATAATAATTCCAATCCCGAAGAAAGCAGGTGTTGACAGATGTGAAAATTACCGAACTATCAGTTTAATAAGTCACAGCTGCAAAATACTAACGCGAATTCTTTACAGACGAATGGAAAAACTGGTAGCAGCAGACCTCGGGGAAGATCAGTTCGGATTCCGTAGATATGTTGGAACACGTGAGGCAATACTAACCCTACGACTTATCTTAGAAAATAGATTAAGAAAAGGCAAACTTACATTTCTAGCATTTGTAGACTTAGAGAAAGCTTTTGACAATGTTGACTGGAATACTCCCTTTCAAATTCTAAAGGTGGCAGGGGTAAAATACAGGGAGCGAAAGGCTATTTACAATTTGTATAGAAACCAGATGGCAGTTATAAGAGTCGAGGGGCATGAAAGGGAAGCAGCAGTTGGGAAGGGAGTGAGACAGGGTTGTAGCTTGTCCCCGATGTTATTCAATCTGTATATTGAGCAAGCAGTAAAGGAAACAAAAGAAAAATTCGGAGTAGGTATTAAAGTCCATGGAGAACAAATAAAAACTTTGAGGTTCGCCGATGACATTGTAATTTTGTCAGAGACAGCAAAGGACTTGGAAGAGCAGTTGAACGGAATGGACAATGTCTTGAAAGGAGGATATAAGATGAAGATCAACAAAAGCAAAACGAGGATAATGGAATGTAGTCGAATTAAGTCGGGTGATGCTGAGGGAATTAGATTAGTAAATGAGACACTTAAAGTAGTAAAGGAGTTTTGCTATTTGGGGAGCAAAATAACTGATGGTGGTCGAAGTAGAGAGGATATAAAATGTAGACTGGCAATAGGAAGGAAAGCGTTTCTGAGGAAGAGAAATTTGTTAACATCGAGTATAGATTTAAGTGCCAGGAAGTCGTTTCTGAAAGTATTTGTATGGAGTGTAGCCATGTATGGAAGTGAAACATGGACGATAAATAGTTTAGACAAGAAGAGAATAGAGGCTTTCGAAATGTGGTGCAACAGAAGAATGCTGAAGATTAGATGGGTAGATCACATAACTAATGAGGAGGTATTGAATAGAATTGGGGAGAAGAGGAGTTTGTGGCACAACTTGACAAGAAGAAGGGACATGTTCTGAGGCATCAAGGGATCACAAATTTAGCATTGGAGGGCAGCGTGGAGAGTAAAAATCGTAGAGAGAGACAAAGAGATGAATACACTAAGCAGATTCATAAGGATGTAGGTTGCAGTAAGTACTGGGAGATGAAGAAGCTTGCACAGGATAAAGTAGCATGGAGAGCTGCATCAAACCAGTCTCAGGACTGAAGACAACAACAACAAGTCTATTGCTACCCTTTTTATGGACAAAATACGTATTGAAACCTCTTTCCAACATAAGTTTACATAAATAAAAATGTTTAAAAGTTATCGAAAAAATTAAGTGGTCAGTTAATTTTGAATCGTCTTTAATCGACATTTCGCCTAGCGCCCTCAAAAATTTCTTGGGAAAAACGCTGGGAAAGCTAACTTTACAATACATGCACCATCCTCAGAAGCTAAAAGCCTTTATTAACAGATGATTTAAATGAACTCGATATTACTATTAAAAACGCTGAATATTGTAAAATCATTAAGATTGCAAATGGGTGGTGGATATCGGATTTAGGTTATGACACGTTCGATATGTCCATCATTACTCGCGATGATGTGGCGCAGACGAATAATGAAAATCTGTATGAACCGTTGGTGTCGGAACATCGATGCTGTCTATGACCACCTGAATGGCCGCTTTCAGCTCAGCAATGATTTTGGGGTTATTGCTGCACACCTTGTCTTTCATAAGTGCCACAAAAAGGAGTCACGTGTGTTCAGATCTGGAGAATATGGCGGCCAATCGAGGCCCATGCCAGTGGCCACTGCTTACCCCAGAGCCAAATTGCGGTTCCCAAAGTACTCCTCCAGGACATCAAACACTCTCCTGCTTCGATGGGGTCGAGCTCCGTCTGGCGTGAACCACATCTTGTCTAATCACAGTCACTTTCGATAATGGGGATGAAATTACCTTCCAAAACCTTCACGTACCATTCCGCAGTCACCGTGCCATCAACGAATATCGCACAGATTATTCCGTGACTGGACGCTGCACACCACACAGTTAACCGTTGAGGGTGAAGAGACTTCTCGATCGCGAAATGCGGATTCTCAGTCCCCCAGATGCGCCAAGTTTGCTTGTTTATGTCTCCATACTAATGCTTATTCCCATCATGCTCCGCGGCAAACCGTGCAGTTTGAACGTCCTAACGCAAACCGTTCAGAAGTTATGACGGTCTTATTTCATACAGTTCGATAATTGTCACCCTGTACACTGCACTTGCTAACTGGTTTCAGTTCGTTGCACCTCCTGGTTCTTATTTAATTAATTCTTATTGAATTAATTATCGTAAATGACACTTACTAATATCTCTGTAACGTGCGCGGCTTTTGGAGTATAAGAACATTCCAAGCAGCAATGGACTTGCCTCACCACGCGCTCAGTTTGATAGCTTTAGAACTACAATGAGGTGAGAGAAGTTGCGGGAACCCTTGTAATATCGCGTCGGACCTTCTTCTGGCCGGCGCAGTGCAGCACCTCGATGTGGCATGGACTCAAGAAGTCGCTTGAAGTCCCCTGATGGAACATTGAACCATACTGCCTCTATGCACTTACGTAATTTCGAAAGTGCTGCCGGTACAGGATATTTGTGCACGAATTGACCTCTCGATTATGTCCCAAAATATTCAATGGGTGGCCAAATCTTTTGCCTTAATTGCCCAGAAAATTCTTCAAACGGATGGTGAACAACTGTGACTCGCTGACAAGGCGCATTGTCATCCATAAAAATTCCATCGTTGTTTGGGAATATGAAGTCCATACTTATTTCCAGTCAATGATCGGTTGAGCTGGACCATAGGTCCCAGTCCATTCCATGCAAACACAGCTCATACCATTATGGAGCCACCAACAGCTTGCACAGCGCATTGTTGACAACTTGAGTCCATGTCTTCATGGGGTCTGCTCCACACTCGAACCCTACCGTCATGTCTTACCAGCTGAAATCGGGACTCATCTGATCAGGTCACGGTTTTGCAGTCGTCTAGGGTCCAATCGATATGGTCACCAGCCCAGGAGAGGTGCTGCAGGCTGTATCCTGCTGTTAGCAAAGACACTCGCGTCGGTCGTCTGCTACCATAGCCCATTAACACCAAATTTCGCAGCCCAGTCCTAACGTACGCGTTCGCCGTACGTCCTACGTTATTTTTGCGGTTATTCAAAAGGGTTCAAATGGGTCTGAGCGCTATGGGACTTAACATCTGAGGTCATCAGTCTCCTAGAACTTAGAACTACTTAAACCTAACTAACCTAAGGACATCACACACATCCATGCCCGAGGCACGATTCGAACCTGCGACCGTAGCGGTCGCGCGGTTCCAGACTGAAGCACCTAGAACCGCTCGGCCACAATGGCCGGCCTATGCGGTTATATCACACAGTTTTGCTTATCTTTCAGCTCTGACAGTTCTACGCAAACCACGCTGCTCTCGGTCGTTAAGTGAATGCCGTCGGCCACTGCTTTGTTAACGATTTCGGAGATATAATGCGTCATGGGTCTGGCTCCAAATACCAAACCGCGTTCCAAGTCTTCATGCCCGCCGTGCGGCCGTAATCACGTCGCAAACCCTTTCACATGAATCACGTGAGTATAAGTGACAGTTCTGCTATGCACTGCCCATTTATACCTTCTGTACTCGATACTACCGCCGCCTACATATGAACATATCACTGTCCCGTGACTTTTGTTGCCTCAGTGTAATGTATATATGAAGACAGTAACTGTTCTCGAAAGAACAGATTACTGTTGTTGACCGTGCAGCTTTTCCATGGAATAAATGATGATTAATTGAAACCCTCAGCTGCTGACTGGTGTTGTTGACATACCTCGATGTGGACAGCTAAAAATGTGCGCCCCGACCGGGACTCAAACCCGGGATCTCCTGCTTACATGGCAGCGCTCTATCCATCTGAGCCACCGAGGACACGGGTGAATAGCGCGACTGCAGGGACTTATCCCTTGCACGCTTCCCGAGAGACCCACATTCCCAACTGTCCACAATTCTACATATGTAATTTACCTTACAGACATTTTCCCATTCACTCATTACTCGCGCACGCTTTGGCGATTCCCGTAAGAGTTTGGGCAACCTGTGCGCATTCGCAGACGAAGGTCAATGGCTGGGTAGCCTGTAACTATATATATGAAGACAGTAACTGTTCTCGAAAGAACAGATTACTGTTGTTAACCGTGCAGCTTTTCCATGGAATAAATGATGATTAACTGAAATCCTCAGCTGTCCACATCGAGGTATGTCAACAACACCTGTCGGCAGCTGAGGGTTTCAGTTAATCATCATTTATTCAGTGTAATGTAGCGTTACCGGATCGTACGATGCTAAATGCTCTAGACTTTTATGTAGACATATTTCACTTTTGTGAGCAGACACAGCTCTGGTTCCGTGTGTGCGGATGTGACATATCTAGGCGGCAGGGAAATCTGTCGCATGTTCAGTGTCTGTCGCGCCTTCCTGTTTAACGGGTCGCTAGGAACCGTGATTGAGATCCACCCCATGAACTCAACTGCAGTCACCCCCCTGACAGGCGCATACGTTTAAAGTGTACGTATTTGTGCGCATCGACAGAACTGGTTATGTTACAACAAGATCAAGTCTATGTTACTGTAAGATAAAGGCTATTCTACTGGACCAACTCGATTAGTACAGCACTCATTAATTTTTTTATATTGGGTACTATCACAACAGACCTAGTTGTTGTCTTTCAGCAAGGGTAACTTTCTCCTGTAGTGTTTGTAATTTGTTGCGCAGAAAGTGGTGATAAATATCACCTGTTAATTTGACCAGTAAATTGTTTGGCCCTATTAGTTCGTCACCCACTGTTCGTATCCGTACATGATACTAAAGGAAACCTAAAGCCTTGCTTGCACGTTCGCTCGAAGATTTGCTGCCTACACATACTTATTGAGGTAATTTATCATCCTACACCGTGTGAATCCCGCGTTCATTGTTAACTGAAATTTCTTCTGTGAACCGCTGATACTGAGACCTCCGCATAAAATTGGCAGAACCGCAACCTAGCTCAACGGTTTTGTGGCCTGGACGCTTCCACACGCTGTAGTCGACATGGATAAAGTAATTGCTCGAGTAGAATTAACCACCCAAGAGAGTGGTTTGTGCCTTCATCAGCTCCAAATCTTCGCATACTTGTTTCATCAGGATTATCATCTTCTCGCTGCGGCACTCGCTACTCCCCATTTTTTGGGCGAACTGTGCTAAGTCCACCACGGGCCGTCGTCTTTTTGGTGCTTGATTCTTTGTCCGTGTATCGTTGAAACATCCTGCCGAACCTTTTTTCTCACGTGGGATGCAGCAACGAGGACGTTGTTGGCGAACGTGACACAAACCTGTCATGGCCGAGCGGTTCTAGGCGCTTCAGTCTGGGACCGTGCGACCGCTACGGTCGCAGGTTCGAATCCTGCCTCGGGCTTGGATGTGTGTGATGTCTTTAGGTTAGTTAGGTTTAAGTAGTTCTAAGTTCTAGGGAACTGCTGACCTCAGAAGTCCCATAGTGCTTAGAGCAATTTGAACCATTTTGAACAAACCTGTCGATTAACGCCTTCGGCTAAACTGTTGCAGACTACCATGACTGTTGTTTCCTGCGTGAAGCAATAAAATACCATGCAATGTTTACGTTGCCCACACTCAGCGGGCTCAGTAATACGTTTCAGATACGCGCACAAGCTCAAAGCGAGACGTACGGCGTGGTACTACGTCTGATAACAGCGTCACAATTGTGGGGCTAAGTAAAGTGAGTGGCACAGCCAATAAAGAATGAGCGATAAAAGTCAGCAGGAAGACAGCCTACGACACTGGGTACTGGCCGTTCTCGACACAATTAAATTCGTCTGCATCTCAGAAAGTATTCGTTTTCGATGTTTCTGGTCTTTTTCTTTCAATTTTGGAAAGAATCAACTCATGTTAGAATACAGGACATTTTTTCAAATAACTCGTATATGTTGCTGAAGTTGTATGTCATATCCCAGATTGCAAGCTTCCGACTGTTGTTCTTTAGCGTTTTTGAACAGATAAAAAGTAGCCCGCTATATATTTATCCGGATGGCTGAACTTACTAACCCTATGAGTACCAGTGGTTTCTGCCTAAGACCATGATTTTATCAATTTTTTTTAAGTGCCAGTGCCTTTCCCTTGAAATCACCAATGCCACGTGGATATTGTGCTACGTGATTGCAAGAGATTGTGACAAGTGTTTTTTTTTTTTATAGTGATCATATTTAGGAGATCATTTAGAGTGAAAGTAAGTATATCTAAAATAATGTAAATTTGAGTTATTACTACTACCTTTATGAGTGGTTTCGAAATGAATGTAACGGAGCAGTGTGTAATGTCCATATAAGTTTATTAAATTTTAGGTCCGTTTTTGTCTCTTATTTATGATTATAATTTGTTTTACGGATTATGAGCTCATGACGGTTTCGAGATGTGGGAGTGCGTCAGGGATAAATGCGAAATAGGTTTCAAGTATATCTCATGAGATGCTGGGAGGAAAAAACTGTACATCCCAGTCCATCCAAAGTGAAACCACCTCCTTAAAACAATTGACTGCTTACTTTTTGCCAAAATCTTCTTCTATTCGTTGCTTACTATGATATTAAAGGTTAATTTTTTATATCCCAAAGTAAAACAACCTCCTTAAAACCATTGATTGCCTACCCTCTGCAATTTCTTTATGTATTCGTTGCTTACAGTGGTGGCAAAGATCAATTTTGTGAAAAATTTTAAAATTAAATTTTTTTGTAATGTTGGGACTCAGAGAGTTAATGGCTTTTGCATACGGTATACAGGTGAAAAACTGTGCAGCGGTCTCGAAGGTGGAAGAAGATAATCCCAACAGCGAAGAGAGCGGAAGAGCGTAGGGCAGTAAACCCCCAATGAAAATCGTGCAATGTCACAGGTATTAATTCGGCAGCCCCTCCACTGAGCTATCACTGCACGACAGTCGCAACTCAGGCAGGGGAAAAATACATTACTCGCAGAAATCACACTAGCCTCGGATCTAGGAATGGACTGAATGCAGCGTAGTGTTGGACGTCCGAGAACAAACTGTGTAGGCCTACCCCATGAAGTGAGAATGATGATGATGATGATAGCACAACAGATTGCAGATAATTAATCATTTGCATCAAACTGGTCCGTTATGTGGCTGTTTGGTGAACTTTTGTTTAAAAATAGGAATCAGTTTCCTGTAGACATTAGGTTTGAAACAAAGCTGAAATAGCAATTTAAAAATTGTCAACAGACAAATGTACTCTTAAGGTAATCGTTCGCCAAATCTGACGGTACCGTAACAATAATTTTGCACGCGAATCTGAAGAGATTTGTTCCTCGGAGACTGTAATTTGTTCCGAAACGAGTACAGAGTGAAACGAGCGAGTCATTCAGCTTACGCTAATGACGCCACCGGAAACTGGGGACAAGTTTTTGCGAGATGACTTGCAGCATTTTGTGCTGTGTCACGCCGCGTAGTCTTGCCCACGTTTCGCCTGAAAGCAGGTCCGTGATTACAGCTGGTGAGTGGAAAACGTAGCCACAAGAAAATCCGTGAACCAACACTCGTCACAGAAGTATAACATAATTAAAATAATCAAATATTAACTACCACGTGGTGCTTCCATGTTTCTAGCTGAAACACTCGCTGTTATGGAGGCAGTAAAATACACGATACACCTCAAAATCCCCCAAAGAAGTAATAATCATCGACTTACAAAGCATTCCGAAATAATTTAGCTACAGAAATTGGAATAAAACTAGTAAGTACATCTTGTGCGAAGACGATTACAGTCATCAAGCAAGGAAGACTGTCAAATTATAGAATTCAAAAAAATGGTTCAAATGGCTCTGAGCACTATGGGACTTAACTTCTGAGGTCATCAGTCCCCTAGAACTTAGAACTACTTAAACCTAACTAACCTAAGGACATCACAGGCATCCATGCCCGAGGCAGGATTCGAACCTGCGACCGTAGCGGTCGCGCGGTTCCATACTGTAGCGCCTAGAACCGCTTATAGAACTCGTATGGATTAAATCTCATTACGGCATTAATACAATGGCAAAGCAGATCGACTAGCGAGAGATGTATTAAGCAGTGGAAGACACATAGACACAAAACTGTCATATACAGGTCACCTGTAGAAAATAAAACTGCAAGCGGTTCTTTCGTGGCAGGAATTGGACGAAAGCCAAAGAAACAAGAGATATTGTTAAAGCTATACAACTATACAGCCATTCATACCAAGACACCCATAGCTTGTAAAGACCAGAAAATCAAGGAAAATAATAGCGTCCATTATGAGAACGCGTCTCAATCATGGATTTTTCCCACCCATTTACATAAAATCGGTGTACTGGAGACGCGCTACTGTCAATGCGATGACAAAAAACTGGTGATGTAAATCACATCCTGTTTGATTTCAAGCGCTATGACAAAAGCAAACTCGTAATTCTAAAGGAGCTCTCGAGATTTGGTCACTGACTGCCGCTATGCACTATCCCGATTCTTGGAGATACAGTCAGCGGTGCCTATGACGCCATAGCAAAATTTACGGCACAAGACGACATAAAAATCTTAAAGGAATGAAGGATGTTGAAATTAGTAAACGAACTCAGTTCAATACATTCAGGTTCAGAAAAACAGAACACTCTGAAGGACCAGAGACAGGACAACCATATTCACAGGACATGTACGTTAGTAAGTTCTGCAGAAATGATCAGCGTTCGAACAGTGTCGGCCCGCGGGTTCAAGGTCGACATCGATATCGCGGCGCAACACCATCTACCAGTAAAATGTGCCTGCGCCTTTCGTTGTAGCTGTAAACGGAAATGAGACTTGAGCAGTCGTGTAGGATGCCTCGCAGACGTATGCGCGAACCGTACCGTCGAGTCAGTGAGTTTGAAAGAGTGCGCATTACCGGCATGAGAGAATGTGATGCATCCATCCGGGAAACTGTTGCTCATGTATTTCAGCAGTGGAACGGATGTGTACAGAATAGTTCACGGAGGGCCGTAGAACACGACGAGAAGGGTCACATCGCACCGCCCAGTCCCATCCCCCGAGATGATCGACACCTCATCGGAATGGCATTGCAGGACAGATCTGCGTCTTCCTCTGCTCTGCCGCAGTGGTGGAACAGCGTAACACGCCGTACACTATCAGGTGTGACAGTCCGTCGCCGTTTATTATGGCATAGTTTACGTTCGCGTCATCCACTTCTCCACCTACCCTTGACAAATGTGCAGAAACATGCTAGATGGCAATTGTGTATGGGCATTGTCACCGGTGTGTCCTACGTGAATGACAGCCTGCTATCCGTAGCCATACCCTTTCTGCACAACAGCCCAGACGCCATTTTTCAGCAAGACAATGCACGACCAAATGTTGCATCACGTAAACGCGCCTTCTTGGTGTCACAGGGTGTCAGTCTTTTATACTGGCCCGCCAGATGACCAGATATGTCACCAGGCAAAAATGTGTGGGATATGGTGAAACGACAGGGGCAGTGCTGTAACCCAGTGCCAACCACCACAACTTTGGAAGCAGGTGAATGCATCATGAATGGCTATACCACAGGACGCCATTCGCGCCTTATGCGCGTCGCTGCCATCACGCATGGAACAAGTCGTCAGCGCCCATGGCGGACCCTGCTATACATGGAAGGAACCTCCCTGAAGATTGCGATTGAGAAAACTAATCGGGCGTACCCTGAACGTCAAGAAACGACCGCTGATCCTTTCACACCAGAAACATCCATATACAAGGCCTTTTCAGGTCCACAGCTAAGCATTGTCTCAATCAACATACACTCCTGGAAATTGAAATAAGAACACCGTGAATTCATTGTCCCAGGAAGGGGAAACTTTATTGACACATTCCTGGGGTCAGATACATCACATGATCACACTGACAGAACCACAGGCACATAGACACAGGCAACAGAGCATGCACAATGTCGGCACTAGTACAGTGTATATCCACCTTTCGCAGCAATGCAGGCTGCTATTCTCCCATGGAGACGATCGTAGAGATGCTGGATGTAGTCCTGTGGAACGGCTTGCCATGCCATTTCCACCTGGCGCCTCAGTTGGACCAGCGTTCGTGCTGGACGTGCAGACCGCGTGAGACGACGCTTCATCCAGTCCCAAACATGCTCAATGGGGGACAGATCCGGAGATCTTGCTGGCCAGGGTAGTTGACTTACACCTTCTAGAGCACGTTGGGTGGCACGGGATACATGCGGACGTGCATTGTCCTGTTGGAACAGCAAGTTCCCTTGCCGGTCTAGGAATGGTAGAACGATGGGTTCGATGACGGTTTGGATGTACCGTGCACTATTCAGTGTCCCCTCGACGATCACCAGTGGTATACGGCCAGTGTAGGAGATCGCTCCCCACACCATGATGCCGGGTGTTGGCCCTGTGTGCCTCGGTCGTACGCAGTCCTGATTGTGGCGCTCACCTGCACGGCGCCAAACACGCGTAGGACCATCATTGGCACCAAGGCAGAAGCGACTCTCATCGCTGAAGACGACACGTCTCCATTCGTCCCTCCATTCACGCCTGTCGCGACACCACTGGAGGCGGGCTGCACGATGTTGGGGCGTGAGCGGAAGACGGCCTAACGGTGTGCGGGACCGTAGCCCAGCTTCATGGAGACGGTTGCGAATGGTCCTCGCCGATACCCCAGGAGCAACAGTGTCCCTAATTTGCTGGGAAGTGGCGGTGCGGTCCCCTACGGCACTGCGTAGGATCCTACGGTCTTGGCGTGCATCCGTGCGTCGCTGCGGTCCGGTCCCAGGTCGACGGGCACGTGTACCTTCCGCCGACCACTGGCGACAACATCGATGTACTGTGGAGACCTCACGCCCCACGTGTTGAGCAATTCGGCGGTACGTCCACCCGGCCTCCCACATGCCCACTATACGCCCTCGCTCAAAGTCCGTCAACTGCACATACGGTTCACGTCCACGCTGTCGCGGTATGCTACCAGTGTTAAAGACTGCGATGGAGCTCCGTATGCCACGGCAAACTGGCTGACACTGACGGCGGCGGTGCACAAATGCTGCGCAGCTAGCGCCATTCGACGGCCAACACCGCGGTTCCTGGTGTGTCCGCTGTGCCGTGCGTGTGATCATTGCTTGTACAGCCCTCTCGCAGTGTCCGGAGCAAGTATGGTGGGTCTGACACACCGGTGTCAATGTGTTCTTTTTTCCATTTCCAGGAGTGTAGAAGGAATAACATCAGCCAAAGAAGAACTGCTACAAGAACTTTGCAGACAGCACCAGTGTCGTATACTGTGCATACAGGAAACACACAGGAGCTCTGACTGAAGATAAACAGAATGCGCCTTGTCATCGAAAGTCCATATAAATGGAAATGTCGTGTGGCTAGGGCCTCCCGTCCGGTAGACCGTTCGCCTGGTGCAGGTCTTTCGATTTGACGCCACTTCGGCGACCTGCGTGTCGATGGGGATGAAATGATGATGATTAGGACAACACAACACCCAGTCCCTGAGCGGAGACAATTTCCGACCCAGCCGGGAATCGAACCCGGGCCCTTAGGATTGACAGTCTGTCACGCTGACCACTCAGCTACGGGGGCGGACGATAAATACCGAAGCGCTATCTTCGTTCATCCCGACGTCCAAATTCTACCCACAGCACTCGTACAGAAAAATAACATATAAAAAACTGATTTCACCATTTAGTCTCTCTTCCAACCACCTGGTGAAGAATTCACAGTTTATAAACCGACAAATTACAAAAATAAACACGTGCAGATTGTGATTGGCGATTTCAACAGCCATAGTAACATTTGATTCTGTGATAATGAAGATGAAAATGGGGCAGCAGTGCGAGAGTGGGCAGAAATGAATCAACTTACCCTAATCCACTATGCAAGACTACCTGCATCATTTAACAGCGACAGGTGGAAGCGAGGGTACAATTCCGACCTCATATTCACTACCAACAGCGTTAGCCAACACTGTATTAAGTGTGTTCCCCAATACCAAATTCGCATCATAGGTCAATAATCTGCCAAATATTTACCCCTGCTAGACCTCAAAAAATCCCGTTTCCAGGCAGGGTTAACTTTAGAAAGGCTGTCCGGTCGAGATTTACAGGATGCGGAAGTGTCTTCTATAGAACCAACACCAGAACAGTGCGGCACCTTCACCACGGGTGTAAAGGGATGTTCCAAAATATCTGTACTTCGTGACTGTCGAACATCTTACATCCCTGGACTCACATCAAATCAGGCAGCCTTATTTACGGAATATAGCACCTTATTTAGAGAAAATCCTTTCAGTGAAACAACTACAAAACAAGAAACAAACTCATTTCCTCTATAATATTATCAAAAAGGGAAAAATGAATTAAAACAACAGAAAACATGGATCTGAAAAAAGATAGTCATAAGGACTGGGGGCTTGGGCGACGCCTGAGCAATGATCCAACTAAGACCACTGCACAACAAAATATCACTGCCAACCAAATAGCACTCCAGCCCAGCCATAAATCCAAAGAAACCTAAACTACGAAGAAATGAACACGAGGAGAATAACAACTTTTCACTCCCATTCACGATGGATGAATTACAGAAGGCTGACAGAGTAAAAATGGTAAGTCAGGTGGCTTGGACGATGTACGAACTGAGCAAATCAAGCACTTTAAATTAGCAACAAAGGAATGGTTTCTTCAACTCTTCAATGAAAGTATTGACAGATGTCAAATTCCAAAGATATGGCGGAAGAGCCGAGTAATTGCTGTACTGAAATCTGGTAAAGAAGGAAACAGTCCAAAGAATTTTTGACCAATCACGCTACTGTGTCACTTTTACAAATTGCTAGAGAGAATGATTTCACATGTTATTGATCCCTTGCTTATACCTTAGCAAGCTGGATTCCGCCAGGATAACAGCCACACAGGGCAATCACTCAGTCTTATACAGACAGATTTGAAGTCTGTAAGGTGAAAGGTATGGTATTCTTGGACTTGACAGCAGCGTACGACACCGCCAACCACCAGTTACTAATACACAAGGTGTACAAACTAACGAAGGATTTCAGCCTCCCCAGGCTCGTCTCCAATATTCTGCAGAACCGAAGATTCTTCTTTGACCTCCAAGGGTAGCTCAGCCGATGGAGGCTACAGAAAAATGCCCTTCCCCATTGAAGTGTGTTGGCTCTAGTTCTGTTCAATATATGTACTAACGACCAACCCATAGCCCCCAACTGCAAGAACTTCTTCTACGCCGATGACCTCGCTCTGGAAACCCAAAGCAGAAACTTCGATTCAATAGAAATCGCCCTAAAGAGTGCTATTGAAGATCTGTCAAAATACTCCAGAATAAACCAGCTTAAACCAAACTTATCAAAGACACAAGTGCGTGATTTCCATCTGAGAAATAGCAAATCACCCCGAAATTAAAGATATAATAGTCAGGAGTTAATTCGAAACACTGTGACATCCCAGAGTACCTAAGAACAACACTCGACAGATCGTTAACGTTCAAAAAACACTGCATGAATTTCAAATCAAATGTCTCCACCAGGAACAATCTACTGAGAAAACTGGGGAGAACACAGTGGGCCAACAAAGCTGAAACCACCCGAACTTCTGCAATGACATTATGTTACTCCGCTGCAGAGTATGCATGTCCTGTTTGGCATAAGTGAATACATGCCAACATGGAACAAGAAAAATCGAATCCCATGCATGGACATCAACCCTACTCACAACGTCTAAAGTCAAGGAAACGTTTTCTCAGAACATCGGAGCAACTAACAACCACTGATGAAGAAGCCAAGTTGCATTTACGGAGGGCTGAGACATCCCACCTTCCTCATGGGAAAATATTTTCAGAACCTTTACCCCCTGATTATGATGAGAATCGGCCTCAAAAGACTGAGTTCGGCATTTGGCAGATGACTTGCTGGCGTGGCAAAATGGGGATACATTGAAGAATACAAAAACTGATGCGACTGCGAGGAAGAACAGACTGTTCAACATATGCTTCAGCATCGACCGTGTCCAGACACCTGCACAGAAGTAGACCTTCACTAGGCAAGGGAAAATGCTTTGGAAGCGATCAAATTTTGGTCAAAAATTATATAAATTGTGTTGATCTGTCAATAATTGTATAAACTGTGTTTTGTGTATGTTTCTGACACGAGAATAATAATAATAATGGCGGACACCGTGCCTACTAGCCAACAGGAGACATGCTGAATCGAGGTGACTGCAATGCTAATCATTTCTCCAGAACATACTACTGTATGTGTCCTGCGAATATGAAGGTGCTATTTCTAGTCCTTCGAGGGTTCTGTTTCTTTCTGAACATGAGTGTATTTAAATACAAACAAGTGGTTAGCTGTTAACTGGTGTCTAGTGTTGCACACACACTGTGCATGGTTCTCCAAAACTGCTAGACGAATTTTCATGGGATTTTCGCAGGTAACTTGAGCATAAATTTAGGGACCTATCAAAATTAGATCAAGAAAAAAGATATAGTGATTTAAAGTTTTACTAAAAACGACATATCTGTCTGTTTGGACACACTAATCTCTTTCAAGGAATTTTCACACGTACCTTCAGCGTAATTTGGGTCACTGTACAAGCTTTATTTCATCAAAACTGGGTCACGGAAAAAAGGTAATGTAACTGAATGTTTTATCCATACCAACATTATAAATGTAAAACTAACACTATGTGTTAAATTTTTACGACCAATCGATTTCGATGAAATTTAGTACGGAGATAACTTGAACCCTTCGAAAGAAAGATACAAGATACTCACTGATTTGAGGACGATTATGTGAAGTAGGGAAAAGTATTTACCCTCTGCAAACGCTATCTATTCTTTGACATTTGACTTTGATCATTTTCGTGAAAATGCTTTTGTCGGTTGATAGGTGCTGACGGGCGTAGCTTGGTGAAACGTTGTTGTGATGCTTCGTGTAAGGAGGAGAAATGCGTACCATGACGTTTCCGACTTTGATAAGGGTCGGATTGTAGCCTATCGCGAATGCGGTTTATCGTATCGCGACATTGCTGCTGGCGTTGGTCGAGATCCAATGACTGTTAGCAGAATATGGAATCGGTGGGTTCAGCAGGGTAATACGGAACGCCGTGCTGGATCCCAACGGCCTAGTATCACTAACAGTCGAGATGACAGGCATCTTATCCGAATGGTTGTAACGGATCGTGCAGCCACGTCTCGATCCCTGAGTCAACAGATGGGGACGTTTGTATCAGCTCGGAGACCATGGCTGCGGTTACCCTTGACGCTGCATCACAGACAGGAGCGCCTGCGATGGTGTACTCAACGACGAACCTGGGTGTACGAATGGCAAAACGTGATTTTTTCGGATGAATCCAGGTTCTGTTTACAACATCATGATGGTCGCATCCGTGTTTGGCGACATCGCGGTGAACGCACATTGGAAGCGTGTATTCGTCATCGCCATACTGGCGTATCACCCGGCTTGATGGTACGGCGTGCCATTGGTTACACGTCTCGGTCACCTCTTGTTCGCATTGACGGCTCTTTGAACAGTCGACGTTACATTTCAGATGTGTTACGACCCATGGCTCTACCCTTCATTCGATCCTTCGAAACCCTACATTTCAGCAGGATAATGTTCTACCGCATGTTGTAGGTCCTGTACGGGCCTTTCTAGATACAGAAAATGTTCGACTGCTGTCCTGGCCAGCATATTCTCCAGATCTCTCACCAATTGATAACGTCTGGTCAATGGTGACCCAGCAACTGGCTCGTCGCAATACGCCAGTCACTACTCTTGAAAACTGTGGTATCGTGTCGAAGCTCTTTGGGCAGCTGTACCTGTACACGCCATCCAAGCTCTGTTTGACTCAATGCCCAGGCGTATCAAGGCTGTTATTACGGCCAGAGGTGGTTGTTCTGGGTACTGATTCCTCAGGATCTATGCACACAAATGTAATCACATGTCAGTTCTAGTATAATATATTTGTTCAGTGAATACCCAATTATCATCTGCATTCCTTCTTGGTGTAGCAATTTTAATGGGCAGTAGTGTATAATGTATAGCTAGCTGAGCAGCACGATGCACAGATGCACACTCCTGCCCATGCCCTTCTGTGCGCACGCGCTCTGCGCCGCAGCGGCGCTGCACGTACAGATGCACCGTGCGTTGGGAAAGCTTGGGTGGGTGGAGAGCGGCGCGCACGTCCTGGGTTATACTTACGTGATTAGGGAGACATGTGTGGAGGGTAGCTAATGTTATCCCACGTACAGTAGCTTACTTACTCACCATCGTTCATCATAACGAAATTAGAAACATGTGAGCGCAATCATGGGTAACAGCTAGTATATACTTGCTGTTTATTTGTCTGCACTGGAGGCCTCTCATTTCTGCTTCAGCATTCATTGTGTTCAGACTTGTACGTCAATGGGGAGAATTTGGATATACTATTTTATATGGTGAATGTAAAAGAAATGCCATAAAACAGTGCAACGGTATATCCAAATTGCCAATGGCCGACACGTCAGGCATTGCACGAAATATTGAGATGCTAGTATGGACAGGCTGTTAGAACGTCAGAAAGAAGACGAGAGATGAGATTACAACAGACAGAGAACACTAATAAGCTAGTCTGGCTACGATCCTAATGAATATGCACACTGGTACGACACATATTACCAACGAACGTGGAATCAGCCAGACGAGTGTCATTCGCATCCTGCATCGACAGAATTTTCATTCCTATCATCTGTCATTACATCAAGCACTCAACGACCGTGATTTCGAACGTCGTACAGAATTCGATCGGTTTGCCATTTAGTAACTGAGAGACGACTCGATGTTTTTTCCAACGTGTGATCTTTACCGATGAAGCAACGTTTACTAAGAACGCTAATGTAAATTTGCATAACTTCTGGGCAACCGAAAATCCACACTGGCTTCGTCAGTTGCAACATCAACGGCCGTTTGCCGTAAACGTATGGTGCGGCATCATAGGAAATTACATTCTGCGTCGTTACTTCTTCTTAGGCGTTCTAAATGGACATTCGTAAGCACATTTTCTGACGAACACTCTGCCGATTCTTCCAGAAGAGGTACCACTGGATATTCGACAGTGTAAGTGGTTGCGACAAGACGGTTGTCCAGCTCACTCGTCCCGTGTTGCAACGCAAATACTGAATAAGAACTTTTCTGGACGTTGGATAGGACGATATTCTGTTGTCGATTGGCCTGTGAGGTCTCCCGATTTGACTCCTCTTGATTTATTTCTTTGCGGAGCACTCGAGGATGCAATCTGCGAAGAAACCCCAGCTACGCCAGACGATATGTGTCGTCGAATCGGCAGTGCATGCTCCACCATGTCATCCACTGTAATTACATCTGTTCATCGTTCCTTCGAACGGCGATTGCATATGTGCCTTTCAGTCCATGGTCAACTGTTTGAATACATGCTTAAATGAAGTTGGTTGGTTTCTTGATTTTGGGGAGGGGACCAAACAGCGAGGTCTTTGGTCCTATCGGATTAGGAAGGGATGAGGAAGGAAATCGGGCATACCCTTTCACTGTAACTATCCCGACATTTGCCTGGAGCGATTTAGGGAAACCATGGAAAACCTAAATCAGGATGGCAGGACGCGGATTTGAACCGTCGTCCTCCCGACTGCAAGTCCAGTGTGCTAACCAGTGCGCCACCTCGTTCGGTTTTAAATAAATGTAATTTTTTGGAAGACAAAATTTATGTTATGTGAAGCAGATGGCTACCAAATCATTGTTAGTACATTGTTTACTTCATTCACGTGTGTACTAAATTGCAACGCAGTGTCAAATAAGTCGACATCGTGTATTGCGTGTAGCTGATAACACTATCATTACGCACTCACGTTCCGTATGAAACGACTTTTCGTTAAGAAGAATATTTATTTTTTCGTTTACAGGTGTTCACCAAAGTATTTGTAATAAAAAGTTTAGTTCAACTAATGTATCCCGTGTATTTTACCTCTAAGAAGCACACAGTCTCGTACAGGAAAAGCTAGGTAAAATCTTTCTTTTAACATTTAGACATTTACTACAGTAATTGCTTTTTGCAGCGTATAAGACCTCTTTTAAAATGAAAAGTTGAGTTATATGTTTCAACTCACATAAATCTGGAATCATACACAAATCTCTTAAGCCCTCTGAGATACGCAAGAGTCTATGTCTTATTTCCATATAAAACATTCGTAGGTGAACCTGCATCTAGGTCGTGAGTTGGTTCAAGGGAAAACAAAGCTTTATTCCCGAAGCACAGGCCTACCTTGAAGTATACAGCTATTCAGCCTGGTTCGAGGCGCCAGCTTGGCAGTGTTTGCACCGCAAATGCCGTTTCCGCCCATCGTGCTCCAAATTCTAGGACATTTCTCGAATTGTTTAACGACAGCGCTCAACGTCAACTTTAGCAAACGCGGTATCACTGTAATTGTCGTCTCAAGGGCTACCGAATGCAGTTATAAAAACTATAAGGTTCCATTTAAAAAGTCGTACTTATTTCAATATCTCTGTTGATACCATTACTGAAAACATTAACCAAACAAAAAATAGCGCTCTAACTTATACCGAAAAACGCATTTTGATATGTGTAACCGTTCAGGAACAAAAGGGGTGTTACGTCATATATGACTCACCCTGTGTATATATTCATTCTGAAAGCAAGTTTAAAAATGCATACCCTAAAATATTTGTATGAACAATCTCAAATGTTGCTTTAATATATCTGTGAATCATTTTAATTACAGGTGGCTAAAAAGTAAGAATAAATAAATAATAAAAATCAATCAATATTCAAAGATTGTACATGTTCCGAAATAATAGAATCATTGAGTAAAAATGTCCGCAAAGTGATGGCAGAATACTGCGCAAGTCGCTTACATAACACCTAAATAGTCACATGCTGTTGGTATGTAGCCTTTTTTGCTGCAAGAACGAAGCTCTAATATGCACTTATCTGTTTACATGCATTTCCCTGCCGGCCGAAGTGGCCGTGCGGTTAAAGGCGCTGCAGTCTGGAACCGCAAGACCGCTACGGTCGCAGGTTCGAATCCTGCCTCGGGCATGGATGTTTGTGATGTCCTTAGATTAGTTAGGTTTAACTAGTTCTAAGTTCTAGGGGAGTAATGACCTCAGCAGTTGAGTCCCATAGTGCTCAGAACCATTTGAACCATGCATTTCCTTCTTAACAACAGCAATGGTGGTGAAATGTTGCTGCAACGGACACAATCGAAACTTTCCTTAGCAAGTACCACGAAGGACCAATTATAGTTGAAGGGCTTATTTCAATAGTTGTACAAGTCCATTTTTGTTCATATTGAGATAAAGAGTCCTAAAGTTAAATGAGCGCTGAAAAATCTGCAGTTGAGATATCAGAAATATTCAAGCATATGGCTTCTTGCAAGAGATGAACCTTTCTTTCTGTTTGCTTGGCTCATTAATTTCAGAAGCATTATAGATAGAAAAGTGGAAGCAATGGACTTGTACCACTATTGAAATAAGCCCTTCAGTTATAATACTAGTAAGAGGCACTTTATGTGTTGATTAATATCGAGATATGGTGTAATACAGGCTTAAGAAAGTAGAGTTGATTATGTGACTATATGACTATAAGTCCGTACATATAAAATGGATGTATTTATACATTACACTGACAGAAAGAAAATCGCAGCACCAAGAAGGAGTTGTGCGACATAAACGAAAGTTCACAGGCGGGTTTATGCATCTGAGAGATGATGTCTACTCAGATTTCGCGACAGCCGCATGAGAGTGGAGCTACTAGCGCCACTATGAGGATACGTATTAGGTTTCCTCTATATGGACGCCGTAACGCTCGGGAGCATTAGTTAGCTCTGAGATGGGATGTGTTGAGTTGACATTAGTCGTGAAGGCGACAAAGGCGTCGTTATCAGCACCTTGCTGAGTATGAACGGGGCCATACAATAGGGCTACGAGAAGTTGGTTGTTCCTTCTGTGATACTGCAGAAAGGCTTGGCAGGAATTTATCCACTGTACATGAGTGCTGGCAGCGGTGGTCACGTTTTAATTTATTACTTATTACCAATTATATTCATTATACAACACATAGCTCAGGCTATATGGCGTCATAAATATTGAGCTGCGTGAAAACGAAACTGTAGGGCGAAATTGGCTAGAGATGTAAGTGAAATATGTGTGAAATATGTTAAATATATGTGAAACATATATGAGTGTTTACAAGGGAAAGCTGTGGTAGAACATTGCTCCTACATCCCTGGATCGATTTCAATCAAACTTGGTACGCGTATTACATCCTATCTGGGAAGAAATACGTTTGGGGTAATAACAGCCTTTCGATGCGGTGGGGATGATAACGTGGAGAGAGAAGTGGGGACGAAGTGATGAAAAGACAGAGAGGTGGAAGGAGGATATGGAACAGATGTGATGGGGGGAAGAGATAGACAGGGAGAGTGGTGGGGTGAAATGGGTAGAGAAAGTGAGGAGGAGGAGGAGATGGACAAAGAGACAGGCAGGGGGAAATTGACAGAGAAACGGAAGAGGAGATGGCCTGAGAGAGGGGGAGTAGGAGATGGTCCAGTAGAACTGTAATAAATACATACTCATGCAATACCGGGAACACAGCTAGTTTGCATTAAAGTGCCAAACAAATTCGGTAGTGTGGGATGGCGCTGTCAGTCAGTCTGTCGAATGTATACACACGTCGTACAGTGGTAGAGTTATTGAGAAGGAGAAACACATATGCACATCCATGAACCCAAAAGCACCACAGCTGAGGTCACAGTTAAAGATTCACAATTAAGACTGTGCTTTGAGACCTTGTTAACTCCTGGAACAGCCCAGGATATAAGTTGGCGCAAACTAGATGATATTTAGATGAACAACTAGACATTTGAAGTAAACTACTCTGTTGAAAACAATCATACTTCAGCAGATGAGCTACTAAACACTCCTGTACCTGACAAGCGCCTGATATTATCGCTAGATGTCAGCAATTTATATATAAACATTCCCATAGATGAAGGACTGAAGGTTATTAGACAGAATCTCATAAAGCACAAAAAGGTATCTGTAGCTCACATTTTTGAATTCTTTAGTTTGCTTGAATTGATACTTAATTACAACTATTTCACTTTCGGTAATGAAGTATACAGACTACCAAATGGTCTAGTAATGGACTGCAGCATATCAGGGACCTAAGTTAATACATTTATTAACACCTCGAGCAAAAATTTTTCAGTAGAAACTGTCCATGCACACAAGACATTAAGTTTTACAAAAGATACGTGGATGACACATTGTAAATAAGAGAGATGGAAAACAAATAAGGTGTTGAGACAATAATTCAAGCGTTTCAACAGTATGCAAAGAACATTCAGTTCACTTGTGAATATGAGAATGAGAACTCAGTAAACTTTTTGGACCTCATCACCACCAGAAAAACAGTGCACATCCCTAGTATTTACAGGAAATTCACAACTACATATGTAAATATCCATGTGTCCGCAGCTCGTGGTCTAGTGGCTAGAGTTGCTGACTCTGGATCACGGGGTTCCGGGTTTGATTCCCGACTGGATAGGGGATTTTCTCTGTCCAGAGACTGGGTTGTCCTCATTGTTTCATCATCATCATTCGCGACACTGACTAGATTGAATTGTGTAAAAATTGGACTGTTAAAAATTGGGACTTCGTACGGCAGCTGATGACCGCACAGTTGAGCGCCCCACAAATCAAACATCATCATTATCATCATCAAATATCTATGTTCTTCATACCACCTACATACACACAAATTTCTAGCTTATAGATCCACATTGCACAGAGCATAGAAAATGCCATTAAGCAATGAAATGATCCAAAATAAAATTGAGGTCATCAAAGGGGAGAAGCTGCAAATGGTTTTCAACCTATACTCGTAGAAAAAATAGTTAGGAAAGGAATAGACAAAAACATAAATAATAACAGCAAGCAGACAGACACTAGAACAGTATGCCTTCCCTAGTTTGGTATTATTCCACGAAACGTATTTGAAATAGTAATACTTTTAACAAGTTGCTGTAAAGAATGAAACAATTTTATAATTGTTATATGTATCTGTAGTCCATAGTGTAAGTTAGTAATGAATGATCTCTGAGCACTATACCATTACGTTGTTCCAATCTTTGATTTGTTTATCTTATCGGTCCATGTTCTGTGAGACAAATTAAGTTATGAATGTATATTTATGACGAACCGTAGGGTTCTGTTCACTGGAACAGATTGTAAGTAACTCTGTCACCATTTAAAATTTATAATTTTTGTGCCATATTACGCTGACAACAACAAACAAGTGGCGTTGTTCCACCTGAAGATGAGAGGTATAAACTCTCGAAACGCGGCGTGGGATAAAATAAAAAAAAACGACTGACGCAGATAATTGTACAGTCGCAGTTTTATAACAGTTCGTCATGGACGGCATAAGGTTTGGAAATGACGTAAAAAAAAAAAAATATACGTGTGGCTCAATGGCCTAGTGCAAGTCTTTCAAAAATGGCTCTGAGCGCTATGGGACTTAACATCTGTGGTCATCAGTCCCCTAGAACTTAGAACTACTTAAACCTAACTAACCTAAGGACATCACACACATCCATGCCCGAGGCAGGATTCGAACCTGCGACCGTAGCAGTCGCGCGGTTCCGGTCTGAGCGCCTAGAACCGCTAGACCACCGCGGCCGGCGCAAGTCTTTCAGTTGGACGCCCCTTCGACAACTTGCTTGTTCCTAATCAACCCCACCAATCTTACCATGGAAATGGGACCTTCCAGTTTACTTTGGAATCTGAACCTGGAGAATCTTGATATCATTGAGAGGTGAAGGCTGGGTTAAAAACAAACTGAAAAATTTTCATGGTTCGGCAGAAACTCGATCCCACGATCTCTCCGTTTCCAGGCACTAGCTTTACCGCTAGTCCGCTAGGTGTGACAGCTGTTTTACCGCGCGGGCTTGGCCGCGACATACCGTCTGAATTGGCCTAAATATTATGTCAACTCAACCTATCGATACCGGATGTCGGCCTCATCCCTTGACATAATGATGCTGAGGTGTGTGACACCATACGTGTGCGAACAGGAAGACAACAGACCAAGATACGTAGATATGGTGACATTATTATCTGTAGTAACTGAATCGACCGATACCGGACGGCTACTTCACGTCACATAATGATGTTGAGGCGTGTGATTTCATACTTGCACAAACAAGAAGGGTACAGGACAATGATAATATTTTTTGCGCCTATATTAGTTTCTGGAATAGAGGGTTGCGTTGACAGACTGGTTTGTAGCGTAGCCTGATGTCTAGGTTAGGTTGAAAGGTGACATTTTCATGTGAGTCGGAGAAGAGTTAGAAAAGGTTTCTATTAATCAGAAACCTGCGCCATGCTTGGCTTTAAATTTTCTATTAAGCTTTTTAGTAATCCCAAACTTTTTTGCAGATCATTCAAATATCTATAATGAACTACAACCAGGAAAAAGCGACACTAATATCTAGTCAGATTCTGAAAAGATTTCAAAGTGGTGCAGAGATTGATAACTGGCTATAAATGTTCAGTAATATAAAACTGTGCACTTCAAAACAAGAAACAACATAGCGCCCTTTAATGCAGTCCCAGTGGATCACATTTTGAACCGGACAACTAGTACAAGTATCTTGGTGTAGCAGTTTAAGGAGAATAAACGTGGAACAATGGTGTGGGCTCAATACTTAGTAAAGCGGGAGGTAAACTTCGATTCATTTTACGCTGCTTGGAATTATAGTCAATCTACAAAGAGGACAATTTACAAAATACTTCTGTAACCCATCCTAGAAGCGTGCAACACTCTAACCAAATATGACTGATAGACCACATTGAGAGTGTACAGAGAAGGGCAGCACGAAAGGTTACAGTTACACTGCACTACAAAATTAAAGGATCACCGTATTGAAACCAAGTAACTGCCTCCCACTGGGACATATAAGTTTCAGATTTGGCTCAAAGGAGCGTACAACCTTCCCCAGTGATGGTGTGAAAGCGAGGCGACCTACGACGTCATCCTTGTAGTCGACAACGCTTTAAACTGCAATGTGTAGACACATGCATGCGAAAAAGAGACCACAGCTCAGAAGTTCATGTGGCATGTAAGGTGGGCTGACAATACCACACTGACACCAAATTTCACCACAATTTTGCCAAATCCCACGTGAACGTGTCACACGATGGGAAAGTTATCACAGTCTGCCTTGCCCACATTTTCTCTCTTCTTTCGTCGCCTCTGCGATGGAGGCCACAACCGCGACGCTCAGTGTTCAAACCACACAGTTTTTATCTGAGCAGCGAAGGGAAACATTCCAGATATACTGAGCCGTGGTAAAAATTGCTGTTTTGAAGAGCGCGCCGCTGCGCGTAATGTGGAGCAGTTGCCCTCCGTTCCTGGCGGTGGCGCCGCTGTGGCAACCGCAGCTTTGGTGTCTCCCTCTGTGGGAAAGGGGAAAGGTAGCCTGTTCACGTGCATTCAAAGGGCGCTATGACCTCTCTAGGCGGGAAGTCTGATCAGTTGGTCAGCCGGGTCAGTGTGGGGCAGTTAGTGTTTGTGTGTCGTCCGGAGTGCTAGTTTGTGTTAGGCCGCCAGTCTGCTCGAGTTGCTCAGTCAACGGTCATTGGCGGTTGGATCGATCGGTTGGTCGGTCGCGCACTGAGATACGAGATGACTTGTCCGCCTTGAGCGTCGGCGCATGTAAGGTCGCCACGTGAGTCGAGTGGGCCGCGCCGTATAGCGAGGGGTAGTGGCTTCGCGGCCGACACGAGAGCAACAGGAGTCAACCCACAACATTGGTCTGACCGATGCGAGCTGAGACGCCGTGAGACGGTAGATCGGCGCGCCTTCCTGCGTCCGTTGAAGCGGCTGGCAGCGGACGGTTCGGGAGTGCGTTTTAGGGGTGCTGCGCGAAGTCTTCGCCAGACATCGCAGTTTATTAGAAGTTAAGTGATTCGTGATATGTTGTTTCATTTACTTGTTAAATTCTACTTGTTTTCTTGTCAGTCTCTTGTCCTCAGCTTGCTCGTCTGTCTCTCATCCGCATTTGTTAGGCAGTTAGTGTCTGTCTGTCTGTGTCGGTCTGCCGTACGTTAATAGCTGCCTCTGCCATGTTTGTCGGATTCCGTGTTAACGAATTTATTGCTGGAGGTGTAAAAGCCGAATTCCTGAAATATGTTTTTATCTTGCCTATCATCTTGAGAGGCGGTGTATGTGTAATGTAGAGCATGTTTGTACATTATATGTAAGACTGCATTTCATGGGTTTTTATTTAAATGGTCATTTTAGTATATAAAGTAGCCACCCTTCCACCGTAAGAGTTTTATTTTAAAAAGAAGTTGTACTTTCGGTGGCAAGTAATTTTTTTTTTTTAATGTGAGTGTTTTGTACCATTTCCATCTCTCCTACGGGGTGCATAGTTTATGTGTTTGTGCGAGTTGTTGAAATTTTTAGTTTAAAGTAGTCTGGTGTGTTGCAGATTTGCGCCAGTGTACTCTTTCAGAGGTTGTTGTGAGCGGTCGTGACTACGGCCATGTTAAAAGGGAGCGGCAAGGTTCTCAGCCCGAAAGCTCATACTGTCAAAAAAATTATTTCTGCCTCTGAATAAATTGTAACTTGATATTCAGAGGGTGCTTTGTGATTATAATTTTTAAATCTATTTCATTTAAAAGAAAGGGTTTTTAGGAATAAAATTTCCATTTGTTGAAAGAAATTTGTTTTCATCAGTTACCCCCTGGCAACTACTTCCACGCTCACATAGTGTAATTAAGTGTGTTAATGTTCTTGATGAATCGCTAGTAAATAAAGTAAATTCCTTAAGAAAAGATTTTGAAAGGAAATTCACGGTTCATATACCACCGCTCAGAATCAGCACGAAAAGGCCTCCCTACTGGGGAGGAATATTGGGTTGCACAGAAAAACAAGCCTTTTGAAGTTTTTTTTGAGAACAAGAGGGTTACCATACCAATTTCTCCGCACTAATTTTGAAAAGAAGATATGTCTTTCTGCCACTTTCTTCGCTGCATGCCAATGATGGCCGGCGGTAAGAAATCTATCAGAGATAATGCCACATGCCCTGGTGTGTAAGTGTATTTTAGGAGCTGGACTGCCTGTAACACATTAAATTTCTGTAGTGCCGGTCTCGAGCGCAGACGGAAAGCATACACTTAAATGTTTGAAGAAATTAGCCTCAGTGCACTATTCTTGTAATATACACTCTGGTGACAAAAGTCGAGGGATATCTCCTAATACTGTGTCGGACTTCCTTTTGCTCGGCGTAGTGCAGCAATATGGCGCAGCGTGGATCAAAAAAGTCACTGGAAATATTGAGCCATTCTGCCTCTACAGCCGACCGCAATTGCGAAAATGTTGCCGGTAAAGGAGTTTGTGCACGAACTGGCCTCTCGATTATGTCCCATAAATGTTACACGGGATTCACGTCGGGCGATTAGGTACCCATATCACTCGCTCGAGCTGTCCAGAATGTTCTTCGAAGCAGTCGTGAACAACTGTGGCCCGGTGACATGGCGCATTGTCGTCCATAAAAAAATCCATCGTTGTTTGGGAACTCGAAGTCCATGAATGGCTGCAGATAGTCTCCAAGTAGCCGAACATAACAATTTCCAGACAATGATCTGTTCTGTTGAACCACAGGACCCAGTCCATTCCATGTAAAAAGAGATCACACCATTATGGAGCTACCACCAGCTTGCATAGTGCCTTGTTGGCAACTTGGGTCTGTGGCTTTGTGGCGTCTGCGACACTCTCAGACCCTACCATCAGCTCTTACTAACTGAAATCTGGGCTTATCTGTCCAGGTCACTATTTTCTAGTCGTCTACGGTCCAACTGATATGGTCACGAGACCAGGAGAGGCGCTGCAGGCGATTTCGTGCTGCTAGCAAAGGCACTCGCGTCGGTCGTCTGCTGCCGTAGCCCATTAACGCCAGATTTCACTGCACTGTCGTAACGGATACATTTGTTAGACGTCCCGCATTGTTTTCTGCGTTTGTTTTTTTCAAAAGTGTTGCTTGTGTGTTAGTACAGACAACTCTATGGAAACGCCGCTGCTCTCGGTTGTTAAGTGAACGTCGTTGTCCAATGCATTGTCCGTGATGAGAGGTAATGCTTGAAATTTGGTATTCTCGGCACACCCTTGACGCTGTGGATCTCGAAATATTGAATTCCCTAGCGAATATAAAAGCAACTGAAATCACTCAACAGAGGAAAGTCCACTGGACGTGATGGGATACCAATTCGATTCTACACAGAGTACGCGAAAGAACTTGCCCCCCTTCTAACAGCCGTGTACCGCAAGTCTCTAGAGGAACGGAAGGTTCCAAATGTTTGGAAAAGAGCACAGGTAGTCCCAGTCTTCGGGAAGGGTCGTCGAGCAGATGCGCAAAACTATAGATCTATGTCTCTGACATCGATCTGTTGTAGAATTTCAGAACTTGTTTTTTTCTCGCGTTTCATGTCACTTCTGGAAACCCAGAATCTACTCTGTAGGAATCAACATGGATTCCGGAAACAGCGATCGTGTGAAACCCAACCCGCTTTATTTGTTCATGAGACCCAGAAAATATTAGATACAGGCTCCCAGGTAGATACCATTTTCCTTAACTTCCGGAAGGCCTTCGATACAGTTCCGCACTGTCGCCTGATAAACAAAGTAAGAGCCTACGGAATATCAGACCAGCTGTGTGGCTGGATTGAAGAGTTTTTAGCAAACAGGACACAGCATGTTGTTCTCAATGGAGAGACGTCTACAGACGTTATAAGTAACCTCTGGAGTGCCATAGGGGTGTGTTATGGGACCATTGCTTTTCACAGTATATATAAATGACATGGTAGATAGTGTCGGAAGTTCCATGCGACTCTTCGTGGATGATGCTGTAGTATACAGAGAAGTTGCAGCATTAGAAAATTGCAGCGAAATGCAGGAAGATCTGCAGTGGATAGGCACTTGGTGCAGGGAGTGGCAACTGACCCTTAACATAGACAAATGTAATGTATTGCGAATACATAGAAAGAAGGATCCTTTATTGTGTGATTATATGATTGCGGAACAAACACTGGTAGCAGTTACTTCTGTAAAATATCTCCGTGCGGAACGATTTGAAGGGGAATGATCATATAAAATTAATTGTTGGTAAGGCGGGTGCCAGGTTGAGATTCTTTGGAAGAGTCCTTAGAATATGGACTCCATCAACAGAGGAGGTGGCTTACAAAACACTCGTTCGACCTATAGTTGAGTATTGCTCATCAGTGTGGAATCCGTACCAGGTCGGGCTGACAGAGGAGATAGAGAAGATCCAAAGAAGAGCGGCGCGTTTCGTCACAGGGTTATTTGGTAAGCGTGATAGCGTTACGGAGATGTTTAGGAAACTCAAGTGGCAGACTCTGCAAGAGAGGCGCTCTGCATCGCGGTGTAGCTTGCTGTCTAGGTTTCGAGAGGATGCGTTTCTGGATGAGGTATCGAATATATTGCTACCCCCTACTTATACCTCCCGAGGAGATCACGAATGTAAAATTAGAGAGATTCGAGCGCGCACAGAGGCTTTCTGGCAGTCGTTCTTCCCGCGAACCTTACCCGACTGGAACAGGAAAGGGAGGTAATGACAGTGGCACGTTAAGTGCCCTCCGGCACACACCGTTGGGTGGCGTGCGGAGTATAAATGTAGATGTAGATGTAGATTTCTTAATGGAATGTCCCATACGTCTAGCTCCAACTACCGTTCCGCATTCCAAGTCTGTCAGTTCCCTTCATGCGGCCATAATCATGTCGGAATCATTTTCGCATGAAGTACAAATGAAAGCTCCGCCAATGCACCGCCGTTTTATACGTTGTGTACCCGATACTACCGATATGCATATGGCTCTCCCATGGTTTTTGTCACCTCAGTGTACTGACATACTGCCAGGTTCTTTGTGATATATCCGTCAATCTGTTTCAACTGACGATCGTGTATGGCGACAACAACATCGTCTGCACAATGTCCTGGAGACGTTGCTGATCATCTGTAGACACACTGATCACTGTTGATGCTGGAACACTACCTTGTGGGTAACACTTCTTCTGTTCTCTCCTTTAATTTCTCCTGTCATCCAACCAAACACAGAACCGTCTGTAAGCAAGTACAAATTCAAATACTGGAACGAAATGACACTCAAAGAAAGTATCAGTGTATCAGCCACTTACATGGCATGTCATGTAAGGTAAACCACGTCCTCTGTATGTGTGTTTTTAGGGAAGAAAACGATTTTTGTACTTTTTTACAGGCTACACCACAAAAAAAATCACTCCAAAGCCTTCAGTAAACCAAACGCTGTGTTTATTCACTGTACGAGTAATACGGAATGGAGATTCGTTGTTGTGCCAAATTAACTGATCAGTGATCTCTTCGACTGCTTTATTCCATTTGGCGACTGTAGATTCAAAATGAAGGACAGAAGATTCTGTCGATTTCACTAAAGTTGTGCGTCAACTGTAGCCGTTAATACAATGCCCAAAAGACAGTCTATAACGAGAATCGCAAGTGTCATACATTTACGCGACCTACGCGTATAACATGAAAGAGAGTTTTGACTCCCCTGACAAAGAGAGATGGTTTCCATAGAGATTCGGTGTGCTGCGATTCGTAGGTCCGGACCGGGCGCGTTTCGGATTCTTCTCCGCGTGCCGTCTCGTGAAACCATCGCCCCACATCGGAGAAAGAATGTGCGTATGTGAAAGCAGTCACAGCGAAGGAGCGCTTCCATGCAGCTATCGGCCCTACTGATGGGAACACTAGGTGACGCCGACATCACGTAAACGAACGGTAAACGAAGGTCGTACAGATGGCAGAGTTTTCCACTAGAACGGTACTGAATGGATTCTGTTGCAACGAGGTAACTCCAAAAGCATTAAAACTTGCTATTTTTAGGGTTCCGTGTCTCAATCGGTAAAAACTTAACCATTCTAGGATCACTTTGTTGTCCATCTGCGCGTCTGTCTTTCTGTTCGACTGTCAAGAACCTCTTTTCCCGGAAATGGCTTCATGTATCAACTTGAAATTCATGTCAAATTTTAACGTCTATAGGCCCTTGGCGGGGTAATAAATGTAAGCTTCCAAATCAATGCACCCAAATGGTACAGCCATTTACATCACATACAGTGGTACCCAAAATTAATGCAACGAACCTGTGTTTCTCTGTCCTGTGTCTAATTCACGACATAATAATACAACTGTCAACAGATGTCCGTAGGATCGTGTTCTGCAAGGAAAATGGCACGCCAGCAATGACGTCAGTGTATCTGTCATACGGGGTAGTGTTTGCCGGATAGTCCCACATCCACAATCGCTGTGTAGAGAGGGATAGAGAAACAATTAAAATCGCTCAAAAGAGCAAAGGCCGCTGGACCTGATGGGATACCAGTTCGATTTCACACAGAGTACGCGAAGGAACTTGCCCCCCTTCTTGCAGCGGTGTACCGTAGGTCTCTAGAACAGCGTAGTGTTCCAAAGGATTGGAAAAGGGCACAGGTCATCCCCGTTTTCAAGAATGGACGTCGAACAGTTGTGCAGAACTACAGACCTATATCTCTAACGTAGATCAGTTGTACAATTTTGGAACACGTATTATGTTCGAGTATAATGACTTTTTTGGAGACTAGAAATCTACTCTGTAGGAATCAGCATGGGTTTCGAAAAAGACGGTCGTGTGAAACCCAGCTCGCGCTATTCGTCCACGAGACTCAGAGGGCCACAGACACGGGTTCACAGGTAGATGCCGTGTTTCCAGACTTCCGCAAGGCGTTCGATACAGTTCCCCACAGTCGTTTAATGAACAAAGTAAGAGCATATGGACTATCAGACCAATTGTGTGATTGGATTGAAGAGTTCCTAGATAACAGAACGCAGCATGTCATTCTCAATAGAGAGAAGTCTTCCGAAGTAAGGGTGATTTCAGGTGTGCCGCAGGGGAGTGTCATAGGACCGTTGCTATTCACAATATACATAAATGACCTTGTGGATGACATCGGAAGTTCACTGAGGCTTTTTGCAGATGATGCTGTGGTGTATCGAGAGGTTGTAACAATGGAAAATTGTACTGAAATGCAGGAGGATCTGCAGCGAATTGACGCATGGTGCAGGGAATGGCATTTGAATCTCAATGTAGACAAGTGTAATGTGCTGCGAATACATAGAAAGATAGATCCCTTATCATTTAGCTACAAAATAGCAGGTCAGCAACTGGAAGCAGTTAATTCCATAAATTATATGGGAGTACGCATTAGGAGTGATTTAAAATGGAATGATCATATAAAGTTGATCGTCGGTAAAGCAGATGCCAGACTGAGATTCATTGGAAGAATCCTAAGGAAATGCAATCCGAAGACAAAGGAAGTAGGTTACAGTACGCTTGTTCGCCCAATGCTTGAATACTGCTAAGCAGTGTGGGATCCTTACCAGATAGGGTTGATAGAAGAGATAGAGAAGATCCAACGGAGAGCAGCGCGCTTCGTTACAGGATCATTTAGTAATCGCGAAAGCGTTACGGAGATCATAGATAAACTCCAGTGGAAGACTCTGCAGGAGAGACGCTCAGTAGCTCGGTACGGGCTTTTTTTAAAGTTTCGAGAACATACCTTCACCGAAGAATCAAGCAGTATATTGCTCCCTCCTATGTATATCTCGCGAAGAGACCATGAGGATAAAATCAGAGAGATTAGAGCCCACACAGAAGCATACCGACAATCCTTCTTTCCACGAACAATACGAGACTGGAATAGAAGGGAGAACCGATAGAGGTACTCAGGGTACCCTCTGCCACACACCGTCAGGTGGCTTGCGGAGTATGGATGTAGATGTAGATGTAGATGTATATAGGCACAGACGGTGCAGTATGGCACAGAGAAGACGCCTACCAGACTCTCTGCGGTGTAGGGTCATAGGAAGAATGGAAGTAGGACAGTCGTAAATTGATGTGGCCCGATGGCTTAATGTAAATCGTTTTGTTGTTTCTCGGCTGTGGTGTCCCGAAGACCAATTAAGGACCGACCACGTGAGACATCAGACAGACAAAACGGTTATTTGGCTGTAAGGGTACGACGCTACCGTCTGGTACAGCATGGTAACTGGCATCTGACCTCGCAGCATCCACTGAACGTGTTCTATGGAGGCACACGGTGTACAGGTTTCGACAGAGAAGACTTCAATGTCAGAGACCAGTTGTACGTGTACCTCTGACACGTCTTCACAGAAGGGACCCTCTAGAGTGGAGTGGTCAACATTCCACGTGGATGGTCGAACAGTGGGCCAATTTTCTTTTCACAGACGAGTCCCGATATGATATGGAAAGTGATTCTCGACGGATTCGCATCTAGAGGGAGCTTGAAACACGATTTCTGGACCAAAACATCGTCGAAAGAGACCGATATCGAGGAGGAACCGTAATGGTGTGGAATGGAGTATGTTGACTACTCGAACACCTCTGCGTAAAATTGTATGCACGAATCGGCAATCTCGCGACCTCATCGTGAGGTTGTTGCGAGGTCGTGTGGGCCCAGAATTTGCAGTTATGGACGATAAAACGAAATTTGTGGTAAGGTCTTATGGGACCAAACTACTTAGGTCATCGGTCCCTACTTAAGCTAACTTACGCTATGGACAACCCATACACCCACACCCGAGGGATAACTCGAACCTCCGACGAGGGGAGCCGACGGACCGTGCGGCTATGGAAGATAATGCTCGACCTCATAGAGTACTAGTGGTTGATGTTTTCTTGGAAACAGAAGATGATAATGCCCGCTTGACGTGGCATGCTCGCTCTCCATATTTGAATCCAACAGAACATGTGTGGGATGCACTAGAAAGACGGGTTGCATCACGTCAGCATCCACCAACTACTCTCCAAGACTTGCGAGCAGCTCTGCAGGAAGAATGGGCGTTATTGTCTCAACATGAGATTGATGATATCATTCGCAGCATGCTCCGACGTGGACAGGCTTGTATTACTAGCGGAGATGGTCACGCTCAATACTGAGCTCATTAACCAGTTGTCGGAATGTTTCTGCAAATCAGTTAAGTTAGAAAAAAAAGAAGAACATTTCTGGCTACCGTTATACGTGTTACAGTTGTTCACGTTCTGTATTCTTTATATTGTTTCTACACTGAAGAACCAAAGGAACGGGTACACCTGCCTAACATCGTATAGGGCCCCCGCGAGCACGAACAACTGGCGCAGTACGACGTGGCATGTACTCGACTAATGTCTGAAGTAGTGCAAGAGGGAACTGACACCATGAATCCTGCAGGGCTGTTCACAAACTCGTAAGAGTACGAGGGGGTGGAGATATCTTCTGAACAGCACGTTTCAAGGCACCCCAGACGTTCTCAATAATGTTCATGTCTGGGGAGTTTGGTGGCAGCGAAAGTGTTTAAACTCAGAAGAGTGTTCCTGGAGTCACTCTGTAGCAATTCCGGACATGAGGATTGTCGCATTGTCCTGTTGGAATTTCTCAAGTCCGGCGGAATGCACAATGCGCATGAATGGATGCAGGTGATCAGACAGGATGCTTCATCCGTCAGAGTCGTATCTAGATGTATCAGGGATCCCATATCACTCTAACTTCACACGTCCCACACCATTAGAGAGCCTCCACCAGCTTGAACAGTCCCCTGCTGACATGCAGGGTCCATGATTCATGAGGTTGTCTGGATGCATATACACGGCCATCCGCTCGATACAATTTGAAACGAGACTCGTCCGACCAGGCAACATGTTTACAATCATCAACAGTCCATTGTCGGTGTTGGCGGGCCCAGACGAGGCGTAAAGCTTTGTGTCGTGCCGTCATCAAGGATACACTAGTGGGCCTTCGGCTCCGAAAGCCCATGTCGATAATTTTTCGTTGAATGGTCCGCACGCTGACACTTGTTGATGGCCCAGCTTTGAAATATGCAGCAGTTTGCGGAAGGTTTGCACTTCTGTGGCGTTGAACGATTCTCTTCAGTCGTCGATGGTCCCGTTCTTGCAGGATCTTTTCCGGCCGCGGCGATATCGGGGATTTGATGTTTTACCGCATTCCTGATATTCTCGGTACACTCGTCAAATGGTCGTACGGGAAAATCCCCACTTCATCGCTACCTCGGAGATGCTGTGTCCCATTGCTCGTGCGCATAGTATAACACCACGTTCAAACTCATTTACATTTTGATAACCAACCATTGTAGCAGCAGTAACCAATCGAACTGCGCCAGACACTTGCCGTATATAAGCGTTGCCGACCGCAGCGCCGTATGCGCCTGTTTACAATCTCTGTTCAAATGGCTCTGAGCACTATGGGACTCAACTGCTGAGGTCATTAGTCCCCTAGAACTTAGAACTAGTTAAACCTAACTAACCTAAGGACATCACAAACATCCATGCCCGAGGCAGGATTCGAACCTGCGACCGTAGCGGTCTTGCGGTTCCAGACTGCAGCGCCTTTAACCGCACGGCCACTTCGGCCGGCACAATCTCTGTATTTGAATACGTTTGCCTATACCAGTTTATTTGGCGCTTCAGTGTACTATCATACGTTTACACTATTTTGTGGCGAGATAAACGTAAGCTTGCAAAATTTCCGTCTGTGTATTTTAAGACTCGCACATTCACTCATCAAAATTTACAGGCTATTTCCCGTTGGCCTAGAATCATGAAATTTGGCAGAAAGGAAGGTATCACAGTACAACCAAAGTAAATAATGCGAAAACTGCAAAATTGTAATTGTCTCACACAAAAAACTTTTTGGCATTCCCTCATCTGACTCGCTGTCTGTTTGTCCGTCAGTTAAACCCCTTTTTGCCACAAATGGGTAGAGGTCTCAAGTCGAAATTTATGTTATGTGCAATGGTCGTGTAATAAATGTATGCTTCTAAGTCAATGCAACAAAAAGCTACGGCCATTTGGGTCATGTTTCGATACTCGCAAACTCTCTCAGCAAAATCTATAGGGTAATTCTCGCTATTCTACAATGATGAAATTTGGCAAGAAGTAAGGTTTCACAGTATAAGTTGCTATCCGACGTCAAACCTGAAATTAAAACAATCGGTAGTTCTGCATTCAGGCTAATTGGATCGCAATGGTAGAAGTCAAACGTCAGGCAAGGAATGACCTTATTCATCGTGAGATGTTTCGGAATTTATACATCATCTGACACCCGGTGTAAGCTATCTACAAAAAAATAATTGTCTGTGTGTGATAAAGCTGAATGTATTGATTTTCAAAACATTTAGATATTCAACTGCTGAGCAAAACTCACTGTTGGTTGGCCCTGTGTTGCTCATGAGAACAGTGTCGTGAAATAAAACTTTAAACTTCACGAAATACAAAATTTTAAATAAGGAAAATGAATCTAATTAAATGTCAAAGGAAACTAGTTGTGTGCTCAAGGAAAACTGTGTAACTAAAACTCAGTACCGAAGTACATTACGAAGGCTGCGTGATGTGAAGTGCAATGTTAGACTTGGAATATCCACAGAAATAAATTATTGCCCTACTCAGGAGAAAATAACTGTATGAAATTACCAACACTGTTCACTGAAAATTAATCTCCCAGCAAACACGACATCCGACAATCCCGACTACACATTGTTTGCTCAAGAAAGAACTGCCTTGATAAAAGAGTGACTTTCCTGTTGCTCAACATGTTTTTCGTGTCTGGAGTACTGACGTCCCGGAAGCAAATACAAATCGGCAGATGCAGCAACTATAGGAAAATCAACTTTTTTTCTTTTCAGCAACAATCTGTGAGTTCGTGTGGCGTAAGGTGTAATGCACACACGACAAAATATTCAAAACTTTACTGTGAATCATGGAACGGGTTTCACTTTAAAAAATCATTCTTGAAAAATTAGCCTCTGATTACTGACAAAAAGGACTGTATAACGTGAGAAGATTCTAACAACTGCGAAATTCTCTCGTTACAAAAATTACAGACATCTGAACCAATTGCGTAATTTGTGACATAATGAAAACAAAGAGATCAAATTACTACTAATTATAAAAGTTGTTAGTTATCTATGGGATGAAGATTTCTTTCAATTAATAGTTCTGACAGACAATCATTTCATTCTTCTGCACGCCTTCGTTACCTTTAAAATTCCTCCAAAACCTTCTCGATCAATAAATTATTCCAGAAAGTTCATCTCAGATTCACAAATAACAGATCTCATACTCTGAAAAACTCCACTGCTCGCTACTATTACTCAAATAAGAAAGCCCCAGCGTTAAACAGCAGACTAGTACGTCAACAACAAATAATACTTAACACAGAGTGAAGGATCTTATTCACTTCTTCGGCAAGTTTCATCAACTAACAGTAGCGTAAAGTTTATAAACACACGCAATATCAAACATTTAGAGCTGTTTCCGTAAAGAAGCGCTCGATAGCATCGCGTTGCCCCTGAACTCCAATTCAGATTTCATAGAAAATGATAACTAAATGTGTAATAATTATTCACCGATGGAGCCACGCTGCCCGTCGAAAATCATGCTGCCGTTTTTAAATTAAAGATTTTCCAAGAACTTCAAAGTGGATTTTTTCGATAATTTTTGACAGCTACACCGAATTTCTATGGAAAACTGTTAAAAAGTAATGACCGAAGGGAGACTCGAACCAGCGTTCACCACTGTTGAACGGTACCGACAGAGCCATGCGGCCATTCGAAAACCGTTCTACCATTGCTGAGTTAGTGTAAGTCGGGGAACTTCAAAGTCGACTTTCTCCAGAATTTTTTAGAGTTGCGTCGTAATGCTTCGGGAGTTTCATGTTTAAGTTCTGAACTTCAAATACCATACATATAAAAAATTACACAAAATTCGATTGGTTTGGAATCCCACTGTCAGATTAGAAATCATATGTTTCTGCTGACCACCGATTCAGACCATCGCTCGCAGTGTCGTTTTAAGATAGCCTAAAATATAGCACGGAAATAACCCGTGTATACGGTAATAGTAGATGGTGACTTTAACCTAAGCAGTATAGACTAAAAAAGCTACGCATATTTTATCGGCGATAGGGACAAACAATCTTGCGAAATATTACGGAACACTTTGGCAACTTGTAACGCCGGAAATGCATATCCTCCTATTTCCATCTATTGTACTATTATTTTTTTTCCTTGTTTTGTTACCTCAAGATATGACATTTCTGTCTTTTTATATATTGTAATTGCTTTACTGTTTGGATATATATATATTTATGCACTTATGTCGATGTATAATTGGTTTGTTTCGTAAATATTATTTGTATTTTTACGCTGGGTCTTGCCTAGGGAAAACTGCTATCGAACGATTACGTCGATAGGTCGTGTGAAGAATCAAAGTGTGTAGGATCTTTGGTAGTGTGAACTCTGCCGCGTGGAGCGCGGGCTGAGCAGAGGGAGTCTGGCGGGAGTAGCGAGTGGAGCAGGTGTTGTGTGACGCTCCCGCGAGTTGCCGCGCTTTCGGGGTTTGGCAGCATGTAATTGCGCTCGACTCGCGATGATAGTTTCTGACATGGTGTCGCGGACGGGAAGCATTAGCTGGCGCACATCAAGAGCCCGTTTCGCCTGGTGACCGTGTCGAGAAGAAGGCGCGCCAACATCCAGCTTCTGCAACAGCGACGGCCGACAATGAGTAACTGTCGCCACCTCCTCGATCGACGGCTTCAAACCTTCAATCAAGCAACAAGGAAGACTAAAAGCACGTAAAGTTTCAGAACTGTATGGCAGACCTCAGCTTTTAATCTTGTTCCATTTTCGTAACTATAATTACAGCAACTTAGCATGAACGTTTGTTGCTCATTGTCCCAATTGCATCACCAAGCAGAGTCCCTTCCTTTTCCGAAATGAACCCGAGTGTCGTTGAAATTCAGACGCCAGCATTAAAGTAATATAGCTAACTCGTTTTCACTGCTTTAATTTCAAAGTTCAATTATGGCATTAATAGCTGGCTACAATATTCAGATTACACAAGCACGAATTAAGAGTGCGAGCTTTGTTACCGTATTTTAGCTTACCTGTGACTGCAGCTCAGCTTGGTACGTACTAAATTTTACTATTGTTAATTGTTCAGAATCATTTAATTCAAGTTCAAAGTTAAATCTCTTCTTTCTAAATTGCGTAGATTCAAGTAGCTTTTGAAATGATTGTTGAGGTAGTCCAAGACTAACCGTATTTTACTGGATTTCGATGTGCTTCAGAAAGAAAGCTCACTATTAACTTCAGTCACTAAATTAACTTTCGATTTTCCGGTGTTATTAATTCTTTTGCTAAATTAAGTCAGAGTGTAGCGAAATTTATTACTTCTGACAGACTTTCAATTTTCACACTACACGTGTCAACCTTCAGCTGCCACGCTTCTAGTGTTAATTATATGTGTAATAACCTTTCTTTTTCAGTTACTATAGTAATTGTCCTTAGGACTGGCGACCGTGATTTCCCCCAAATCTCAAATATCTAATTACCGCTAGTTAATTGTTAACGTAACGGCCGCACATTTACTTTCTTTATTAACTTTACCCCTTTTCAAAATTAATTTCCACCAGTTTCATTTGCATTTTTCCTTTCATTTAGATGTAACTCTTTCCTCCCTCTTTACCGACAGGTTAACTTCGGTGACGATTGCTTTTCCAAAACTCCCATTAGGTACACGCGGTTTCATTTTTCACTGTCATTAAGGTCGGTAAGTGAGGGGGAGGTTACACGTGGCGACCTGGTGACAGGACAATCTTCGGTTTTGAGGTTGTTCTGGACACGAATTTGGCATTGTGCAAATCTCGTAACAAAGTACTGGTTACGTACACGCCGTTACGTCAGCGAAAATAAGTAGTGGGAGTAATCCTAATTACATTTGAGATTTGTCATTTATATTGAAAATTATTAAAATGAGTGAAGGCAACAATTACCAAAATTTGGTAGACTTGGATACGGAACAATCTGTCGAACAGTGGGAAACGCGCACGGCGGTTCCCATTGTTCAGGGGCAGGCGGCTAGCATGAAAGACGCGACCGCCGAAACGCAACAAAGAGCAGAAATGGAATTCCAAACTTTAGAAAATGTATCGGAAGCGAAAATCAAATCTGTACCCCTTGATGATGAATACGGGGGAACATATATAGAGGAACCAGCTACGGAGGTAAAACCGGTAGTCTCTGGGAATTTAACTGATTTATTGAATGCTTTGATTAATGAAATCAAGAGTCAATCGGCAGAAATTATAGCTCTGTCTGCCAAGCAAGAAGCTCAGTCTGAAAAAATTGAACGAAAGCTAGACAATCAGAACAAAGCTATTAATGTTGTTAACCACAATGTTGGAGTTGTTGATACAAAAGTTGATAAAATCAAAGAAGATATTGTTGTAATTAATACCGAAATCGGTAATCTTAAACAGGAAATGATAGGCGTTCAGGCGGAAATTGCGAGCATAAATACTCGTTTTGATTCCGAAATTAGCAGAATCGAGAAAAGTGTAGGAGAAGCAGTTGCTCCGATCATCGAGAATAAGGTGACGGAGCAAATTCAATTAGTGAAAAAAGAGGATCAACAGAAGGTGGAAACTTTAAAGGCTTTAGTGTCCGAAGTAGACACTAAAGTGAGGGAGCAGGCTAATACCTGCGAAGAGAAAAAGAGGGAAGTGGAAACGCTTGCGACAACCACTTGCCAAGTAATTACGAGAGTGTCGGAATTAGAAAAGAAATTTGATGAAAAACAGAGCTATGTGCCAATCTGTGCACATAGTTCGGAATTGTTGACGAAAGAGGAGCGGTTCGACCCCTTGAAAAAAGGCGGTATACACGCGACGGATTTCATTAAAAATTGTGAAAGAGTTTTACCCAGATCATGGACTAATGAGAGAAAAATTAATGCGGTTATTGATGTGCTGGCTGGTGATGCCAAGCGTTGGGGCTTAAACCTCGACATTACGAACCTGACTTTTGACGAGTTTAAAAATTTGTTTCTGGCTGAATACTGGTCAGAGCAAAAACAGCAAAGTGTCTGGCGCGAATTTGTCGTATCGAGGCCTTTCGATGCGAATTCGCGCGGTTCGATGAGGGAGTTTTGTGAGGGCTGGATCCGCAAGTTGGAATATTTGCGTGATCGCCGCACGGAATCCGAAATAGTCTGGGAACTCTACAAGAAGCTTCCAGATGATACAAAACGCTACGTAGGAAGCAATTACAGGACAATCAATGATTTCCTGGAAAGAGTTGAGGACGAGGACAATTGGCGCAATAATCGCGACAGTGGTAGAGGCCGTGGTAACAACAACGGGTACCACCCCAACCATAACAACGATAACCATGGGAATAATGCATACCGCAGCAATGACAATAATGGTTCGGACCGTAATAACAATCGGTACAATGCAAATGATAACAGGAATGACAGAAACCAGTATCATACTAACGTGATACGGGCTTCACAGAATAGTAATAACGCCAGAGGGTGTGATCAGCCGCCTCAGCAGCATCCGGGGAGCGTATCTGCTGGGACGAGACAGGGAAACCATTAGCCGCGCCGGTGAGGGGCCGAGCGGGCGTGGAGAAATTTTGGCGGCCCAATAACAGGAGAAAACCCAGGTATCGTCATTATGAAAATTCCGTGTGGAATAATCAACGGCGGGAGAGTGTGCCAGTGTTAGGAGAAAGGAGTGCGCCCACAAGTAGTAAATCAGCTGTATACATGGCAGCAGAAAATACATTCACTGTCAGTGAGAACAATTTAAGTAGTGTTCCGGAAATCGATTATAAAGTGGCAGCTGTAATACCCACAGCGGAACTGGAGATTCAGTTTAAGAATGATTCGCAATTGTTGAGAGAAGATCAGATGTCGGATAAAACGTCCGTCATCGAGCGAGGGGATGCAGAGAGGGATGAGGTCTGGTTAAGGCAGTTCGGTCGCTTATACGACGAACTAAGAGATTATAGGGGCCTGTACGGGAGAAGTGTTTATGGGGAGCGCGGGCAGGATTTGCCGCGTCTCGTCCCACAGGAAGATAGTATTTGTGAAGTGATGGAAAGTTCTGGCCCTAACCGGCAGACTTTACCAGAAATAGTTGATGTTAATGGGGAGCACGAGCAAGATTCGTCGTGTTTCGTCCCGCAGGAGTTAGATGTTGAAGTAGTAACGGAAAGTTCTGGCCCTAACCGGCAGACTTTACCGAAAGTTGTAATGGTAGAAGTAGCCGACCCATCCGACGCGAACATCCAGTTTAAACATTGCGAGAGTATTAAGGAGAAAGATTACGAAAATTTTAGTGATAGCCGGACACGATTGGTAGAAAACCACGTAGATTACAGTGTGTATGAGGTTAGAGCTGACGTTATACGGTCAGACGATAGCAGTGTGGGTTGCGCAGATCCAGAGGAAGTAATTGCAGATACTACTGGGCACATTCCTCCAGGTAGATTGGCAGATGAGATCAATCTGACCAAAGTGGAATCAACGAAGGTGACAATTAGTGAATTGATAGCAAAGCAACACTCACTAGTTGACGAGTTACAGGAAAAGGTTTCGGTATTGGAGGCGAAGCTAGAGACTAAGCCTCAGGACAAACGTGTTGAAATTAAAACTGTATTTGAACAGAGGCTGAAAAAGCCGCCAGATAAACCGGATTTAGGATCAAAGCCGGATGGTTTTTTCTGGAATGACCTGGATATAGACGAGGATTTACTGTGGGAAAATAAAGAAACAGTCGAGGACAAGTGTAGACAGATAGTAGTGTCTGTTAATATGCACGACCTACATCTAAACGTGTTGATTGACACCGGTGCAGAATTGAGTGCTGTATCTGGGAAAATATTTGAGTTACTGAAAGACAGACCTGGCATCGTGGTTATGCCAGTAACAGGAGTGAAAATTATCGGTGCTACTGGGAAGGCCAGTAAACCGGTCACAAAACAGATTTTTGTCAACTTCGAGATATGTGGGGCACGATTTGAACAAGAGTTTGTCGTCGTGCCAGACTTAACTACGGAAGTAATTATCGGGTTAGATTGGCTATTAAAGTACCGTGCAGTGATTAACTGCGAGAGCAAAACTTTGACATGTATGTCACTAGATAAAACAATGGTAGTTGGTTTTGACGAGGCAGGAGACGGTGTGCATAGGCAATACCAGCCTATGCACATTGTTAACTGGCCGGATGACATTGACGTAGGAATGAGTTTGAACTGCCGTAACATGAGGAATTTCGGCATTGACAAAAGTGTAGAAAGTGAATTGGAAGAGATAATCAAATTCCCTCCACGGATTAACATTAGTATTGGTGTGAAAAAGGATCGTTTGCGAGAAGTAATGAAGCTAAAAGCCGATGCTCGCATACGTCGTCATGACGCTAAAGCGCGTTTTGCTAAGTTTGCAATCGGAGACTTAGTACTTGTAAAAGCTCATGAGAAATCGAGCGAGATAGACCATGAAATCTCTAAATTTAAGTTTGTTTATAATGGACCATATAAAGTCATTGGTATACCTCACACAAATGCTTACGGAATATTGTAGACTTGAAATTGTACCAACCAAGGATTGATTAGTACCACAGATAGGGTAATTTGTTCGTATGTAGATATAGAGTGTAAGATTTAAGGATGTGCCATGTGGCGATGCTTTTGCCTGACCTAGAGGTCATTAAAGAAGTTGTAATTAATAAGTAATTTATGTTGATTAAATGATTTAAGAGTTACTGAATATTAATCAATTTAAAAATCCAAGCTGCTAGTTTAAGTTTTCAGCTGAGTCACAGTAGATTAAGCAATGTAAATATGATTTTGTAACTAGCTGTAAGATTCCATGAATATGTGTTTTACTAGTCATTGCCGATGTACTTAGACGCTGTTTTAAGTTTCAGGCTTGTGCATGTGTGATGATGGACAGTGTTGAGTTATCCACTGTGATAGAATTAATGGACTCCTTGAGATTACTCGGGAGTGAGTTTTTCCGAAAGAATTCAGTGAAACGGACGTTCTGGAAACGCCGTCACAAGGGCGAGTGAGATCAAGCGTGCCGCACACGCGGGCGCAACAATACTGGCGAGGCGAGCCGCTGTCGGCTCTTGTGCCGCTGTTGGCTCTTGGGCCGCTGTCGGCATTCTTTGTACTTGCGAGTACGGAAGGCGGAATTGTTTTTCTTCCTGGACAGCTGAAAGAATTCTGCTATCAATATTTATGTTTTTTTCGATCTACTGAATATTATTTTCTTGTTTAGCGTTAAGTGGAATCTCATGACGAGATAATAATTATGAAAAGGTTATATAAAATGTGTATTCTATGTAATTAATAATTAATTTGCGTATTTTGATCTACCTGTTTTTATGACCATGCAATCTAATTAATTTTGCAAATAGTATTCCTTTTCTCATAGTGTTACGAATTTTAATGATTTTGGAATAGCTAAACCATTTTCTATGTTTTCTATGAATTTTAATATGTTGTCAACCTGTTTTATTTTGTGCAAGATGACAGAGTGGAATAAGATTAGGAGTGTCTCCACTCAATTATTATTGTCTAAAAATTGGTTTATGGTTAATTAGAAGAATGCTAAATTTTGTTGATGTTTTGAGCATATGCATTTCCGCTGTTTCTTTTTTTGGGACATTTTCTGAGTCTGTTTACGTTACACGAACATCCTCAGACAATGTGGGGCACGTGTAACGCCGGAAATGCATATCCTCCTATTTCCATCTATTGTACTATTATTTTTTTTCCTTGTTTTGTTACCTCAAGATATGACATTTCTGTCTTTTTATATATTGTAATTGCTTTACTGTTTGGATATATATATATTTATGCACTTATGTCGATGTATAATTGGTTTGTTTCGTAAATATTATTTGTATTTTTACGCTGGGTCTTGCCTAGGGAAAACTGCTATCGAACGATTACGTCGATAGGTCGTGTGAAGAATCAAAGTGTGTAGGATCTTTGGTAGTGTGAACTCTGCCGCGTGGAGCGCGGGCTGAGCAGAGGGAGTCTGGCGGGAGTAGCGAGTGGAGCAGGTGTTGTGTGACGCTCCCGCGAGTTGCCGCGCTTTCGGGGTTTGGCAGCATGTAATTGCGCTCGACTCGCGATGATAGTTTCTGACATGGTGTCGCGGACGGGAAGCATTAGCTGGCGCACATCAAGAGCCCGTTTCGCCTGGTGACCGTGTCGAGAAGAAGGCGCGCCAACATCCAGCTTCTGCAACAGCGACGGCCGACAATGAGTAACTGTCGCCACCTCCTCGATCGACGGCTTCAAACCTTCAATCAAGCAACAAGGAAGACTAAAAGCACGTAAAGTTTCAGAACTTTATGGCAGACCTCAGCTTTTAATCTTGTTCCATTTTCGTAACTATAATTACAGCAACTTAGCATGAACGTTTGTTGCTCATTGTCCCAATTGCATCACCAAGCAGAGTCCCTTCCTTTTCCGAAATGAACCCGAGTGTCGTTGAAATTCAAACGCCAGCATTAAAGTAATATAGCTAACTCGTTTTCACTGCTTTAATTTCAAAGTTCAATTATGGCATTAATAGCTGGCTACAATATTCAGATTACACAAGCACGAATTAAGAGTGCGAGCTTTGTTACCGTATTTTAGCTTACCTGTGACTGCAGCTCAGCTTGGTACGTACTAAATTTTACTATTGTTAATTGTTCAGAATCATTTAATTCAAGTTCAAAGTTAAATCTCTTCTTTCTAAATTGCGTAGATTCAAGTAGCTTTTGAAATGATTGTTGAGGTAGTCCAAGACTAACCGTATTTTACTGGATTTCGATGTGCTTCAGAAAGAAAGCTCACTATTAACTTCAGTCACTAAATTAACTTTCGATTTTCCGGTGTTATTAATTCTTTTGCTAAATTAAGTCAGAGTGTAGCGAAATTTATTACTTCTGACAGACTTTCAATTTTCACACTACACGTGTCAACCTTCAGTTGCCACGCTTCTAGTGTTAATTATATGTGTAATAACCTTTCTTTTTCAGTTACTATAGTAATTGTCCTTAGGACTGGCGACCGTGATTTCCCCCAAATCTCAAATATCTAATTACCGCTAGTTAATTGTTAACATAACGGCCGCACATTTACTTTCTTTATTAACTTTACCCCTTTTCAAAATTAATTTCCACCAGTTTCATTTGCATTTTTCCTTTCATTTAGATGTAACTCTTTCCTCCCTCTTTACCGACAGGTTAACTTCGGTGACGATTGCTTTTCCAAAACTCCCATTAGGTACACGCGGTTTCATTTTTCACTGTCATTAAGGTCGGTAAATGAGGGGGAGGTTACAAACTGCTTAGAACATCTAATCGGACACCTCACATCTGCTAGCTACAAATAGGCCTCACAATTTCGAAAGTCACCAATGAGAGACAGATTAGCGACCATGATACTATTACAAGAATAGTGGTCACCAAAGGCAAGAAAGTCATGAAACAGCCGGAAGAGTGTTTGTCTTTGGTCGAACAGACAGACCGTTCCTCTCGACTTACTTAAAGGACGGAGGAAGAACTTTTAGTTTAGATCTGTCTACCTCAGAACAAACGTGGTTAAAGCTGAAAGACGTTATAAACCTCAGTCTAGATAACGTACGAAGCAAATAAAATAGTGAAGTAATAAAAGTTTAATAGTATCATTAAAGACTGCCGCGAAAACAAGTGTTGCAATACTCTCGTTACGATACAGGCTTTAGTGAAAGTCATGCATGAAACCTACAACGGTTTTCAGCCGGATCCTGGAGAAAAAAAGTCACACAATTCTAAGAATTTCTTGCCTTTTGTAAAGTCAATATACGTGTCCAAACATTGCACTCAGTCTCTCAGGGATCCGTCTGGTGTTTAAAGGGAAGACAGCAGGCAGAAAAAGTAAATAGAATATTTACAATACATTTACATATGAGGATACTGCCGTACCAACATTTGACGGCGGCACAGATTTATAAATAAGAGCTATTGATATTAGCATCCTCCCAGAAAACAATTAAGATGATTTAAATCTGTCAAGGTATGAAGTCCTGACGGAATTTTAGTCAGATTTTACGTTGATTACACTTCGGAAATACTTCCTTCCATAACTAATATTTGTTGAAAATCTCTCCCGCAGTGAATAGTCTCACATGACTGGATAAGAGCGCAGGTCACACCTGTTCACGAAACGGGTAAAAGTTAAGATGCACAGATTTATATACCAGTTTTCCTAATATTCGTGTACTGCAGGATCCTAGACCACATTCTATGCTCAAACATAAAAAAGTTCTTGGAGGAGAACGATATTCAATCAGAGAATCAGTATGAATTCGTATGAAACACAGCTCACTTAATCCATACACATCTTATAAATAATAGGTGCACGTGAATAGGTTGATTTCGTTTCTCTAGATTCGGGCGTTAGACGGTGTTCCGCACCGTTGACAGCTAACCAAGACCCGATTGTGAGCAGTATATTCTCAGATATATGATTGAGTCGATCGATATTTGACTAGTATTGTAGAACCCAGTACGTTGTACTGGGTGGCATATGTTTTACAGAAACGAAAGTAACACCGGGCGTGTATAAATCATTTACCATACATGACCAGTAGCATTATAAGATTGTTCACTGATGATGCTGTCGTCCACAGGAAAGTATCGGCGCTGAGCGATCATATGGAAATGCAAACGGACTTGTACAGAACTTTCACCTGGTGTAATGAATGACAGCTCTCCATAAATGCAGATGAAGACGTATGAACATTTCGTACACAAGGAACAGTGTCACGTGAACGGCGAGAAAAAAACACCTTTACTGCGTCAGTCACTTGTTGACAAAGAAACAGAATCACATACACTCCTGGAAATGGAAAAAAGAACACATTGACACCTGTGTGTCAGACCGACCATACTTGCTCCGGACACTGCGAGAGGGCTGTACAAGCAATGATCACACGCACGGCACAGCGGACACACCAGGAACCGCGGTGTTGGCCGTCGAATGGCGCTAGCTGCGCACCATTTGTGCACCGCCGCCGTCAGTGTCAGCCAGTTTGCCGTGGCATACGGAGCTCCATCGCAGTCTTTAACACTGGTAGCATGCCGCGACAGCGTGGACGTGAACCGTATGTGCAGTTGACGGACTTTGAGCGAGGGCGTATAGTGGGCATGCGGGAGGCCGGGTGGACGTACCGCCGAATTGCTCAACACGTGGGGCGTGAGGTCTCCACAGTACATCGATGTTGTCGCCAGTGGTCGGCGGAAGGTGCACGTGCCCGTCGACCTGGGACCGGACCGCAGCGACGCACGGACGCACGCCAAGACCGTAGGATCCTACGCAGTGCCGTAGGGGACCGCACCGCCACTTCCCAGCAAATTAGGGACACTGTTGCTCCTGGGGTATCGGCGAGGACCATTCGCAACCGTCTCCATGTAGCTGGGCTACGGTCCCGCACACCGTTAGGCCGTCTTCCGCTCACGCCCCAACATCGTGCAGCCCGCCTCCAGTGGTGTCGCGACAGGCGTGAATGGAGGGACGAATGGAGACGTGTCGTCTTCAGCGATGAGAGTCGCTTCTGCCTTGGTGCCAATGATGGTCGTATGCGTGTTTGGCGCCGTGCAGGTGAGCGCCACAATCAGGACTGCATACGACCGAGGCACACAGGGCCAACACCCGGCATCATGGTGTGGGTAGCGATCTCCTACACTGGCCGTACACCACTGGTGATCGTCGAGGGGACACTGAATAGTGCACGGTACATCCAAACCGTCATCGAACCCATCGTTCTACCATTCCTAGACCGGCAAGGGAACTTGCTGTTCCAACAGGACAATGCACGTCCACATGTATCCCGTGCCATCCAACGTGCTCTAGAAGGTGTAAGTCAACTACCCTGGCCAGCAAGATCTACGGATCTGTCCCCCATTGAGCATGTTTGGGACTGGATGAAGCGTCGTCTCACGCGGTCTGCACGTCCAGCACGAACGCTGGTCCAATTGAGGCGCCAGGTGGAAATGGCATGGCAAGCCGTTCCACAGGACTACATCCAGCATCTCTACGATCGTCTCCATGGGAGAATAGCAGCCTGCATTGCTGCGAAAGGTGGATATACACTGTACTAGTGCCGACATTGTGCATGCTCTGTTGCCTGTGTCTATGTGCCTGTGGTTCTGTCAGTGTGATCATGTGATGTATCTGACCCCAGGAATGTGTCAATAAAGTTTCCCCTTCCTGGGACAATGAATTCACGGTGTTCTTATTTCAATTTCCAGGAGTGTAGTATGGGATTGGAAGATTAGTGGTGGACACCTCGAGCATGTCTCATCATGTAAATATTTGGTGTTTGCAAAGTGAACTGTAGATATTTTGACTTCTTGGTTGAATTCGGGGACGAATTCTTTTCGTATGAGGGAGGAATTGTAGAGGAGAAGGGGCTATTTTTAGAAAATACGGTGTGAAATTGTGATTAGTGTGTTTCAGTGCGTGATGCGCCAGCCTCACGGCAATCGGTGGACGAAGGCCGGCCGGCGCGCTATGCAGGTGACACAGTTTTGCAACGAGCATTGGTATGTGTGCACGTGCGCGGTAGCCATCAGAACCCAGCATTAGCAGAATTACGCAGGCGCAGGCCGCGTGTGGCGCTGTCGCATTAGCCAATTCATCGAGAACCTTCTAATAAACACGCCACCGCGTAACCGGCGGATTCAGCAGCGGCCTGCACTATTTAAGGGCATCAGAGGTGGGCGTCGGCATTCGGTTCGACTGATTGGGCGTTCGGTCGCTGTCACGTCGTCGTCATCAGTGACGCTGTCCCCGAGGACTGGCCGGTGGAGGGCGTTGCCCGCTGCTGCACCAGCGACTCCCGGCGTCGTCATGAGCCGCCTCGTCTGCAGGAGGTGCGCTTCGGCCGAGCCTCATGCCACTAACCTCCTACCGCCTGCGCAGCCGCTAACCGAGCGCGGCGTAGCCTTCCCTGGGCTGCGCGCATCAGCACATCTCCACCCCGACACGAGCGGTGGGGCTGAGCTACCGGAAAATGTATTGGGAGAACCAACAATAAAGAGGAAGATTGCTAAAAACAGCCACCTTCTTCTACCCAGCCACGTCCTACAACCCCGACCACGTTACCCGCTCCAGTTATCCTATTACAATTCCCTGTAAGTCAGTAGTACACCCAATTCTGGAGGAATATTCCAATGCCTCGAATCCTTATCATGTAGCCATGACAGCAGACATCAAACGAATTACGGAACATACTGCCAGGATTGTAAGAGGTCGGTTAACAGCTACGAAAAATGTAAAAGTAATGCTTGGGGAACTTAAATAAGAATCCTACAAAGAAAACGAAAAAGTTCCATGTGATCTTCAGATTAATTAATTAATTCAAAGAAACTGTGTCTGAAGAATACATCGTGGCTATTATTCAACTACCATCAAATATCTTGTGTAGAGATCATGAGAGTAATAAGAGATTACGGCACCTGCAGAGGCATATAATCATTTTTCCCTCGCAAAGTGTGCGAATAGGGTGTGATCCAAAAATCGATCATACTGGCACGGATTACCGTTCGCACCATCCCCAAGCGAAGCAAAACTGCATGTGGAGTGTACCCTGACTGACAAAAAAGTGAAGCACCCAGAAGCGAGGAGGAAACGAAATCAAACTTCCCGCTGCGAGGGGGTATCTGATGTTATTTTAGTGATTACAAAATTGAGTAAAACTTACGAAAAACTTGACAGTTTCGGTCCGCTTATCTATATGACGTGAACTCCCTCTGATCTTGATGCATTCACTGATACAGTTAGGAATGTTTTCATAAAACCATTGTATCCTCTCCTGAAGCAAGATGACCCATTGATATCCTGGATATTGTCACGGGATGTAGTTGACGTCCGAACTGATCCCACACAAGTTCGTTCGGGGATATATCTTGTATCTTGCTGCCCATCGGAGTACCTCAAAGCATGCAGATGTAGGCCTCGCTGAACGAGCACCTCCCATAACGCGCAATTCACACAATGAGCAAAACAAATTGTACAAAAAGATTCGCTTAATGAGCGATGTTTCGCTTGATGGGTGACGACGATTTGGTGTGACATCACCAGCGCATTTGAATTATCTTCAGAATGTTCTACAGTCGGGGTTTAGCGCTCTTTCTGCTACCATCTTAGCGCATCTTGTGATCACACACTTTTCTGAGCTTGTGTTCACAGAGCGTTTTTTGAATGCAGATTTTAATAACCTTCGTAGAAATGTCCCCGAAGATAAAGCTGCAAGAAGAAAGAAAAAAGAGAAAGAAAATGACCTTAGAAATGAAACGTAAAATCATTGACTAACGCGAACGTGTTGTGGGCGTTGCTGATTTAGCACGCACATACACTCGGTCTACATCAACTATTTGCTCTATGCTCAAGATCAAGGACAAAGTTAAGGAGATAGATGCTACAAGAGTATCTAAACGACGGTTTTGGATTCTGGACGATGTCGAAAGGCTGCTCCTTATATGGATACTTGAAAAGCGAATGCAAGGCGACACTGTTAACGAGAACATCGTTTATGATGCCATCCTCACTAAGAAGACGCAAGAATCATCAGCGACCGAAGAAGTGTTTAACGGAAGCCATGAGTGGTTCAAGAAGTTTAAAGGAGAACCTGCGTCCACAGTGTTGTGAGGCACAAAGGCAGCAGACAACTTCATCAGCAACTTCAAGATGCTCGTAGATTCTGAGAGTTATCTACCACAACACGTTTTTAATTGTGACGAGAAAGGTCTGTTCTGGAAAAAGATGCCGAAACGAATCCTTTATAACAGCAGAGGAGAATGCATTGCCTGGTCAGAAGCCAATGAAAGACCGTCTCACATTGTTCCGTACCAATGCCAGCGGTGATTACGAAATTAAACCGCTGCTTGTTTACCATTCAGAAACACCGTGAGTCTTCAAGAAGTGTAAAGTCTAAAAGAGCAGGTTAAACGCGATGTGGAGATCTAAAAACAAGATTTGAGTGACACGTGGTCTTTTTTGTGATTGAATCAATGAAGTTTTTGGCCCTTCGGTGAAAAAATATTTGCTTGAGATGAATCTTCCACTCCATGTCTTGCTTGTTAAGGACAACGCTCCTGTCCATTCTCCAGGCCTATAAGACCACCTCCTTGAAGACCAATTTATCAAGATCCCATTTCTGCCCCCCAACACCAGCAAATTATTTCTAACTTTAAGAAGCTCTACACTAAGGCACTCTTCAAGCGTTTCTTGAGTTGACTGAAGCTACCAATCTTACTCTCAGAGAGTTTTGGAAATATCACTTCAACATCATGATCCGCGTCAAAATGATCGAAAAGGCATGAGAAGGGGTTACCAAGAGAACTCTTACTTCTGCTTGGAAGAAGCTTTGGCCCAAGTGCGTTGTCGAATGTGACTCTGAGTATTTGATTCAATACCTGTGGAGGCTGTAGTCAACGAGATTGTGTCTTTGGCAAAGAGCATGCGACTAGAAGTGGGCCGCGCAGGGTAGCCGTGCGGTCTGAGGCGTCTTGCCACGGTTGGTGCGGCTACCCCCGTCGGAGGTTCGAGTCCTCCCTCGGGCATGGGTGTGTGTGTTGTCCTTAGCGTAAGTTAGTTTAAATTAGTTAAATTAGTGTGTAAGCCTATGGACGGATGACCTCAGCAGTTTGGTCCCTTAGTCCTTACCACAAATGTTTGCTAGAAGTGGATAACAATGACATCAATGAGCCTGTGGAAGACCACAGCCAAGAAATGACCACCTAAGAGCTTATGGAGTTGTAATGGGTTCCACAGCAGGAAGTTGTAGAGAGTTCTTCAGAGGAGAAGGAGGAGGAGGCGGTAACAGCAGAGGAGCAATCTTCTGGCGCTATAAGAGAATTGCTGAAAGCATGGGAATCGGTTGCATCGTACACTGAAAATCATCACCGCAATAAAGCAGTGGCTACGCACGCTACAAATGTATTTGACGATAATGCTGAGTCGCATTTTCGCCAAGTGTTGAAGCGTCGCCAGAAAGAAGCAAAAAAAAAAACTAGTTATGTTTGATGAATAATACAGTACGTAATACTGTAGGTATAATTTTCTTTGAATAAATGGCACGAATAAGATAATACTTTTAGTACTTTTTCTGCATGGAATGCGTTAGCGTATCTTACATTTATTTGTATGGGACAAATTGTTTCGCTTAACGAGTGTCTCGCACTGCGAGTAAGATAATGGACGGAATTATGCTCGCTCTGCGAGGTCCCACAGCAGTTCCTAGAAGAATGCTGTGCCCCTGGCTACAACCTGCAACGCAGTCACCAATCATACGATGGTGTACAACAGGTTGCAGCAACTCTGGCCCATTAACAACACTTTCTCTGGAGATCAGACGAAAACAGTTGGCGTCAACAGACAAGCACTGGGTAGCTTTAAACTGCACCTCCAGCCTCATCGCCGTAAGTATAACCACCACCGAAAACAGCACTACCATCGTGGCGCTACCCCGCTTCCATGAGCCACGTGCAACCGCCGGTATATTTCATCCGAACGAGTATTTAAGTCGCCATGTGAAAATTCTACAGTTATTTCTTCACACTCCCGGCTTACGCCGCCTGCACCTAGCAGCTCATCAATTAGATTTCACTGCTGAGCCAACAATAAGCATGTTACTGCAACGTCCATGGACAACACGCAGCCTCGAGTTATCTACTGGATCGCGTACTTCGTCCATCCCCAAGCACACTCCGCTTACCAATGCCTACAGCCTTAAAGATTTTGTCAGTCCTCGAGCGACTCCCGCTCACTGCCACCACTGACCTCATGGGCTGTCAGCCTGAACCAAGAAGTGCAACTCACATCTCAAGAAATAGTGCTATTCATACTTGCCCAGAGTAACCTTCCACACCTGTGCAACGCTTTGGAGTGTTGCTGATATTTCTCAGCATTTGTTTGCTCTCAATGCTCACTCTCCCTTTTCAGTAGGGCACTGCAACATTCAGACGTCTTTGCGCAGCTCCTGCTTCGTTTACAGCGGCTAAAACACGAATACGAGCTTCTCTCATAGGCGTTAGACCACTCTGGCATTGCCCTCACCCTAACGCCGACGACACAACTGGGTTGAAGCCACTGGCTGCCTTCTTCACATGGTTGGAAAAATACTTCATGAACTTTACAACTCTTGATTTCACTTAACAATGAGTATTTCCTTACCCATGTGCAGGTCTTGCTACCCTGTCCTGTTTTTACTTGCAGGCTCGACTCAGTGCCTAATATTACAATTTACGTGTTCCTGCACACACTCACCATTCTGAGGCACCATCCTCAACGCCAAATTTTTGTGCTCCTCTGCAGCTCCCTCAATGCCCCTGACGTCACTTTGGTGCCCACTTCTCCAGTTTTCCATGCACATGCACTCATTTCACAATCCGAATCATCCTCTACAACAATCATCAGCTCCCTGCCAGTACTACCTCCTCCTCTACACACAACCAGCACCTCTACCACTATCACCTCTGTCACCAGCACCTCCGCCACTGGTATCACTACAGCCAGCCCAAACACAGCTGGCACAACTGCAACTGGCCAACCACAGCTGGCCGAACTGCAGTCATCCCAACTACAGCCAGTTCTACCTCAGCTGGCCCAACCTCAGCCGCCCCCATCACAGCCTCCAACACCACCGTTCCCATTGGCTTCCAGCCGTTCTTCATCTGTGCAGCCGCTTCAGGTCACCAGCTGAACTGCTCTCCTGGAAATTTCGACTCCAACTTCAACCACACTGGGTCCTGTCTCCCTCGCCAGTTTTGGCTGCCTGATCAACCTTCCATGACAAATACACTGTGTCTCCATTGCCATCTCCTTTTCCATGTCTGACCAGACCCCTCTATCTCAGTTGCATCAGACTCCTGCTTTCAGCCAATGCTCCCCAGCTCACAGGCACACATTCTAGAGCCACCTCTTTTCAGAAGCCACTTCTTCGAGATGCGTACATCTCTTCTTTAGGGAGAGAAGGGGTGCTGTGTCTCCTGGCTACCACATGCAACACAGCCACCAATCATACATCGTGTTTTGAGCTGCCAAAGCTCTAGGCCACTAATGATGCTCCTTCTGTAGATCAGACAAAAATAGCCCACATCAACAAACACACACTGGGTTGTTTTCAACGAAATTTCCACCAGCTGCCAAGGTTCTGTGTGGCACCAACCTCGCCAACAGATGCATAAGCATTACTGTAAACAACACTGCCATCATAGCACTATCGCACTTCTGAGCCTTACGTGCCTCTGCCGGTATCAGTCCAATGGGTGAATGCTTAGGTCACCACCCAACCACTTTGCAGTCAGTTCTTCACACTTGAGGCTTATGCTGGCTGCACTCAGCAGCTCATCAATCCATGTACATCAACAAGACCACAAGGAGCATTTGACTGCGTCAGCGCTCATGGTGTACATCCACTCTTGAATAACCCGTCACCACCGCCACCTTTGGCCCCAAAGCCTCCTCGAGTACCCTAAGCTCTCTGTTGCCTGTATCCACACAGACTTCATCCAATTGTCAGCCTGAACATAATAGTGCAACTCACCTCTCAAGGAATCGTGCTATTGTATTCTGATGATTATACTTAATAACCATATAGCCCTTCTTTGCTATCTAACAACTTAAATTTCAGCATCTCCCCTTGGTCACAAACACGACAAAAAAATGGCACCATGATACTGTTGCATGAAAGGTAACATTTGGCGATGCACAGTGTCTGCGACATACCATTGTGCCATCAGAGTTCCCCCAGTCACTACCACTCATGGCTTGAAATCATAGCCGGCCATTGTGGCCGAGCGGTTCTAGGTGCTTCAGTCCAGAACCGCGCTGCTGCTACGGTCGCAGGTTCGACTCCAGCCTCAGGCATGGATGTGTGTGATGTCCTTAGTTTAGTTAGGTTTAAGTAGTTCTAAGTCCATGGGCTTGATGACCTCAGATGTTAAGTCCCATAGTGCTTAGAGCCATTTGAACCATTTTTTGAAATCATGCCCAACAGCTCCTCACACCACAATGGTCATCCAGAATAGTGCAGAACTGCGATCTATCCTGAACATAATATGACACCATTCATCAGCAGTCCATGCTCATCAGCTGCAGTACCACTCAAAATGCAGCCATTTGTGCTGTGGTGTTCACAGGAGCCTATTCAAGGGACCTTAATTCCCAAGACTGGCTGCTGGTAGTCTCCGACCAAAGATGTGGGATTACACAGAATCTTGCAGAGAGGCTATTAGTTGTTCTGGACAGGAAGATGCGGATGTGAAGGGGCTACAATATGCTTGGCGCACAGTATGGGGACATTCCCTTGCGGTGGTCAGATGTGGTCGACTGGAAACCTGATGACATGTATGTCTGCCCTCAAGTTCCCATGCAGTCCAACATCAGGCCACTATCACATCAAAATGTCCCATAAATCTGGATACCGCTCAATTCGACCACACAGCCAAACTGAAACCCTCAATGAGGCTCCTTTAAAACTCAGTCACATGCTGATAACGCTGTATCATATAGAAGTACACGACATCTCAAAAATGGTTCAAATGGCTCTGAGCACTATGGGACTTAACGTCTGAGGTCGTCAGTCCCCTATAACTTAGAACTACTTAAACCTCACTAACCTAAGGACATCACACACATCCATGCCCGAGGCAGGATTCGAACCTGCGTCCGTAGCGATCGCGCGGTTCCAGACTGTAGCGCCTAGAAGCGCTCGGCCACTCCAGCCGGCCGCGACATGTCCCTATCCTTTACAGTGATCGTTCAACTTTTGACGCTGTTTACGCCCCTTACATATCCTATAAGGAATTGCACCTCTTAATCACTTATATATACTGAAGCGTCAAATAAACTGGTTTAGGCAAGGATAATCAAATACAATTATACGTAAACAGGCTGAATACGGCGCTGCGTTCGGCGTTCGGCAACGCTTATACTGTGTAAGGCAACAAGTGTCTGGCGCGGTTGTTAGATCGGTTACTTCTGCTACAGATTTAAGTGAAATTGGAACGTGGTATATAGTGGGGGCACGAACGAGGGGATACAGCATCTTCGAGGTACCGAAGAAGTTGGGATTTTACCATACGACTATTTGACGAGTATACCGTGAATATGAGGATCCGGTAAAACATCAAATCTCCGACATCGGAAAAAGAGCCTGCAAGGACGGGAACAACGACGACTGAAGAGAATCATTGAACGTGACAGAGGTGCAGCCCTTCAGCAAATGCTGCAGATTTCAGTGCTGGGCCATCAACGAGTGTCAGCGTGCGAACCATTCAACGAAACATCATCGATATGGGCTTTCGGAGCCGAACGCCCCCTAGCGTACCCTTGATGATGGCAAGACTCAAAGCTTTACGCCTCGCCTGGGCCTGTCAACACCGACATTGGACTGTTGATCCTTGGGAACACGTAGCCTGGTCGGACGAGTCTCGTTTCAAATTGTATCGAGCTAATGGACGTGTATTGGCATGGATACAACCGCAAAAATCCAGGGACCCTGCATGTCAGTAGGTGACTATTCAAGCTGGTGGAGGCTCTGTAATGGTGTGGGGCGTGTGCAGCTGGAGTGATATGGGACCCCTGATACGTCTAGATACGACTCTGACAGGTGACACATTTGTAAGCATCCTGTCTGATCACCCGCGTCCATTCATGTCCATTGTGCATTCCGACGGACTTGGGCAATTATAGCAGGACAATGCGACACCCCACACGTCCAGATTTGCTACAGAATGGCTCCAGGAACACTCTTCTGAGGCTAAACATTTTCGCTGCTCTGAGCACTATGGGACTTAACTTCTAAGGTCATCAGTCCCCTAGAACTTAGAACTACTTAAACCTAACTAACCTAAGGACACCATGCCCGAGGCAGAATTCGAACCTGCGACCGTAGCAGTCGCGCGGTTTCGGACTGAGCGCCTAGAACCGCGAGACCACCGCGGCCGGCATTGTTATTAAAAGATTGCTGATAGCTTTTCCCATTTTCTTACATGAAGCAGGTGAACCAGTTTCTTTGGCTCTTCAGTGTAGCTGTCTGTGGTGTGTACGTGCGCGAAGTTACATTGACATCCGATGATATTTTATGAGTGCTTCACTTTTTACTGTAAGGCATTGTAAATTGCGATTCAGTCGCATTGGTTAAGAAGCAATTTAGTATTCTGCATCAGTACACCGCGAACGCAGAAAAAAAAAGTATCTGAGGAACAACCTCGAAGCAAATTTTCAGGGGGAAACTATGACTGAAGAATCACTCCTTTTCCGCGGCTTCTCAGCACACGAGACAAAGTTCTTCTTTGCTTCGTTACAGACACAGGCACTGTTCCATTTAGAGCAAAGAACATTATAGAGATACTCACATTCTAGTGCCCACTTGTTCAACTCATTCAGGAAGTCGGGAGGCATCTTCATATTCTCATCTCTGATAGCGAGCATTCTGAAAGAATGAAGGAAAAAGATAATGTAGACCTTGACTAACACAACACTGTTACTCTGCTTCTAGCACTCGTGTCACCGACGGCTCTCACCTGTCGGTGAAGTCCTGGGCGACCTTGTCGATGGAGGGAACGTACAGCTTGCTGGAACGCGGCTGCATCATGGGCTGGTTGACTCTCCTCCTGAACTCGTACCACTGCTCCCCCTGACTGCAACAGCACCACACCACACCACTCATCAGTTCACGTACGAAACATGCCGGCACTATGTAGTTCTACTGTAGAGAGGTTCACGACAGAGATGCTGGGCTGTGTCTTAAGTAGGGGATGACAGAAGCGAAAGTAGCATCTGGCGTAGTCCGGTAGGGCCGCTGACGTTCACGGTATGTTGATTTGTGCATTCTTGTTAGAGGAAACGAGCCAACGGCCTTGCCGCAGTGATCACATCGGTTCCCGTCACATCACCCAAGTTAAGCGCTTTCGGGCTGGGCTTGCTAGCACTTTGGATGGTTGACAATCCGGTATGCCGAGCGCTATTGGCAAGTGGGGTGCACTCAGCCCTTGTGAGGCAAACTGAGGAGCTACTTCATTGAGAAGTAGCGGCTCAGGTCTCGGAAACTGACATATGGTCGGAAGAGTGGTGTGCTGACCACATGCCACTCCATATCCGCATCCAGTGACGCCTGTGAGCTGAGTATGACACGGCGGCCGGTCATTACCGTTGGGCCTTCATGGCCTGTTCGGGAGGAATTAGTTTTGTTAGAGGAAATTACACAAAGGAAAAAAAACTCCAGCAAAACGACGTTGATAAACTCCGAATAATTTACAAATTTCACATGTAAATTTAGTCGCGTCAAGAAAGCACACCTCAACGGCGATGAGATTGTTTCTCATTCGTAGAGTTTTCCCTGAATAGCATATGTAAGACAATTCAATTACCTGAAAATTAAAAAAGGTGTATTAGTCTTCTTCCATTCCCCTTCATCGAAAGTCGATGACTGTTCAAGCCAATGCGTTGTGGTTATCTGGTGTCATTGTTCAGTGACGCATGACCATGAAACTTTAATAAAATTCTTACACTATTTAAATGTAAAACTTAACACAATCGGACTTTGATACTGATGAAGATAGGTTCTTTCTCTTTTTTAATAGGCCTCTGAAAAATACTGACTCATTAATAATGTTTTTTAAGATTGGAATTAAGGTGTTTCAGGTACTACTATGAAATAAGACACTGCTTCGCACTTAAATACATAATTATTCAGTAAGCAGGCTACAGATCAGAACGTACATCATGCTTCCACAACGACACAATATACAATACAATAAGTAAATTTCCACGACACAAGAGAAGAATAAAATATTTCCTTATTAAAAAATAAATGATAAATTCCGTAGGCAGATGCTGAGGCTTTTTATACAGATCTTTTGTTTCTGCAGTTTTTAGATATCTCGTAGATAATTCTATCACATTTATTTTCTTGGATTTAAAGAAAGCAATGTTGTCATATGTAGAATAGCAGGTAGATAACATCTGCAGCCTTATGAGGACCTTCGCAGACGACGTAGCTGTGTACAGCACAGTGACGTCATCAGGGACTTGTTACGAAATACCGAGTAACGTCCAGCTGATCAGCGACTAATGACAAATATTGCTGCTGACCTTGAGCATATGTAAGCTAACTAGATAAAATATTTACCACCTACTAAAAAGAGCACACTGGTCCTGTGGAGTATTGCAGAAGGTGTGAAGCTGCTACCAGCCGGTCACGTGGCCGAGGGATGGCCGTTATCGCTGAAACACCCGGTTTTCGGTTGTATTGCTTTTTCTTTCACGCCAGTGTAATCTGACTGTTGAAAGCGCTCAAAATAACCGATTTCTGAAATAACCGATTTTCGGTTATTTATTCCTATTATTGCCTGTAGTAAACGTACAAATCTGACAACGATTGAAAAACTTTTGCTCTCTCAGTTTCAAGATACATTAAATCACAATATCAAATTAAATAGGCAAATAAAAGAAAACTTACTCCGTCCACCGATCACTTCTTTTCTCGAAAAGTAATGAGTGGTTGAATGCTACCAAAAAACACCAGTTTTTGCCCATTGATTCTAATTTCTCGAAACTATGCTAAAAAATCACGTTGTAATCGGTGATCATACCATTATTTAGGCATTACAAATATTTATTGCTAAAGGGTAAAAACTGATGCCAAAGAATCTGTTTTTCGTGTTAATTTGCAGGTTTTCAAGGCCTACAAGCATATAAGATAATTATGCACACACAGACGATCAGCTACTTTCTGTTTTTATTGTGTAGTGTGAATGAATTGTTAAGTTTTTAATTTATTACTCTTACCATAATTTCCTTACTCTTTTATTACTTCATAGAAATGGCAGACAAATCTTTAATCTTCTAAAGCAAATAAAGTATTGTATTTGCTTGCTATGTTATTTCGTAAAAACATTTCCAGACTAGGGTTGGTGCCACTCTGCAATATAACGGATGTCCGGCGACGACAACGACGAACTAAATACACAGGGTGTTTCCGTAAGAGCGTGCAAAAATTTAACAGGGCGTAGAGGATGCTCCCACTGAAGAATTTGAGATAGGGAACCTGGGGTCGGAAAAGCCAGCTTAAGCAGATAATAGGAATTAAATCGCACTATTGTGTACTTTTTTATTTACATTAGTTACAGTTAACTGCAGATACCGCCACTGACACAATGAACGTACCATTTGTACTGTATCTTACGAAATGTGCTGAAACTGACGGCCATTAACCTCAATGCCAGCATGACATCGGCGAACAAGTTTCTGACGCGCCCTGACGAATATCCCTGATGTCACATAATAGGCAGCTAAAATTCTGGAAATTAATACCGTCTCCGTATCCACTGGGGTCTCATACGCAAGCTACTTTAGATATCCTCATAGGTAATAATCTAGGGGGTTCAGGTCAGGTGACTTGGCAGGCCATGGAATAGGATCTCCCCTTCCAATACAGCGACCAGGAAATACTTGCTAGTAATCAGGCTCCTCTTCCTCATTTCCTTGCAGCAAATAAAGAATGTACATGTAAATAAACAGGATAGTTATTTGTAGATAAGGTGGAAAACAGTAATCTAGACCAAGCGCTAGACAAGTTTACTTGCATATCTCCTTAAGCTGGCTTCTCCACCCTCGGGTTCCTCACCTCAGATTGTCCAGTGGAACATCCTCTATGTCCTGAAACATTTTTGCACGCTCTTACGGAGACAGCCTGTAGATCAGGTGGGGGTAAGTCTTGCACACTGCAGTACACGCGTACCTTTAATCCACGTCAAGCTGCAACGACGGCATTGTTGTCTCAGCAATGCTGTACGATTCTATTGCCGAGGGTTTGTTGCTAGTTTCTGTCAGCATTGTTATTAAATGGTTCAAATGGCTCTGAGCACTATGGGACTTAACATCTATGGTCATCAGTCCCCTATAACTTAGAACTACTTAAACCTAACTAACCTAAGGACACCATGCCCGAGGCAGAATTCGAACCTGCGACCGTAGCAGTCGCGCGGTTCCGGACTGAGCGCCTAGAACCGCGAGACCACCGCGGCCGGCATTGTTATTAAAAGATCGCTGATAGCTTTTCCCATTTTCTTAAATGAAGCAATATTTCAAACCAATTCCTTTTTTTAATGTTTATTTAAAAACGAAACATTTTAGCACTGCTACTACTTCTAATTGATATTTCGGTATTTTTATTCGATTACTACTAAAAAATAACAAACACCTATTACGACCGAGACAAAACAAATAACGAAAAATGCCAGTTATTCAGAACTCAAATACTGGTCGGTGCCGGCCGGTATGGCCGAGCGGTTCTAAGCGCTTCAGTCTGGAACCGCGCGACTGCTACGATCGCAGGTTCGAATCCTGCCTCGGGCATGGGTGTGTGTGATGTCCGTAGGTTAGTTAGGTTTAAGTAGTTCTAAGTTCTAGGGGACTGATGACCTTAGAAGTTAAGTCCCATACTGCTCAGAGCCATTTGAACCATTTTACTGTTCGGTATCGGTTTTGACCCGTCGGATTTTCCCACCCCTAATGTGACTCTCCCCCACAGACGTGAGTTATTCCAGACAGACGTGAGTTATTCCAGAGAAGTTTTGTGTAGGTGCAAGTCAATAGTATACAGGGTGTTACAAAAAGGTACGGCCAAACTTTCAGGAAACATCCCTCACACACAAGGAAAGTAAATATGTTATGTGGACATGTGTCCAGAAACGCTTACTTTCCATGTTAGAGCTCATTTTATTACTTCTCTTCAAATCACATTAATCATGGAATGGAAACACACAGCAACAGAACGTACCAGCGTGACTTCAAACACTTTGTTACAGGAAATGTTCAAAATGTCCTCCGTTAGCGAGGATACATGCATCCACCCTCCGTCGCATGGAATCCCTGATGCGCTGATGCAGCCCTGGAGAATGGCGTATTGTATCACAGCCGTCCACAATACGAGCACGAAGAGTCTCTACATATGGTACCGGGGTTGCGTAGACAAGAGCTTTCAAATGCCCCCATAAATGAAAGTCAAGAGGGTTGAGGTCAGGAGAGCGAGGAGGCCACGGAATTGGTCCGCCTCGGTCACCGAATCTGTTGTTGAGAAGCGTACGAACACTTTGACTGAAATGTGCAGGAGCTCCATCGTGCATTAACCACATGTTGTGTCGTACTTGTAAAGGCACATGTTCTAGCAGCACAGGTAGAGTATCCCGTATGAAATCATGATAACGTGCTCCATTGAGCATAGGTGGAAGAACATGGGGCCCAATCAAGACATCACCAACAATGCCTGCCCAAACGTTCACAGAAAATCTGTGTTGATGACGTGATTGCACAATTGCGTGCGGATTCTCGTCAGCCCACACATGTTGATAGTGAAAATTTACAATTTGATCACGTTGGAATTAAGCCTCATCCGTGAAGAGAACATTTGCACTGAAATGAGGATTGACATATTGTTGGATGAACCATTCGCAGAAGTGTACCCATGGAGGCCAATCAGCTGCTGATAGTGCCTGCACACGCTGTACATGGTACGGAAACAACTGGTTCTCCCGTAGCACTCTCCATACAGTGACGTGGTCAACGTTACCTTGTACAGCAGTAACTTCTCTGAAGCCGACATTAGGGCTATCGTCAACTGCACGAAGAATTGCCTCGTCCATTGCAGGTGTCCTCGTCGTTCTAGGTCTTCCCCAGTCGCGAGTCATAGGCTGGAATGTTCCGTGTTCCCTAAGACGCCGATCAATTGCTTCGAACGTCTTCCTATCGGGACACCTTCGTTCTGGAAATCTGTCTCGATACAAGCGTACCGCGCCACGGCTATTGCCCCGTGCTAATCCAAACATCAAATGGGCATCTGTCAACTCCGCATTTGTAAACATTGCACTGACTGAAAACCACGTTCGTGGTGAACACAACCTTTGATACTACGTACTGATGTGCTTGATGCTAGTACTGTAGAGCAATGAGTCGCATGTCAACACAAGCACTGAAGTCAACATTACCTTCCTTCAATTGGGCCAACTGGCGGTGAATCGAGGAAGTACATTGCATACTGACGAAACTAAAATGAGCTCTAACATGGAAATTAAGCGTTTCCGGACACATGTCCACATAACAGCTCTTCTTTATTTGTGTGTGAGGAATGTTTCCTGAAAGTTAGGCCGTACCTTTTTGTAACATCCTGTATAATCAGACATTCCGACGTGGAGACGTGACAGTTTAGCGTAGAGGACCTATCGTATTTTGAGGTGGCTGTGACCAGAGCATGAATGAAGTTGCCCAATTTGATGGTGTATCATCACGGGACTGTTCAACGTGTCTACGAGTAATGGTGTACCACTTGCTGACATGTAACAAGGCGCTGAGGCAGAGGTCTTAAAAGGATCATAGTCCTGTTACATGTCCGTCACGCCTTTTCAATGACAATCAATTTCAAACAGGGCAGTAATTGCTATTGTCTGTGAATTACATCTACATCTACATCCCATCTACATCTGCATACATACTCTGCAAGCTACCACACGGTGGATGGCGGAGAGTGCCCTGTACCACTACTAGTCGTTTCACTTCCTGTTCCACTCGCAGATAGAGAGAGCCTCCGTATGAGCCCCAATTTCTCGTATCTTCGCGAAACGTATGTTGGCGGCAGTTAGATCGTTCTGCAGTCAGCTTCAAATGCCGCTGCTCTAAATGTTCTCAATAGTGTTTCTCGCCTTCCCTCAAGGGGTTCACAATTGAGTTCCCGAAGCATCTCCATAACACTTGCGTGTTGTTCGAATCTACTAGTAACAAATCTTTCAGCCCCCCTTGAACTGCTTTGATGTATTGCTTCAATCCGGATATGGAGCGAATCCCAACCACTCGAGCAGTACTCAAGAATAGGTCGCACGAGCGTGCTACATGCGGTCTCCTTTACATATGAACCACATCTTCGTAAATTCTCACAATAAACCGAAGTCCTCAATCTGCCTTCCCTACGATGATCCGCACATGCTCGTTCCATTTCACATCGCTTTGCAACGTTACGCACAGATATTTAAACGGCTGGAATGTGTCAAGCACGACACTACTACCACTGTATCCGAACATTACAGGTTCTTTTTGCTCCTCGTCCGCATTAACTCACATTTTTCTACACTTACAGCCAATTGCCATTCATCACAAGAACTAGAAATTTTGTCTGATTTGTCTTGTATCATTCTACAGTCACGGATCTTCGACACCTTCCCGTACACCACAGCATCGTAAGCGAACAACCGCAGATTGCTGCCCAGCCTGTCCGGCACATCATGTATATACACTACTGACCATTAAAATTCCGACACCACGAAGATGACGTGCTACAGACGCAAAATTTAACCGACAGGAAGACGATGCTGTGATATGCAAAAAATTACCTTTACGGAGCATTCGCACAAGGTTGGCGCCGGTGGCGACACCTACAACGTGCTGACATGAGGAAAGTTTCCAACCGATTTCTCATACACAAACAGCAGTTGACCGGCGTTGTCTGGTGAAACATTGTTGTGATGCCTCATGTGAGGAGGAGAAATGCGTACCATCACGTTTCCGACTTTGATAAAGGTCGGATTGTAGCCTAGCGCGATTGCGGTTTATCGCATCGCGACACTGCTGCTCACGTTAGCCGAGATCCAATGACTTTTAGCAGAATATGGAATCGGTGGGTTCAGGAGGGTAATACGGAACGCCGTGCTGGATCCCAATGGCCTCGTATCACTAGCAGTCGAGATGACAGCCATCTTATCCGCATGGCTGTAACGGATCGTGCAGCCTCGTCTCGATCCCTGAGCCAACATATGGGGACGTTTGCAAGACAACAACCATCTGCACGAACAGTTCGACGACGTTTGCAGCAGCATGGACTATCTGCTCGGAGACCATGGCTGCGGTTACCCTTGACGCTGTATCACAGACAGGAGCGCCTGCGATGGTGTACTCAACGACGAACCTGGGTGCACGGATGGCAAAACGTCATTTTTTCGGACGAATCCAGGTTCTGTTTACAGCATCATGACGGTTGCTTCCGTGTTCGGCGACATCGCGATGAACGCACATTGGACGCGTGTATTCGTCATCGCCATACTGGCGTATCACCCGGCGTGATGGTATGGGGTGCCATTGGTTGGTTACACGTCTCGGTCACCTCTTGTTCGCATTGACGGCACTTTGAACAGTGGAGCTTACATTTCAGATGTGTTACGACCCGCGGCTCTATCCTTCATTTGATTCCTGCGAAGGATAATGCACGACCGCATGTTGCAGGTCCTGTACGAGCCTTTCTGGGTACAGAAAATGTTCGATTGCTGCCCTGGCCAGCACATTCTCCAGATCTCTCACCAATTGAAAACGCCTGGTCAATGGTGGCCGAGCAACTGGCTCGTCACAATACGCCAGTCACTACTCTTGATGAACTGTGGTATCGTGTTGAAGCTGCATGGCATGGGCAGCTGTACCTGTACACGCCATCCAAGCTCTGTTTGACTCAATTGCCAGGCGCATCAAGGCCGTTATTACGGCCAGAGGTGGTTGTTCTGGGTACTGATTTCTCAGGATCTATGCACCCAAATTGTGTGAAAATGCTATCACATGTCAGTTCTAGTATAGTATATTTGTCCAATGAATACCCGTTTATCATCTGCATTTCTTCTTGGTATAGCAATTTTAATGGCCAGTAGTGTATGTATAGAGAATCATAGCGGTCCTATCACACTTCCCTGGGCCACTCCTGACGATGCCCTTGTCTCTGATGAACACTCGCCGTCGAGGACAACATATTAGGTTCGATTACCCAAGAAGTCTTCGAGTCACGTATTTCGTGTGCACGTACGTCCATTATCAGTCTGCGATGGGGGTCTGTGTCAAAAGCCTTCCGAAAATCTAGGAATATGGAATCTGCCTGTTGCCCTTCACCTGTAGTTCGCTGTATATCATGTAAGAAAAGGGCAAGCTGAGTCTCAAACGAGCGATAGTTTACTAAACCATTCTGATTCGTAAACATAAGCTTTACGGTCTCTAGAAAATTGATTACATTCGAATTCAGAATTTGCAACAAGATGATGTTGAAGATATTGGTCTGCAATTTTGCAGGTCTATTCTTTTACACTTCTGATATACAGAAGGTCCATCTGAACTAGTTTCCAGACGAATGTTACGAAGAGAACTGTATGAAATAGACATTTGGAGTCGGATACCTCGAAAGAGTTCACTGCTCGCAGCAGCTCGTAAAGCTGCAACTCTACAATGGATGAAACAACACGGAAACTGAACTGTAGCTGACTGGAGGCATGTAGCGTGATCCGAATAGTAGCAGTTTCGCCTCATTTCAAATCATGCAAGACGTCGAGTGCACCGAAGGTCCGACGAAGCATTAAACGTGCAGTGTGTGTAGGGTTGTAAGTAGGCTGTTTAGGTTTTTATGTTGGTAACGCCACGTAGCGCTCTATATGAAAATCACTGACTGTGCAGTGTGAAGTCTGTGGCTGGTTTGCATTGTTGTGCTGGGCAGTTGGATGTGAACAGCGCGTTGCGTTGCTCAGTTGGAGGTGAGCCGCCAGCGGTGGTGGATGTGGGGAGAGAGATGGCAGAATTTTGAGAGCGGACGATCTGGACGTGTGTCCATCAGAAAGAGTAATTTTGTGATATTGGATATCATGAATTTATATATATATATATATATATATATATATATATATATATATATATATATATATATATATATATATGATGGCTTTTGAACATTATTAAGGTAAATACATTGTTTCTTCTCTATCAAAATCTTTCATTTGCTAACTATGCCTATCAGTAGTTAGTGACTTCAGTAGTTACAATCTTTTATTCAGCTGGCAGTATCGGCGCACACTGTATTGCTGTAGTTTGAGTAACGAAGATTTTTGTGAGATAAGTGATTCATGAAAGGTATAGGTTAGTGTTAGTCAGGGCAATTCTTTTGTGGGGATTATTGAAAGTCAGATTGCGCTGCGCTAAAAAAATATTGTGTGTAAGTTTCGTGATGATCAAAATAAGTAAAGAGAGAAATGTCTGAGTACGTTCAGTTTTGCTCAGCTGCTTCAAAATCAAATAACGTAAGAGGTTTATCAGTACAGTAATTCATTAATTTTTCTAAGTGGAGGTTTCAGGGTGTAGTACAGGCCAGAGGCGGTGACGCGATGTGGGGGTGTTTTACACACTGTGATTTCGGCCTATTTGTTCACGTTATCGTGAACATGAACCAGGATGTTTATTTCAACAGTCTTGGTGAGTAAGCGTGCCGTTTCTTCTGCATCTTCACGATCAGTATGCTGTGGACGCTTCTGTCGTCCATGGTGACAACAGCCATGTTGCTGCACTGACACGTTTCTTGTTTGGCGAACACTGACGTAGGGACGCGAAAAACCGACCGGTTAAAATCGATACTGCTATATTAGTTCTGAATGACCGGTAATTTTCGGTATTTATTTGGTCTCGGTTACAACAAATATTTTTCATTTTTAGTAATAACTGGCTTAAAAAGCAGGCATATCAAATTACCATAGAAGAAGTGCTAAAATTTTTACAAACAGTAATATTTCTTTGTAAAATTTCCGCTTCTACGAAATATTTGGGTAGTATAGAAAATAGGAAAACCGATCATCGCTGTTTTAATAACGATGTCAACAGTTAGAAACTGGGAACAAACTCATGACATAAGAATCGGTACAGCATTGCTGAGACAGTGTATCTGTTGCAGTGTGGTATGGCCTGTTAGACAGTATGTGTACGTGCAGAGTGCATGAGTTGCGCCGGGCCTTGTGACCGAGCGGTTCTAGGCGCTTCAGTCCGGAACCGCGCTGCTGCTACGGTCGCAGGTTCGAATCCTGGCTCGGGCATGAATGTGTGTGATGTCCTTAGGTTAGTTAGGTTCTAACATTGTGCGTGGTGTCTGTTTGTTCTAAGTCGTGTCTCCCTACCACTTTCGCGCAACGACGCTCTGAGCGTGTTTTTTAGGGAATTGACTAGTTTGAACCTGGGACCTGTTGCTGGTAAGGAGACGCCAGACCACACATGACATGTAGAGTTCAGTGAGACTAGCGATGATATAATCCATACTTAATGCACTCCCTGTAAAAGAATCTTAATACTAACTAAATTTAGTGGATGGGGTTCAAGGCTTTCCTATTTTAGTTAGCTGGTAAAATAACGTCGGAAAAGCAGTTAAGTTTACCATTGGAATTTTTATTCTACTCACAAAACATTGTTTATAAATTGCACTATTGATAAAAGGAAATATTTTAATACAGGATGATAAAAACCAACTGCGTTCAATAAAAATGTGAACGAATATTCCCTGAATGGGTTTCCAAGTTCTAGAATGGATCGAAGGATGACCTATGCCATATCACATCTATAATCTAGGTTTCAGTTAAGTTTCATAAAAGAGAAAATTATCAAAATGGTCTACAGTGACCCTCAATTATCTTTAATTACTTATTTAACTTGTCGTAAATAACAGTGGCTGATGTGGCTTCTCAATAATTATATAACAGAAAAATCATAGCGTTTCAGATTTTAACTTACGTAGCAAATGTGAGTACCATGAGCTTTAATTGACGATCGACACTAGTATTACGCAAAAAGGGGATGTAACAGATGAGACTTCTGCAGTTCTGAGTGAAGCCTTATGCGCTCTTATGCGGCATCACGTGCGTTCATTACCTTCTCGGTGGTTAGGCAGCATCAGGGGGCGGCAGGCGGCACAGCTCCAGACACCTCGCCATCTCGGTAGCAACTCTCTAACTTCTCTTTACTACAATTTACTGAAGTGGGTTTAAGAAAAAGGTATCTGGCTGTGTTTCCAACTGACCAATCAGGGTCTCAGTGTTAACCTTAAGCTCCGCCTACAAAAATTCTGTCTATCCAATGAGAAACATTATACTTTTCGTGGTGGGGCAATGTTTTTAATGTTTGCAATGTAACAGAGACGCGTACAGTCTCACACTGAAACTTGAGTTGGTGTGGCCCTTTTAGTGTTATCGTAAGATCTATACTGTTCTTCTGGAGGGCTCCATCTTTTAACATGGGCTGGGGGCTGCTCTTGGGGGTTGGCCGGCTATGTGGGTGTCCTTTATCGTAGGGCCTTCTAGATTACACGACTCTGCTCTCGGCTTCTGTTCTTGTTTCTCCTCTCGGAACTGCGTCTGTTTCACAGTGGGAGGTATGACATGCATTTAGGCGTTCTTGTGTTAGTCTGTGGTATTCCATTTGCTCACTCGTTGATCGTATTACTTTGGTTAATTTAATGTCAGGATTTATTCGGAGCTATGTGACACACTGCCGGATTTGCTATCACGTCAGGGTTTTCATGGAAGGTGTTGGATTTGCCTGACACCTTACAAGGTTTAAGTAGTTCTAAGTCTAGGGGACTGATGACCTTAGATGTTAAGTCCCATAGTGCTTATAGCCATTTGAACCATTTTTTGCATGAGTTGCGCCCACCTAATCTATATGGATTTTTCCCACAGTCGTCCTCGGACATTGGTTATATTCCAAAACGGCATCAATTCATAGTCTGGCTTTATTTTACGAAGGATGATAGCAATGACGTAAATGCTCCATTTACTTTAAAAGATTAAAAATGGGAGGACACACAGCAAACTTGTGACATCACGTAAGGAGAAGACATCCACAACGTGCCTTGAAAGGTAAATTTGATTGTCATTCCTATAATTTTGACATGCTATAAAATTGGAATAATAACTGAACATTAATTTTGTGGTTGACACGATACAAAAATGACGATGTAGAAAAGTCATTGACTTCTGCTCTCGCCGTCTCCACTTCCGCCTCCCTCATCTCCGCATTCTCCACTGGTGACATAGACTGATTCCTGCCACAACCTCATCCTCATGCCGATCGAGATCTCTTACTGCTTCACCCTCATTAGAAGTTTTCTATCTTTGTTTAAAGTCTAAGATTATTACTGTAAATAATAGCCATAAAGAAACCGAACATGAGATATTTCAGAAACCGGTTACTTCGAGTGGTTTTAATAGTCAGGTTAAACTCGATAACCGAAACCTGGTTGTTTCAGCTATAAGCGCCATCCCTATACTGAAGCACCCTATTGCACGATAACTAATCCAATAAATCGCCAGATTTCAAACCCACGGGAAAGTCTGCTGCTATCAGAAATTGTGGATGATTCAAAGCAACACACATATCCACAATTTTGTAGCTTTACGCTATCTAATCATCAGCTCAGGTGGACACGGCATTCCTGAAGATGCTTGTGGCCTCTCTTTCTTGCAAAACTGAGGCCACTTTCAAGGCTAGAGGCGCTGTTGCCCACTATTAGCGTGACGTCTCCTGCAGTTGAAAAATCTCTTTGTTCAGTATGTTTAAATGTTATGCGACGCGGAAGCGCATAAACAGACGATCAGATCCGATACCGTTTCATTACGCGATCGGCAATCAGTCACTGCAACCAGGTCTATCCGTCGGATTTCTGGAAAATTCTGTCCGGAGTCTAGCTCTGGGAAGGCGGAACACAGATTCCGATTTAGTGGAAAAATACTGATGACGCGTAACACACACACGAAAGAGTTGGAACTCAAAACCCTTCTAGGACCAACTCTTTCGTATTATTCGAAAGTCTTAGAACCTAAGCAAGTTAGATTGACTGAAATGAAGAAGATTCAGAGAAGAAATGCACGATTCTTCACAGGTTTGTTTGTTCAGTGTGAGGGTGTCAAGGAAGTTCTCAGCAACCTGGAGTAAGAGACTTTACAAGAGACACGTTGTGCATCGTGGAGAGCTTTACACACAACATCCCCAGAGCCCGCGTTCCAACATCAGTGCCGGCCGCTGTGGCCGAGCGGTTCTAGGCGCTTCAGTCTGGACCGCGCAACCGCTACGGTCGAGGTTCGAATCCTGGCTCGGGCATGGCTGTGTGTGATGTCCTTAGGTTAGTTAGGTTTAAGTAGTTCTAAGTTCTAGGGAACTGATGACCTCAGATGTTAAGTTCCATAGTGCTCAGAGCCTTTTGAACCATTTTTTTCCAACATCAGTAGTTGAGAAACATCTTATTTATAAAATATCGCGCAATGTCGACGACGCCAGGCGTAGAACAATTTGTGACCAAAACGAGGGGTAGCAACAGACTTTCTTCCTGTGTAACAGCCACGACTGGAAAGAGAAATGAGGGAGATTATACTGTGATAGTGGGTATCCTCTGCCAAACACACTCAGGTGGCTTGCAGAGTGCAGGGTAGAGGTAATTGCAGACTGAACATACGAAACGTGCTCTCAAACCTATCTGGATAGCTCAGCGGAGGAGAGCAATGCCTGTGAAAGGCGGAGGTCTGAAGTCGAGCGCCGATCTACCACAATGTTTTAATGTCTCAAGAACATACCTGCAAAAATCAACAAAACTGAGAATGTGCCTCTTACGAAGAGGATGGTGTCACACGCAGGCAGAAACGTTATTGAGTTACTTTTTTATTCTTGTTTCTGTATTCGCTGGCTTTGAATTTTGACCTGTTGAATAGGTTACTGTAGCAGGTCGTGACATATCTATCATTTCAGTTTTTTTTAATGCTTGCACATTTATTCTGCTGAAGAAATGTTAAGGTGTCAGTAAACTACTGTTACGTATCTTAAGACACTGTGGTAGTGAGTTATAACTAAATTACTGAGCCGTGGAGGGGTTGCTGGTGTCGCGTTTCGAAGGTCGAGCTGTCGTGTGATGTCCCTCTGGTTTGAGGCCACTAAGATCTTCGCTCGAGGTCGTTGATGGGGACTGGGCGTGTTGTGGCGTGGAGAGTTGGGCAGTGGTAACGGAGTGAGGAGGACGGTCTGAGAGGCCCGCCCGGTGGGTAAGGGGAATACTTGTGCAAGCGTCTTGGGCACGGAGTCCGGCGAGTGGTTGCTGGGCATATTTGTAGGCCGATCTGAATCCGTGACTGGCTTTGAGTGCCGTCTTCGTGCCTAGCCTGGCCAGCCACACTCCGATGAGAGAGTTGAAGCCAGTTTCGCTGTGCTGAATTATGGGCCCCCTTTGGAACCGGAAAGCTTCAGCTTCGATTCGTAAACTTCAGGTAAGTTTTGGATTTTGTGGTATAATTGGCAATTTCTCTGAACTGAAGCTGTTGCTAAAAGAGGCCTGCCTTTTTCTGTTTTGATAATTTTACTTAACTTAAGCAGTTATTATTGAAGGCTTGGCTGTTTTCTAATTGGCAATTCTGTAAGGGGCCTTCAAAAAGAAACGAGACGGAGTCTGGAATTCGCAGACCGGTGACCAGGAGGGTAATATCTTGGCGTGGGTAACGAGGTGTGGTTACGACCAGAGTGTGGAAGTTAAGAAGAGCAAAGAGGTGTTGTTCGTTTTCTGACAGCGGAAGGAGTTGGAGGAACAGACATTCATTGACAAATGTCACAAGTGTACGGCGAACACTGCATGTCCCCTGCAAGGGTCAAGGCGAGGCACAAGCGCTTCAGGAGAGGACAGGAGTCGTTAGCCGAGGATGCACAGTGTGGAGCACCACACTGGTGACATCGCTCGGCTGACGGATGCGCTCATTACCCAGGACCTCCGACTGCCAGTGAAAGCCATAGCTGCCGTGGTCGGAGTGAGAGTCGGAAGTGCTCACACCATCATGAAGGAACGACTGCACATGCGCCAATGGGTGCCCCACAGTCTTCAACCACAATAGGAAGAATGTCGAATGGCTCACTGTCTTGCTCATCTGCAGCGCTATGCTCGGGAAGGGAATGCGTTCCTGGCACGAGTGGTGGCTGGAGGTGAGTCACGGTGTCATCCCTTCGAACCAGAATCAAAACGACAAAGTCTCCAGTGGAAGCATCCAGGGTCACCACCACAAAAAAAAAGGCCAAGGCTATCCACACAAGTGCAGGAAAGATTATGCTGACGTTCTTCTTTGACCAAGATGGCCCCCTACTGATTCACTTACTGCAGCACGGGACAACAGTGAATGCCCAGCGTTACTCGCAAACCTTGACCACCCTTCGCCAAGCGATCAAATCAAAACGACCGGGCAATCTCATCCGTGGGGTCATTCTGCTCCATGACAATGCAAAGCCTCATACGGCCAACACAGTCGCGGCGCTCCTGCAGAAATTTAAACGGGAGGTTCTCGGCCACCCTCCATACAGTCCGGACCTCTCTCCCTGTGATTACTCCATTTTCGGTCCCCTTAAAAAGGCTCTGAGGGGCAAAAGACTTACCTCGGACGACGACGTCCAGCTGTACGTGCGGAACTGGTTAACATCGGGAATTTTATGAGACAGCCATTCACTGCCATTCAGAGTGGGACAAGTGTCTCAACAATCAGGGTCAATACTTCTAACATACAGGTACTGACTTCTGTAATTATGACTCCGGCTCGTTTCTTTTTGAACGTCCCTTATACTTAACTGAAGCTGTTATCATTGAAAGCCTGCCTGTTCTCTGTTTGGTAATTTCAGTTAACTGAAACTGTTATTATCGAAGGCCTGCCTGTTTCCTTTTAATTAAATTAAAAGCTATTTCATAATTTGAGTTAGCTGAAAGTCTTATTAATCAAAACCTACCTGTTTTATTGCCCTATTATTGAGCTCTGATATCTTATTCAATCTGTATTGTAATAAGCTGAAATTGTGATTGCCAAAGGCCTACCTGTTTCATAGGTATTTATGTCAATAAGGGAGTAACAGGAAATGAGACATGATGGTACATGTGCCCTAACCTTTCGCCTTACATCCCTTTATCCATAATTGTATGTTTCAATTACAAGTACACTACCAAATAAAGCTATGTTAATTAATTAAATTGACTATTCTCAGTTACATATCGTGTATTAACTGCTTACACTGCACTAAGTGATGTAGGGGAAGTTGATACGATCAGTCTGATATAAAACACTTGTGGTCGAATCATGCAATAGTCAGGCAATGCTTATAAAACCCGCGATGAAGTGTAATAGATCTCTTTTGGGAACGAATTCCGTCGTTCTTCTGTGCCCTTTTACATTTGGCTTTTACAGCCTGTAGGTGGTCTGAGCAGGGGCAATACCGGTTCTCCACAGATGACCGAAGTTAAACGCTGTCAGGTTTGGCTGGCACTAAGACAAGTGACCAACCAGGTCAGCCAAGCGCTGTTGGTCAGCAGGATGCGCTCAGTCCTCGTGAGGCCAGTTGAGGAGCTATTTGACTGAGAAGCAGAGGCTCCAGTAAGGAAAACTGACAACAGCTGGGAGAGCGGTGTGCTGATCACATGGTCTGTGATATCCGCATCCGGTGATGCTTATGAGCTGAGGATAGTCAGGAGTCCATTACACACAGGAAGCGGCTACACGGGTAGCGGCAGTTGTGTGGAAGGGACTGGGTGGTTTTTTAGGTTAGAGGGTCTCAGGGAACTACAGAAGGGACGTCCGTCTAAAAGTGGGCAGGTAAAACACAGTAAGGTAGTTGTAGAAACGATTGGTATTGTAGTTGTAAATTGTCGCAGCTGTGTTGGGAAATAACCAGAGCTCCAAACCCTAACAGAAAGCACTGAAGCTCAAATAGTTGTAGGTACAGAGAGCTGGCTAAAGCCGGAAATAATTTCAACCGAAATTTTTTCAAACGATTAACAGTGTTCAGAAAGGATGGATTAAATACGGTTGGTGGTGAAGTACTTATTGCTGTCAGGGGCAGTTTGCCATGTAGCGAAATTGAAGTAGATAGTTCGTGTGAAACAGTATGGATAGAAGTTATACGTGGCAATCGGACTAAACTATTAAATGGATCGTTTTCCGACCCCCCGACTCAGAAGATATAGTTGCTGAACAGTTCAAAGAAATCTTGAGTCTCATTTCAAATAAGTACCCCGCTCATACAGTTCTAGTCGGTGGTGACTTTAATCTACCCTCGATATGCTGGAAAAATTATACGTTTAAAGCCGGCGGCAGGCGTAAAACGTTATCTGAAATTGTACAGAATGCTTGCTCAGAAAATTATTTTCAACAATTAGTTCATGAGCCCACACGAAGCGTAAATGGTTACGAAATCATGCTTGACCTTTTAGCAACAAATAATCCTGGACAAGTAGTGAGTATTGTGACGAATACAGGGATTAGCGATCACAAGACAGTTGGTGCTAAGCTGAATACCGTAACACCTACAACCATCAAAAACAAACGCAAATTATATCTATTTAAAAAACTGATAAAAATGCTCTTAACGCCTATTAAGAGACAGTCTTCACTCCTTCCGATCTGATCATGTAAGTGTAGAAAAGTTGTGGAATGTCATCAAAAAGATAGTATCGACAGCAGTTGAGAGATATATACCACATAAATTAATAAGTGATGGTACTGATCCCCCATGGTACACAGATCGTTGTTGCGGAAGCAACGAAAAATGCATGCCAAATTTAAAAGAACGCAAAATCCCCAAGATTGGCAAAGTTTTACAGAAGTTCCAAGTATGGCGCGTACTTCAATGCGAGATCCTTTTACTAATTTCCACAACGAAATTCTGTCTCGAAATCTGGCAAAAAACCCAAAGAGAGTCTGGTCATACATAAAGCACACCAGTGGCAAGAACCAATCAATACCTTCACTGCACGATAGCAAGGGTGAAGTCACTGACTCACTGATGACAGTGCCACTAAAGTAGAGTTATTAAATACAGTTTTCCGAAACTCCTTCACGAAAGAAGACGAAGTAAATATTCCTGAATTCCAGTCAAGAACAACTGCCAAGATGAGAAACATAGAAATAGATACCTTCGGTGTAACAAAGCAGCTTAAATCACTTAATAAAGGCAAGGCCTCTGGTCCAGATTGCACACCAGTCAGGTTTACTCAGAGTATGCTGATGAAATAGCTCCATATTTAGCAATTATATACAACCACTCGCTCACAGAAAGATCCGTACCTAAAGACTGGAAATTGCTCAAGCCACACCGATACCCAAAAAGGGAAGTAGGAGTAATTCGCCGAATTACAGGCCTATATCACTAACGGCGATTTGCAATAGGGTTTTGGAACATATACTGTATTCGAACATTATGAAGTACCTCGAAGAGAAGGATGTATTGACACATAGTCAGCACGGTTTCAGAAAATATCGTTCTTGTGAAACACAGCTAGCTCTTTATACTAATGAGGTAATAAGTGCTATCGACAGGGGATGTCAAATTGATTCCATATTTTTAGATTTCCAGAAGGCTTTCGACACCGTTCCTCACAGGCGTCTTCTAACCAATCTGCGTGCCTATGGATTATCGCCTCAGTTATGCGACTGGATTCGTGATTTCCTGTCAGAAAGCTCACAGTTCGTAGTAATACACGGAAAGTCATCGAATAAAACAGCAGTAATATCCGGCGTTCCTCAAGGAAGTGTTATAGGCCCTCTGTTGTTCCTGATCTATATTAACGACAATCTGAGTAGCCTTCTTAGATTGTTTGCAGATGATGCTATCATTTACCGCCTTATAAAGTCATCAGATGATCAAAACGAGTTGCAAAATGATTTAGGTAAGATATCTGTATGGTGCGAAAAGTGGCAAATGACACTGAATAAGGAAAAGTGTGAAGTTATTCACTTGAGTACTAAAAGAAATCGGCTAAATTTCGATTGCGCGATAGGTCACACAAATCTGGAGGTTGTAAATTCATCAAAATACTTAGGGATTACAATTACAAATAACCTAAATTGGGACGATCACGTAGATAATATTGTGGGTAGAGCAAACAAAATACTTCGATTCATTGGCAGAACACTTAGAAGGTGCAACAGGTCTACTAAAGAGACTGCTTACACCACGCTTGTCCGCCCTATTCTAGAGTATTGCTGTGCGGTGTGGGATCGGCATCAAGTGAGACTGATGGACGACATCGAAAAAGTACAAAGAAGGGCAGCTCGTTTTGTATTATGGCGAAATGTCACAGACATGATACGTGAATTGGAGTGGCAATCATTAAAACAAAGGCGTTTTTCGTTGAGACGGGATCTTCTCATGAAATTTCAATCACCAGTTTTCTCCTCCGATTGCGAAAACATTCTGTTGGCACCCACCTACATAGGGAGAAATTATCATCACTATAAAATAAGAGAAATCAGGGCTCGCACAGAAAAATTTAAGTGCTGGTTTTTCTCGCGTGCCGTTAGAGAGTGGAACGGTAGAGAGACAGCTTGAAGGTGGTTCATTGAACCCTCTGCCAGGCACTTTATTGTGGATAGCAGAGTAATCACGTAGATGTAGATTTAAATGTAGATATAGGATGACACGGCAGTCTTTCGTTACTGTTCGACTTTCAAGACCTATTCGGACGGAGTTTAATTATAGTTTTTTACAGTCTACAGCAACTGACAAATGTGTGACACGCTTTTCACTAGTAAATGTGTGAGGTGTCGTAGGTCCTTTGTTCACTTGAAATTGCTCCACCCAATAATTTGGAAACCTTGTCTGAAGACGTGTACCATAGTATTTACAACGTTAAGAACCCAGTCATGCACAGTGGTGTCCTCTCTAACGTTCTAACGACGGATGTCCTCGATTGACGGTAAACCAATAAATCGTCAAATTTTTACGGTTGGGAACAAATTACAGGAAGGTAAGGTGACTAATAAGGGACCACAAACAGGAAAAAAACAAATACGTTATTAATAATTGTTTCAGTGAATCAAGAAAATCATACAGTTGCCCATCCTACGTAGGAAGAAGTGATCATCATCATAATAAAATAAGAGAAGAGCTTATACAGAAAGATTTATGTGTTCATTTTTCCCTTGCGGTGTTAGAGAGTGAAACGGTAGAGAAACAGTCTGAAGGTGCTTTGAAGAACCCTCTGCCAGGCACTTACGGGTGAACTGCAGAGTAGTCATGTAGATGTAGATGTAGATGTTTGGCCCAATGCAGGAGGCACTCTGTGGGAAGCAGTACGTGGATGATGGGGAGGTAATTGATGTGGTGAGATGTTGGCTCTTGACGTCGACCACACAGGCCGTCCCTGTAAGGTGGCGTAAGACGGTCGCACTGAATAGGCATTATGTTAAAAAGTAGGGTTCTGTAGCCAAAAAATGATGATGATGTTTGGCTCGTGGGGCGCGCTCAACTGCGCGGTTATCAGCTCCCGTACAAATTCCCAACCTTTGCTCAGTCCAATATCACCACTTTCATGAATGATGATGAAATGATAAGGACAACACAAACACCCAGTCATCTCGAGGCAGGTGAAAATCCCTGACCTCGCGGGGAATCAAACCCGGGACCCCGGTGTAGCCAAAAGAATGGTGAATAATATGGTGTATTGGAATCCTAAATAAAACCAACTTGCTTTCAGCAAAAATTATGTTGCATTACTTACTGAATGTCCCGCGTATAGCCATTTTATAGACATACAGCTCTACTGTATGGTAACAGGTCCCAATGATTATTCAGGCATGAAGAGACGTGCGCAGGTAAGAATAGCTTGCAGAGCTGAATCAACCGAGTCTTCGGGATACATATCACAGCAGCTACGATTGTGGCTCCTTAGCGTCACATCTCACTGGTGGAGCGGGTCCTTCTCACTACGAATGGCTTGCCAAATATTCCCTCAAGCCCACAATAAAATAATATTCCCTTACATGTTACTGCCTATCACACGTTCATTGACAACACTAAGTGTGCTCGACGACTGTCATTGGAAAAACTGTTGTGTGTGTAAGTCTAAGTTTTGCCTCTCTATTCACCACTCGCCCACAACATCGTACAACAACTGCATCAATTTCGGAGCAGTTGATTCCCTGCCTATCCGCGATTTAAAACTGCGGCGTGATGGTAGCTCGAATCACAATTCTGACAGGTAAGGATAGGTCCATGTTCAACTGGTTTTCATAAAACTAGATGATGATGATGATGATGATGATGATGATGATGATATTTGGTTTGGTGGGCGCTCTACTGCGCGGTCATCAGCGCTCGTACAAAGTCCCATTTTTACACAGTCCAATTTTTTACCCAATCCAATCTAGCCATTGTCACGAGTGATGATGATGATGATGATGATGATGATGATGATGATGAAATGATGAGGACAACACAAACACCTAGTCCCCGGACTGAGCATAAAACTAGAGCAAATTAGTAATAATATACTACTCGTTAATAAGCACAGCACGCAAAAAATTTGTCGCCACCTTGAGACATCACGCTGAAGCCAGTTACCAATGATTAAATCCCCTAGAGTTACCAAACTGTGGGGGTGTTGGTTCCGATGTTTCACCTATTTTCGTAAATCGTCCAAAACTTTTCTGTGGGATTCAGAATCGGTTGATTTAGCGTTTCAGTTGAGGAGCGACAGCGTGCCCTATGAACACTTCCGCTATCATCTTGGGGAAGGGAATGTTCACAACATACTCAGTATGGAGATGTACACCAGAAAAGACGTCTCCATTTTGATCCAATGACGGCATATGCCACTTGAGTGATAGGACATGGTTCAAATGGCTCTAAGCACTATGGGACTTAACATCTGAGGTCATCAGTCCCCTAGACTTAAAGCTACTTAAATATAACTAAACTAAGGACACCACACACATCCATGCCCGAGGCAGGATTCGAACCTGCGACCGTAGCAGCAGCACTGTTCCGGACTGAAGCGCCTAGAACCGCTCGGCCACAGCAGGCGGCGATAGGACGTGTACTGACAGGCGGCGATAGGACGTGTATTGATAATAATTTCAACGTGGTCCGCCAACAGAGAGCGTGGTGGGATAGCTACCAGAGCGCCATCTGTCTCTACCGTTTAATAGGGAATGTTCACAGTCAGAAGGCTCGGTGTGGTGCAAACATGCGAAGCAAGCAGGCAACCGTGCCACGGAGATGCATTTATTCTTCCTAAAGCCTACTGAGCGAGTTTGAAAAACGTCGTATTGTGGCTTTCCGAATGGCGGGACGGTCCTTTCGGAGAACTGCCACACAAGTTGGATGCGCTGCGTCAGTTGTGCAACGATGCTGGTACCAGTGTCACGTGAATGTTTTCACAGCTGTAGAAAAGGTTCTGGATGTCCATGCAGCACAGACACCGCCAGGATCGTAGTATTGGAAGATCAGTAGTGGCAAATTGTACAGCTACCACAGCACAGATAAGAGAGCTTGTGAGCACAGGCGTGTCAACGCGAACCGTTCTGAACCAGTTATTAGCTGAGGGACTATGGGCATACACACCTCTAGCCCGCCTTTCACACACGCCATAGCATTGACGCGCACGGCTTGACTGTTGCCGTTAGAGGATCACTTGGAAGACGGGGTGGCGCACTGGTGTCTTCAACGGAAGCAAGCAAGTGATGGTCGTTTGCATGTACGACGTAGATCTGGTGAGTGCTGTGTCATAGAGTGCATTCGTCCAACACACACCGGCCCCCACCCCACGCCTTATGATCGGGGTTGCAATACTTGCCGTTCTTGCAACAGGATAATGCTCGCCCATGCTCTGTCTTTGAAACTCAAAGTACTCTGCAAGCCGTGAAGCAACTTCCCTGGCCAGCACGATCTCCGTACTTGTCTGCAGCCGTGGAAGTGTGGCATATGACGGAAAGATAAGTAACTCGGTGACTCGTCAACCAACCAATCTTACAACGTGAAAGTTTGAGCAGGTGCGGCGTAAAGTATTCCAGGCCGGTATCGCCATATGTACGATCGACTGGATACCAGAGTCAGCGCCTGCATTGCCTCCTCCAACCAGCTACTATTCAGTTTCGGTGTTGTTTGGCGTATTGAAGACGTGCTACTGTGATCAACGACCTCGAGCGAGGTACCCAACTGCAAAGTTACATTAGATCCAGTTCTCTTCACAGTGTTTGCTCAGATGTTGGTTGGAATGGACTTGCATTCATTGCCGACGGCAATTCTTGTCAGGTGTGAAACAGATTCCCATTAACAAGGTGTGCCACTCGCCCCTGGTCCCTGTCGTCTACGATCTTTTCACCGTTCTTACTCCGAGTTAAATTGGTGCGAATGGCGCACCATATCTTGTAGACACGTTGAACTATCCGCGTTGACAAACTAACTTCATTCACTGTGTAGTCACGGGCACTTCCGAACAAAACCGCACTGTTTCTTTCATTCTGTTACGTCTCCAAAGTCGACCCGGCTTACAGCTCTGATTCCACACATCTAATTGGCACATAAACACCACTTCACTGCTGTGACGTGCTTCGGAAATGGGCAGTCACACGAAAGCCTGACAGGTCTTCGCAATATACAATGCTACAAAGTGACCAGTATGCTCTTTTAACGGGTTAGTGAGTTGACTAATATTTTGGCCGATATGCTTAATTAGCTGTAGAAATACATATACAGGTATATGAACATGGATGCTTCAGAAGTCACAACTAGTTACAAATTGCTCGCCGTGGTAACTCACGTGAAGGCAACTCCCTGTATGTCCCCGAACAAGTCCTTGCGTGTGACCTCCCGGTAGAACTTGAGGGACTTGATGGAGTCGCGCACCGGCCGTGGGCCCTCATTCCGGTACACCTGGAACACAGCACCACATCATATATAGGCTGAGCACACTACAAATGTGGTCTGGAAGACGATCCGATTGATTAAGTTGGTGCATACGTTTGTAGCATTTTTTCACATGTTTAATAAACACAACAGATACACATAATAGAGACTATAATGATCACTAATACACTCCTGGAAATTGAAATAAGAACACCGTGAATTCATTGTCCCAGGAAGGGGAAACTTTATTGACACATTCCTGGGGTCAGATACATCACGTGATCACACTGACAGAACCACAGGCACATAGACACAGGCAACAGAGCATGCACAATGTCGGCACTAGTACAGTGTATATCCACCTTTCGCAGCAATGCAGGATGCTATTCTCCCATGGAGACGATCGTAGAGATGCTGGATGTAGTCCTGTGGAACGGCTTGCCATGCCATTTCCACCTGGCGCCTCAGTTGGACCAGCGTTCGTGCTGGACGTGCAGACCGCGTGAGACGACGCTTCATCCAGTCCCAAACATGCTCAATGGGGGACAGATCCGGAGATCTTCCTGGCCAGGGTAGTTGACTTACACCTTCTAGAGCACGTTGGGTGGCACGGGATACATGCGGACGTGCATTGTCCTGTTGGAACAGCAAGTTCCCTAGCCGGTCTAGGAATGGTAGAACGATGGGTTCGATGACGGTTTGGATGTACCGTGCACTATTCAGTGTCCCCTCGACGATCACCAGTGGTGTACGGCCAGTGTAGGAGATCGCTCCCCACACCATGATGCCGGGTGTTGGCCCTGTGTGCCTCGGTCGTATGCAGTCCTGATTGTGGCGCTCACCTGCACGGCGCCAAACATGCATACGACCATCATTGGCACCAAGGCAGAAGCGACTCTCATCGCTGAAGACGACACGTCTCCATTCGTCCCTCCATTCATGCCTGTCGCGACACCACTGGAGGCGGGCTGCACGATGTTGGGGCGTGAGCGGAAGACGGCCTAACGGTGTGCGGGACCGTAGCCCAGCTTCATGGAGACGGTTGCGAATGGTCCTCGCCGATACCCCAGGAGCAACAGTGTCCCTATTTTGCTGGGAAGTGGCGGTGCGGTCCCCTACGGCACTGCGTAGGATCCTACGGTCTTGGCGTGCGTCCGTGCGTCGCTGCGGTCCGGTCCCAGGTCGACGGGCACGTGCACCTTCCGCCGACCACTGGCGACAACATCGATGTACTGTGGAGACCTCACGCCCCACGTGTTGAGCAATTCGGCGGTACGTCCACCCGGCCTCCCGCATGCCCACTATACGCCCTCGCTCAAAGTCCGTCAACTGCACATACGGTTCACGTCCACGCTGTCGCGGCATGCTACCAGTGTTAAAGACTGCGATGGAGCTCCGTATGCCACGGCAAACTGGCTGACACTGACGGCGGCGGTGCACAAATGCTGCGCAGCTAGCGCCATTCGACGGCCAACACCGCGGTTCCTGGTGTGTCCGCTGTGCCGTGCGTGTGATCATTGCTTGTACAGCCCTCTCGCAGTGTCCGGAGCAAGTATGGTGGGTCTGACACACCGGTGTCAATGTGTTCTTTTTTCCATTTCCAGGAGTGTATATTCTCCTTCGCTACTTCGAACAGTCTTCCAACGCTGAGTTAAGTTTTTGATTCCACGGCTGTGGAAATCACGTGATTTTGGGCGTAGCAGAGTGCGGACGGGCGTTATCGAGGAGTATCATCGTTTTATGCAGTCTTCCTGATTGTTACTCTTCGACTGCGTTTCCAGGGCGTCACAGTTGTTGAAAATAAATGTCAGCAGTGATGGTTACAGCGCGGGGAAACAATTCGTGGTACACCATACCGTCACTCTTCTGCCAGATAGCCAGTCGTGGTGGTCGTGCGGTTCTAGGCGCTCCAGTCCGGAGATTCTTCTATTCCTAACGTTTCGTCCAATACTACGTTGGACATCCTCAGAGGTATGGCTGGTCCTGCTGAGTCCTGCCGACTGTCAGTCGGTCATGATAAGAAAAATCGCTATTGTCCATGAGACAAATGACAAATGATGACCAGCATGCAGAGATGCTCATATGGCCACCTGCTGATTTTTGGGATTTTCGCTTAGAGCGTGCGGTACCCTTAAAACTGATTTCTGAACCTTCCCCACAAATATCTCATGATGGTGGAATGTTACAGTTCATTAAATTTGCCAGTTCTCGAGTACACTAACGTGGATTGTCGTGGATTAATGCGTTTAAACGATATTCATTAAAATGGTTCAAATGTCTCTGAGCAATATGGGACTTAACATGTGAGGTCATCAGTCCCCTAGAATTAGAACTACTTGAACCTAACTAACCTAAGGACATCACACACATCCATGCCCGAGGCAGGATTCGAACCTGCGACCGTAGCAGCAGCGCAGTTCCGGACTGAAGCGCCTAGAACCGCTCGGCCACGACGGCCGGCGATCTTCATCCAACCCCAAAGTCTTCCCGAACGTGGATCCACTAATGTCGAAACAATCTTCCTTAAAACGAGCAAACCATTTTCTTGTCATGCTATGTCCAATGACATTGTCCCCATATCCGGAACCAGTTTCTGGGAGCCTGTTTCCCGTCTGTTGAACTCAAACAAAAGACTATTTCTCAAATGTTCCGATTTCTCTACTTGGCAGTCCATTTTCTAGTGTCCACGGCTCCGTTCACTATCTCCAGATGACAAAATGACAATATTTAAACTCATAAAGCATCAGCAAACTATAAATAAAAAATGAAAATCGATGAAAAAAACCCATACCAACGGGAATACCAACATACAAAACTAAAACGCTACGAAGCTATGCACCAACCTATTAGAACACTTCTTCGCGCCCCTTACCTAAGTTAAGCTCTTACGGTGTGTCAAAAAATGGTTAATGAAAAAATTTAAAACTTGAAATAATTAATGTTGTGTTGAAGACTGAACTCTGAATGCAACCGAACCGGCGATATGTTGTCACCTCGTAGAATCGGGTGTACTGCCGGTGGTCCGCGCCTTCCCAACACGATATTTGAACGTCGTAACTCGACGTGTTGGGAAGACGCGGACCACCGACAGTACACCCGATTCTACGAGATCATAGCTATTTGTTGTCTAGAGGGGCTAGCAGAACCCTTCACTGTCAGTTCAAGTTGCGTATAAGCTGCATCTAAATGCAGCAGCTGTAAGCCGTGCCGGCTTACTGGCACACCTCAGGTTGCCAGCCTGTCGCTCGCCATGCGACACCCGATCCATGAAGGGCCGTGGCGGATCCGGGTGGCAGCGAGAAGCCCAGTGCGAATGCGACTGGAGGTTGACGCCGAGCTGGGATGCTGATATGTGTAGAAACAACGAATCCACTCGAACGAGATTTGTGTCTGTTTCACATTGATGGTGTATGTGGCAACTGCTGAGATGAGCCGTGTAAGCTCACCTCGCTTTTATTTATTTTGCTAGTGTTAACAACTGCTGTGTTTTCAGGACCTTAACCACTTAAAAATGACTTAAAAGTCAAAATTGTAATTGGGGTTAATATAATAAGTAGCGCTGTCCATGATGGAAATTTTGTCATTTAGAATACACATTTCCCTTCTGGTTTCGATGTATTTGTCCCTCAGGATTTCGAGGATGTCTACTCACATTCACTACTTAACTGTAACTATCCCAGTCGACCAGTCGATTATGGGCTGATTAAGGTCCGCCTGGATAGCTGCGCGCGTTAGCACGCCGCTTTCGGGATTCGGGAGATGCGCCGACTCCGGATCGAATCTGCCTGAGGGATAACGATGAATACCAGACTGGATATCGTTTTCAGGCGGTTTTCTGCATCTAGGTGCCTGAATACAGGCCTGATTCCCACATCCCGCCTCAGCTGTACGGTTTGCAAACACATCTCACACTTTTGCAAGGGATAACACTAGACGGAGACAGATGGGGTACACCAGCTCCATGTCGGGGAGGAATGGGTAGCTACAAAAAGGCCATCCAGCCATGCTGCACCCACTAACATCGCCAAATCCAGGCTAACATACTGACCCCGTGCAGGAAAAATAAGATTATCGGATGATTAAAGTCTCCTTAAACGATAACAGTATGAATGGGGAATATATATAAAGTTTTTGTAGGATGTGGAGTGAGCCTGATGGTCGACAGAAATACCCAATTCTAAGTTTATGCCCTCGCTTCATATTGAGTCTTGCCTAACAAGTTTTGGACGCAGCTTCAGTTTCTATTTCATTGAGTTTGAGTTTTTTGCCTATTGTGACAAATACACCACCTACATCTCCCATTACTCTGTCCTTTCGGGGTAACAAAAGTCATAGGATGGCGATATGCACATATACAGACGGTGGTAATATCGCACTTTTTTTGTGTCATCGGTCTTCTGACTGGTTTGATGCGACCCGCCACTGAATTCCTCTCCTGTGCCAACCTCTTCATCCCAGAGTAACATTTGCAACCTACGTCCTCAATTATTTGCTGGATGTATTCCAATCTCTGTTTTCCTCTACAGTTTTTACCCTCTACAGCTCCCTCTAGTACCATGGAAGTTATTCCCTGATGTCTTAACAGATGTCCTATCATCCTGTCCCTTCTCCTTGACAGTGTTTTCCACATATTCCTTTCCTCTCCGATTATGCGCAGAACATTCTCTTCCTTCACCTAATTTTCGACATTTGTCTATAGCGCTACATCTCAAATACTTCGATTCTCTTCTGTTCCGGTTTTCCCACAGCTCATGTTTCACTACCATACAATCCTGTGATCCAAACGCTGTGGCCGAGCGGTTCTAGGCGCCTCACTCCAGAACCGCACTGCTGCTACGGTCGCAGGTTCGAATCCTGCCTCGGGCATGGATGTGTGTGATGTCCTTAGGCTAGTTAGGTTTAAGGGGAGTCGTACCGTCCAAAATGACAAAATCTGACATTTTTACTTTTATGTAAATTATGAAAATATGGATCTTTATGCTTAATTTGGTGTTGGTTTTATTGAAATATTGGAATTTTACTATTTTAAATAAATATTTGAAAATAATCATGCAATGATGTTTCCGATAATTCGCATATTGGCGTTTTCATCTGGAACTGTATAGTCTAGGAGGCTGTGGTTTCTTTTGTTTTGTAGAGAACTATCCGTTTCATAAGTTGCCTACATTGGCGGTACTTCGCAGTAAACTCTTTGAACTGTACATTTGTTTATGTTTGACAATAACAGTTATCCACTACCCGCGTTTTAGTTTCTGTGTTTCCTGTGATAGTTTCCGTCATGACTAAACCAAAAAGAGTGTTTAAAAATACGAAACAAAGGAAATAGATACTACAGAACAAATATAGCAGCAGTAAAAAGAGTGGTTACCGCCGAAGGGCGTGATAATTTGGTTGTAAATAGTGACAGTTCTTCTACTCCTCCGAGTGCTTCCAAAAAAAAAACTGCTGGGTAATGATGTAAAATGCAACGCAGCTTCAGACAGTGAAACAAACTGCAATATCATTATTAATCTCCATATACTATTTTCAGCTTTGTGTGAAACAGTGTGTTGTCGTATATGTGGAGGGGAAATTGAAATTTCTGAAAAGGTATCTCAACGCAATGGTCTGGTGTGCACTTTACAAATAATGTGTTTGAACTGTAAAAGCGAAAAGACTTTCAAGACTTCAGAAGTAAGTGCAAAGAATGGACTTTTTGACACTAATCTATTTCTATGGACTTAGATGCATAGGAAAAGGCCATTACGCTGGTAAGGTTCTTTGTGACTTGCTGAAAATCTATAGTCCCCCTACAAAATCTATCAAATACAACTCGATAGTAAGAAGTAGTGTCAAGGCGTGTTCTATGGAGTCAATGACTACAGCAGCAGAGCAGGCTGTATGAGAAAATGGTAGTTCTGACATAGCAATATCATTCGACGGATCCTGGCAAAATAGAGGTTCCCAGTCAAAGAATTCATATGCATCTATTATCAGCATCGACAGTGGGAAAGTGTTCGATGTTGATGTGTTGACCATGTACTGTCAGGGTTGTAGGCAAGCAGGCAAGAGTACTGAAAAGCAAACTAAGCATGAAATGAATTGTCAGAGAAACTATGAAGGAACTAGTGGAGGGATGGAGGTTGCTTCTGTAGTGAAAATGTTCCAACGTTCCCAGCATGACCGCGCTGTTCGCTACGTGAGTTTTCTTGGGGATGGAGACTCACGATAGTTTAAGGCAGTGGCGGAGAGTAAACCCTATGGTGATTTGTCAATTACAAAACTAGAGTGCATTAATCATGTGCAAAAGAGGATGGGCACGAGACTACGTAGACTCAAACAGCAGTTGAGAAGTACCAAGTTATATGATGGTCTAAATATAAGACGTCGATTGACTGATAAACAAATTGATCAGACTACACAATATTATGGTATGGCTATTAGAAGTAACAGAGATAATTTAGATGGTATGTAGAGAGCTGTTTGGGCAATTTATTTTCACAAGCTGTCTACAGATGCTGAACCAATACACAAGCTGTGTTCCACTGAATGGTGTAAATACTTGAAGGCAAAAGAGGAGGGTAAAGTAGACACTTTCTCGCACAAAATTACTATACCAAATGCTGTTATGCTCGCCATGATACCTATGTTACAGGATCTTGCCCAACCAGAGCTGTTGAAGAAATGCCTCAAGGGCAAAACACAAAATGCGAAAGAATCATTTAACAATGTTGTATGGTCAAGGATACCAAAAAATGTGTTTGTTGGAAGGTCAGTCTTTGAATTTGGTGTTTTGGATGCTATTCTTACTTTTAATGATGGCTATTCTGGAAGACTACAGGTTTTGGAATATCTTGGCATTCATAAAGGTTACAACACCACTAACAGTGTGATGGACTTGGGCCAACTGCGAATCATGAAGGCAGAGATTGCAACAAACAATATGTCAAAAGAAGCCAGTTCCAAAAGAAGAAGGGCAGCCCTGGGTGAGGAAGATGAAGGAGCAGATGACGACTACCAGCCAAGAGGATTCTAACATATATTTTATGTTTCAGTTGGCTGTATATTAAAATTTTTTCTTTAAACGCAATTTCCTCAACATGATATTTTTCAGTATAAAAGCCCCTCTTTCTCAGAAACTTCTGAATCTACATCAATGAATTATTTACCACATGACGTAGATAGTACAATGATGTTGTAGCTCTACTTTAGTAGTATTTACTGTAATAGTTAAAATTCAAGAAATTAAAATTGTAAAAATTTACACCAAAAAATTATATGCTTAGGGAAAAATCATAACTTTTTTCCAGTTGTTATTTTAAAGTGATTGTAGAGCAATACAGTCACAAAACATGGGAGAACATGTGATAAAAACACCACATTTATATACTCAACAGTTCCTGAGAAAACGGGGCATTTATATAGCCAATTTAACATTGTCGAGATAGGGCGGTACAACTCCCCTTAAGTAGTCCTAAGTCTAGGGGACTGATGACCTCAGCTGTTAAGCCCGATAGTCCTTAGAGCCATTTGAACCAAACGTACATTCTCAGAAATTTCTTCCTCAAATTAAGGTCTATGTTTGATACTAGTACACTTCTCTTGGCCAGGAATACCCTTTTTGCCGGCGCTAGTCTGCTTTTGATTCCTCCTTGCCCCGTCCGTCACTGTTCATTTTGCTGCCTAGATAGTAGAATTCCTTGCCTTCATCTACTTCGTGACGATCAATCTCATGTTAAATTTCTCGCTGCTCTCATTTCTGCTACTTCTCATTACTTTCGTCTTTCATCGATTTACTCTCAATCCATATTCTGTAAACATTAGATTGTTCATTCAATTCAGCATATCATGTAATTCTTCTTCACTTTCACTCAGGATAGCAATGTCGTCAGCGAATCGTATCACTGACATCCTTTCACTTTAAATTTTCATTCCGCTCCTGAGGTTTTTCTTCATTTCCATCATTGCTTCTTCGATGTACAGATTGAACAGAAGGGGGGAAAGACCACATCCCTGTCTTACACTCTTTTCAATCCGAGCGCTTCATTCTAGGTCGTCCACTCTTATTACTTCCCTCTTGGCTCTTGTACATTACATATTGCATATTACCCGTCTCTTCCTTCAGCTTCCCCCTATTTTTCTCAGAATTTCGAGCATCTTGCATCATTTACACTGTTGAACGCTTTTTTCAAGTCGACAAATCCTGTGAACGTATCTTGATTTTTCTTTAGTTTTGCTTCCAGCAACAACAGAATTGTCTCTCTGGTGTCTTTACCTTTTCTAAAGCTAAACTGATCGTCATTTAGCAAAAAATCTTTTATATTATTCTTGTCAGCAACTTGGATGCATGCATGAGCTGTTAAGCTTGTTGTGCAATAGTTCTCACACTTGTCGGCTCTTCCAGTTTTTCGCAATTGTTTGGATGACATTCTTCCGAAAGTCAAACAGCATGTCGCCAGACTCACACATTCTAAATGCCAACGTGAATAGTCGCTTTGTTGCCTGTTTTAGAAATTTTGATGGAGTTTTATCTATCCCTTCTGCTTTATTTGATCTTACGTCCTCCAATGCTCTCTTACGTTCTAATTCTAATACTGGATCCCCTATCTCTTCTAAATCGACTGTTGTTTCTTCTTCTATCACATCAGACAAATCTTCCTCCTCATAGAGACCTTCATGTACTCTTTGCATCTATCCGCATTCTCCTCTACACTTAACAGTGGAATTCCAGTTGCACTCTTAATATTATCACCCTTGCTTTTAATTCCACCGAAGGTTGCTTTGACTGTCCTATACGCTAAATCAGTCCTTCCGACAATCATTTCTTTTTCAATTCCTTCACATTTTTCGTGCAACCATTTCGTCTTAGCTTCCTTGCACTTCCTATTTATTACATTCCTCAGTGATTTGTATTTCTGTATTCCTGAATTTACCTTAATATTTTTGTACTTTCTTCTTTCATTGATCAACTGAAGTATTTCGTCTGTTAGCTGTGGCTCCTTCGCAGATACCTACTTTGTACCTATGTTTTTCTTTCCAACTTCTGTGATTGGCCTTTTTAGAGAAGTCCATTCCTCTTCAACTGCACTGCCTACTGGGCTACTCTTAATGGCTGTATCAACAGCCTTAGAGGACTTCAAGAGTATCTCGTCATTCCATAGCACTTCTGTACCCCAGTTCTTTGCGTATTGATTCTTCCTGACTAATATCTTGAACTTCAGCCAACTCTTCATCACTACTACATTGTGATCTGAGTCTGTATCTGCTCCTGGGTACGCCTCACAATCCAGTATCTGAATTCGACGTCTCTTGAACAGTATTCGCTAATACTAGCTCAAATTTATCACAGAACTCAGTTAGTCTTTCTCCTCTCATTCCTTGTCCCAAGCCCATATTCTCCTGTAACCTTTTCTTCTACTCCTTCCCGTACAACTGCATTACAGTTCCCCATGACTGTTAGTTTTCATCTGTATTACTCTTTCAGTATCTTCATACACTTTTCTTCTCTTCATCATCAGCTTCGGCATGTATGGCTGAACTGTAGCTGTCAGTGTTGATGTGCTGTCAGTTCTGATAAGAACAACCCTATCAATGAACTGTTCACAGTAACACACTCTCTGCCATACCTTCTTATTCATAATAAATCATATTCCCGTTATCTATTCCCGTTATAACATTTTCTGATGCCGTTGGTATTACCCTATACTCATCTGGTCAGAAATTCTAGTCTTCTTTCCATTTAACTTCACTGACCTGTACCATAACTAGATTGAGCCTTTGCACTTCCCTTTTCAGAATGTCTAGCTTCTCCACCACATTCAAGCTTCTGGCATTCCACGCCCCGAGTCGTAGAACGTCGCCCTTTCGTTGGTTATTTTTTTTTCTCATGGTCACCTCCTCCTTGGCGGCCCCTCCTGGAGATCCGAATGAGGGACTATTTCGGAATCTTTTGCCAATGGAGAGATCAAGTACAAGCCACGTGTCCTGTGGATACACGTTATGTGTCTTTAATGCAGTGGTTTCCATTGCCTTATGCATCCTCATGCATAATAATAATAATAATAACTACAGTCACCATAATTATTCTAAGAAGCACAATCAGAGACGACAGGATAATAAATACACATCCGGTTATGCAAACAATAACAACCATAATTAATGGACGAAATGACAGTAGAATCATCAAACTGACTGAAACTAGTATAATCGAACCTCTAACAGAAATGTGGAGAACTAAAGCGTCTGTACAGGAGAACTAAATGCGAGGTTATTATTGACCCAAGCTCTTAACAATATTTTGCAAATATGGACAAAACTGGGTCTTGTCGGGATGTCGTGGCAAGAAGGTCAATAGCGGTGACGGCCCCATGTCGGGGCGGATGGCAACCCTAGGAAGGAGCAGAGACCGATCAGTTCACTTGATACTTTATTATGACGGGAATGACGTTAGAGATCAGCTTTACTCTAATGTAAATCATTGTAATGATCAAAAAAATGGCTCTGAGCACTATGGGACGTAACATCTGAGGTCATCAGTCCCCTAGAACTTAGAACTACTTAAACCTAATTAACCTAAGGACAACACACACATCCATGAACGTGGCAGGATTCGAACCTGCGACCGTAGCGGTCGCGCGGTTCCAGACTGAAGCGCCTAGAACCGCTCGGCCACACTGGCCGGCATTTGTTCAGGAAAGGGACGCAAAAATTGACCTTTCTTCCAGGAAATGCCATTTTTTAGTTGATGGTGTTGAGGTATGTGATGATTTCCTGAAGACTGACATTTGCCGTGAGAAATTTTGCCAAGACATAAAAATAACGTTGATCGGCAAAGACACAAACTATACAAATAGGCAGCAAACAGAGTTTATTACCATTCCCTGTATTAAGGAGGACATTATTAATAAAGTAATTGAATTTGCGTATTTAAGTAATAATTAGTTGTCCGACTTAACAAAAATTTTGTTAAAGTATTTAAATGTTTTTGAAGAGAGACCCAGTATAATCTGAGGTTCTGAATGCCAACATGATATTATCCGACATAAAACCTTCTGCCGTAGTTCTTACTCCCTTCCAAGGGCAAGAAGACCTGCCATCGCCAAACAGATTCGAAAAATGCTGAGTTGGAACATAACTGAACCATCCATGAGTCCATATTGTAGGAGAAAAGGAAAATATTAGAATGGCCAGAGCCATTAATAAAATTGTACGTTTGCAGACACCCTCATATTGTTGGCCAGAACCTAAGAGATGAGGTCAAGTGAGCAGAGAGTCCATGCTACTGTACACCCAACTACTCCATCGCTCATTAAAAGTTCGCTTTAGGTACTGCAGTACGAGGTTTATAAAACAGGACGGTTCTCCACAGTGCCTAAACCGTATCCATTGCCTTTCTGGAAGAATAGAGTTGTCCAACGGCGTAGGCAATATGCAGTGCAGAAATTAGTGACAAATATCACCTATTAAGTCCTATGAGTCAGTCGCCCACAATTCCTGTTCACATACTGATACTAAAGAGAACCTAATGCCTGTTTCCAATTATCAGTCTGACGTTTTATATCTTCCATCTGGTGCTTATTATGGTAATTTATTATCTCCTTATGAGTGAATCCGATCTCGTTCACAAATAAAATGTAAGCTGTGGACTACAAATCTTTGACACTCTGTCTTAGGATTCATTGGCAGAACCGTAAACTGGCATTTGTGGCCTCGGAGCTTCCACACACTGCAGGCGATATGAATAAAGCATCTGCTCGTTAAGAACTGTCCACACGACAATGTGGTCAGTGTCTTCAGCAGCTCTAATTCCTCTCACGCTTGTTACAGGATCGTCATCTGCTCATCGCAACACTCACTCCCTGCGAACTTTGCAGGGTTCACCACAGCCCCTTGTCCTTGATGCGAATGGTTTTTTATCTGCATGTCGCTGAAACCACCTGCCAAACATTATTTTCAGATGGAATACGGCCTTGAGGGTGTCATTCGGCGTACATGACATGTACCACTCTATTTACGCCGTTAGTGGCCGAGCGGTTCTAGGCGCTTCACTCTGGACCGCGCGAGCGCTACGGTCGCAGATTCGAATCCTGCCTCGTTCATGGATGTGTGTGATGTCCTTAGGTTAGTTAGGTTTAAGTAGTTCTAAGTTCTAGGGGACTGATGACCTCAGATGTTAGGTCCAATAGTGCTCAGAGCCATTTGAACCATTTTACGCCGTTAGCCAAACCAAAACAGCAGACCAAATCTCCCATTTATGTGCTGGAGTAATACGACTACATTTAACTGTTTACTTTGTTCACACTCTATGGAATCGCCAATCTTATTTTGATGCCAGCGCAACCTCAAATTTTTATAAGTGGAGTGGCTGGCACAGGAGACAATTGTAAGTGCTACGTCTGAAAACAGCACTACAGTCGTGGGGCTAAGTACAGAGGCTGAAACAACCAATAAGAATTGAGCAATGAACGTCAACAGTGTCCTACACCACTGAGTCCTGACCTTTCTCACCACCAACATTGTGTTTCATATGTAAACAAGTATTTGTTTCAGAATAATCGTTTCCCATTGTAACCAGCACTGTCTCCTGTAAGAATACGGGACACATTTGTTTTAAAACTCCATGTATGTTCCAATCGGTGGTTTGGAAAAATGATACACACAAAGATTACAAAATGTTGGGCAAATTATCGAAGGTAGTAAGGGAAGGAGACACGTAGAGATGTACTCCACTGGCCATTAAAATTGCTACACCACGAAGATGACGTGCTACAGACACGAAATTTAACCGACAGTAAGAAGATGATGTGATATGCAAATGATTAGCTTTTCAGAGCATTCACACAAGGTTGGCGCCGGTGGCGACACCTACAACGTGCTGACATGAGGAAAGTTTCCAACCGATTTCTCATACACAAACAGCAGTTGACCGGCGTTGCCTGGTGAAACGTTGTCGTGAAGCCTCGTGTACGGAGGAGAAATGCGTACCATCACGTTTCCGACTTTGATAAAGGCCGGATTGTAGCCTATCGCGATTGCGGTTTATCGTATCGCGACATTGCTGCTCGCGTTGGTAGAGATCCAATGACTGTTAGCAGAATATGGAATCGTTGGGTTCAGGAGGGTAATACGGAACGCCGTGCTGGATCCCAACGGCCTCGTATCACTAGCAGTCGAGATGACAGGCATCTTATGCGCATGGCTGTAACGGATCTTGCAGCCACTTCTCGATCCCTGAGTCAACAGATGGGGACGTTTGCAAGACATTAACCATCTCCACGAACAGCTTGACGACGTTTGCAGCAGCATTGACTATCTGCTCGGAGACCATGGCTGCGGTTACCCTTGACGCTGCATCACAGACAGGAGCGCCTGCGATGGTGTACTCGACGACGAACCTGGGTGCACGAATGGCAAAACGTCATTTTTTCGGATGAATCCACGTTATGTTTGTAGCATCATGATGGTCGCATCCGTGTTTGGCGACATCGTGGTGAACGCACGTTGGAAGCATGTATTCGTCATCGCCATACTGGCGTATCACCCGGCGTGATGGTATGGGGTGCCATTGGTTACACGTCTCGGTCACCTCTTGTTCGCATTGACGGCACGTTGAACAGTGGACGTTACATTTCAGATGTGTTACGACCCGTGGCTCTACCCTTCATTCGATCCCTGCGAGACCCTACATTTCAGCAGAATAATGCACGACCGCATGTTGCAGGTCCTGTACGGGCCTTTCTGGATACACAAAATGTTCGACTGCTGCCCTGGCCAGCACATTCTCCAGATCTCTCACCAATTGAAAACGTCTGGTCAATGGTGGCCGAGCAACTGGCTCGTCACAATACGCCAGTCACTACTCTTGATGAACTGTGGTATTGTGTTGAAGCTGCATGGGCAGCTGTGCCTGTACACGCCATCCAAGCTCTGTTTGACTCTATGCCCAGGTGTATCAAGACCGTTATTACGGCCAGAGGTGGTTGTTCTGGGTACTGATTTCTCAGGATGTATGAACCCAAATTACGTGAAATTGTAATCACATGTCAGTTCTAGTATAATATATTTGTCCAATGAATACTCGTTTATCATCTGCATTTCTTCTTGGTGTAGCAATTTTAATGGCCAGTAGTGTAAATATTGACACAAGGAACGAAATACTATTTCAAACGAGTCGCAAGACGTCCAAGTAAACTTAAAAGTTGCAAGAAATCACGCATGAAGCGCCATTTCCTCCTGTCCCCTTGTGATGTCAGGCCACGTAGCTAAAGTATGTTACAACGATACGCTCCTTCTCTACGGCACTCCGTACGCTCTCTACCTCGACACACCTTTTTCATGTCACCACACAACTTCTCTAAGTCACCACATAGATTGAGGTAACAAAGGCCATGGAATACCTCACAGTATCTTGTCGGACCCCCTTGCGCGCGGCGTAGTGCAGCAACTCGACGTGACATGGACTCAACAGGTCGTTGGAAGTCCCCTGCAGAAACATTGAGCCACGCTGTCTCTATAGCAGTCCATAATTGCTGAAGTGTTGCCGGTGCAGGATTTTGTGCGCGAATTGACCTCTCCATTATGTCCCATAAATGTTCAATGGGGTTCATGTCGGACGATGTGGGTGGCCCAATCATTCACTCGAATTGTCCATAATGTTCTTCAAACAAATCGCGAACAATTGTGATCCATTGATACGGCACATTGTCATCCATCAAAATTCCATCGTTGTTTGGGAATATGAAATCCATGAATGGCTGCAAATGGCCTCCAAGTAGCCGAACGTAACGATTTCCAGTCATAATGTTTGGTTTGGACAGGAGGACCCAGTCCATTCCATGTAAACACATCCCACACCCATATGGAGCAACCACCAACTTGCACAGTGCTTTGTTGACAACTGGGGTCCATGGCTTCTTGTGGTCTGCGCCAAACTCGAATCCTACCACCAGCTCATACCAACTGAAATCCGGACTCATCTCACCATACGACGGTGTTTTGGTCGTCTATGGTCCAACCTATATCGTCACGAAAACCTGATGCGAGGTGCTGCAGGCGATGTCACGGTGTTAGCAAAGGCACCCGCATCTGTCGTCCGCTGCCGCATCCCATTAACGCCAGATTTTGCCCCACTGTCCTAATAGATACGTTCGTCGTACTTCCCACATTGATTTCTGCGGTTATTTCAAGCAGTGTTGCTTGTTTGTTAACATTGACAAATCTACGCAAACGCCGCTGCTCTTGGTCATTCAGAAAGGCCGTCGGCCACTGCGTTGTCCGCGGTAAGAGGTAACGCTGGAAATTTGGTATTCTCGACACACTCTTGACACTGTGTAATTCGGAATATTGAATTCCCTATTTCCGAAATGGAATGTCCCGTGCGTCTCGTTCCAACTACCATTCCGGTTCAAAGTGTGTTAATTCTAGTTGTGCGGCAACAATCACATCGGAAACTGTTTCACGTGCATCACCTTAGTACAAACGTCTGCTCCACCAATGCACTGCCCTACCTTATGTACGAGATACTATCGCCATCTGTATATGTGCATACCACTAACCCATGACTTTTGTCACCTCAGAGTGGGCGAGGTAGCACTGTGGTTAGCAAACTGTACTCGCATTCCAGAAGATGACAATTCAAACCTGCGTTTTGCCATCCGGATTTAGGTTTTCTGTGATTTCGTTAAATCGCTGCAGGAAAATGCCGGGATGGTTCTTCTGAAAGGGCAAGGCCGATTTCCTTTCTCATTCCTAAACAATCCGAGCTTATGCTCTGCCTCTAGATTAGATTAGATTAGACTAGTACCTGTTCCATAGATCATGAGTACAACACTTCGTAATGATGTAGAACGTGTCAGGTTAATAAAAGGCGTCTATACAAGATATTACATTACACAAAATATTACATGACAATTTTTTTTGGGTGGGGGATGGGTAAATCACCCACTTACTATATCCAAAAATTCATCTAATGAGTAGAACGTGTTGCCATTCAGAAGTTATTTTAATCTCCTTTTAAATGCTATATGGCTATCTGTCAGACTTTTGATGCTATTAGGTAAATGACCAAAGGCTTTTGTGGCAGCATAACTTACCCCCTTCTGACCCAAAGTTACATTTAACCTTGAGTAGTGAAGATCATCCTTTCTCCTAGTGTTGTAGCCATGTACACTGCGATTGCTTTTGAATGCGTTCGTATTGTTAATAACAAATTTCATAAGTGAATATATATATATATATATATATATATATATATATATATATATATATTGCGAGGCTACAGTGAAGATCCCTAGCTCTTTAAATAAGTGTCTGCAGGATGATGTTGGATGAGCTCCAGCGATTATTCTGATTACACGCATTTGTGCAATGAACACTTTTTACTCAATTATGAGTTACTCCAGAATATGATGCCATACGAAAGCAGAGAGTGAAAATAGTCGTGGTGAACTAATTTAGTGAGATGCATATAGCCAAAATTTGCAATGACCCTAATAGCATAAGTAGCTGAACTCAAACGTTTCAGCAGATCTTCAGTGTATTTTTTCCAGTTCAACTCCTCATCAATGAATACATCTAGAAATTTTGAATATTCTACCTTAGCTACGGATTTCTGATCGAATTCTATATTTATTAAAGGTGTCATTCCATTTACTGTGTGGAACTGTATATACTGTGCTTTGTCAAAGTTTAATGAGAGCCCATTTGCAGAGAACCACTTAATGATTTTCTGAAAAACATCGTTTACAATTTAATTAGTTAATTCTTGTCTGTCGAGTGTGATAGCTATACTTGTGTCATCGGCAAAAAGTACCAGCTTTGCATCTTCGTGAATGTAGAATGGCAAGTCATTAATATATATTAAGAACAGCAGAGGACCCAAGACCGAGCCTTGTGGCATCCCATTCTTGATTGTTCCCCAGTTTGAGAAATCACCAGTTTTTTGCATATTATGTGAACTGCTTATTTCAACTTTGTGCACTCTTCCAGTTAGGTATGATTTAAATCATTTGAGCGCTGCCCCATTCATACCACAGTACTTGAGCTTATCTAGAAGAATTCCATGATTTACACAATCAAAAGCCTTTGAGAGATCACCAAAAAAATCCCAACAGGTGACTTCCGGTTACTCAGAGTATTTAATATTTCATTAGTGAAAGTATATATAGCATTTTCCGCTGAAAAACCTTTCTGGAAACCAAACTGACACTTTGTTAAGACTTTATTTTTACAAAGGAAACTACTGTAAAACACATGACTTTTTCAAGAATTTTGGGTAAGGCAGTCAGATGAGAGACTGGGCGGTAGTTGTTGACATCAGAGGTATCCCCTTTTTTATGCAGTGGTTTAACAATGGCATACTTCAGTCTATCTGGGGAAATACCCTGCTTCAGAGAGCTACTACATATGTGGCTAAGAATCCCACTTCTCTCTTGGGAACAAGCTTTTATTATCCTGCTTGAAATGACATCAGTTCCACGTGAGCTTTTATTCTTGAGAGAGATTATCATCTTCCTAATTTCAGAAGGAGAGGTGGGTGGAATTTCAGTTGTATCAAATTGTGTGGGTAAGGCCTCTTCCATTAACTGCCTTGCTTCTTCTAATGAACATTTAGACCCTATTTTCTCTACAACATTTAAAAAATGATTATTCAAAATGTTTTCGACTTCCGGCTTGTTGTTTGTCAAATTTCCATTCGCTTTGATGGTAATACCGTCACCCTGTACTCTTGGTTGCCTTGTCTCCCTTGTAATAATATTCCAAATTTTTTTGATTTTGTTATCAGAGGTATTAATCTCAGACATGATGCACATGCTTCTGGACTTTTTAATAACCTTTCTTAATGTAGCACAGTAGTTTTTATAATATTTAGCTCTAACGACTCGATCTCGGCGGGACGTTAAACCCAATCTCCCTAGTCACCTCAATGTGTATTACCACAATATAGGCCTTCTCTGCGAAATCGTGTGCATTCTCAGTCGCGAAGTACCTTTTCCACGTCAACATATACCTTCTATAAGTCACCATATACTTATTATTTGTAACCCCCTGCCTTCTCCACGGCACAAAATATCTTCTGAGACTGTGCACCTTCTTTGTGCCACTATGCACCTTCTGTCTCTATATCACCATGCACTTTCTCTATGTCACCACAGCCGGCCGCTGTGACCGAGCGGTTCTAGGCGCTTCAGTCCGGAACCGCGCGACTGCTACGGCCGCAGGTTCGAATCCTGCCTCGGGCATAGATGTGTGTGATGTCCTTAGGTTAGTTAGATTTAAGTAGTTCTAAGTCTAGGGGACTAATGACCTCAGATGTTAAGTCCTGTAGTGCTTAGAGCCATTTGAATTTATGTCACTACATAAGTCACTATGTCAATTCTCCACGTCAGTTCATATATTCTCTATGTCACCATATACCTTCATTATGCACTATATACCTTCCCTGTGTCACCATGCAGAGCCCGCACAGGATACGGTGCTCGATGCACAGTGACCAGTTTTCGTCCGAAGCGCTGGAAGAGTTCATTCGTTTGTTCGGAGATGGAGGTCGACATTGTTTGCTCGCTTTCAGCCGGTCGGTGGCGCTATGCAATGACTGAATGGAGGCGAATACCCTGCAGTCGTTCTCAAATAATTTTACAGAAACTGATTGGTAAAAAATTTCATTTTAGCGTTACTTATAACTTTACATGTCAGCTTCATGATGACACGCCCATCATTTCGTTAATGGTCATAGTTATTGTGATATTTGCATTTAAGTAAGACAATGCACCAAATCCAAAAAGTTTACAACGAGCAATAGAGAGCCCTATGATTTTGTGTTTGGTGCATATTACATAATACATGGTGTTACAAACACGTACGGCCAAACTTTCAGGAAACATTCCTCACATACAAATAAAGAAAAGATGTTATGTGGACATGTGTCTGGAAACGCTTAATTTCCATGTTAGAGCTCATTTTAGTTTCATCAGTATGTACTGTACTTCCTCGATTCACCGCCAGTTGGCCCAATTGAAGGAAGGTAATGTTGACTTCGGTGCTTGTGTTGACATGCGACTCATTGCTCTACAGTACTAGCATCAAGCACATCAGTACGTAGCATCAACAGGTTAATGTTCATCACGAACGTGGTTTTCAGTCAGTGCAATGTTTACAAATGCGGAGTTGGTAGATGCCCATTTGATGTATGGATTAGCACGGCGCAATAGCCGTGGCGCGGTACGTTTGTATCGAGACAGATTTCCAGAACGAAGGTGTCCCGACAGGAAGGCGTTCGAAGCAATTGATCGGTGTCTTAGGCAGCACCGAACATTCCAGCTTATGACTCGCGACTGGGGAAGACCTAGAACGACGAGGACACCTGCAATGGACGAGGCAATTCTTCGTGCAGTTAACGATAACCCTAATGTCAGTGTCAGAGAAGTTGCTGCTGTACAAGGTAACGTTGACCACTTCACTATATGGAGAGTGCTACGGGAGAACCAGTTGTTTCCGTACCATGTACAGCGTGTGCAGGCACTATCAGCAGCTGATTGGCCTCCACGGGTACATTTCTGCGAATGGTTCATCCAACAATGTGTCAATCCTCATTTCAGTGCAGATGTTCTCTTTACGGATGAGGCTCCATTCCAACGTGATCAAATTGTAAATTTTCACTATCAACATGTGTGGGCTGACGAGAATCCACACGCAGTTGTGCAAACACATCATCAACACAGATTTTCTGTGAACGTTTGGGCAGGCATTGTTGGTGATGTCTTGATTGGGCCCCATGTTCTTCCACCTATGCTCAATGGAGCACGTTATCATGATTTCATACGGGATACTCTACCTGTGCTGATAGAACATGTGCCTTTACAAGTACGACACAACATGTGGTTCATGCACGATGGAGCTCCTGCACATTTCAGTCAAAGTGTTCGTACGCTTCTCAACAACAGATTCGGTGACCGATGGATTGGAAGAGGCGGACCAATTCCGTGGCCTCCACGCTCTCCTGACCTCAACCCTCTTGACTTTCATTTATGGGGGCATTTGAAAGCTCTTGTCTACGCAACCCCGGTACCAAATGTAGAGACTCTTCGTGCTCGTATTGTGGACGGCTGTGATACAATACGCCATTCTCCAGGGCTGCATCAGCGCATCAGGGATTCCATGCGACGGAGGGTGGATGCATGTATCCTCGCTAACGGAGCACATTTTGAACATTTCCTGTAACAAAGTGTTTGAAGTCACGATGGTACGTTCTGTTGCTGCGTGTTTCCATTCCATGATTAATGTGATTTGAAGAGAAGTAGTAAAATGAGCTCTAACATGGAAAGTAAGCGTTTCCGGACACATGTCCACATAACATATTTTCTTTCTTTGTGTGTGAGGAATGTTTCCTGAAAGTTTGGCCGTACCTTTTTGTAACACCCTGTATATTGCAGTGTATGAAATTTAGCTAACAAATTGAATTTTTTTTTAGATTTGGGTGGATTGAATTTTTCTTTAGACTTGGGTGGAAGTCTGTCACGAATCTCGAGAAAATTGATCTGACGCAGCACACTCATTTGCGATAGCGTGCGCCAGCGATAAAGGAGAAGGAAATATCCACAACATTCCGCATATTTCATAAATGGTTTGAGATATCGAAATGAGATCATGGCAAATCGTAGCATACAAAGAGGAGAGTTTTTAACCATATGGCTAGTATGCAAAATTTCATTGTCTACCATGTTATTCCACTAACTACAGGCTTATTCGATGAAAGAGCGTAATTTTTAAGGGAGGTTGATAGCTGGCGAAATGAGAAATGCTGTGAGTTTTAAAACAACATAAGTGATTGCACGTTTATTTTTGTGCCTAGGATGTGCTTTTTCATAAGCTATTGACCATACTCTTCCATAGATCCTCAATAGACTTAATACACCACAGTTTCGTAATTCTCTCGCAGCTGTGTCTACAAAACATGTTAGTGGAGTGACAATGTACTGTGTTTAGCAAAAGAAGCAAATTTCAACACAGCAACAAGAGAAATGTAGGTTTTAGTCAAGGTTCAGCACTCATGACGCTTCTCTGAAAGTTACAAATGGTTAACAAGCTAGGTGAAAATAAATCGCTGCTTTTGTTGCATTTTCAGTGGAATTATTTTTAGGTACTAACCAAAGCAGAGGTGACAGTAGATCCTTTTGAACGGTCACTGTGAGGGGTGGACGTGGAGACGCTTCACTTAGTAATTACAAAAAAATTGAGTGCAGGCTTCAGTTTAGAATGGCACTTCCCCTCTAGCGCTGAGCGTTTCCCCTACAGCACCTGTCCGCAGCTCTCATCATTATTGCCCTCCCAAGGCACGACTTCTGCATGCACTATACCTTTTCTATGCCACCACATACATTGATGAAACAAAACATTAACACCGCTGCCCACCATGAGACTGAATGCCACATGATAGATCTGCAGGCACGTGGCGCAGAAAGGAAAGATTATAAATGGAGCAGAGATGGAATGTGGAAACATTCTAGCGATGATATGGGATGCAAATTCGGAAGTGCACTAACATAAGAGAGTTTGCCAAAGCACAGATTGTTATGACCTCGTGCTTGGGCATAAGCGTTCCGGAAACGGTGAGGCAAGCTGTTTGGTTGTTCACACGGTACTGTCATGAGCATCCATGGAAAGTTGTTGAAGAACGACGAAACCTCAAGTAGGAGACGAAGTGTTGGGCCTCCACGTCTCATCACAGAAAGTGGTGGTCGAAAACTTTCCTGCTCTGCAGAACAGAATAGGCGGCGCTCTGTGGCAAGATCTGGCAGAGTACAGTGGTGGAGCAAGAACAAGTGTTTTGGACTACACCATTCAGCACACGTTGGTGAACGTGGAGCTCCACAGCAAAAAAATGGCTCTGAGCACTATGGGACTCAACTGCTGAGGTCATTAGTCCCCTAGAACTTAGAACTAGTTAAACCTAACTAACCTAAGAACATCACAAACATCCATGACCGAGGCATGATTCGAACCTGCGACCGTAGCGGTCTTGCGGTTCCAGACTGCAGCGCCTTTAACCGCACGGCCACTTCGGCCGGCAGCTCCACAGCAGGTGGCCCCCACATGTTCCCAGGTGTACCGAACGACGTGGTCAATCACGAGTGCAGTGGACACGGGATGATCGAGATTGTACTGTGAATCAATGGAAACATATTGCACGGACAAACGAATCACGTTTCTTATTAGCCAGAGTGTTGATTGTGTCCAAATACGCTATCATCCAGGTCAATAAATGGTCAAAACGTGGGCCACTCCCTGGGGGCAGGCCAAAGGCGACAATAGTATTATGTGGGGGACATTTACCTGAGATTCTCTGGAATTTGTGATATTAATCGAAGGCACCACAATAGCTGGGGAACACATGAACATTATTGCCGACCACCTGCATCCCTTCATGCTCTACGAATTCCGCAACAGCGACGGCCTCTTCCCATAGGATAACAGTTATATCACGAACTCATAATCATACTACAGTAGTTTCCGAGACGCTCGTTCCCAAGCACGAGGTCATAACAATCTGCGCTTCGGCAAACTCTCTTACGTTAGTGCATTTCCGCACTTGCATCCCATACTGTCGCTAGATTGATTCCACATTCCATCTCTGCTCCACTTATAATCTTTCCTTTCTGCGCCACGTGCCTGCAGATCTATTATGTAGCATTCAGTCTCATGATGGGCACTGGTGATAATGCTCTGTCTCATCAGCGTATGGGGTGACAACAAGGATGCTATCAGGTGCCATCTCTGTGCCCACAAACCACCGACCCGTAAAACATTACATGACCTGTTTGGAGACACCTCGTGCCACACACCTCTGGGAACCTGCAAAGGACTTTTCTAAACCATTCCGTGCATTACATTCCAAATGTAGACCAACACGATATTAAGCTAGTGGCCCTCATATGTTGGCATATCTCTGTGTCACCACACACCTTCTCTTTATCGCTGTGTATCTTCTCCATGTCTCTATGTACCTTTTCTGTGTGATAACATACCTTCTCGATGTCGTTGGCGTTGTACAGGAAGACCAGAGGGGGACGTCCTGGCATGCCGTCAAGCTTGGCGATGTCGCCGTATTTCTCACGTATGTGGTACACCAAGTCCATCATGTCCATCCCCTTGAAATCACCTGTAAAATTGCAGAACTGCGTGGGTGCCTCGCAAAGTATACAAACATATGTGTTAGGGTACATCCATCCATTAAGTGATGGCCGTTTTTTTTTCACATATGCAAATTCGTTTGAAAAACCATCTGCATTACACTGATATGGCAATGTAAATCGCATGAAATGATACTTCGATGTAAATTGCCGTTAATAGTTGTTGAAAAAAAATTGTTCAAATGGCTCTAAGCACTATGGGACTTAATATCGGAGGTGGCTCTGAGCACTATGGGACTTAACTACTGTGGTCATCAGTCCCCTAGAACTTAGAACTACTTAAACCTAACTAACCTAAGGACATCACACACATCCATGCCCGAGGCAGGATTCGAACCTGCGACCGTAGCAGCAGCGTGGTTCCGGACTGAAGCGCCTAGAACCGCTCGGCCACAGTGGCCGGCAGAAGTTGTTGAAACTAGTGGCCATCACTCACAACAGAAGGCACCATATTCGAATCCCTATTGCAACTTCTCTGTTGCTTTGTGATGATGACTGACTCCTATCGTATCTACTGACTGAGAGCTCCGAAACCACACACACACACACACACACACACACACACACACACACATACAATTACTTGATGTAATATCTGCTGTGCCCCAGGGAAATGTAACCGGACTCTTGCTGTGGATCGTGTTAAGATCTAATGAAATAGTAGATAGTATTAACTGTTGCAATCTCGGAGTTTTCGCAGATAATTCAGTTATTTATGAGGAAATTCTGTCTGCTAAAACTGCAGTAATGTCGAACTAGATCGTGAAGGTGAAAAGATTTTCTACTTGCTCTTAATGTAGAGAAATTCAAAGGTATACAGTTCACTTCAGCGGTGTGCACATAAGAAGGGGAATAGTGGGGAGCTGCGCAGTTCGAAGGAAAATCAATGTTTAACATCCTGTTGACAACAAAATCAATAGAGATGGAGCCCAAGATGGGATTAAGGAAGGCACCATCCCAGAATTTGGCCAAGATGCCAGTTTTCAGTTTATTTTTTATTTATTGGTAGAGCTCACGGACAATAAGTTCCCAAAGTTTCAATGATGAATTCACGTGCAAAGTGCCTAAAAAATAGTTAAATGCCTGCCACACACACGTTTTGAAGCAACACTTCAATGCTAGGTCAATGAACAACAATTCCGTGGATTACTTTCACAAAAACTTGCAGGGGAAGCATCTAGAGGGCTGTGATATGAAAGTTTCGATTTCATAGATCATCTGTGACTCTTTTCCATATCATATGGAAACGTTGCCCTAAAATCACGTTTTCATCTGTTACAGTTGTCAGAATCGCAAATTATGATGCAGTTCTTCTATTTAGTGATGGAAACGTAGGGAAGATGAAGGTATTAAAGAGAATTGAGTTTAAGATAGGAAATTTCACTCAGGACATTGTGAGACAAATAGATTTACAGTGCCTCTCTGCGGCTGAAAAGTCACTTGAATACCTATTAAAGGAAAGATGGCAGAAAAAAAGAAACCAGAGAAGAAGCAGTGGAGGGAAAGTGGACTCTGAGTACAAATCTGAGGCCTCCTAAAGAGATGACGTAAGAAAAATCGTTAAATTGAACTTTGCATTGCGTTTCATGAAAATAATGTTTATTAAAGTTTATGTACCTTTTTCTGAGAATATATGAATGTTAGAACTGTGAAATGTTGGACGCTCATTTCTATAATCCCAATAAATGTATTTTCAAAAGTAAATTTTGAAATTCTGAGTGTAAGCTGAGATATGGGGCAAAGTTCTTGGAATATTGCATGAACTTTGTATTATACCTACAGAATTACAATTAAAAACTTATTAAAATTCTCCTATTCGATATATTCAAAAAAACCTCATAAGAAAAGCTTACCATGTGCAAAGAAATTAAACAGAAAACATGTTGCAGAAATCTCTTGAATAGTTTATGAGAAAAAGGTACATATACTATCATAACCCATGGAACGTAACAGTAAATGTGGCAGTTTCGTGTGAACAAATGTGGCAATTTCATGTAAAGCAAAGAACAAAATTTCATTCCCATATCTTCAAAATTGTGGATTTGATGCATATTTTAAATAGTGTGTGTTTTTCATCAACATCCCCCTTAAGCATTAAGGGAAATCACTGAAAACCTACATCAGGATTTTAACCATCGTCCTCCCCAATGTGAGTCCACTGTGCTAAACACTGTGCTATCTGGTTTGGTCCCTACCAATAGCGTCCCTCTGCTTCGTCTGTCTACAACGTGCACTTCTGGATGTGCGCATAGAACAGTCAAAGTTAATTTTCATGTTTGTTTACGTATGGTGTGCGTACTTGATGGGTGGCTTAAAGCAAATATTACAAGTTTTACTTTAAAATCCGACAGCGACAGTTTTCCAACCATATAAATTGTTGCAGGGATGCAAAAACACTGTCCTGTGTGGCACTCAGGCTTTCCCCAGCATTCAACTACCTGGGTGAGCAACTGTTGGAGGCTATGGTGTGGCGTTGGACAGAGACAGACAGTGTACTGGCGATGCTGCAAAGTATCCTCCACCCTTCTCCACGCAGATCGCATCACGCAACTGCCTCCTTAGTTGCACACCACCATAAACATGGATGTGTCGTGTCCTTTGCCTACCAGCTTAATGAGTCACAAGTAGAGTCAGTTTGTCATACAGATCTTTGAGAGGAACTTAGTTACCGTACATGAGATAAAACGACCATATGGACTCAGCTGTTGGTAAAGCAAACGGCAGGCTATAGTTTGTTTATAGGATACTCCATAACAGTAGTTTTTATACGAAGTACGTGTGTTGAATGAAAAGTAATGCCTCCACCTTCGTTAATTGGGTTTGGATGGGAATCTTTTAATAAATAAAACGCAGAAATAATCCTTGGAATATGATCTTTAATTAGCAATATTCACTTTTCCACATAATCATCAGCCAACTGGATACATTTCTGCCAACGGTGAACATGTTTTTTGAAGCCGTCACGGAAAAAGTCGACACTCTCTTTCTGCAACCACATTCTCATAGTCGTAATGGTGACCCACGTTTCATCTCCTGTCACAATCGAATGGAGAAAAGCGTCACCTTCATTCTCGCAACGCGAGAAGAGTTCCTGGCAAATTTCAAGTCTGTGCGCTTTCGTTTCGGGAGTCAGCATCCAGGATACCCATCGTGCACAGACCTTCTGATAGCCAAGCAAAGCAATAATATGACCCATACATTCTTGTAAAACGCCGATTGTGCTTGCAGTTTCTCTCTAAGTGATACGACGATCGTCCTGAATCAATCTCTCAATATTCTGCTTGTGAAACTCGGCGATTGCTGTCACAGATCGTCCAACTCTTTGTTTGTCAAGCAGGTCAAATGATCCCGCCTCAACACCTCAAAACTACTCGCACAGCGACCCACAGTACTCACATCAACACAATCACCATAATCTGCTTTCATTCTTTGATGAATCTCCTTTGGGGTGGCACCTTCTGCTGTCAAGAATTCAATGACTGCACGTTGCTTAAATCGCATTGACCGACCGTCTGCGCAGGTTCCATACTTTACACTGTAACAACACAACCGCTCAATGCCAATGCTTCCCGCCAACTGGAGCTGCAGAGAGAGGCTACAGAACAAGCCAGTACCTGCCGCATACCAATGCTGCCACTGTTGAAGAGTTACGGAAATGGAGGCATTACTTTTCAGTCAACCTTCGTACATTGCATACGAGACACTTGTACAGCCCATACTGAAATATTACAGAAGTGTTTGAAATACATATCAGGAACTACACGGTCTGGCAAAAAAAGTGTAGCACCCACGACGGGAAGGGGAGACGTAATGAAATCTCACTCTTTGACATGATGGAAAAATTGAAATGAGCTTATGGCAGCGTTGGACAAGAGGCCCCATCTGGCGAAGTTCGGTCGCCAAATGCAAGTCTCACATCAGTCGACGCTACATTGGGCGACTTGCGCGTCGGTGATGAGGATGAAATGATGATGAGGATAACACGACACCCAGTCCCCAAGCGGAGAAAAATCTCCAACCCGGCCAGGAATCGAACCCTGGTCCGCTCGCATGGGAGGAGAGCACGTTACTACCCAGCTAAGCAGACGGTCCTTTGACATGATATGTAATGTTATTGTACCAGCTGAAAAATCGAGTCAAATTGTAAGAGGGCTGTTTAGATTTATATGTTGGTAACGCCACGTAGCGCTCTGTATGAAAATCACTGACTGTGCTGTGTGCAGTCTGGACTCATTGTTGGAATATTCGCTTGCGTAGTGTTGGGCAGTTGGATGTGAACAGCGCATAGTGTTGGGCAGTTGGATGTGAGTCGCCAACAATGGCGGATGTGGGGAGAGAGATGCTAGAGTTTTGAGAGGTTACTATGAGCGGACGATATGGACGTGTGTCCGTCAGAAAAAGGAAACTTGTAAGACTGGATGTCATGAACTGATATATATATGATGACTTTTGAACATTATTAAGGTAAATACATTGATTGTTCTCTATTAAAATCTTTCATTTGCTAACTATGCCTATCAGTAGTTAGTGCCTTCAGTGGTCAGAATCTTTAATTTAGCTGGCAGTACTGGCGCTTGCTGTATTGCAGTAGTTCGAGTAACGAAGATTCTTGTGAGGTAAGTGATTCATGAAAGGTATAGGTTATTGTTAGTCGGGGCCATTCTTTTGTAGGGATTATTGAAAGTCAGATTGCGTTGCGCTAAAAATATTGTGTGTCAGTTTAGTGATGATCAGAATAAGTAAAGCGAAAACTGTTTGAGTACGTTGAGTTGTGCTCAGCTGTTTGAAAATCAAATAACGTAGAAGTTTACCAGCACTGTAATTTTAATTTTCCAAAGGGGATGTTTCAAAATTTTCAAAAAACTTGTCGATATGAGTCCACTCATTAGTGCAACGTTACACCCCTCTACCCTGCATGCACGCACTGGTTCAGTTGGAAAATGTGTCACAAAGCCATTGTATCTTTCCTGTCGTAACTGACCCTCGATATACCGGGTTCTGGCACTGGGGCAGAGTTGATATCCCAGGTGGTCCCATGCATCATCAGTCACAAAGTTCTTAGAGACACATGCTGTGTGTGTGTGTGTGTGTGTGTGTGTGTGTGTGTGTGTGTGTGTGTGTGTGTGTCTGTGTGTGTGTGTGTGTGGAAAAGCATTGTCCTATTGGACAATAGGACCACAGTACTGCCGCCTGAGAGGTAACACATGGAGATGGAGGATGTCCGTGATGTACCGTTGTGGCGCCGTGGTACCCTCTATCACTACTATCCATGACCCAAAATCATACCCGATAGCTCCCCACACCATGACGCCAGGTATAACACTTCTGCACCTCTCCAAAACAATGGAAAAATTGGACCTGTCCCCAGGTCGCCTCCACACTCCCGACGATTGTCACCCAGGGTAGTGCAGGACCGCGTTTCATCGTTGAACACAATGCGGCACTACTCTTCAGTAGTCTATGCTCCGCGGTCGCGGCACCACTCCAAACGCAGTTGTTTCCATTCAGGTGTTAACGGTAGCTTACGCATGCGACGATGGTTCCCTTGTCCACCTGCGACTTGTTCAGTCCAATGGTGCGGGGTGACACAGAATGTTGGGCGGAGTCTTTTACTTGTTCTCAGGCGGCAGGCGTGGATGTGAAGTGGTTACAGGGTACTTGATGCGCAATACGGCGATGCTCCCATATGGTGGTCAGATGTGGTCGATCTGAACCTTGATAACGAGTAAGGCTGTCCTCTCGTTCCCATGCAGTCCAACATCGGATCACTGTTACATCCAAATGCCCCACAAATCTCGATATTACACGAAGCGACCGGTCGGCCAATTGGAGATCATCAATGAGGCCCCTTGAAAACTCTGTGAGGTGCTGATAATGCTGCCTCGGAAAAGTACACGAAATCTCTGTGTCTTTCATAATGATCACTCAACATCTGACGCTATTCATGCCCCTACCACGCCTGGTAACAACACTAAACAGGAACAACACATATGCACTCCGGTGGTCGTTACATCTGTCATAGACAATTGCTACTCTAATCATTCACGTACACAGCAAAGTTGTGTATGTGTACAAAGTCACACTGAATTCGACCATGTTTCTGGGTAGTTCACGTTTTCGTCATGGTGTGTGTTAACATCGAAAATAAATGTAATTGGTAGAAAATCTTTCCTGGAAGTCATTAATTTCTATAGAAGTAAAATATGGACGATAATGAGTATATACTGAAAGGGAAAAGAAGCTTTTGAATTATGATGTTACAGAAGACTACTGAAGAATAGATGACCATATCAGATAAGTAATGAAAACTTTTACACAGAGCTCACGTAGTCTCAGATCCAGATAGTTTGCCTAAAGACCTCGGCAACCAAAACACAGTAAAACAGTGTTCAGGGACCATGGATATTCCACCTAGGAGATTAACAGGGCACTCAGTATCAGTTAAAACCAAGAAGTGGGAGTGGATAGAGAGGAAAACACGCCGCCAAATGGCTATCTTTTCTTGCCTCTGCGGCAACATTTCGTTTAATATAGCATGAATCCTCCGTAAATTTCGGGTGAAAGAGTTTTTCCGCCCTCCATCTAAAACTGCAGACCTTCTCGATCAGTGAAAAAAAAATTGTTTAAATGGCTCTAAGCACTATGGGACTTAACATCTGATGTCATCAGTCCCCTAGACTTAGAACAACATAAACCTAACTAACCTAAGGACATCACACACATCCATGCTCAAGGCAGGATTCGAACCTGCGCGCGGTTCCAGATTGCAGTGCCTACAGCCGCTCGGCCACAACGGACGGCAGCTATAAGTCAGATTTTCTGTGCCTTCTGCAGCTAACTCCAGGCAGAGCACTGGACAGTTCCTATAGTAATAACAGATCTGATGCTATGCACATTCACTGCCAAAGCTGATTTTCTGCTGTGTCTCTGGTCATGTCTTTGTCATGTGACAGCTTATTGTGCAACTCCTCCGTGGTCCAATGCTGGAGCCATGTGGTTCGAACGCGTTGGTTATTCTTTTGGTATAGGTATTAATATTAGAGAATTATTCATGTTGGGAGGTGCTTCCAGTTGTATCATTACTACAGCTGGCATCTGGCAACAGTTGATAGCACATCAAGAGATTTCGACGGACGCTGGTTGAGGATGCGCATGACAATACCACAGCCAATGATGTGCACTCTCTGAACCTGCCTACACTGGCTGCTGACAAGAGTGACCACAGCAAACTGGATGTAGGACAGCCCCGCAGCAGGCTGGGCCAGTTCTCCATGAGCAAGTGATCAGACTGGGTGCAGTGTCTTGACATTCGTACTTTGTTGTCAGGTGTTGACAACTATTGCTCTGTACATCAGACTATGTTTATGATTTCCGGTTTGATAAAAGTAGCACAAATGTATGTTTACAGACTATTTGTGCCAGTTTATTATTTACTCTTGTCCAGATCTTATGGTGGCGGTTTGCGGCTCTGCTAGTCCTGGACACCAGTCTTTCTATGTTGATAACCACTGAGCGATACAGTACACTCAGCTATTACTAACCAAAATGCCCGAGGCAGGATTCGAACCTGCGACCGTAGCAGCAGCGACGTTCAGGACTGAAGCGCCTAGAACCGCTGGGCCACAGCGGCCAGCTCGATTAGTGAAGGACGTTGTTGTTGCGAAAGGCTGGAATTTACAGAATATATTGCCAATGTGTTTTGGTTTACACAGGTCAGACCACGCGCGCCCCGGAAGAACGCTACACTGAGCATCACTGGGGCGTTCGCCTTTTGAAATTAAGCAAGTCTGCTACTGCCGAAAATTGTATCTCAACCACGCATTCAACGGAGTACAATAAAACAATAATTTTGGTCACAGCTACACCTTTTTGGAACTTCATTATAAAAAGAATCTTTGCAAATACTACTGCCGGAAAATCTGATGACACGTGACAGCGGCTACCAGTTGAATAAAGCGAAAGACCATCCACATTTTCTGTAATGGAAGACAGAGTATGCCGATGGCAGCGGCGAAGGGCAACACGGAAGACAGCGAGCTCCACATTTCCACCACTGGAGACATTGCCTGCCGGTGGCGTTGTCAGCCAGTCACCACGATAATGATGCATATGCGAAATACTCACTGCGCGGTAGTACGAGGGGCGTCCAATAAGTAATGCAACAGAATGAGATTTTCATTCTAGAGCGGAGTGTGCTCTGATATGAAACTTCCTGACAGATTAAAACTGTGTGCCGGACCGATACTCGCACTCTGGACCTTTGCCTTTCGCAGGCAAGTGCTCTACCAACTGAGCTACCCAAGCACGACTCAGCCCCGTCCTCACAGCCTTACTTCTGCCAGTACCTCGTCTCCTACCTTCCAAACTTTACAGAAGCTCTCCTGCGAACTAGCACTCCTGAAAGAAAGGATATTGCGGAGACATGGCTTAGCCACAGCCTGGGGGATGTTTCCAGAATGAGATTTTCAGTCTGCAGCGGAGTGTGCGCTGATATGAAACTTCCTGGCAGTGTCGTGCTTGGGTAGCTCAGTTGCTGCCGGTACGGTAGCTCACTGCGTTCGGTTCAAATGGCTCTGAGCACTATGGGACTTAACATCTATGGTCATCAGTCCTCTAGAACTTAGAACTACTTAAACCTAACTAACCTAAGGACATCACACACATCCATGCCCGAGGCAGGATTCGAACCTGCGACCGTAGCAGTCGCGCGGTTCCGAACTGAGCGCCAAGAACCGCTAGACCACCGCGGCCGGCCACTGCGTTCGGTCAGAGGGTTAGCTGCCCTCTGTAATAAAAAAAACTGAGTTAATGGATCAACAACGAACTGAAACGGGTGTCTTGCGACGTCCGCTCCGAGCAGATACAACGAACGAAAACGAACAAAATGAGATTAAAAAAAAAAAAGTTAGCTAAGGTCCCAAGTTCGAGTCTCGGTCCGGCACACAGTTTTAATCTGCCAGGAAGTTTCAAGTAATGCAACAAATTTTTCCCTGTGCCAGTTTCGGTTAAAAATTGCGAAGCTTCAGCTCCTATAGTTTATGAAGTTCCAATAGGTGGCGGCGCTATATGTAGCCTTCAAAATGGCGTCTGTAATTGAGGTGCGTTCCAAGCACAGAGCTGAGTTTCTTTTGGCGGAAAATTAGAGCATGGCAGATATTCATAGGTGCTTGCAGAATGGTCACGGAAACCTGGCAGTCAACAAAAGCACGATGAGTCGTTGGGCGATACGCCTATCGTCATCGCAACATCCCGCGTGCTGGCTGGCCGTACAAGCTGTGATTCCTGCAATGTTGGAACGTGCGGAGACTCTCATTCGAGGTGATCGACGGATCACAGTTAAACACATCGCTGCCCAGCTGGATATCTCTGTTAATAGCGCTGACACACTCGTCCACCACTAGTGGCACTCAAAAGTATGTGCCCACTCGGTTCCTCGCCGCCTAACAGAAGCCCGAAAAGAGCAACGAAGGACCACCTATTGTAGAACCGCTTGAGCGTGACAATTTTTTGTCGAACGTCGTCTCACGTGTCGGAACATGGGCTCATTACTTCGAACTGTAAACAAAACGTCAATCCATGGAGTGGTGCCACACCACCTTTCCTCCGAAGATAAAGTTGAGAGATGTACCCTCGGCAGGTCTTCCGGGTCTCGAAAGGGACTATTCTGTTGGATGTCCTTCCTCATGGTGCAACAGTCAACTCTGCAGCGTATAGTGCTACCTTCAGGGAACAGAAGAAACAACTTCAGCGTGTTCGTCGCCACAAAAATGAAAACGAACTTCTCCTCCATGACAATGCAAGGCATCAGACAAGTCTACGCACCCGAGAGGAGCTCACAAAGCTTCACTTGACTGTTCTTCCTAATTCACTCTACAGGCCGGATCTCCCAACTTTCGACTTCCGTCTGTTTAGTCCAAATGATCCAAAGAAAGGTGCACTCTGCTGCAAGCAGTACGTGAGTAATGGGGAGATTGTTGATGCGGCTAGACGTTGGTTTCGACGTCGGCCAGTAGAGTGGTACCACATGGGCATACAGGCCCTCGCAATAATGCGACGTATGGCCGTCGTACTGAACGGAGATTATGTTAAAAAACATTGTTTTGTGGCCAAAAGAGTGAAGAATAATATGGCGTATTGGAATCCCGAATGAAATCAACCTGCTTTCAAGAAAAAAAATTATTGCATTACTTACTGATCACCCCTCGTAAATTGCTGAAGGGGAACGTTTACGCCAGTCTTCGATGGATCATCTGTGGCTCACTGGCAGATGCACAGTCGAAATATCGTGCCATGTCGTTAACGACAGCACGTTGCAGCCCGAAATTTGTTTGAACAGGTGCAATTTGCCGAGAAAATTTTAAAAAATTACTTTCAAACGTTTAGAGATCACATTGATCGTAATTGTTCTATATTAATTCCCATTAGCGTGTTATAAATAGACAAATAGTTTTATTTACATATTACTAACTTGCACCACCATACTGTCGATAGACAATTTTTGCTTTACTTGTTAAGAAAGATCACCTACTAATCCATCTTTTGTTATATCCTCAACCGAACGATGTGGGCCGCCAAGCGAAACAGTAAAGCAATACGAATTAATTTGGATGAAGGTAAGTGATAATGTAGCTAACATAGGACAGTTTCTGCGGTTCTGCTTCGAGTATCTTTCAGGCGGTGAGCCTTTAAAGAATGGCTCAAATGGCTCTGAGCACTTTGGGACTTAACATCTGAGGTCATCAGTGTCCTAGAACTTAGAACTACTTAAACCTAACTAACCTAAGGACATCACACACATCCATGCCCGAGGCAGGATTCGAGCCTGCGACCGTAGCGGTCGCGCAGTTCCAGACTGAAGCGCCTAGAACCGCTCGGCCACGGCGGCCGGCGGTGAGCCTTTACAGTCGGGTTGTGTACCACGTTTCAAAGCATTTTCGAGGGGCATACGAACATACTGTATAGTTTTAAACCTTTAGATCTTCTCTGCTGAATTCAGCAGTATTGGATTTGCAGCTGCCACTATTAAGCATAAGGTACACCAGTCTCTCAAGATAATAGCTCGCAACTTTTTGTATATTACACTGTCCTGCGTACTGTGACACAAAACTTTTTTTCTACTGAGAGGTCTGAAGTTTATAACATAATACATATTACTCTGCAACATAAGCTGTAATCACTATCGAATCTGGTACAAGTCAGCGCCTGCAATGTGAGACGACTTTCAGTTCTGCTTGCCGGTAACTCAATCGGTGGTAGAAAACCTTGAGCCACTGCTGTGGTAATACCCGTCAGGCACTTCGCCTTTGATTTTGTTTCTGTGATTATCATACAATTTCATTCGCCTTTGGTGTGTCTAAATTTCCCCTGACTGATACTAATCTTATGGACTATTAGGATTTGGGTAAACCACTGATTGATCTCATTGTAATGCATTTGTGCATTCCCTTCACGTGTTTAAGTCAAGTATCACGCAGTATTACGCACATTTATGCGATCGGGAATGCTCAGTAGCAGTCAGGCTACGTGTACATTTAACAATTAAGCGTCAGCAAGGAGCATTAGTGATGAAATCATAGGAGGCAATGTTATGCAACCTTAGTAGGGACAAGATCCGACTATTTGGGAGTAGGATCTTACAATCTGAGACAGTGTTCCGAGACAAACTTTCGTCACAATGTCAGCAAAATTGACGTCAGATCCGCCTAGCAACGGCGATCTGAACGCCCATTGGCTGAAAGTTTGCATATAGGGACGAGAGAAGTGTCCTTATTGGCTGAGGGAGAAAGGTAGGGTGGTTTCTCTTGTCCTTCGGGAAGACAGGGTGAGTCAGTCGCGAGGAGCCACGCAAAATGCACGGTCGAGTAACCGGGGCGCCTCTAATAGAACGGTTGCGAGTGAATATTTCAGATGTTAAGCAAGAAATAAATTGAAGTTATTATTTATAAGAACGCTACGTGTCGTGGGCAGTGCCTATCATTATGTTAAGTCAGACAACTGTGTTGATGTGTGTAAAGGGTCGAATGTAACGGCGTAGTCCAGAGCCGCCATATTGCAAATACTAATTCTGTGACGTGTGTGACAAAGGAATTTCTGTATTAAAACATGAATAGTTCAAACGTTGTTGACAACAACTGGCATCCCTAAACACTCCACTTCGGCAGGATCACCACCTACATGGAACCTGGCGACTGAGCGCTACTACTGTGCTACAAGGGACTTACCGAAGCAGCAAGACACCAGTTTAGTGATATCGCCCAGAGAAGTACTTCCTTCTCGTTAAAATGGCGCTGAGGGTGTTGTATCACAATACTTGCATGACTTGAGTAGCAGTAGTAGAGTTAAACTTGACTACAGAGACGGATTTTTGGACACTGGAGGTGACCATTGCTTTAGAACTTTCCCTGAGCAGCAAGACAGTTCGCAGGTTCCATTGGAGTCATCGAAACGGGCCGTAGGCCTGGCAGGGCAGTGGTTTATGGGCTTCCATTCTGGCAGACGGCCTTTTTCCGCTAGCGGCCAAGCAAGAGGGTGGGAACGCCGTGGCCGAATGCGAAATGACACTTCTTTAGAAACTGGCTGTGCTGGGCATCCTGGCGCCAGCCTATCCGTTTTATTAACGAGGGGGCGTGGTGTGGAGTCTGGTCTCCTTATCACATGTGCGGGTCCCGGTAAAAAAAATGGTTCAAATGGCTCTGAGCACTATGGGACTTAACATCTGAGGTCATCAGTCCCCTACAACTTAAAACTACTTAAACCTAACTAACCTAAGGACATCACACACATCCATGCCCGAGACAGGATTCGAACCTGCGACTGGAGCGGTCACGCGGTTCCAGACTGAAGCGCCTAGAACCGCTCGGCCACACCGGCCGGCTGGTCCAGGTAAAGCGGCGTCGAACTGGCGCCCGGATAATGTGTTTATTACAAGAACAGCGTACTCTGTGAGACGGGACGACGGATTTCTCTGGATGTCGCGTTTCTTAGAAGCCGCCGCGCCCCGCCGAAACGGCGCCCGCTAAATCGTTTTATGGACGAGACGGAGCTTGTATCACTAGGAAGCTTCCCTCATCTTTTGAAACGTGCCGGAGGTTTGGCTGCAGGGCCTGCAGGCATTGTGTGCTGTTTTTCCAGAGAACAGAATGTCTACTGCCCTGCAGTGATTGGGTGAGGAAGATCGGATCTGCTTGCTAGAAAACATGATTGGTACGGTAACCACTACTGGGCCATGATAGGTTCATTCGAGAACACAGGGGGTAACGGCTGTTTTTCGGAAGGTTTTGAGCAAAAGGGAGAGGCCGACTTGCTTCTCGACCGTCACGGAGTACAGTTGCTAGAGCTCTTCTGTTTATATGGAGAGAGCAGTTAGTTGTAAAGATGTCCAGACACTTGGGCGAAATTTTATATTTTTGCAGACGTGGGGCAATCAACGGCGGACGTGGGGTCATCTCCTGCAGTACGACGCTTTGGCAGCCCCAGCAGGCAGGCGACAGCACCTCATCTCTCACCGGCTGTATCAGTGACCCGGCAAATTCAGAATCCTATCAATCGTTTTCACGCCCATCTTTTTTCATAGCAGCCTTCTACTCGCAATAGTCACTCCCAGTGTCAATTGCAAGCTTCTTCATCTACATCTACATCTACATACATACTCCGCAATCCACCATACGGTGCGTGGCGGAGGGTACCTTGTACCACAACTAGCATCTTCTCTCCCTGTTCCACTTCCAAACAGAACGAGGAAAAAATGACTGCCTACATGCCTCTGTACGACCCCTAATCTCTCTTATCTTATCTTTGTGAACTTTCCGCGAAATATAAGTTGGCAGCAGTAAAATTGTACTGCAGTCAGCCTCAAATGCTGGTTCTCTAAATTTCCTCAGTAGCGATTCACGAAATGAACGCCTACTTTCCTCTAGAGACTCGCACCCGAGTTCCTGAAGCATTTCCGTAGCACTCGCGTGATGATCAAACCTACCAGTAACAAATCTAGCAGCCCGCCTCTGAATTGCTTCTATGTCCTCCCTCAATCCGACCTGATAGGGATCCCAAACGCTCGAGCAGTACTCAAGAATAGGTCGTATTAGTGTTTTATAAGCGGTCTCCTGAACAGATGAACCACATCTTCCCAAAATTCTACCAATGAACCGAAGACGACTATCCGCCTTCCCCACAACTGCCATTACATGCTTGTCCCACTTCATATCGCTCTGCAATGTTACGCCCAAATATTTAATCGACGTGACTGTGTCGAGCGCTACACTACTTATGGAGTATTCAAACATTACGGGATTCTTTTTCCTATTCATCTGCATTAATTTACATTTATCTATATGTAGAGTTAGCTGCCATTCTTTACACCAATCACAAATCCTGTCCAAGTCATCTTGCATCCTTCTATAGTCACTCAACGACGACACCTTCCCGTACACCACAGCATCATCAGCAAACAGCCGCACGTTGCTATCTGCCCTATCCAAAAGATCGTTTATGTAGATAGAAAACAACAGCGAACCGACGACACTTCCCTGGGGCACTCCAGATGATACCCTCACCTCCGATGAACACTCACCATCGAGGACAACGTACTTGGTTCTATTACTTAAGAAGCCTTCGAGCCACTCACATACTTGGGAACCAATCCCATATGGTCGTACCTTAGTTAGGAGTCTGCAGTGGAGCACCGAGTCAAACGCTTTCCGCAAGTCAAGGAATATGGCATCCGTCTGATACCCTTCATCCATGGTTCGCAAGATATCATGTGAAAAAAGGGCGAGTTGCATTTCGCAGGAACCATGCTTTCTAAAGCCGTGCTGAGGCATGAACAGCAACTTCTCTGCCTCAAGGAAATTCATTATATTCGAACTGAGAATATGTTCGGGGATCCTGAAACTTGCTTAACTGTATCTTGACACGAGAGACCAACCAGTGGAACGATACAGCAGAGTGTGCATGCCTAAATTGACATCCTTCCACTTACAGTAGCCAGTCTCATTTACACGTAAATTCCAGTTAGGTTCCCCAAGTCTATTGCCAACCAACATGAGTTTGTGATAATGAAATGTTATGCAGTTGAAGTTCCTGTTTATATGTTTGTTCTCTCTTGACCTTGATATTAGTTAATAAATCTATTTTTTATACCATATGCTCTTGTTATTAATTTTTTAACGACACCCATTCTCATTTCCTACGATATCATTTATTTTGTTCTGTGTTTGAAGTAATTAAATTAATTTATATCTAGTTAGCCAACTTAGGGGTGATCCACACAGGGGCCACGGCTTAATGTCAGATTTCCTTGTGCTGTTGATAAATGTGGCACCTCTTGGGTATGGTGGTTACGACTTTTTAGTCGTTTGGCAGACGGAGAACTGCCGCCTCCATAGGCCAGCTTGCAACCTAGAACAATGATTACCTTATTCTTCTGATTTGGTGAAAACGAGAACCTCCTGGTCGCTTGGTATGTTTCAGTATGCACATTGCCTAAGTAGATAGTGACCGAAAAGTTTTTATTGCAATCGTGTGATGGAGAGCCTCAGTGCTAAAGCACCAGACTGCAATATTCAGGAGTTCAATTTCCAGTTAGTTCTAGAATTTTTATGCATCACTTATCACTTCTTTTCTTTCGGGCAGTGTTTCTTAATACGATAAATGCCGAGTTGTACCGTGGTTCGGAGTTCATCTTCAACTGTAGGTCGCCTTGTAATTGGCTGGATGAGTCACTTCGAAGACTGAAGGAAGGCAAGGGCATACCATCTCCAGCAGGACCATGCCGAGTGAAACACTGTGGTTTCCAAACCAACAAGTTGATGACAGTTTTATCCTTTATTGGTTACATCAGTAAAATAAATTGTTATTAAATTTTAAAAAATTGTTCAGATGGCTCTGAGCACTATGGGACTTAACATCAATGGTCATTAGTACCCTAGAACTTAGAACTACTTAAACCTAACTAACCTAAGGACATCACACAACACCCAGTCATCACGAGGCAGAGAAAATCCCTGATCCCGCCGGGAATCGAACCCGGGCGTGGGAAGCGAGAACGCTACCGCACGACCACGAGCTGTGGGCTATTAAATTTTACTGTCACATTTTATACAGAAATAAAACAATATTTTCCAAAAAATGAGAAAACATTGTTTTAGGGGCGCCACAGTTCATCTGTGCTGTGGCTCCACGCGTCTGTTAACCACACTTGTAGTGGAGATTTTGTTTAAAACGTGGAATGAAGGAGACAAGCCAGTAAACAAGTGGGGAGAATATTCGCGCAGCACAGAGAATCCTCCCTTCGGACCTACCTGTGGGCAGCAGAAACCGCCACGCATTGCCGATGATGGGCAGCGCTTTGGGCCCTGGTATCTCCTCGAAGGGCCTCGCTCGCAGCCACTCTTCCGTCGCACCCTGTGGAGTACCTGTGGTTGCTGCAGCCGCCACCGTTGCGCGGCCTCTGCTCAGCACTGCCGCCATCTGGCGGACGCGTTGTGGACTAGCTGACAACATGGCCGCCGATCAAATCTGCAACAAACGTCAAATTCACAACACTACTGTTTCTCCTGACCAGTAGAGATGGGTAGTTCGCGAACGAACGGGTGCAAAGGAACGGTTCACCAAGATGAACGAAAGGACCGAGGAACGAATTCCAAGGAACGATCAGTGCATAGTTCACTTCGGTCGCGGCGGTCTACTTATAGTTCCCGGGAACGATGAACGATCGGTTCATAGTTCACTTCGGTCCCGGCGGTCTACTTATAGTTCCCGGGAACGAGGAACTATCGGTTCATAGTTCACTTCGGTCGCGGCGGTCTACTTATAGTTACCGGGAACGATGAACGATCGGTTCATAGCTCATTTCGGTCGCGGCGGTCTATTTATAGTTCCCGGGAACGAGGAACGATCGGTTCATAGTTGACTAGTTCACTTCGGTCGCGGCGGTCACTTCGGTAGTTCTCGTTCCAGCCTCGGTCGCGTGCTAGTCTCAGTCTCGGTCTCCCTCGGCCGCACTCGTCGTTTTTCGCATGACCACTGTCTCAGTTCCACTGCCGACTGCTCCTAGTTAGTTCAGTATCCAGTTGTTCGTTTCGTTGACTGCGCTCGCCTATTTTACATGTGTTCCAAATTGTTCTTGCACTTGGTTCTGGCTATTCAGCGCCCACGACCGGTAATCAAAAAGTATTTTATAGTTACGTAAATTACATAAAAATTACGTTGTATGTAATAGGTACGTCTTTTCAGGTAACAAAATAGCATATCAGCTCATTTCATTATATCGATGAACAGCAGGAGACATACTTATAACAAGGCAAGTTTTTTTTGTTATTCATATATTTTTTGGTTCCATCGACTTGATTTAGCAGCTAACTTTCAATAATTTGATTAATTTTTAGTGTAAGAAAATTCATATAAAAAGATTTTCGTGTATCTTTCATACACAAAACATTACATTTAGGAAGGCTCTAATTATTTTTAAGTTTGGTTGTTTCCAATTTACATTACCTGCTAGTTTGGTTTCATTGAAAAAAAAATGCGTTGTGGGTCATTTTGGCTCAGTAGGAAAAGCGGTGCCTCTCCATTTGAAAAGACATAGATTGCCATAAAATTGTATTTACTGATTATCTCAAAAACATTTGTTCAGAAGGAGCTTTCAAACCAAAAACTTTACTACTGCGAACTTAATTATTATTATTATTACTATCGCTGCATTAACTTTAATAATGCAACATAAAAACCTAATTTTTACAAAGCGTGTGACGCAAGTATGAGAAAACCACATTTTATTTTATGCTTCCATAAAGTCTCTACTTCGCCTACGAACTCAGAGACAACGTGAAATATATATAGGGTGTAAACGATTATTGTTTACAACGTAGCATAGCTATGTAGTGGAAGCCAAAACGAAGAATTTTATACTAGACCCTTGTGGTCTATTAAGTTGGGAAACAGCCACCAACAGGTTTACAAGACTACATGGGCTATAGCCCATGCGCGTCTCGTGAGATTTTCATGTTCTTGTCTGTTTGTTGTATCTGCTCGTAACGGGCAACACATCGTCCGTAATTGGCGAGCAGTCTGTACTCGGTGCCGGTTTTCCGTGCGCCACCCTATATTATTTCTCTGCGATCAGCCACACAAGGCTTCGGTTGGCTAAACGAGAAGTTCTGCAGAATCACTGAAATTACTTCTAAAAGTGTGTAAGAATTCTGTAATGAATAAAAAGTCTGTACTCCAGGGGGGGGGGGGGGAGGCAAGTGCCCCCTCTTGGTGCCCTCCATCCTTCAGTCACCTACACTACTAGTCTTCAGTTTTTCATAAGAACTATATACTAAGCACAAATGAATGGTGAACGGGTAAAAATGAACGGTTCCCAAAAAAGAACGATCAGCAGTGAACTAGTTCCCAAGGATGAATGAGTTTGCCCATCTCTACCGACCAGGCATCTACTAGACGCCGGGTAGCAGATGAACGTTCTTGGCCGGCCGCTGTGGCGGAGCAGTTCTAGGCGCTTCAGTCGCAGGTTCAAATCCTGCCCTGGGTGTGGATATGTGTCATGTCCTTAGGTCAGTTAGGTTTAAGTAGTTCTAAGTCTAGGGGACTGATGACCTCAGATGTTAAGTCCCATAGTGCTTAGATCCATTTGAACCATTTGAACGTACTTGAAATGAAAAGTGCTCACTACAAAAAAATTTGCCCATTGTACAGTCTGCGTCACGACTGAATTAAAATTCGAGTTCTCGAAGATATACATCAAATTCATCGTCATGAGCTGACTGACTGCCAGGACCAATGTATGTTACATACAATTGTAGTGGTCTTGCTTGCTATTGGTAGAGTGATTTCACAGGGGTGACATTTTACTGTGCAATCTGGTAAGAGTCAGTACAGGATACCTATTCCCTACACCTCAATTTGTAGTTTAGTGCAGTTTATTTTTGCCAATAGATCATATTTTATAATGATATTAGACATGTCGTGTTATAGGTTTTACACAGAATAAACAAAATTGTTTTCAAATTTATCATTGATACATAGAAACTATTTTTAAAATATCAATATTGATAACAAGTAATCAATATTAACCATACAGCAAGAACACAGAAACAAACATTTTAGTTCCTGTAATAATAATGATAACTGCAAATAACCTGCATCGATTGACACACCATCTTGCAGACATAATTAGTCACGACACACCATCTTGCAGACATAATTAGTCACACTGGCGTTTTTTATAACATTTCCATCACAAATACATTACATTTTCCTAAAAACCTGTCTTCCAGTTGCCTTCCCTACTACCGATCTTACGAGATCATCCCATTTCATACCATATGGTATGATATGACAGCACCAATTACCACGGTCGAAGAGAGCTGGACTTAATTGCAAATCTCTGCTAACGAAGCCGCAAGGATGATGTACACAGGAAGAAAAAAATTGTTCCACGAGTTTCTTACAGATAAAACACTATTCTGTTGAAACGCCTACACACAAGCCTGTAGAGAGAGGGAGAAGATCGTTGCAGTCACAAAAACAGACAAGTTCTCAGATCTCTACACAAAACTTGACACACGAAGGAGAACGTACATTTATCGCTTAGTCAAATCGAAACATCGAAAAACGACTGGAAGAAAGCAATGGAATGTTGGCGTAGTCACTTGAGACAATTTCGAATGAGAAATTTCCCCATTGATTGGCCCAAACATGTCAGCTGTTGAAGGACCAGTCAAGAAAATCAACGTTGCAGAATGCGAAACTGATCTGAAGGACATGAAGACAACCAAAGCCAATGGCCGCAATAACCTTGCAGCAGAATTGTGGTGTTCTCGGCAGTGGAAGGGGCAGGCTGGCTAACAGATCTTTTCAACCTGACCGTCAGACTAGAGTACCAACACACTGGCAGCGGAGCATCGCTGTAGCAATCTTCAAAAAGGAAGGAAGCTCTGCTGAATGTTGTAATTACCGCCCGATGAGATTACTAACCCACGTGATGAAGATCTTTGAACACATTCTAGACAAAAGGATTCGCATATATCCTAAATCCCAGGGAACCAAGACAGATTTGTGAAAAATTGTATCACCTCTTCATCATCTCATCCCCATCGACGCGCAAGTCACCGAAGTGGCGTCAACCCAAAAGTCTTGCATCAGGCGACTGGTCTACCCGACGGGAGGCCCTAGCCACACGACATTTGATTTTACCACTGACACAATCCATGCTGCATGGCTGCTGGTTGAAAAATACCTGGTTAGCCCTTCGAGAACATGACATTTTAGAGTACCTTGCTAACTGGGTGCGGCTTCTGTGTGTTGAACCGAGGAGCAGGAGATCCAATGACTTTCGCATCACGTGAGGTGTTCACCAAGGCTCGGCCTTATCACCACTGCAGTACATTCTTGTGATGGAGACCTGGATTATGAGACTACTCTGTGGCGATGATGTCATTCTGGCTTCGGACAACAAGTCTGATCTCCAGTACCAAACTCAACAGTGGAACGACCTACTTGTGCAATATGCTCAACGAAAAGAAAACTGAGTACATGACATCAGATCCTCAAGAACTTGACGTCTTCAACGTTGACAGAGAAGATCTACCACGAGTAATGAAATGTGAGTGTCTAGGTTCTACAGTCTCTAGCGATGGCCAGCTTGCTAACGAGGTCAACGCAAGTATGCAGGCCGTTGGATAAAGCGACGAATGACAACACACATCACCTGCCATAGTTGAGTTAAGGATCGTGTGAAGTCAAAGATCTACCAGACTGTCATCTGTCCCATTGCTCTCTATAGCATCGAGTGTTGGCCAGCTAAAAAAGAGGCAGAACGACGACTAGGCCGTTGGATAAAGCGACGAATGACAACACACATCACCTGCCATAGTTGAGTTAAGGATCGTGTGAAGTCAAAGATCTACCAGACTGTCATCTGTCCCATTGTTCTCTACAGCATCCAGTGTTGGCCAGCTAAAAAAGAGGCAGAACGACGACTAGGGGTTATGGACACTAAAATGCTTAGATGGACAGATTGCATCACTCGACTGGATCATGTTTCGAATGGCATTATGAGTAAACCTTTTGGCGGTCGCACCAGTACAGAAGAAAAAATGAGAAAGCCATTTGCGATGGTTTGGACATGCGCTACATGCAGAGGACACTATTACACTGGAGTCCAGAATTAAAGCAACAAAAAGAAATTTTGCAAGGTTATGTTTATTTTGCCATAAAACAGTGTGAACAGGTAATAGTAAAGTATAAACTGTGAGTGTGTGGGTTTTATTTTGTCAAGTTGCACAATGGATTGATCCAACAAGTACCCTTTGGCTCCTGCAATAAACAATTTCCACCGCACACTACTACAGAAGTCAGACAGACGCTCCTAATATACCAACAAGAACTGCTTGAAAAACATTCAGCAACAAATATCTTCTGGAGTCGTCCGCTGTAAGGAAAAGACAAAAATATTCTATATATTCTTATGTAACTAGTGGGATACTTGGGTATGGGAGTATTGCTAGTTAGTGTAAGAAAAACATTAAACGAACGAAAAATACACTCCTGGAAATGGAAAAAAGAACACATTGACACCGGTGTGTCAGACCCACCATACTTGCTCCGGACACTGCGAGAGGGCTGTACAAGCAATGATCACACGCACGGCACAGCGGACACACCAGGAACCGCGGTGTTGGCCGTCGAATGGCGCTAGCTGCGCAGCATTTGTGCACCGCCGCCGTCAGTGTCAGCCAGTTTGCCGTGGCATACGGAGCTCCATCGCAGTCTTTAACACTGGTAGCATGCCGCGACAGCGTGGACGTGAACCGTATGTGCAGTTGACGGACTTTGAGCGAGGGCGTATAGTGGGCATGCGGGAGGCCGGGTGGACGTACCGCCGAATTGGTCAACACGTGGGGCGTGAGGTCTCCACAGTACATCGATGTTGTCGCCAGTGGTCGGCGGAAGGTGCACGTGCCCGTCGACCTGGGACCGGACCGCAGCGATGCACGGATGCACGCCAAGACCGTAGGATCCTACGCAGTGCCGTAGGGGACCGCACCGCCACTTCCCAGCAAATTAGGGACACTGTTGCTCCTGGGGTATCGGCGAGGACCATTCGCAACCGTCTCCATGAAGCTGGGCTACGGTCCTGCACACCGTTAGGCCGTCTTCCGCTCACGACCCAACATCGTGCAGCCCGCCTCCAGTGGTGTCGCGACAGGCGTGAATGGGGGGACGAATGGAGACGTGTCGTCTTCAGCGATGAGAGTCGCTTCTGCCTTGGTGCCAATGATGGTCGTATGCGTGTTTGGCGCCGTGCAGGTGAGCGCCACAATCAGGACTGCATACGACCGAGGCACACAGGGCCAACACCCGGCATCATGGTGTGGGGAGCGATCTCCTACACTGGCCGTACACCACTGGTGATCGTCGAGGGGACACTGAATAGTGCACGGTACATCCAAACCGTCATCGAACCCATCGTTCTACCATTCCTAGACCGGCAAGGGAACTTGCTGTTCCAACAGGACAATGCACGTCCGCATGTATCCCGTGCCACCTAACGTGCTCTAGAAGGTGTAAGTCAACTACCCTGGCCAGCAAGATCTCCGGATCTGTCCCCCATTGAGCATGTTTGGGACTGGATGAAGCGTCGTCTCACGCGGTCTGCACGTCCAGCACGAACGCTGGTCCAACTGAGGCGCCAGGTGGAAATGGCATGGCAAGCCGTTCCACAGGACTACATCCAGCATCTCTACAATCGTCTCCATGGGAGAATAGCAGCCTGCATTGCTGCGAAAGGTGGATATACACTGTACTAGTGCCGACATTGTGCATGCTCTGTTGCCTGTGTCTATGTGCCTGTGGTTCTGTCAGTGTGATCAAGTGATGTATCTGACCACAGGAATGTGTCAATAAAGTTTCCCCTTCCTGGGACAATGAATTCACGGTGTTCTTATTTCAATTTCCAGGAGTGTATTACTTATTACAAAAAATTCTCAGAACTCAAGTGAAACTTTTTCTTATAAAAATAGTAATAAAAATCCGGGTTCTTTTCGGAACAGTAGGAATGCTATTATTTTACAGTGTATGGAAAGGTTCTTTTCTCCCTTTTCTTTAAGAATGTTATTTACTTGGGAGAATGGCTGAGAGCCGCACCTACACAACTTGAATAACTTTTCTAGGTATGGTCAAGGCTGTCGCGTGAGAAATGTAATGGAGTGTACTGTTATGGAGGGCAGATGGGACTCGCATATGCTGTAGTGCACAATACTGTGAGCTGTGACGACTGCTGCCTCACTCGCTGCTGACAAATAACACAACTATCTCTTTCTATCTGGACTGGTCTTCGCCAATCAAACTCTCCCTATGCTTTGATGAAGTCAAGGACTCCTATCCGCCTCTAGTCTAACTATTGGCGTGGTACACTGGTCAGATGACCAGTCTACTGCGATGCCACTCAATACTCGCTCGCAGGCGTTTAACTAGTACTCTCTCCATGTTCACACCGCACAATAAGTGTGGCGGCCAACACAGTGAACAATGCTTAATCGCGAGCAACTCAAAATAGAGTGTCACTCCGATTTGCTAACGACAGAGGTGCTCTCCCAGTGAAGTACTGAGGAGAGACTTTGTTCCTCGCTCTTTGCGTACACATACGAGCGCACTCGCTCTCGTTACGTGTTCCCACTCCAAGAGCGACAACGGAACAGCCCCTTTTTCTGGTAAAATTGCAAGGGTATATCATTCGCTGTCTTCCCTCACTCCTCTGGCTGTTTGCGTCAGAAATATTCCGCCAATCAGCGAATCAGCGTTGCTCTTTTAAGCGGGAGAATTACGTTTCGTTTGAGTCGACCACTGCGGAAATCTGTAGCATCTCTATTAGGCGTATACTGTCCTCCAGTGAGAACTCCGTAACTATGCAGTCGGTCCGTGAAAAAATGCGTCTTCTGGGCGCTCCCACACAATGTAGCGGAATTTGCTTTTAAGTCAAACGTGGGAGTCGTTATCCCTTCACTATGGCAAAAAGCTAGCCGGCCGCGGTGGTCTAGCAGTTCTAGGCGCTCAGTCCGAAACCGCACGACTGCTACGGTCGCAGGTTCGAATCCTGCCTCGGGCATGGATGTGTGTGATGTCCTTAGGTTAGTTAGGTTTAAGTAGTTCTAAGTTCTAGGGGACTGATGACCACAGATGTTAAGTCCCATAGTGCTCAGAGCCATTTGAACCATGGCAAAAAGCTGTTTTCTCTCTGGGCAGTCGCTTTGGCCAAAGTAGGTATGTTGTTGACCCAGACCTCTGAAGGGACGGTCTTCCCAGTGGGCTGGTTACCTATTTAGAACGAAAATTGCTATGGCCGTCACATTGTGTACGCCAGCCTCGGCTTTTTTCAACCTCGGCGTGCACTTGCGATTTACTTATTAGATTTGCATATCGCTTATATGAATTCATACAAAATTGACTCTACCCTATCGAGTTTGGGTTCAAATGAAGCATCTTGATGTGCAGAATACGATTGTGAGGCGGAATATGTAAGAAATGAAGGTCAGGAGACCACACCACCTTATAAAACAAAGTAACGAACACAAAACGAAATCAACTGCAACTTGCTCACACATTCCAGCAACTGGTTAATGCGTTCAGTATGGGGTGTGACCACCTCTGGCACCAATACAGGCCTGACAACGACGGAACATGTTGTGAATGATGTCATCAATCTCATGTTGATGTAATAACGCACATTCTTCTTGGAGAGCTGCACACAAGTCTTGGAGACTGGTTGGTGGATGCTGATGTGATGCAATCCGTCTCCCTAGTGCATCCCAACGTTCTCTAAGGGACTCAAATCGGGAGAGCGAGCAGGTCACGCCATGCGTACAATGTCTTCCGTTTACAACAAAAAAAAAAAAAAAAACACCAAGCACCTGTGCTCTATGAGGTCGAGCATTATCGTCCATCAATACGAAGTCTGGGCCCACAACACATCGGAACAGGATCTCCCGAGGGTACGTGACAGCAGTTATAAATCTTTCTGATTCACCTGTACACTTTGATGAAGAGATGTTCGAGTGGTCAACATAACCCCTGCCCATGCCATTAGGGATCCTCCTCGATATCTGTCTCTTTCCACAATGTTTTGATCCAGAAATTGTGTTCTACGCTCCCAACACATGCGAATCCGTCAAGAATAATTATACACATCAAACCGGGACTCATCTGTGAAAAGAATAGTGGCCCACTCTTCGACCATTCAAGTGGAATGCTGACCACTGCGCTCTATAGTCCCTTCTGTAAAGACACGCCAGAGGTAAACATACAGCACGTCTCCAAAAATAAAGGTCACTCTGATGAAGCCTTCTGTACACATTTTGCCTCGATCCAACACTTCCATGGATGCTGCGAGGACAGATGCCATTTGCAGTGCAGTACTAAGACGGTACCGTCGTGCCCTTGCAGCCAAATAATGATCCACTATTGTGGTGTCACACCTGGTCACCCCTGTCCTGGTCTCTGGGATGCAGTTTCGGTGTCTATAAACTGTCGCCTCGTCCGAGAAACAACAGAACGATTCACATTAAGCCGTCGGGCCACATCAGTTTGCGACTATCCTTCTTCCATGCTCCCTATAGTCCTCCGTAGCAGAGAGCTTGTAGGCGTCTTCTCCGTGCCACACTGCACCGTCTGTGCCTGTGTACACAGCGACTGTGGATGTGAGAGTACTCTGCAAACACTACCCCGCGGGATAGGTGCCCTGACGTGGTTGTCCGTTGATCGGAATGTCATCTTCCGTGCAGAACGCGATCGTAACGATATCTGATGACAGTATGGGTGATTATTTAGTGAATTAGAAGTTTGTTGCTTTAATCTTGGACACCAGTGTAGTACAAAGGCAGCATACACAGTGGAAGTCATGGGAAGAAGACTCAACGCACGACCATTACGGCGATGAGCCGACACTCTGTACAGCGACCTGAAGGTCCTAAGCCTTCATCCAGACATGGCCCACGAACGAACAAAGTGGGGAGAGCGAATCCATTCAGCGGGCCCTCCCAAGAGACGGGACAAACGCTAAAGAGAAAGACCTTATTTCATAACATATTATAGGATTTGACGTGTTCAATGCGTCCACCACTGATGTTGCCGTTAGATACTACCACGTTGTTTCTCTTTGTTATATTCAATATCTTACATATATACATTCAAAGAGAGATGCCTTTCGTTACACCAAGCGAAAAATTTGTCCAAGTCTTTCTGCAGTTCCTTACGGTAATCCAACGTCCCACACTCTCGTGGACACTAAAGCATTGTGAGCTAACAACGATACAGTTCTGCTGATCTTACCTTAATTATCATTCATGTTTATTCGAAATATTAGAGATCCAGTTTAAGAGAAGCCTAAAGGATTTATTGGTGGCCAACTCCTTCTACTCCACTGACGAATTTCTTAGCAGAACCAATTTAACATGCAACACATATAAGTACAATATACCTTCTGCACAATTTCAGTGCAGTAATCTGTTCATTGTAAATACGTTTGTATGTGTGTGTGTGTGTGTGTATGTAAGTACAATCTAACCTCTGCACCATTTCAGTGCATCAATGTGTTCATTGAAACTTCCCGGCAGATTAAAACTGTGTGCCGGACCGAGACTCGAACTCGGAACCTTTGCCTTTTGCGGGCAAGTGCTCTACCAACTGAGATACCCAAGCACGACTCACGCCCCGTCCTCACAGCTTTACTTCTGCCAGTACCTCGTCTTCTACCTTCCAAATTTTACAGAAGCTCTCCTGCGAACCTTGTAGAACTAGCACTCCTGGTAGAGAACTTGCCTGCGAAAGGCAAAGGTCCCGAGTTCGAGTCTCGGTCCGGCACATAGTTTTAATCTGCGCACACTCTGCTGCAGAGTGAAAATCTCATTCTGGAATGTGTTCACTGTAAATAAGTATTATAGTAGTTGTATTACACGTTTATTACCTTACAAATAAATAAATAAACTTTTTTATTTTAAATTCAGTGCATTAGTGCTGTAAAATGATTCTTTCATATAGTGTTCATTTAAAAAAATGACCACAATTCCACTTGGGACCTGTGGAATGGCACATTAGCTTATTTGTTTGAGTTGTAAATATTTGTCATGTATTATTGTTTTTCTGACATGTTTCTCCATCCTGGAGGACCTCCTCATTACGGATCAATTGGAATGAAAGTAAATCTAATCTAATCTAACCTAGTACGCTTTCCTGGGGCATACGCGGTGTTAGTTTCGTTTGGGTTCTGTTCAAAAATGTTCAAATGTGTGTGAAATCTTATGGGACTTAACTGCTAAGGTCATCAGTCCCTAAGCTTACACACTACTTAATCTAGTTATCCTAAGGACAAACACACACATCCATGCCCGAGGGAGGACTCGAACCTCCGCCGGGACCAGGCGCACAGTCCATGACTGCAGCGCCTCAGACCGCTCGGCTAATCCCGCGCGGCCACATTTTTTTTTTTTTTTTCTGAAAGCAAGTTGGTTTTATTCAGTATTCCAATGTCCATATTATTCCCCACTCTTTTAGCCACAAAATCCTATTTTTGAACTCCTTTCAGTGCGACAGCCTTACGCCACCTTGCTAGGAGGGCCTGTATATCTATATGGTACTACTCTACTGATCGACACAGGAACCAAGGCCTTGCTGCATCAATAAGCTCATCATCCATGTACCGCTTGCCGCGGTGTGCAACCTTGGTTGGGCCAAACAGATGGTAATCGGAAAGTGCGAGATCGGGGCTGTATGTGCATGAGGAAGAACAGTCCAATTAAGTTTTTTGAGCTTCTTTCGGGTTCGCAGGCTTGTATGAGGCCTTGCATTGTGTACATCTTCATCTACGTGATTACTCTGCTGTTCACAATAACGTGCCTGGCAGAGGGTTCAATGAATCACCTTCAAGCTGTCTCTGTACCGTTCCACTCTCGAACGCCACGCAGGAAAAACGAGCACTTAAATTTTTCTGTGCGAGCCCTGATTTCTCTTATTTTATCGTGATGATCATTCCTCCCTATGTAGGTGGGTGGCAACAGAATGTTTGCGCAATCGGAGGAGAAAACCGGTGATTGAAATTTCATGAGAAGATCGCGTCGCAATGAAAAATGCCTTTGTTTTAAAGATTGCCACTCCAATTCACGTATCATGTCTGTGACACTATCTCCCCTATTTCACGATAATACAAAACGAGCTGCCCTTCTTTGTACTTTTTCGATGTTATCCATCAGTCCCACCTGATGCGGATCCCACACCGCACAGCATTACTCCAGAATAGGGCGGACAAGCGTGTTGTAAGCAGTCTCTTTAGTAGACCTGTTGCACCTTCTAAGTGTTCTGCCAACGAATCGCAGTCTTTGGTTTGCTCTACCAAGAATATTACCTATGTAATCGTTTCAATTTAGGTTATTTGTAATTGTAATCCCTAAGTATTTAGTTGAATTTACAGCCTTCTGATTTGTGTGACTTATCGCGTAATCGAAATTTAGCTGATTTCTTTTAGTAATCATGTGAATAACTTCACATTTTTCCTTATTCAGGGTCAATCAGATATCTTATCTAAATCATTTTGCAAGTCGTTTTGATCATCTGATGACTTTACAAGACGGTCAATGACAGCATCATCTGCAAACAATCTATGACGGCTACTGAGATCTTCTCCCATGTCGTTAATATAGAGCAGGATCAATAGAGGACCTATAAAACTTCCTTGGGGAATGCCGATATTACTTCTGTTTTACTCGATGACTTTCCGTCTATTACTACGAACTGTGACCTTTCTGACCAGAAATCACGAATCCATTCCCACAACAGTAGGCACGCAGTTTGGTTAGAAGACGCTTGTGAGGAACGGTGTCGAAAGCCTTCTGGAAATCTAAAAATATGGAATCAATCTGACATCCCCTGTCGATAGCACTTATTAATTCCTGAGTATAAAGAGCTAGTTGTGTTTCACAAGAGTGATATTTTCTGAAACCGTGCTGACTATGTGTCACTAGATCGTTTTCTTCAAGATACTTCATAATGTTCGAATACAGTATATGTTCCAATACCCTACTGCAAATCGACGTTAGTGATATAGGCCTGTAATTCAGAGGATTACTCCTACTTCCCTTTTTGGATATTGGAGTGACTTGAGCAATTTTCCAGTCTTTAGGTACGGATCTTTCTGTGAGCGAGTTGTTGTATATAATTGCTAAATTGGAGCTATTTTATCAGCATACTCTGAGAGGAACCTGGCTGGTATACAATCTGGACCGGAGGCCTTGCCTTTATTAAGTGATTTAAGCTGCTTGGTTACTCCGAGGATATCTACTTCTATGTTTCTCATCTTGGCAGTTGTTCCTGATTGGAATTCAGGAATATTTACTTCGTCTTCTTTAGTGAAGGAGTTTCGGGAAACGGTGTTTAATAACTCTGCTTTAGTGGCACTGTCATCAGTGACTTCACCGTTGTTATCGCGCAGTGAAGTTATTTTGATTGCGTCTTGCCACTGGTGTGCTTTATGTATGACCAGAATCTCTTTGGGTTTCCTGCCCGATTTCGAGACAGAGTTTCGTTGTGGAAATTATTGAAAGCATCTCGCATTGAAGTGCGCGCTATATTTCGAACTTCCGCAAAATTTTGCCAGTCTTGGGGATTTTGCGTTCTTTTAAATTTAGCATGCTTTTTTCGCTGCTTCTGCAACAGCGATCTGACCCGTTTTGTGTACCATGGTGGATCAGTACCATCACTTATTAATTTATGTGGTATGTATCTCTCAACAGTTGGCGATACTATCTCTATGAAATCATTCCACAACATTTCTACGGTTACATGATCAGATCGGAAGGAGTGAAGACTGTCTCTTAAAACGGTGTTAAGAGCATTTTTATCAGCTTTTTTAAATAGATATACTTCGCGTTTCTTGTTGATGGTTGTAGGAGTTACGGTATTCAGCGTAGCAGCTACTGCCTTGTGGTCGCTAACTCCTGTATCATCACAATACTCACTACTTGTCCAGGCTTATTTGTTGCTAAGAGGTCAATTATGCTTTCGCAACCATTTACGCTTCGAATGGGCTCATGAACTAATGGTTCAAAATAATTTTCTGAGAAAGCATTCAGTACAATTTCGGATAAAGTGTTTAGAGAATGAAAATCGCCTCTTCAGCGGTCAATGTCGTTTCCGTAAATAGTGGTCCTGCTAAACACAGTTTGCCCTCTTCGTCCATGAAATACAGTGTGCTGTAGACAAAGTCAGCTGGGCTGATGCTGTATTACTTTACAGGGGGTGGATAAAAGTTGGAAAATACCAAACACACAATACATTACTTTGTCTAACACGGTGTAGGAAAACCGTTGAAATTCGAAACAGTTTCCAGTTGTCTCGGAATGGATGAATTCAGGATTTTAGTTGATTTTCTATCCCGCAGTCACTTGTATGCGACATCTATCATTTCGGAGTTCGTGCGATCATTAAATGGAGGGACAGTATTGATAGCTCCATCTGTATCCACCTCTATACCCCACAAGCCAACCGACGATGTACGACGGAGGATACCTTTCGTACCACAATCTGATCCCCCTTTGTCTGTTCCATTCGCGAATAGCGCGTGGGAAGAACGATTGTCGGTGGACCCTCCTATTAGCTCTAATTTCTCGAATTATCTAGATGTGGTCATTTCGCGAAACGTATGTGGAGGAAGCAGTATGCTGTTCGATTCTTCTCGGAACGTATTCTCTCGGAATGTCAACGGTTTTCCCACTGTGATGCTCAACGCCTGTCTTGTAGCGTCTACCACTGGTGTCTGCTGAGCGCCTCCTTAACGCTCTCGTGCCGACTAAATATCCCGCGACGAAACGCGCCATTCTTCATTGGATTCTCCTCTATCTCTTCTATTAATCTAACTTAGTAAGAGTCTCAGACGGATTAAAAGTGCTCAAGAATCGGTCGAACAAGTGTTTTGTAAGCTACTTCCTTCATGGATGAGTTACATTTTCTAAATATTTTTCATATGAATCTGATTCTGGCGTCTGCTTTCCCTGCTGTTTGTTTCATGCTGTCATTCCACTTTAGATCGCTCCGGATGGTTGCTACTAGGTGTTTTACGGTGGTTACAGTCGCCCGCAATTTGTCAGCAATTATGTAATTGTAAAGTAGTGGATTTCTTCTCCTATGTATATGGGTATTCCCGGAATTACCTTTACATCTGTCGATTTTGTTCCATTCTGAGCGACATTTCGAGTTCTGTCTGCAATGAAGTCTTGCATCCAGTCACTACCTGGTCCGATACTCGCACTCTGTGGTCTTCAGTTCACAGACTGGTTTGATGCAGCTCTCCATGCTACTCTATCGTGTGCAAGCTCCTTCATCTCCCAGTACCTACTGCAACCTACATCCTTCTGAATCTGTTTAGTGTATTCAACTCTTGGTCTCCCCCTACGATTTTTACCCTCCACGCTTCCCTCCAATACTAAATTGGTGATCCCTTCATGCCTCAGAACATGTCCTACCAACCGATCCCTTCTTCTAGTCAAGTTGTGCCACAAACTCCTCTTCCCTCCAATTCTATTCAATACTTCCTCATTAGTTATGTGATATATCCATCTAATCTTCAGCATTCTTCTGTAGCACCACATTTCGAAAGCTTCTATTCTCTCCTTGTCCCGACGATTTATTGTCCATGTTTCACTTCCATTCATGGCTGGTCCGCAGCTCGTGGTCGTGCGATGGCGTTCTCGCTTCCCACGCCCGGGTTCCCGGGTTCGATTCCCCGCAGGGTCAGGGATTTTCTCTGTCTCGTGATGACTGGGTGTTCTGTGATGTCCTTAGGTTAGTTAGGTTTAAGTAGTTCTAAGTTCTAGGGGACTGATGACCATAGATGTTAAGTCCCATAGTGCTCAGAGCCATTTGAACCATACATGGCTACACTCCATACAAATACTTTCAGAAACGACTTCCTGACACTTAAATCAATACTCGATGTTAACAAATTTCTCTTCTTCAGAAACGCTTTCCTTGCCATTGCCAGTCTACGTTTTATATCCTCTCTACTTCGACCATCATCAGTTATTTTGCTCCCCAAATAGCAAAACTCCTTTACTACTTTAAGTGTCTCATTTCCTAATCTAATTCCCTCAGCATCACCCGACTTAATTCGACTACATTCCATTATCCTCGTTTTGCTTTTGTTGATGTTCATCTTATACCCTCCTTTGATGACACTGTCCATTCCGTTCAACTGCTCTTCCAAGTCCTTTGCTGTCTCTGACAGAATTACAATGTCATCGGCGAACCTCAAAGTTTTTGTTTCTTCTCCATGGATTTTAATACCTACTCCAAATTTGTCTTTTGTTTGCTTCACTGCTTGCTCAATATACAGTTTGAATAACATCGGGGACAGGCTACAACCCTGTCTCACTCCCTTCCCAACCACTGCTTCCCTTTCACGCCCCTCGACTCTTATAACTGCCATTTGGTTTCTGTACAAATTGTAAATAGGATTTCGTTCCCTGTATTTTACCCCTGCCACCTTTAGAATTTGAAAGAGAGTATTCCAGTCAACGTTGTCAAAAGCTTTGTCTAAGTCTAAAAATGCTAGAAACGTAGGTTTGCCTTTCCTTAATCTATTTTCTAAGATACGTCGTAGGGTCAGTATTGCCTCACGTGTTCCAACATTTCTACGGATTCCAACTGACCTTCCCCGAGGTCGGCTTCTACCAGTTTTTCCATTCGTCTGTAAAGTATTTGTGTTAGTATTTTGCAGCCGTGGCTTATTAAACTGATAGTTCGGTAATTTTCACATCTGTCAACACCTGCTTTCTTTGGGATTGTTCTCTAAATGATAGGGCGGGACTGTAACAAATGCTTCACTGAAGTCAAGGAACACAGGATCAAGGCATCAACCTGAGCGCCGTTGTCTGCAGCGCTGTGGACCTCACGGAGGAAGAAAGCGAGCTGAATCTCACCGCCGGCCGGGGTGGCCGAGCGGTTCTAGGCGCTTCAGTCTGGAACCGCGCGACCGCTACGGTCGCAGGTTCGAATCCTGCCTCGAGCATGGGTGTGTGTGGTGTCCTTGGGTTAGTTAGGTTTAAGTAGTTCTAAGTTCTAGGGGACTGATGACCTCAGAAGTTAAGTCCTATAGTGCTCAGAGCCATTTGAACATTTGAATCTCGCCAGATATTTGTTTGTGGAATCCATATTGATTTTTACAGAGGAGATTTTCGTTCTCCAAAACCGTAATAATCTTCCTTACAACGCAAATTGACTATTTTTGAATGCGGCACCAGGTGTCCTACTAACCGTTCCCGCCTGTTGGTAAGCTTATTCCATAGACCCATGTCCTCAACTATCCTTTTATTAGCTCTTCAATTTGTATTTTGACCATCCACTTAATCCTTATCATTCTTTAATAGCATCTCATTTCAAGTGGTTCCGGTTTCTTCTTCGCAGGGTGTCTGATGATTCATGTTACACCCCCACAGAATGCTGTACCCTAAACATACACTTTCATGAACTTTTTTCTCGTTTCCAAATCAGTACCGGATACCAGCACAGCAGTTTCACTCAAGAAAGCTTTTTACACGTGTGTTAGTCTCCTTCTGACATCCTGCTTCCTTCGGCCGTCCTGTGTGAATTTGCTTTCTAAATAAGCGAACTCTTTCTATTCTTCCACTACCTTTCAAAAATGGCTCTAAACTCTATGGGACTTAACATCAGAGGTCATTAGTTCCCTAGACTTAGAACTACTTAAGCCTAACTAACCTAAGGAGGAGGATTCGAACTTACGACCGCAGCAGCAGTGCGGTTCCGGAGCGATGCGCCTAGAACCGCTCGGCCACAGCTTCCGGCCCACTACCTTTAAGCAAGTTATTATTTGCCTTTCTCCCGTTCTTTAACACCTTCATGTTTGATTTGTTTACCCTTAAGATCTTTTTTGCTGTGCTCCTGTTGTAGTTACTGCGCTGACGTTGCTTACACACCAGGAAAAACATTAGTGTTGGAACTTTTTGGACGGACTGTGTACTCCCAGATATCTTCCCCACACCAAGTCGCTCAAGTGTTTGTGACTAATGATTAGCCCAGTTCAGTGAGTGAATGCCGGTGCCGAAACTTTATGTCATCACGGTACAGCTGTGTAAGGGAACGTTCGGAGGGTGTGAAACGCCAATCACAAAGATGACAAAAGAGAAAGACAGCAGCCACCAAAACTCAGAGAGCAACGACTGGGACTCCGCTTCAGAGTTTTGTTTACGATACTCATTTACGTAAGGCATATTGTAGCAGGTATAGTGATAAGACAGATAGAAAAAGACCGATAAAGTCGTTGCACGTTATTGCCAAACTGTAAGAGTACTGCGTCACTGTAATTGGCGTCCTTTGTTCGGTTAGAGAAATGCTCACTCATTTCCGTTCTGTCAGTATCACACAACAAACGTAGCAAAGTGTCTCCATAATCTGAGATTCTTATCACAAGGCACTCATCATCAGACAACAAAAGAGGGCAGCTTATCGACAAGCTTAATGATGCCCCGCTTCCTGTCGCTGTAACACGCTACGTGGGATTCATGAGTCAGTTATCCACGTGTTCTGCTCGTGAAGTGTCCCAGCACTGAGAAAACCAAGAGTTTTGCGTACCAGAAGTAGGTGCGTCGTGGCCTTCAGTCCGAAGACTGGTTTTGATGGAGCCCTCCACACCAGTCAATCTCACCATTTCCGCACAATTACTGCAGCCTTCTTTCATTTGAACCTGTTTACTTTACTCATTCCCCGGTCTCCGGCTTTTACCCCCGACCTTTCCCTCCATCACCACTTCCCTCCATCAGCAAACTGGAGATTCCTTGGTGCCTCACGATGTGTCCTACCAGCTGACCCCTTCTTTTAGTCAAGTTGTGCCACAAATTTTTTTTTCCCCAACTGGATTAAGTATCTGCTCATTTGTTATACTATCTACTCATCTAATATTCAACATTCTTCTGTACCACAGCATTTCGAAATTTTCTATTCTCTTATTGTGTAACTTTTTACCGTCCACATTTCACTAACATAGAAGGCTACACCTCAGCCAATACTTGTACTTTTACTTTTAAAAAAACCCAGAGATTCGATTTGTATTCAGTGGTTACACATTTCTCTTTTTCAGAAAACGTTTGTCGGCATTTTACCCACCCTCTTTACTTGTATCATCGTCACGTTATACAACTGACAAGAGCCTACATACACTACTGGCCATTAAAATTGCTACACCACGAAGATGACGTGCTACAGGCGCAAAATTTAACCGACAGGAAGAAGATGCTGTGATATGCAAATGATTAGCTTTTCAGAGCATTCACACAAGGTTGGCGCCGGTGGCGACGCCTACAACGTGCTGATATGAGGGAAGTTTTCAAGCGATTTCTCATACAAAAACAGCAGTTGACTGGCGTTGCCTGGTGAAACGTTGTCGTGATGCCTCGTGTAAGGAGGAAAAATGCGTACCATCAAGATTCCGACTTTGATAAAGGTCGGATTGTAGCCTATCGCGAATGCGGTTTATCGTATCGCGACATTGCTGCTCGCGTTGGTCGAGATCCAATGACTGTTAGCAGAATATGGAATCGGTGGGTTCAGGAGAGTAATAGGGAACGCCGTGCTGGATCACAAAAGCCTCGTATCACTAGCAGTCGAAATGACAGGCATCTTATCCGCATGACTGTAACGGATCGTGCAGCCACGTCTCGATCCCTGAGTCAGCAGATGGGGACGTTTGCAAAACAACAACCATCTGCACGAACAATTCGACGACGTTTGCAGCAGCATGGACTATCATCTCGGAGACCATGGCTGCGGTTACCATTGACGCTGCATCACAGACAGGAGCGGCTGCAGTGGTGTACTCAACGACGAAGCTGGGTGCACGAATGGCAAAACGTCATTTTTTCGGATGAATCCAGGTTCTTTTTACTGCATCATGATGGTCGCATTCGTGTTTGGCGACATCGCGGTGAACGCACATTGGAAGCGTGTATTCGTCATTGCCATACTGCTGTATCACCCGGCGTGATGGTATGGGGTGCCATTGGTTACACGTTTCGGTCACCTCTTGTTCGCATTGACGGCACTTTGAACCGTGGACGTTACATTTCAGATGTGTTGCGACCCATCGCTCTACCCTTCGTTCGATCCCTGCGAAATCTTACATTTCAGCAGGATAACGCACGACCGCATGTTCAGGTCCTGTACGGGCCTTTCTGGATACAGAAAATGTTCGACTGCTGCCCTCGCCAGCACATTCTCCAGATCTATCACCAACTGAGAACGTCTGGTCAATGGTGGCCGAGCAACTAGCTCGTCACAATACGCCAGTCACTACTCTTGATCATCTCTGGTATCCTGTTGAAGCTGCATGGTCAGCTGTACCTGTACACGCCATCCAAGCTCTGTTTGACTCAAGGCCCAGGCGTGTCAAGGCCGTTATTATGGCCAGAGGTGGTTGTTCTGGGTACTGATTTCTCAGGATCTATGCACCCAAATTGCGTGAAAATGTAATCACATGTCATTTCTAGTATAATATATTTAGCCAATTTTCGTGAAATGTCAAAACTATGCAGTCATTCACCGCGACACTAACGTGAGTTGCCGCTCCTCTCCCCCTCCCTACATATCTCAATTTCTAAGTAACTTCTTGAGAAGCTGAAACATCTACAACCTTTAGTATAAAACCCCCTCCTTGTCCACATCCTAAAGCCCCAAAGGATGTCGGTCAACTAACGTTTCATCCTCTGCTATTTGGCGTCATGCAGATCGGTATGAAGTAGCGTGTGATCAGCACATCGCTCTTCCGACAGTTTCGTCAACTTTTCAAGTGTTACAGCCGCTACTTTTCGTTCAGGTAGCTTCTGAATTGGCATCACGAGGTCTAGTGCACCCTGTACCAGTCCTCTCATCAAGGAAAAATCCTTGGCAGTACCGCGAATCGAACAGGGGTCCTCTGCATAGCAATTATCTACGCTTACCACTCAGCTACGGGGACAGACAAAATGTTTATCATACCATTTTCTAATTCCTTCAGTATCGTAAAATTTAATTCAGTTACAGTCCGTTAACCTAGCTCCGCTTTTATTGATGCTCATTTTACAACCTTATTTCACGACACTGTCCATTCCATTCAACTGCTCATCCAAATCCTTTATCGTCCCTGGCAGAATTACGATGTCCATGACAAAACTTTCTAATTCTCCTCTTTTTCCAAATATCTCCGTAGTTTCCTTTACAGCGACTGTATGATTGTTTCGTACTCCCTTCTCAATTACTACCACGTTTTCATGGCCTTCAGGAAAGAGGAAGAAATGATAGCAGTACCAGAAACGTCCTCCGCCACACACCGAAAAGTGCCTTGCGGACTGTAGATGCAGATTTAGCAGAATGCGAGAGACTGAGACTGCGACGCCTCAAAACACTAGCAGTGAAAAGGAACAGAGCTCTGCCTTTCAGACAGTCTGGGCGAAGAAGTGATGCGCCGCATCATCAGCAACAGCTGTGGGCTCCACAGCGGAGATACTCTACTCATTCCAAACACGTTGGCGTTCCTATGATGAACGCTGGACTCACTTCGTATTTTAGACCCACCCCGACTGATAAAATACTGTAGAGGGTGTTCCACGTCACTGCGTACTAACGGGAAGTGCGCAGAACGTTTGGCACAGAGATGCTGCCCAGTCACATTAAGGGGGGTATGACGTCAAACGGGCCGACTTGGAGCAGGAGAGGCTCCACAGGACATTTTAAATTTCATCACTTTTTCACTTACTAATGGCAGCATTTATTGCTATAGGTACACTTTTCTTCATAAGTAAGAGAGATTCTTCCATGAATTTTGCACAGCATACAAACCATACTTAAAGGTGTATGAAACTCTAGAATTTCCCAAATCTTTAAAAAACTATGGTAAAAATTGAGGTAATTAACTATAAAATTTGTGTTTTTTCTAAATATGAACTTTAAAATATAGCAGCTCATTCGTTTTTTCATAAATTAAAAAAATTCTAGAGTTTCATACACCTATAAGTATGGTATGTATGCTGTGTAAAATTCATCGAAGAATCTCTCTAACTCATGAAGAAAAGTGTACCTATAGCAACAAATGCAGCCATTAGTAAGTGAAAAAAGATGAAATTTCACATGTAAAAAAAATTGTCATGTTTTCGAAGTTTCACTGCAATGAGTGTGAATCCTGAATCCTTCGTGGTGATGCTGACAAAGTTTTATGAATTTATTTGTAAAAGTATAGACACTGAAAACTTAAATGTCCTTTGATGCCTCTCCTGCTCCAAGTCGACCCGTTTGACGTCCTACTCCCCTTAATGTAACCACCTGTCAAAATGCTGAATAACTGCCTTTTGCTGTGTGGACTGCTGCAAAACATGCAGGAAGAGAGTGAGTGAGGTTCAGGAAGATACCGATAGGGACGTGGAGTCACGCCCACCCCAGTGCTGTGGCCATCTGCGCAAACTTTCTCTGGTGGTCATCCATGGCGCCTCATTAATTTATCCTCCTCTTATTAATCTATTTGCGTAGTGTGGTACCCATGTTTTCATGCTTGACTGGACCACCTCTATCAATTAACATTTCAGTAAGCGGTTTCCATTTGCGCGACATTATCATCAGCATGATCATATGGGGTGCTTCCCTGTTCTGTAGGTCACCAGAGATCGGACTATAGCATCTAGGGGTATGCTAAACAGTACAACTGACAGCCCACGTAATATCCTGGCTAATGTGCGTATCTTAAGGTAACAAACAGGGAACTAATAAATTACTACGAACTTTGGTTTCCGTCACTATAATATCAAGAGGCACTGAGTTTGAATGCTCATTTGTGTTGCGTCGATAGTTCGCACGGCAGACATTTTTTCATTAATGTATTATGAGATGGAACTTCGGCGTATGGTCAAGTCACGTGAGTGCATGACCTGGCTTTTAGGAACTGGGTCTGCCTTTTGGAGCCGAAATTTGCCAGCTGCCGGGAATGTAACTGCGATCTAACCCACACAAAGAACCCCTTTGGTGCAAGGCCCAAGTTTAATCTTTTGTAAGAGTCATTTGAAAGTGTTGTGTTAACAATTCTGACAGGAAAAGTATTAGCTGCTAATGACTCATCAGTGCATCAGGAGGGTGACAGAAAATGAGTGTCCGGAAGGTGCAGAGATCAACATCCGTGGTTCAAGAAACGTTCAAAACAAACCATTAACTTGCACCATGAACACTGAACAAAAAATGGCGCGTCACAGTGATCACAAAGAGTCCTACGCCAAACTCCTTGGGAGTTACAAACCGTGCAAGACGTTCAGCTAGGAATTCACTCTTAAAGAATGCTTATAGAATCATATTGGTGTACGGGGTTATGAGACCAAATAGAATGTGATGACATGCAACCGAATCCGAGATGGTCTGTCGTGGAGCTTATCGTGAAACTGGCTATCCTTTAAGCCGGAGCTGCAGATAGTGCGATAATATCTTTTATAGGCACAGGAAAAACAATCAGCCGGAGGCTGAATTTGTCCAGTGGTTCCAGGTGGTATGAACTGCAATGTCACTTTCTTTGCCAGATACTCCGTTATTTCCGGATGTATCCGTTTTTTGTCTAATTGTGGTACTTAATTTTTTCTTTCATCGGAGTCCCAAATAAACCTTTTTTACAAAAAAAAAAAAAAAAGTTCATATTCATGCACATACCTTCCAGAATTTCAGGAGAACTTTAAACGCTTGAGAACCAAACGCGTCTATTTGCATGGACATGTGTATAATAAATGTTCATGGTGGTTAAAGATATGAGTTGATAACACTTCCAACCAGCCACTTCTTGAGAATAAATACATAGCGGCTAGCGTCAAACTATATCCTCCATACTCCTTACTCTGCTTGAGACTTATCGGTACAGTTTGGTAGGCTTCGTGACTATAACGTGTTGTTTTCAACTGGTGTCAATCGTAGTGATACAACAGTTATTGTACTGCAAAATGTTTTATGTAATCATATTCCTTATTAACGTCCCTACAATGCACTTTCGGGAAACATTGTTACGTCCGTATGCCATTTCTACCGGAGAATGTGCTCGGTTATGTGGATTAGGCGTTGGTAACAGCGTACAAGAGAGAGAGAGAGAGAGAGAGAAAAATACTTCCCCCTTTTCATTCTCGTCGCCTTGCACCGTCCCTTCCTTTTCGCATGTCAAGGGCAGGGCTGTGCGCGCAGATTGCAGCAGCCACAAACCATTGTTGCGTAGCCTGTTATGATTATAAGCGTTATTGTCAGTATTGACAGTTTTCGTTCACCTGTAGACAGAGCGAGACACATTTCCGATTTACTGATTTTCTTGCGAGACTATCTGGGAAGTACACATTCTCGTACTTTCACTATCAGTATTAAAGGAGGTAATTTACGTACCAGTGTAGTATAATGACTGTTTTAATTAGTTTCGAAGAAAAACTGAAATCTAAACACGCTCAAGTGTATCTGAAGATTTCTTGGGTTAAACCCGGACTAAACAAATATCGGGCGTTTTGTGCTTTATGCGGAAAGGATATTAGCATTTCTCACGGCGGACAAAATGACTTGCACCAACACGCAGAATGTAAGGAACATGCATTAAAAGAAAAATGCAGCGTTGAATCGAAGAAACCGCAGAATTATTTCGTAAGTAAAAAGAATAAAACGGAGCATCATAATGTCGCTTCAAGTGAATAATGCAGTGAAACACTGCCACAATTGCTCCAGCTTGGACTTGGGAAATAAGCTTGTTTCACACATTTTCGAATATTCTGCGGCGGCTTCAAAGGTTTCTTGTGAACGAACAAAAGCGGAAATGGTGAAGAAAGTGCTGGCTCCTAAAAGTGTGAATGACTTTGTAGACATTTAAGAGGCTCAGAAAAACCTCTACCTTTGTTCATTGGCAACAGATGTATCACTTAACAGCAACAGAAAGGTGTTTCCTTTTTGCACTCGATATTTTGCCCCACTGAAACGAGTACAAAACAAACTTCAGACTTTCTCTGAAAATGCTGATGAAACCTCTCCTGAAGTGACTGATTTGCTAATGTGAAGTTTAGATATCGACAAGTTGAGTGTAAATAAGGTTTCTTCACACAGTGCTGATAATACAAGCGTTAATTTTGACATGAATAAATCAGTTTTTCAGTCATTTCTCAATAAGAATAAATATATTATAAAGACAAATTGCATTAATCATATACCTCTCAATGCAATTAAGAAAGTGACTGATAAATTAGAGCCGGCCGAAGTGGCCGTGCGGTTAAAGGCGCTGTAGTCTGGAACCGCAAGACCGCTACGGTCGCAGGTTCGAATCCTGCCTCGGGCATGGATGTTTGTGATGTCTTTAGGTTAGTTAGGTTTAACTAGTTCTAAATTCTAGGGGACTAATGACCTCAGCAGTTGAGTCCCATAGTGCTCAGAGCCATTTGAACCATTTTTGATAAATTAGATATCGATAGCTCTACAAATTTATAATCATTTCACGGCTTCTGCAAAAAGAAGGGAGGAACTGAAATTTTTTTCCAGGTCGTTGAAGTAGAATGGACAGAGATACTGATAAATGTTCCCACAACATGACTTTGTTTGACTACAGTTGTGAACAGGATTACTCTAAACTAGGATGCCATCGAGAGCTATTTCCAAAGTATTGATGAGTGTCCAAAATTTTTAGGTCAGATTTCCTGAATGAAAGCTCTGAGCAAGACTTCGTACCAGAACTATACCTCCATTTTGTGACCAACGTTGGAAATTTGTTGGATACAGTTAAAAGAACATTAGAAGGTTGTGATGTGTCGTGGAGATCTTTAAACAAATGTATTTTCTAACTGATAAGCTTAAACAGAGGTTGAAAGGTGGTTTTATGGCTGCAAGGCATAGGAACTCTTGGATGGTTTATCTCCTTGCTTACGAAAACAAGTTTCAGCCAAGTTCAGTGGCTTACTCTACTTTATTTCAGTATCTGGAAAAAGATTTGACATTACCGCCAATAATCGGTATGGATGCTTAGCTGGTTTTTACTTGCAGTATGAAATTGAATTTAAAGACTGAAACTCCTGTGGAAATCCTTAACCTGAGAGATCACGTTTGTGTTGACAGCTTGTATGAAGAATTCTCTGAATTCAAGACTAACTTACTTGAAACTGTGAACATGGATGTCAGTGATTTATCGAAGTTTCTTTTCAGCTGTGCCAGAACATAAAATGCCAAATATTTATAAGATAGTGGGATTCTTGTTCAGTGCACAATGTTCTAATGCTTTTGTGGAAAGAGTATTATCATTAATGAATAACAAATGGATTGAGACAAGAAACAGATGTATTACAGAACTCATGGAGGAAGAACTCCAAATTATAGTGAATTTAGTCAGTCGTGTAACGAATTTTTTTGAATATGTAAAACAAGATTTTACATTACTGAAAGATGTGAAAATAATTTTTCGTATTTGCAAATAAATCTTATCATTATAGCATGTAGAAAGATTTAGTATGTACTAATTTTTATCTCTCAAAGATTCTAGAAAACTGAAAATACTCCAGTTTCTTACCTCCAAAAGTGGAGTAGCTTTGAAAATGTTCCGTTTTTCCTCAAAAAATCTGGCAACCTTACTGACAGAAGAATTAAGTTGGTTAGCCATGGTACTGCGCAAGTTAAAACTGTGCCAACCATAGATAATGAGTAAGAGGAAATCAGTGAGGGGAAGATATAACGACCGAGTTTTAAATATTTTTGAAACAAATCAAGGGGGTAGGTTGAGAAACTAAAGAATGGAATAAGGAATTAGATTAAGGTAACACCGAAATCAACCAAAATGTTGACACTGGGATCAAAAGGACAAGTAGTACTATGCAGGCTCAGAATACTGTTACAGAACAAAGAAGTAATGATATTTGTTAAATGAAAGATGAGCAAATTAAAATTGATAAAGCATGTAATAATACACATGAACAACAGCTGAGCGAATCAGTTAATGTTAAAACTAATCAGGATGTACTTAGCCAGAAGGTTTTAAATGTAAAATCCTCTAGTAAAGACAACATAAGTGCGGTGCAAAGTAAATTGAGATAAATTGAACAGAAGGTAGAAATGTTTCCTGAAATAAACTAAGTAACTAAACAATAACATAAAAGAGAAGCTGAAAGTAAACAAAGATCAGAGACAGGGCACGAACAAGAAAGGAAGGAAGGTCATGTTCGTGTCAATGATTCAGTATGTTATATTAATGCATTCAAATTCAAGGATTTCTCTGTTGAAGGGAACTTACACCCAGTTGCGTTCATTCAACAGTGTGAGGGCATTACTCCTGAACAAGGCCACACCAACAGACAATTACGTGGGTGGCTAGCAAATTTGAAGGAGATGTAATATCATGGGGTACAGGAGTCCTTAACACATGCAAAATATACAGGGTGGTGCATTGATCGTGACTGGGCCAAGTATCTCACGAAATAAGCGTCAAACGGAAAAACTACAAAGAACGAAACTTGTCTAGCTTGAAGGGGGAAATCAGATGGCGCTATGGTTGGCCCGCTAGATGGCGCTGCCATAGGTCAAACGGATATCGGTTGGCCCGCTAGATGGCGCTGCCATAGGTCAAACGGATATCAAATGCGTTTTTTTAAATAGGAACCTCCATTTTTATTACATATTCGTGTAGTACGTAAAGAAATACGAATGTTTTAGTTGGACCGCTTTTTTCGCTTTGTAATAGTCACAAATATATGGCTCACAATTTTAGACGAACAGTTGGTAACAGGCACGATTTTTAAATTAAAATACAGAACGAAGGTACGTTTGTACATTTTATCTCGGTTGTTCCAATGTGATACATGTACCTTTGTGAACTTATCATTTCTGAGAACGCATGCTGTTACAGCGTGCAGCGTGATTACCTGTAAATACCCCCCCCCTCCCCCCCCCCCCCCTGAACCATGGACCTTGCCGTTGGTGGGGAGGCTTGCGTGCCTCAACGATACAGATAGCTGTACCGTAGGTGCAACCACAACGCAGGGGTATCTGTTGAGAGGCCAGACAAACGTGTGGTTCCTGAAGAGGGCCAGCAGCATTTTCAGTAGTTGCAAGGGCAACAATCTGGATGATTGACTGATGTGGCCTTGTAACACTAACCAAAACGGCCTTGCTGTTGTGGTACTGCGAACGGCTGAAAGCAAGGGGAAACTACAGCCACAATTTTTCCCAAGGGCATGCAGCTTTACTGTATGATTAAATGATGATGGCGTCCTCTTGGGTAAAATATTCCGGAGGTAAAATAGTCCCCCATTCGGATCTCCGGGCGGGGACTACTCAAGAGGACGTCGTTATCATGAGAGAGAAAACTGGCGTTCTACGGATCGGAGCGTGGAATGTCAGATCCCTTAATCGGGCAGGTGGGTTAGAAAATTTAAAAAGGGAAATGGATAGGTTAAAGTAGATATAGTGGTAATTTGTGAAGTTCGGTGGCAGGAGGAACAACACTTTTGGTCAGGTGAATACAGGGTTATAAATACAAAATCAAATAGGGGTAATGCAGGAGTAGGTTTAATAATGAATAAAAAAAATAGGAGTGCGGGTAAGCTACTACAAACAGCATAGTGAACGCATTATTGTGGCCAAGATAGACACCAATTCCACACCTACTACAGTATTACAAGTTTATATGCCAACTAGCTCTGCAGATGATGAAGAAATTGATGAAATGTATGATGAGATAAAAGAAATTATTCAGGTAGTGAAGAGAGACGAAAATTTAATAGTCGTGGGTGACTGGAATTCGAAAGTAGGAAAAGGAAGAGAAGGAAACGTAGTAGGTGAATATGGATTGGGGCTAAGAAATGAAAGAGGAAACCACCTGGTAGAATTTTGCACAGAGCATAACTTAATCATAGCTAACACTTGGTTCAAGAATCATGAAAGAAGGTTGTATACATGGAAGAACCCTGGAGATACTAAAAGGTTTCAGATAGTTTATGTAATGGTAAGACAGAAATTTAGGCACCAGGTTTTAAATTGTAAGACATTTCCAGAGGCAGATGTGGACTCTGACCACAATCTATTGGTTATGAGCTGTAGATTAAAACTGAAGAAACTGCAAAAAGGTGGGAATTTAAGGAGATGGGACCTGGTTAAACTGAAAGAACCAGAGGTTGCACAGCTTCAGGAAGAGCATAAGGGAACAATTGACAGGAATGGCGGAAAGAAATACAGTAGAAGAAGAATGGGTAGCTTTGAGGAATGAAATAGTGAAGGCAGCAGAGGATCAAGTAGGTAAAAAGACGAAGACTAGTAGAAACTCTTGGGTAACAGAAGAGATACTGAATTTAATTGATGAAAGGAGAAGATGCAAAAATGCAGTAAGTGAAGCAGGCAAAAAGGAATACAAACGTCTCAAAAATGAGATCGACAGGAAGTGCAAAATGGCTAAGCAGGGATGGCTAGAGGACAAATGTAAGGATGTAGAGGCTTATCTCACTAGGGGTAAGATAGATACTGCCTACAGGAAAACTAAAGAGACCTTTGGAGAAAAGAGAACCACTTGCATGAATATCAAGAGCTCAGATGGAAGCCCAGTTCCAAGCAAAGAAGGAAAAGCAGAAAGGTGGAAGGAGTATATAGAGGGTCTATACAGGGGCGATGTTCTTGAGGACAATATTATGGAAATGGAAGAGGAGGTAGATGAAGATGATATGGGAGATAAGATACTTCGTGAAGAGTTTGACAGAGCACTGAAAGACCTAAGTCGAAACAAGGCCCCGGGAGTAGACAACATTCCATTAGAACTACTCACAGCCTTGGGAGAGCCAGGCCCAACAAAACTCTACCATCTGGTGAGCAAGATGTATGAGACAGGCGAAATACCCTCTGACTTCAAGAAGAATATAGTAATTCCAATCCCAAAGAAAGCAGGTGTTGACAGATGTGAAAATTAGCGAACTATCAGTTTAATAAGTCACACCTGCAAAATACTAACGAGAATTCTTTACAAACGAATGGAAAAAAACTGGTAGAAGCTGACCTCGGGGAAGATCAGTTTGGATTCCGTAGAAATGTTGGAACACGTGAGGCAATACTGACCCTACGACTTATCTTAGAAGAAAGATTAAGGAAAGACAAACCTACGTTTTTAGCATTTGTAGACTTAGAGATAGCTTTTGACAATGTTGACTGGAATACTCTCTTTCAAATTCTGAAGGTGGCAGGGGTAAAATACAGGGACCGAAAGGCTATTTACAATTTGTACAGAAACCAGATGGCAGTTATAAGAGTCGAGGGGCATGAAAGGGAAGCAGTGGTTGGGAAGGGAGTGAGACAGGGTTGTAGCCTCTCCCCAATGTTGTTCAATCTGTATATTGATCAAGAAGTAAAGGAAACAAAAGAAAAGTTCGGAGTAGGTATCAAAATCCATGGAGAATTGTCAGAGACTGCAAAGGACTTGGAAGAGCAGTTGAACGGAATGGACAGTGTCTTGAAAGGAGGGTATAAGATGAACATCAACAAAAGCAAAACGAGGATAATGGAATGTAGTCGAATTAAATCGGGTGATGCTGAAGGAATTAGATTAGGAAATGAGATGGGGAGCAAAATAACTGATGATGGTCGAAGTAGAGAGGATATAAAATGTAGACTGGCAATGACAAGGAAAGCGTTTATGAAGAAGAGAAATTTGTTAACATCGAGTATAGATTTAAGTGTCAGGAAGTCGTTTCTGAAAGTATTCGTATGGAGTGTAGCCATGTATGGAAGTGAAACATGGACGATAAATAGTTTGGACAAGAAGAGAATAGAAGCTTTCGAAATGTGGTGCTACAGAAGAATGCTGAAGATTAGATGGGTAGATTACGTAACTAATGAGGAGGTATTGAATGGAATTGGGGAGAAGAGGAGTTTGTGCCACAACTTGACTAGAAGAAGGGATCGGTTGGTAGGACATGTTCTGAGGCATCAAGGAATCACCAATTTGGTACTGGAGGGCAGCGTGGAGGGTAAAAATCGTAGAGGGTGACCAAGAGATGAATACACTAAGCAGATTCAGAAGGATGTAGGCTGCAATAGGTACCGGGAGATGAAGAAGCTTTCACAGGATAGAGTAGCATGGAGAGCTGCATCAAGCCAGTCTCAGGACTGAAGACCACAATAACAACAACAATGCAAAAGATGCTCAAAATGATGTCCGTCAACCTCAATGCGTTTGGCAATTTGTGTAACGACATTCCTTTCAACCGCGAGTCGTTCGCCTTCCGTAATGTTCGCACATGCATTGACAATGCGCTGCCGCATGGTGCCAGGCGTTGTCGGTGGATCACGATAGCAAATATCCTTCAACTTTCCCCACAGAGATAAATCCGGGAACGTCAGATCCGGTGAACGTGCGGTCCATGATATGGTGCTTCGACGACCAATCCACCTGTCATGAAATACGCTATTCAATATTGCTTCAACCGCATGCGAGCCGGACATTCATCGTGTTGGAAGTACATCGCCATTCTGTCATGTAGTGAAACATCTTGTAGTAGCATCGGTAGAACATTACGTAGGAAATCGGCGTACATTGCTCCATTAAGATTGCCATCGATAAAATGGGGGCCAATTATCCTTCCTCCCATAATGCCGCACCATACATTAACCCGCCAAGGTCGCTGATGTTCCACTTGTCGCAGCCACCGTGGATTTTCCGTTGCTCAATAGTGCATATTACGCGGGTTTACGTTACCGCTGTTCGTGAATGACGTTTCCTCGCTCAATAGAACGCGTGCAAAAAATCTGCCATCGTCCCGTAATTTCTCTTGTGCCCAGTAGCAGAGCTGTACACGACATTCATAGTCGTCGCAATGCAATTCCTGGTGCGTATAAATATGGTACGGGTGCAATCGATGTTGATGTAGCATTCTCAACACCGACGTTTTTGAGATTCCCGATTCTCGCGCGATTTGTCTGCTACTGATGTGCGGATTAGCCGCGGCAGCAGCTAAAACACGTACTTGGGCATCATCATTTGTTGCCGGTCGTGGTTGACGTTTCACATTTGGCTGAACACTTCCTGTTTCCTTAAATAACGTAACTATTCGGCGTACGGTCCGGACACTTGGATGATGTCGCCCAGTATATCGAGAAGCATACAAAGCAAACGCCCGTTGGGCATTTTGATCACAATAGCCATACATCAACACGATATCGACCTTTTCCGCGATTGGTAAACGGTCCATTTTAAGACGGGTAATGTATCACGAAGCAAATACCGTCCGCACTGGTGGAATGTTATGTGATACCACGTACTTATACGTTTGTGACTATTACAGCGCCATCTGTCACAAAGCGAAAAAAGTGGACCAACCAAAACATTCATATTTCTGTACGTACTAAACGAATATGTAATAAAAATGGGGGTTCCTATTTTAAAAAACGCAGTTGATATCCGTTTGGCCTATGTGAGTGCCATCTAGCGGGCCAACTATAGCGCCATCTGGTTTCCCCCTTCAAGCTAGACGAGTTTCGTTCTTTGTAGTTTTTTCGTTTGATGCTTATTTCTTGAGATATTTGGCCCGTTCACTATCAATGGACCACCCTGTATAATGACTTCGTACAAGCATTCTTGAATCAATACTGGTCTAGGAGCACACAAAACAGAGAGACACGTGAAGCATTTGTGAACGATATGGTTTGATGGTGAAAAAGTCATTATACCACAAACGGGTAACACGTCTGCGTGACCGAGGGCTCTAACGCACGCTTGAGGGCAAGCTTATTCGAATCCTGATGGTGGAAAAAATGTTCACTGCCAGTGTTGGGCCGGCAATAGGAGGAGAGGTAGCGGCATAGAGTCCCTTGTCACCAGACTTTGTGCCAGTGTCCTGATTTAAATAGCGAACCTCTCTGCAGTGTCTCATGAAGTGAGGGAATGTGGCCCTTTTGATGGTGATCAGCCCACTGGATGGGGACGTCAAGCTTGGCTGCCCACTTGGTGCTAGTGCGAGGAGTGGTTTATATGCTGGCACCAGCTTTCATTCTCTCCTTTCTATCGTCATCATACAGCACAAACATTATTCTACACTCCATACTCACACAGACGCAATACATGTAGTATTAAAAAAAGTTGTAATGGAGCACATTGCAAATAAACAAAAAACAACAACGGATAGGAGTAAGGTACTAGAAGCCTCTGTACTGAAGTTCAAACGTGAAGGTATCAATAAACATAGACTTGTTCTGTCAGAGGCTACTAGCAAGAAAAGGGCAAAGGTACACTGCATTTGTCTATATGGAACGAAGCTATCAGTTCAGTTCTAAGAAGCATCACGTTGGGGTAGGTTATGTAGATGAATTTGAGAAGGTTGTGAATGGAGTACTTCATTCTACCACGGACGTCCCGCCACAACAATTATTAGGTGAAATGTCAATCAATTGTTGGACATCAAAAAATATTATAAATAAAATACTTCAGGAGGCAATTGCGTTCTTTGCTTTGCCAGGTGGCGTAATTGACGATTACCAGGTGCCTGCGTTAGGGGACAGCATTATTTCATTTTTCCTTCAAGCTGTTACTTCTTCCACTTCGATCACTCTGGACTAAATGTGTCACTTTAGTCTTCTTCGCTTTCAAAAGAGCTTAAAAGCTAAGATGAAAACACAATACACTGGATACGACCAAAACACATAAGCAACAATTAAATGATCCCAAGTAACGCAGCAGAACAAACATCTGCAAATCACAGGTGAAAATAAATAAACGAAGAATATTTGACAGTACTTGGATAGGCCAAAGTACATGGAACCATAGATCTGAAGACAAGAGAACAAAAACTAAAGTTGCATAAAGAAACATACTGTATTTAAGCCCAACATGTAAAACAACAAGCGGTGACAGCAAATTGTACAGCAGGAGAAAAAAAACAATGCGTTTTGGGTAGATCTTCAGTGCGTCGCTGCCTTCAAATAGCCTACTCTCATAACACGCAAGTTACAAGAATTCTTTTGCCACGAATACGATGTTTCTAATTAATTTCACACAACTAACAACTGGTTTTCCAGTGATTCTCAATTTGCTGGCGCTCAGAATCGGCATATATACATATAGGCTTCAAATGAACGCCAATATGGCGCCTCACAACTCTGTACTGGAGACGCAGCGCGTGTTACGTAGGTGGCGTTGTGCCATCTCACTGGTCATCGCTCAGACGCACACGCACGCTAAGAATATCTGACATTCCAGATATTGTTCTGTACGTTCGGAAAGACGCCCGAACGTGCTATTCCACGCTATGACGTCAGAAACTCGGCACGCTCAAGGCTCAACGTTCGGATGCACGGTCCGTGTGCCGACGGACGCCAAACGCTCATTTCCATTACCAGACTGACACACGTTTTGCAGTTAAACTGCGTTGGATAACCACGAGAGTGCTCCTGCTGTCATACGAAATCGCACTCCATACCAGAAAACCAGGTATAAGTCCTGGGTGTCAAGCCCGCAGATAGAATGGTTGCAGGCCCTCATCTGGCCTCCTAATCAACACACGGCCATCACTGGCACCGAGACAGAACCAGATTTCATCAGAAAACACAACAAACCTCCACTCTGCCCTCCAACGAGCTCTCGCTTGACGCACTTTAGTAGGAAACGGCGGTGGTGTGGAGTCAGTGAAGTGCACACTACAGGGCGTCGGTCTCGGAGCTGTCCTTGAAGCAGCCAGTTTATAACAGTTCGCTTTGTCACTGTAGTGCCAAGTGCCGCTCAAATTGCTGCTGGAGATACAGTACGATGCGCCCGAGCCACACGCCGAACACGATGGTCTTCCCTCTCAGTGGTGCCACGTGGCCTTCGGGAACCCGGTCTTCTTGCGACAGTAGATTCTCGCGAGCACGGCTGCCAACAACCATGTATAGTGGTTACATTCCTGCCAAGTCTTTCTGCAATATCGCAGAAGAAACGTCCAGTCTCAAAGGTAACTAACGCTCACGGCCGTATTTAAAGCAATCCTGATATGCATTGCTAGTGCCACTCTTATACGACTGTCGCGAGATTTGAATATACATCATGTTTCAGATGTAAATGCCAACCAATTTTTATTTACGTCGCACAACTCTTGCCTGGTGTTCCGATTTTTCTCCACCATATGCATATGACGTAATCAGTGGTGTGAGGTACCATTTCGTGGGGAAGACCGCCAGAATTGTAGTCTATCAATATGATAGGTGGCGCACCAAAATGCTAATTTTCTGTCATTAATATTTTAGTAACTGTGAATTAAACTTGCTTAATATTGTGGAAAAGGTGTCTCATTTCAATAATCAGGTCTACTTGTAAAACTAAAAACAAAAGATAAGCAAAAAGGCAGAGATCTTTGTGCGCTGGTCGGTCGTTGTCGGTGGGTCTGTCGAGTGTCTCACGTCGTCTACTATAATTTTTTGTTGATGGCCCAATCGGGCTTAACCGACATCTGTTTCATGCTTAGCCAATGGCGTAATCGAGATGCGGTACGGAGAGACATATGGTCAGTATACCACTCTCTGTGGCCGGCCGGAGTTGCCGAGAGGTTCTAGGCGCTACAGTCTGCTACGGTCGCAGGTTCGAATCCTACCTCGGGCATGGGTGTGTGTGATGTCCTTAGGTTAGTTAGATTTAAGTAGTTCTAAGTTCTAGGGGACTGATGGCCTCAGCAGTTAAGTCCCATAGTGCTCAGAACCATTTGAACCATTTTGAACTCTCTGTGCCATGCTTAGTCAATGGCGTAATCTGGATGCGGTAAGGAGAGACGTATGGTCAGCATACCACTCTCTCGGCCGTCACCCTTGGTAATCAGTTGGCATTACGAGACTGAGTGCATCCCGTTCTTGACCTCTAACCAAGGAAAAATCACAATCAGTACCGAGAATGGAAACCGGCTCCCTCGCATGACAATCAGCGGCACTGACCCCTTAGTTACTGAGGCGAATCGTAATTTCGTAACAGCAAGTTAAATACTTGAACTTTTTGACGAATAAAATTCTTCTGTGTGTTGTACCGCGTGATTGTATAAAATATTTTAATTGCAAACTTAAAACCAAAGGCTGCGACCTACCGGAGTTGTGGCTGCCAGCTATCCCAGTCCAACCGGCCGCGAACGGCCGTTGGGGCAGAAGTCTCACCGGGCAGCATAAACAAACAGCTATAAGGAAAACTGCCAGTGCATTTCCACGCACAGCAGGAATAAAACGTGCCGACCCATAAGCCAAGCGCTGATTTGCAGACTGTCGCCAATCACTGACAAGCCGGCTAGCCGACTAGCAGCTTCTTTCCTACCCTCCCCCTTCCGTCTATCCTGTTATATTGTAGAGCCAACAACCAGAAGAATTTTATTCATCATGTCACTAGCCGAGGAAGCCTACGTATTTATGTCACTTTAACTTTTTGCTGGACCGTGAATATTGTTTGAGATCACAAGTTAAACATTTTAAATGCCAATAGACTGCGTTTTCAGTGACTGATTTTGGGCGACTATACGAACTTTAACCCTGTTTGTGGGATATAAGATAGCTGTGAATTGTAATTATTGCTGCAGTTGATTTGTGTGTATTCAAGATAACAAACTTCAATTTTACATCGAAAGGAATTGTGGTAAACAGAGCTTTCAGTCTTTGAATGTTTGCTGTTGATCGTCGTCAATTGTTGCCCAGTTAAATGAATTTTGTTCACATACGCTCCTTTATTCAGTGCTCTGCCCGTACTGTGGAATGCTAAAAATTTAACTAATAATTAACATCATTATTTAATTGTTTTTCCTTCGGCTTCAAAAATTTATGTGAGTCCACAATTCACACTTGTGTGAACATTATCTAGTAAACATTTATTTGATTTAAAGTATGAGCCTCTAGTTTCATCAACATAATTAATCATATGGGATTTATCCAGTCATTTTTACCTACTTATACATGGTATACCAAAAAAAGGAAGAAATGTCTTATAAACATGGGCTCTAAAATGCATACCTTATGAGGTATGACCACTTTTTCACCTTCCATACTGTGAAGCAGATATCTTCTGCTGCAGGGTCCTTGCTTTCCATAATTTGGGAGAAAGAAGTATTGACAAAACAAGAAAAAAATGTCCAGTAGACATCTCGTCTAAAATGCATGCTTTAAGAGCTATGAGCACTTGTTCATCTTCGCTAGTGTGAAACCCATCTCTTCAATTGAACGAATGCTCACAGCTCTTAAGCGACGCATTTTAGAACCCACATTTACTAGTAATTTTTTTCTTCTTTTGGTCCATACTACCTCCTCCCAAAATATGAAAAGCAAAGAGCCTTCAGTAAATGGATGTGTTTCACAGTATCGAAGATGAACACGTGGCTCATACCTCTTAACACATGCGCTTTAGAGCCCTTGTGTACTATTTTTTTCTTGTTTTGGTGTAAACAATCTTTTCCTAAGGTTTGTCGGTGTTTTTTCGGGGCATCATGTATATATTATTCACTGACTTCCCTGTGTATTTTTGATCTTTACGGATCAATTGTGTACCATACATGGGGGCTTTGAAGTGACGGTGCACTACCGTCCTATTTGATGACTACGAGGCAGGCCAATAAATTAGGCCGTGCATCGCCCACGCCAATTGCGGCCAATAAAACCAGCGGAGGGGCTCGTAAGGCTTGACGGGCAACGCAACAGAAGGAACAACCAAGCCACCGACGTGGAAGGAAAGTGGGGTGGGTGGCAGGATGATCGTCCGTCACGGTGGCTCGGTTCGTGGATTCATCCCAACCTGCCTATTGCACTTCCGGAAGACAAGATGACTATCACGAGGAAATGAAAGCTACCGTTTTCACAGAACAGTTTACCGATTGCTACTACAAAATATTCCCCCGAATTCAGTGGCAATAATGGTGCACTGCCTTGTTCGAGACCAGGGGTCTCCAAACTGCGGCCAGCGGGCCAACACCGGCCCGTGAACACCGTCAATCCGGCCTGCGTTACTGTGGAGTCATGCATGCTATCCGGTCCGCCGTATTTTTTATTTTATTGTTATTGCAGTCGAACCTTGCTAATCGAGCACCTCCGATACTAACAAGTGATTCGTTCAACGAGTAGAAGAAACTGTAAGGAACTTACTCTCTTAATGAACACTGCTTCGCATAAAGATTGTTGAGTGTTATTTTTTCAGTCTTTTACAAACATTTCAAGAACCGCTTTCAGGCCCGGATCGATCTCTCTGGTCACTATAAATAAACATTACATAAGTCACGCGTTCTCCGATAAACCACCGCCCTCTAAAGTAGATACTCCGACAATGTTGTATTCAGTCAGCCATACTGCTCGTCCAACGCTCCTCGCGCGGGAATTGTTTTTCTCCTGTCCGACTGCTCGGGCTTTCGCGACGATGTTGCAAATTATCTGCAAACGATGTTAGAAGACCTTTTTCTTCACCGGCACACGGTAAGTCTTTACCTAGCAATATCTGTTCATTAATTCCAATTCTAATTTGTCGTCGTTAGCTAACACGAATTCATTAGAGATCCCCACAAGGCAGTAGCTATGAACGCTACGATTTTCAATAACGATAATGTTATGTCTATTTTTCGACTAAGTTTGGAGCGCAGGCATAAACAAATGTATCTAGACACTTTGCTTCTATAATAAAATGTGTTATATCCTACATAAAAAAAATCCAGTATTCTATTATAAATCTGTTTGTGTACCTACTTTTTTGGGATTGGAACGCATTGACCCATTCTACATGGATTCCTTAGGAAAAAAGTGTTTCGCTTAACGAGGTTAGTTACGAGTAAGGTACAGGAACGAATCACGATCATCAAGCGAACATGCAATAATCAGTTCTTTTTATTTTATGACCAATTAAGATACACAGTAACTGTCAAATATTATGTAACTGAACATTGTAGCTGTAATTAATTGTATGAGATTTCCTCAAAATTTGCCGTAAGTGACACACATAGGCATTTCTTGTAATGAAATTAAGCATTGTAATGATGATTAATGAGATATATGTAACTGTAATTTCCCACTTACAGTTGTTTAGAGTTGTGGATCAAGTTTGCTAGTGGAAATTATCAGCAGTGACCTCAAATGCTCATCAGTTAGTTGAGATCTGCAAATACTTTCGTGTATTTTATTGTGAAGAATGGAAACAAAATCACGAGCAAAATTATGCAACTGGTCAAACGCTGTCAGTGGAAGACTCTTACAAAATTCCAATGATGAATGAAAATATTTATGGACAATGAATGAAAATATATATTACGATACTCGCTGCATTGCAAATCAGCCATTTCCAATTGAAGTTCTGGAGCAAGAGTTTCTATATCGGCGTTAAAAAGATTTTGAAAAATGTTGATATCGTTTGCAATTGCACCAAAATCTGTAAAACAAGACTCAAAATTTATTTTTAAAGAACTCAAACTTTCAGTTCCGAAATCTAGAGGTAATGAAGTCTCTGGTTGCTGACTGAACGTTTGGCGTGTATTGAAACATTTTTTGTTGAGTTGAGACTGAAGCAAAACAATTTTTTAATTGAGGATTTAATGTGAGTGTACCAATCATGCAGTCGCTGGTTTTTTCCTTGCAATTTTAAATTAAGGTCATTGACATGTTTAGTTTAATCTGTATAAAATGTTGATTTCCATAAGCACTCTTTATTTTGTATCTCCGCCAGAGGACTATTCCTTTCGTGCAAGAAAATTTCGATTCCTGTTCGAAGCTCAAAATATCAGATCGTAATTTTTCCACAGCTACGCCAGCTAGTGCTGCACATTATCGTAGATCAGTTTCTACAATTTCTTCAATAAATTCGCGGGACTGACGATGGTTGAGAGCATGTGATCTTATATAATTAACAGCTGGCATGAAAGCTTTAGAACTTCTGACATATCCAAGCATTTTAAGCACAAAAACTGTTGATGAATGATGCAATGTACAATATTAATGGTTTTGATCCACCGTCATTTCCTTCCGCCTTTGACACGAGAGCTACATCATCTTTATTTTTTCCACACTTATTTTTACCACAATCAATTGTGATACCCCATAAGTTTCCCCATAGAAATTTGTTTTTCTGAACATCATTTTACACTCCTTTAAAAATTTCTTTCTTGTGAAAGCTACGAACATCAAGAAGTTCTTCATACACTTCATTATTTTTGTTTATCCCTCGGATAAAAATTAACGCCTGTGCACTGGATGTAACATCTGTTGACTCATACAGAGCTAAAGAGAACTACTTTTTAAGTGTTAAGTTTTCTCAGAAAATTGAGTTAATACATTCTCAGCAATAACATTTACTCTTCGAGCCACAGTGTTTGCTGACTCTTGCCTTTATTAATTTGGAGTCCGTAAATGATTTTTCATGTTTTGCTATTGAGTGAGCCACGTGGAAATTAGCAAGAGTTGCTGCTTCTTGTTTTACATTTACTGTCTTAAACAGTGTTTACTGAGATTTAAAACCTCTTTTCAAAGACACACATATTTCAAACGGTTTGTTTTATATTGTATTCTCTGAGAATTGGTATCGTTTCTTTGCAGATTATACACATTGGCCTTATTACTTCACTCATTCACGAAATACTGATGTGTCCATCACTCTTTAAAATGTAGGCACACACTATCCGTTTCTTTCCCATAATTAAACAAATCCACACAAAAGGGATGTAACTGCAAGTCAAAATGATGCCAATTAATGGTGTTATGAGCAAGAGTTCTGAGTGAAGAACTGCATTTGATTCGTCTTTAAGCCAATTTTAATTAAATTAAATAGTCACTGTTTCTTCACTAAGGAACTGTAGAAACAAAACACACTAGTCCCACTATAGTTTGCTTCTCATGTTGCACAAGTTGCCGCTACCACAGCATTTAACTTCTCTGCTCTCCGGAAGACCTCACTACTACATATTTAGCATTGTCGGAAGTAGTCGCAACAGTACGTAAAGCGAAGCACGCGCATCGGTTATCACCGCAGTACCGCAGTAATGAAATTATTTGGCCACTTGCCCGTAATTGCTAACAGAAATTGCGGAGTGGAGTCCATCCCCGCTCCCTGTGCTACAGATATCTCAATCACCGTCCAGTCCTGAAACGAAAATCTGCGCGTAATTCAACCATACAATGAAAATGAAATGAGCCGGGAGGCCCATGCGGGGGAATTCGGCCGCCGTATTGCAAGTCCTTTTTAATTGACGCCACTTCGGCGACTTGCGGGTCAATGACGATGAAAATGATGAAGGACACACAACATCCAGTCCCCTGCCGGGAATCGAACCCGGGCCCCCGGAGTGATAAGCGGAAACGCTACCGCTACGCTACGGAGGCGGTCTAACACTACAATAATTATGTTGGTATGACGCACATTAGACTGTCCATCCTTTCTTGACCATGCCAGCGATGGCCGCAGGGAACGAAAGGGTTTTCGCTGTTGCCGCCGTATGGCGAGGAATGTTGTGGTGGGAAGAAATCCCGCTGTACTGATACCATACGCAGCTCGTGCTACGTCTTGGCCACTTGCTGTGATGTTAATGACGCGCAGAAGTAACAAGTTTTCGTGAAAGCACATTACGACTTTCACTAGTGGTATTTATTTGTAGCACTGCGTATGAATTGAAATTAAGGCCACAGTTCAAGGTCAGGCAATAAGCAGTTCACTACGTAATGACTACTGCGGTGCTACGCAGTGTCAGCTCTTTAAGACTGGCAGCAGTGGTAAGGGTCACGAAATATTTTGAATTGTTTCGAGGAGTTCCGAACAATAGTGGGATATCAGGCCTCATGAAAACTTAGATACACTGAGCTAGGTCGTGGCCCTTGGGCCTTAGTGGAACACCCAGTATGGCCCTTGGGCTAAAATGCTTGGAGACCATTGTGCTAGCCAAAGCTCCGACGATACTGTGGAAGAAAGCCGACATTTTTCTCTGGATACTGAGGAACATTCCAGCGGAGAAAATTAATTGAACCCGGTACGAGTGAGGCGGGATTAATGGAAATTATAAAGCTGCACAAAAAACACGCTACCATGTAGCAAAAAAGGACATAGCATAATCAAGTTTTCTCGATTCGTATCGCGCTCAGTTCAATCCTTTTGAACTCACATGGATCCAGAGGAAAAGTTTTGTGGCAAGAAAAATGTTCAGTATTGTGGTAATGATGACGAAGAACGTATTACAAACGTTATCTCGGAGAACTAGTCTCGAGTTGTGAGCCATACCGAGAAGGCAGTCGAAGAAACAGGTTCCGTGAAGGATTGCTGGAGGAACAAATCGAATACACCGTTATTTCTGTCAGCTACAGCAGTAGTTCCGGATCCCAGAAACACGACAGCGACAGTACTTACCTTGGAGTCGAGCAGCTTATACCATAATCTTGATTATTAATAAAATTTTCACTGGCGTGAGTTTATTAATTAATACAAGTTTAACACCTGAAAATGTAAATAATATTTTCTTGAAAATTAGGTAACTGGTTCTCCGAACATGTACTGTCACTGAATTTAGATAATGCACAATACACGCAATTCATTACTGAGCAAAGCCTGACTACACTGTGGCGACTGGTCTATAGTTGATGAATGATATGCATGAAACCTCTCAGACTGATACTAGTACTCATCTGTTAATCTGTTGTACCGAGACCGTGAGGGCTTCTTCATTTGGTACTGTTTCATTGCCTAATTTGTCAGTTGAATTTAAAGAAAAGAGACAGTGGGAAAGCTACAGAACAATGATGGCCAGTAAATGCATTAAATTTATATATATATATATATATATATATATATATATATATATATATATATATATATATGGAAAGCATCCACAACACTGGATGGCTTGTTGTAGGACAAGGAATGATACCAAAACAAACCACAGCAAACACAACGAAAATCTAAACGAATGGATCCAGAACGACAGATGGTCATGAAGCATGAGAACCGAGCTGCGAATTAGAATCATATCGTACTGGAGCATAAACGCGTAATTTTGGTTATTAATATTAACTGTTTAAATGTTTATGTACGTCTCCAAACAGACTCACGGCATTTTCCACAATTCCTTACCATGATTTCAGAAATTTCGAAATCAAGCTCACTTTTTAATTATAGTTTTGCATATTGTTGTCAATCACTGGCCGACTAAACCCGCCAACCAGGAACGCGCCCTGTGCAGGCAGGCGCAAAACTCGGAAGCAGCTACACAAGGCAGTTTAAAACGAAGTTTCAGGCAGTACACAGACAGGCAGTCTTCCGCTAATATTCTGGCAGACAACATGTACTAATTGCGAGTGCATATTTCATATTGCTCATCATAATTGAAAGCATCATCAGGCCCCGGAAAACCTTTACGTGCGATCTCACGTGTGTGCGATCTCGTATAGTCAGTTAAGGTCGTGTGGAAATTTTTTAGTACAAACAATGTAGCATTCTTTTTATTAGGAAACGTTCATTGAAGTAGATAGTTGGGTGGTTGATTTGGGGGAGGGGGCCAAACAGCGAGGTCATCGGTCCCATCTGGTTAGGGAAGGCTGGGGAATGGGGGGAAGGAAGTTGGACTTGTCCTTTCCAAGAAACCATCCCGGCATTTGCCTGAAGCGACTTAGGGACCTAAATAAGGATGGCCGGATGTGGGTTTGAACCGTCGGCCTCCCGAATGTGAGTCCAATGTGCTAATCACTGCGCCACTTCGCTCGGTTCAAAGTGGAGTTGAGACTTTCCCACTTACCATTACTTACTAATTCACAGTTGATTGTATGCCTGTTCGGATCCAACCTTTTAATGGAGAATGAGGGTATTTGCAAGTGAGCAGTGCCTTCTCTCTACGAGTTGGGCAACATATCCCTCCACATGCAACAATTCGTGAGGAACAACTCCCACTGTTAGTATGTTCGATGCAGTAACGTGTCATGCCAGGAACAATACTTGTATCTCATCCTAATTAATTAATTAGTTAGGCAGTGAGGTATAAATGTAAAGGACCCACTACACATAGCACACGCTCGGTTCAAAGTGGAGTTGAGACTTTCCCACTTACCATTACTTACTAATTCACAGTTGATTGTATGCCTGTTCGGATCCAACCTTTTAATGGAGAATGAGGGTATTTGCAAGTGAGCAGTGCCTTCTCTCTACGAGTTGGGCAACATATCCCTCCACATGCAACAATTCGTGAGGAACAACTCCCACTGTTAGTATGTTCGATGCAGTAACGTGTCATGCCAGGAACAATACTTGTATCTCATCCTAATTAATTAATTAGTTAGGCAGTGAGGTATAAATGTAAAGGACCCACTACACATAGCACAGTTTGGATGCTGAAAATGCCGTTAAACAACGATGAATTTTAAAAGAAGGAAGTGCTACACAATCCTTAGAAAGAGAGAGGAATATTAAACTGAAATGAATCAAGATAATGAGGGTTGCTTGCCATGAGTTGCATATTACGAGCGAAGAGGTAGTGGCGGAACGGCAAAACTTACCACATTACGATCAGTGGAGTCGCGATACCGGATTCTCGTGTTCAAAAACAGCGTTATCGCACAAAAGCGATCACCGTAATTGCTGCGCGTTTCCTAACGAGAAACATGGTGCCCAAACCGGACCGTCTTAACACAGGGCCGCACCCAGGGTGGTGAAAGGCAGCGTTCGATACCAAAATGGTGTAACTGCTGTACTCCTACTACTGTGTCTGCAATATACAATCATTCAAAATTAGCAACCGAATGAGCTGAATAAAGGCTCTCCGTTCTATTTGTAAACTTGAACAGCACCCGCGTCGACGATTAACAAATGGTTCCCCTCAGCCTACATCGCAGGGTGAAGAAACGAACCATTGGTGCAGGCTCGCCTTGGCAGGCAGCTTAGTCGCTGCCAATTCCCTGAACGATGGAGATACTGCTACGCCACCACCATCGTGTGTCATCAACTTACTATCTTGAGGATTTCCTACATTAAACAAATGCAGAGTGAGGAAACTGCTTTGCCCCCTCCTTCGATATTCGTACACGTAGGCGAACCATCAATGGTACTCGTTGGCTGGGAAAATATAACTACAAAAAACTGATTCATTAAGTTTCATGACTTCAATTAAAGATCCGATCGGTCTGTGTTTATTCAAATGGTTCAAATGGCTCTGAGCACTATGGGACTTAATATCTGAGGTCATCAGTCCCCTAGAACTTAGAACTACTTAAACCTAACTAACCTAAGGACATCACTCACATCCTTGCCCGAGGCAGGATTCGAACCTGCGACCGTAGTGGTCGCGCGGTTCCAGACTGAAGCGCCTAGAACCGCTCGACCACAGCGGCCGGCTCTGTGTTTATTATCAGTAAGCTCGAATTTTGTAGGTAACCCGAATCTGGGGTTGAAATTATAACATTTTATTTGGATCTCTTTCTTTATAATAGGAACTGGCCTAGACAGCCGTTGTAGCTGCATTGTGTGCGTTGTATTCCCTCAAAAATGTGTGCCGGTAAATCAATAAATGAAACAGAATATTCTAAATTCTTAGGTGATTATACTGATAAATAAGATGGAAGATAGTAAGATCGTTACACAGATGGAACATAAGCTCAGATTTTTTCAAGGGTGGGGAAGGAAATCGGCCGTGCCATTTCAAAGACATCATTCCGGCAAGTGCCTGGATCGATTTGGGAAACTGAAGGAAAACCCAAATCTGCATGGCTGCATGGGGGATTTGAAACTTCATCCTACCGAATACGAGTCCAGTGTTCTAACTACTGCGCCATCTCGCTGTGTTACATTGATAAGAACCTGAACACGAAGTCACATTTTATGGAACTTAAACATCTAAACTCTGCAACTTTTATACGCGAGCGTGCTGAAAAGTAATGTCTCCGAATTTTTTATATGAAATTTCTTACAGATTTTTAAATAAAATAAACGTTATTAATATTCTACATCTTTATTTATCATGTCTGCATATTTGCAGCTCTTTGCCGCTAGAGGGCCCCGGATTGTAGCGTGTAGTGTGGCGATGTCTAACATAACTACAGTGTACAGAAAAAAAAGTTGTCACTTTTCAAAACCCCGTAATCGTCTCCCATTGCAAAGCATAAGTTAGAAATTTGGCTCAAAGGTGCCTACGACCTCCTCTGTAACGGTAAAAAAGCGTGTCGCCTGCGACATCAGCCTCGGGCGCGGCGACACTTCAAACAGTAAGCTGCCGACATATGCACAAAAAAAAAAATACACAGCTTAGAAAACCATGTGATGGGTTAGTGATGTCACTATGGCACCGAATTTCATCACAGTTCTGCACAATGCCACCGTGCACGTGTTACACCCCCTCTTACGTACACCTCACCCCTTCTTTTGACGCCTCTGCGTTGGAGGTCAGAACTGCGACACCCAGTGTAGCAATCACGTGATTTTCTTATGGGTGGCCTCGGAAAAGATTTCAGACACACTGCCACTGACAATCGACATGAAAATCTGTTCAAGAGGTGGCATAAAAGGCGTCAATGAAACCACCCCGCCGGTCGCTGTGGCCTAGCGGTTCTAGGCGCTTCAGTCCGGAACCGCGCTGCTGCTACGGTCGCTGGTTCGAATCCTGCCTCGGGCATGGATGTGTGTGTTGTCCTTAGGTTAGTTAGGTTTCAGTAGTTCTACGTCTAGGGGACTGATGACCTCAGATGTTAAGTCCCATAGTGCTCAGAGCCATTTGAACCTTTTTTTTTTTTTTTTTTTTTTCATTTCGCAGCTGAAAACGATTGTTCGCTCTGCGATGAGCAACAGCGTAATGTTACTTGACAATGTCCGAAACTGTTGAGACCGCCCCCTCCCCAGACCATTTACCCTACTGTAAGGACATTGTGCGGCAAAAACCACACTGAATCTGATCTGACCCCTTTGGAGTGTAGTGCGACCGCAGTTTTTTGCTCTGGTTTACAGGACGGAACCACTAGGAACCATTCAAAGCAATTCGACGAAATTTGGGCGTGACTCAAAGCAGCAAAGTGTGTTTATTTATGCTTTTTCAGCCCTCCTGTTTCGCCTTGTCCTGGGACGTGATCACGGAGGGGTGTAACACTAACAGGTGCATGAATAAATCGGCAGAGGACCCCTCTAAGACCCGCCCTTCCCCTCCCCCCAGCTCGGCAACACCCTCGACTTCAACCAGACACCATTTTTGAGCACTTTAAAAATGTACTGTCAGAGATTTCGACATCCACTCATCTGAGACTCCAACCAAACACCATTTTTGAGCACTTTAAAAACGTACTGTCAGAGATTTCGACATCCACTCATCCGAGAGGTATCTCGCAGCTGCTGTGAGTCTGAGGGCAGGCAGCCCCATCTAAAGGGTGTCGAAGGGATTGGCTAGGGCAGCCACGAGGCGCCACTCAGTTGAATGAATGTCAAATTTTCGTCGCATATGTCAACACCTTGCTGTCTGAAGCATCGCCGAATCTGGGGGTGACGTTACAGGGAGCAAAGCTTTTGAACCGTTGAAAAGGAACGCTATAGGCACCTCTGTAATATTTCTGGTTTTACATCCATCATATTCAGCTACAAGAAGCTCTTCTTAGAGCAGTTAAGAAGGCAGCAGTGGGAAGATGACATAATATGGCGTGAGATACCGGTGACTGTGGTTTATTCGTTACATGTATCGTGAGAAAGACCGCCTAAATTGTAATCCCTCTCCGTGATTGGCTGCTGTGCTCGGAAGTAGCGCGCCAAAATAATAAACTTCTGTTATTCAATTGGTTCAAATGGCTCCAAGCACTATGGGACTTAACATCTGCGGTCATCAGTCCCCTAGACTTAGAAATACTTAAACCTAACTAGACTAAGGACATCACACACATCCATGCCCGAGGCAGGATTCGAACCTGCGACCGTAGCGGTCGCGCGGTTCCAGACTGAAGCGCCTAGAACTGCTCGGTATATCCTTTATCATTTAGCTACAATATAGCAGGTCAGCAACTGGAAGCAGTTAATTCCATAAATTATCTGGGAGTAGGCATTAGGAGTGATTTAAAATGGAATGATCATATAAAGATGATCGTCGGCAAAGCAGATGCCAGACTGAGATTCTTTGGAAGAATCCTAAGGAAATGCAATCAGAAAACAAAGGAAGTAGGTTACAGTACACTTGTTCGCCCACTGCTTGAATATTGCTCACCAGTGTGGGATCCGTACCAGATAGGGTTGATAGAAGAGATAGAGAAGATCCAACGGAGAGCAGTGTGCTTCGTTACAGGATCATTTAGTAATCGCGAAAGCGTTACGGAGATGATAGATAAACTCCAGTGGAAGACTTTGCAGGAGAGACGCTCAGTAGCTCGGTACGGGCTTTTGTTGAAGTTTCAAGAACGTACCTTCACCGAGAAGTCAAGCAGTATACTGCTCATTCCTACGTATATCTCGCGAAGAGACCATGAGGATAAAATCAGAGAGATTAAAGCCCACACAGAGGCATACCGACAATCTTTCTTTCCACGAACAATACGAGACTGGAATAGAAGGGAAAACAGATAGAGGTACTCAAAGTACCCTCCGCCACACACGGTCAGGTGGCTTGCGGAGTATGGATGTAGATGTAGATGTAGATATCTCAATAGCAGGCTGTCATTCAGTTATTTCAAAAATGACAATCACCAACAGAGTAACAAACAATTGCTATCGAATAGGCAGAGGAAGCACTTCGGAAATCTTCGGATCGCGCCTGACTTGCATAGCGGGCGAGGTCGTTCGGCTGTCATATCAGAGCTCTATTGGCAGTCTCGGATGACAGTCATGTTGTGTGCTGCGGTTGGTATCAGTTAGGACTTAATTAGCAATCTCTGGTTTGTAGGAGCTCAGTCGGCAGTCTCGGAGGACAGACATGTCTGCCGCGGTCGGTATCAGTCAAGACTTAATTAGCAATCTCTGGTTCGTAAATATAAGAGCTCGATCGGCAGCCCCAGAGGACAGACATGTTGTCTACCGCAGTCGGTATAGGTTTTTGGACAGGTAATTGAGAACTAGTTTGATAGTAATTACGGAAACAGGCAGTTCATTATTCTGTTTATTCTCTGTGAATGTGTAAAGAATGTACATTATTTGTGATTCATAAAGTGGACTGTAATTGTGCAGTTTCTCGTATTATGTCAATAAAATTCGAGTGGCATCCCGTTTAAACAAATCAAGTCAAAATTTAATTATTTACATCGCACCAGTTTCTTGGGCAACGGCCTTGCCGCAGTGGATACACCGGTTCCCGTCGGATCACCGAAGTTAAGCGCTGTCGGGCGTGGTCGGCCCTTGGATGGGTGACCATCCGTGCCGCCATGCGCTGTTGCCATTTTTCATGGTGCACTCAGCCTCGTGATGCCAATTGAGGAGCTACTTGACCGAATAGTAGCGGCTTCGGTCAAGAATACCATCATAACGACCGGGAGAGCGGTGTGCTGACGCCACGCCCATCCTATCTGCATCCTCCTCCGAGGATGACACGGCGGTCAGATGGTCCCGGTAGGCCACTCGTGGCCTGAAGGCGGAGTGAGTGCACCAGTTTCTTGCTAACAGTTTATTATAGCCTCAAGATAACAGATTCACGACCTATGCGCTGTTTTCTGCGCAGGGGACAACAACCATAGAAGACTGCAGGTTGCTGAACTTTTATTCAGAACTCACGAATTCTACACAGGGCCTGGAAGCAACCAGGCACTTCGAGTGTGACTCAGTGGCGGATACAGAACAACCTCAAGGAGGGGGCGCTAAAGATATCTTGAGCTACCTTTACTCTTAGTATAATAAAAAATAACGAAGCCATATGGAAAGTTTAAGAAAGTTTTATTTAAACTGATTATACACACATACAAGACAATGCCACCTTACGATATAAAAAAGTTACAATTGTGGTCCTTTTCCTTAAATGAAGAATTCTGTGCGCCTATTCTTTCTGGAAAATTGGTTAATTACATTGTCAATAGGACAATCAATACAAGGGTGAGTGTTCGACTTAGCTAAGTCATTAAGTCGATCCTCCTTCATTGTAGACCTCAGCCATGTCTTTGTATGCCACGGTGTTGAAATACTTTTTTCTACTGTAGCAGCAGATACAGGTAGACAAGCAAATATTTTGTACAGTGTGTGCAAAGTAGGATAGACAGATCTAGGACAAACAGACAACGCTTGCGTAACAGAATCACCATCATTAAGGGCATTTATGCTCGTTTGCTTGTATTGAAGAATCTCTCCCAATAGACTCTTTTTAATCACAAAGAGTGATTCTCCTTCAAAGAATGATCGTTCAGTTAAGCATTGATTCAATTTATGTGTCAGATCAGAAAAGTACGACTACTCGATTCAGTCGAGTCCACTGACGAAAGAAACTAATGAATAGCGTGCGCGCTGACTGGGGCGGTTGGCGGTTGACTGGTGTGACTGCAGTCTTAGTACAAATGAGATGAGTGACACGTGTCTGTAATAACTCAGAGGAGATATGAAGGAAGGAAATTTTCGGAAAGGGATTTATCATACACACACATAAATACCGCTCACTGTCTTTCTCTTTCACTTGAGGTACATTCAAACTTATGTGTCACAGTGGAAGAGAATTACGGGGTTTCGAGAAAGTGATAATTTTTTTCGCGCAGTGGACACTGATGTGTGATTCAGTGGGTGAGAAACAGCCTGCTGTAATCGAGTTTCGAATTCAACGAGTTGGTCCACACATGGAGCAGACTCTCCTTCAACGTGACAATGCCAGGCCTCACGAGAGCGCTACGATATCTGCAACAATCTGACGCCTTGGCTTCACTGTCATCGATCACTCTCCGTAGAGTCCAGACTTCGGCCCATCCGATTTTCATATGTTTTCAAAACTTAAAAAACACCTTCGAGGGCTTCACTTTGACAGCAGTGAAGCGGTGCAAGCCTAGTTGAGATTGCTGCTTCGTCAACAAAGTCGAACATTCTACAGTGTCTGAGTGGCCTTGGTCGAACTGTTGGCACCATTTCACTACAGGTAGACGCGACATTGCAGTTGGTCCATATGCCGCCAGAACTGCAAGGTGAAATGGTGTGCAATTCATCTGTCTACATCTACATCCATACTCTGCAAGCCACCTGACCGTGTGTGGCGGAGGGTACTTTGAGTACTTCTATCGGTTCTCTCTTCTATTCCAGTCTCGTATTGTTCGTGGAAAGTAAAATTGTCGGTATGCCCCTGTGTGGGCTCTAATCTCTCTGATTTTATCCTCATGGTCTCTTCACGAGATATACGTAGGAGGGAGCAATATACTGCTTGACTCCTCGGTGAAGGTACGTTCTTGAAACTTCAACAAAAGCCCGTACCGAGCTACTGAGCGTCTCTCCTGCAAAGTCTCCCACTGGAGTTTATCTATCATCTCCGTAACGCTTTCGCGATTACTAAATGATCCTGTAACAAAGCGCGCTGCTCTCCATTGGATCTTCCCTATCTCTTCTATCAACCCTATCTGGTACGGATCCCACACAGGTGAGCAATATTCAAGCAGTGGGCGAACAAGTGTACTGTAGCCTACTTCCTTTGTTTTCGGATTGCATTTCCTTAGGATTCTTCAAATGAATCTCAGTCTGGCATCTGCTGTACCGAAGATCAACTTTATATGATCAAAAATGGCTCTGAGCACTATGGGACTTAACTTCTGAGGTCATCAGTCCCCTAGAACTTAGAACTAATTAAACCTAACTAACCTAAGGACATTATACACATCCATGCCCAAGGCAGGATTCGAACCTGCGACCGGAGCGGTCGCTCGGCTCCAGACTGTAGCGCCTAGAACCTCACGGCCACTCCGTCCGGCAACTTTATATTATCATTCCATTTAAAATCACTCCTAATACCTACTCCCAGATAATTTATGGAATTAACTGCTTCCAGCTGCTGACCTGCTATATTGTAGCTAAATCATAAAGGATCTTTTTTTCTATGTATTCGCAGCACATTACACTTGTCTACATTGAGATTCAATTGCCATTCCCTGCACCATGCGTCAATTCGTTGCAGATCCTCCTGCATTTCAGCACAAAATGGTTCAAGTGGCTCTGAACACTATGGGACTTAACTTCTGATTTCATCAGTCCCCTAGAACTTAGAACTACTTAAACCAAACTAACCTAAGGACATCACACACATCCATGCCCGAGGGAGGATTCGAACCTGCGACCGTAGCGGTCGCGCGGTTCCAGACTGTAGCGCCTAGAATCGCTCGGCCACCCCGGACGGCATTTCAGCACAATTTTCCATTGTTACAACCTCTCGATATACTACAGCATCATCCGCAAAAAGCCTCAGTGAACTTCCGATGTTGTCCACAAGGTCATTTATGTATATTGTGAATAGCAATGGTCCTACGACACTCCCCTGCGGCACACTTGAAATCATTCTTACTTCGGAAGACTTCTCTCCATTGAGAATGACATGCTGCGTTCTGTTATCTAGGAACTCTTCAATCCAATCACACAATTGGTCTGACAGTCCATATGCTCATATGTATGTACTTATGTCATAATTCTTGTAACACTGATGTATATGTTTATTTCTATTCTTTTGGAAAGCCTGTGTTACTACAAATGTTATCTGTACTGCTATGTTCTTTAATGATGTATTTTGTACCTTTGTAATTGTATTCTTATATTGTAAATTTATAATTGTATAGACACCAGTTCTTCAAATTAAGTATCATTTCACTGCAAACGTTTATGTTGGTCATTATATATGCACAGTATGTGAGAAGTTGGGACTGTTAGTGCTTGCACGTGTGTTGATAATTCAGCAAGGCACTAGATAACAGCATTGCTGGTTCTAAGGACATTTCAAAAAAAAATTTTGTGAGTCCACAAGTGGTGGTTTATGGACCTGCTATATCGTCCGCAAGACACTTCGATGGTGATTGTGCACCTGCACAGTCGCAACAGATGGTTGCTGGCCGTCTCTACAAAGACTACAGTGCGTCTGCATCTTTTATGACTCACCAATACCATTATTTCTGCAAGGACCGCAGTGGGTCTGCACCTCTGATGGCCCACCAATACCGTAATCTCTACCAGGACTACAATGGATCTGCTCTGTGATAACCTACCTACCAATATTCTTCAAAACTTCGACTGACTCTGCGGTGGGTTTGCTCTGTTGTGGCACATTACCTGTCTGCATGTCAAGAGTCAGCACTGTCTTTCCGTTGGAAGGACAACACTACTTCTTCAAGACTGCATGGAAATCCACTACTTCCGTGTGCATTTTCTGTTACTGCTCAGACTTTGAGAAAAACACTGTGATGAACGATCAGGACTGTCTTTATGGACTGTGAGAAAATTTTAGCTTTTGACCAACATTGTATCAATAAGTGTGTTCATTTGATTTCTTTGTTATTGTAATTATGAAAAACTTTTTCAAATCTGTATTGGACACTGCCAAAAACTATTTGTAAAATTTTTTGTGGGAAGCATGGAGGCTATATAAGTAGGCTGTTTAGGTTTTCTTATTGGTAACGCCACGTAGCACTCTGTGTGAAAATCACTGGCTGTGCTGTGTGCAGTCTGTGGCTAGTTTGCATTGTTGTCTGCCATTGTAGTGTTAGGCAAGATGGATGTTAGCAGCGCGTAGCGTTGCGCAGTTGGAGGTGAGCCGCCAGCAGTGGTGGATGTGGGGAAGTGAGATGGCGGATTTTTGAGAATGGATAAACTGGAGGTGTGTCCATCAGAAACAGTACATTTGTAAGAATGGATGTCATGAACTGCTATATATATTATGACTATTAAGGTAAATACATTGTTTGTTCTGTAGTAAAATCTTTCATTTGATAACTATGCCTATCAGTAGTTAGTGCCTTCCGTAGTTTGAATCTTTTATTTAGCTGGCAGTAGTGGCGCTCGCTGTATTGCAGTACTTCGAGTAACGAAGATTTTTGTGAGGTAAGTGATTTGTGAAAGGTATAGGTTAATGTTAGTCAGGGCCATTCTTTTGTAGGGATTATTGAAGGTCAGATTGCGTTGCGCTAAAAAATATTGTGTGTCAGTCTAAGCACAGTAATTCATTAATTTTTCAAAGGGGACGTTTCAAGTTGCCTATGATTTTAACAAGTATATTATTCATGACCATATGAGGTAGCCATCTCAGTATTGTCTGTTGACTTATACACTGTATGTCTTGAACGACGACGATATCTTCTCCGTAGAGGCATGTTGGAGTTCAATGCAGTCGCCCGTGGAACAGCCCGATCCAGACTACTCCAAAATGGCGCCTGCTCCTGGATGTTAATGATACTTTTTCTCATGGTAATGGTTGCTTTACAGTAGCCATAGTTCGGGGACATAGTGGTTTTTAGTAATGTTCCCTGTCTTGACAGTTTTTCTGAACGTAATGTTATATCTTATCGTATCTACCATGTTGGAGAAGTAGCCAATAAGGATTTTGTGAAGTCCTATCATTTTTCTCCATCCGCTTTTAGTTTATATATTCGTAATAAAAGTAAAATAAACTGTGATGAAAGTTTTCTTGTCTGGGTTAAAGGTAAAGGAGTATGTGAATACATAAAAGTGGCTGTTGATTGTACTGAATTTTATAATAAACAAAGTTTTTTGTTGCACAGTGGTCTTACCGTGGGGCAATATATGTAACTTGCATTCTGTAGTCCCTACACAGCTTAAAACTGCAGCCACCGACCTGTGTTCGTGGTGCGGTGCATATTCCAAACAGCCGTTCGCCTGTATGACACTGTATCCGGACATGAGCATTGACCTGGTGTGAAAAGAAACGTGATTCATCTGCCTGGATGAAGGGCAACAGGCGGATTCCATGTTCCTAGATTTCTGGAAACTTTTCGACACGATGCCCACTGCACACAGATAAGAAAGGTACAAGCACACGGAATAGGTCCCCAGACGTGTCAGTGGCTCTAACACTTCTTAGGTAAACGAGCCAAGTATGTTGTCCTCGACGGTGAGTGTCCATCGGAGGCAAGGATATGGTCAGGAATACCCCAGGGAACTGTGATAGGACCGCTGTTGTTCTCTATGTGCACGAATGATGTGACGGACGCACAGGGTAAGCAACAATCTGCAGCTGTTTGCTGACGTTGCCGTGGTGTACGGTAAGTTGTTGAATTTGAGTGGCTGTAAGAAAATACACCACTGGCCATTCACATTGCTACACCAAGAAGAAATGCAGATGATTAACGGGTATTCATTGGACAAATATATTATACTAGAACTGACATGTGAATAAGTTTTCACGCAATTTGGGCCCATAGATCCTGAGAAATCAGTACCCAGTACAACCACCTCTGGCCGTAATAACGGCCTTGATGCGCCTGGGCATTGAGTCAAACAGAGTTTGGATGACGTGTACAGGTACAGCTGCCCATGCAGCTTCAACACGATACCACAGTTCATCAAGAGTAGTGGCTGGCGTACTGTGACGAGCCAGTTGCTCGGCCACCATTGACCAGACGTATTCAATTGGTGAGAGATCTGGAGAACGTGCTGGCCAGGGCAGCAGTCGAACATTTTCTGTATCCAGAAAAGCCCGTACAGGACTTGCAACATGCGATCGTGCATTATCCTGCTGAAATGTAGGGTTTCGCAGGGATCGAATGAAGGGTAGAGCCACGGGTCGTAACACATCTGAAATGTAACGTCCACTGTTCAAAGTGCCGTCAATGCGAACAAGAGGTGACCGAGACGTGTAATCAGTGGCACCCCATACCATCACGCCGGGTGATACGCCAGTATGGCGATGATGAATACACGCTTCCAACGTGCGTTCACCGCGATGTCGCCAAATACGGATGCGACCATCATGATGCTGTAAACAGAACCTGGATTCATCCGAAAAAATGACGTTTTGCCATTCGTGCACCCAGGTTCGTCGTTGAGTACGCCATCGCAGGCGCTCCTGTCTGTGATGCAGCGTCAAGGGTAACCGCAGCCATGATCTCCGAGCTGATAGTCCATGCTGATGCAAATGTCGTCGAACTGTTCGTGGAGACGGTTATTGTCTTGCAAACGTCCCCATCTGTTGACTCAGGGATCGAGACGTGGCTGCACGATCCGTTACAACCATGTGGGTAAGATGCCTGTCATCTCGACTGTAGTGATACGAGGCCGTTGGGAGCCAGCACGGCGTTCCGTATTACCCTTCTGAACCCACCGCTTCCATATTCTGCTAACAGTCATTGGCTCTCGACCAACACGAGCAGCAATGTCGATACGATAAAGCGCAATCGCGATAGGCTACAATCCGACTTTATCAAAGTCGGGAACGTATTGGTACGCATTGCTCCTCCTTACACGAGGCATCACAACAACGTTCCACCAGGCAACGCCGGTCAACTGCTGTTTGTGTTCGAGAAATCGGTTGGAAACTTTCCTCATGTCAGCACGTTGTTGGTGTCGCCACCGGTGACAACCATGTGTGAATGCCCTGAAAAGCTAATCATTTGCATATCACAGCATCTTCTTCCTGTCGGTTAAATTTCGCGTCTGTAGCACGTCATCTTCGTGGTGTAGCAGGTTTAATGGCCAGTAGTGTACAAAACGACTTAGACAAAATTTCCAGTTGGTGTAATGAATGGCAGCTAGCCCTAAATGTGGAAAAATGTAAGTTAATGGGGATGTGTAGGAAGGACCAACCAGTAATGTTCGGATACAGTATTAATAGTCTTCTACTTGACGTAGTCAAGACGTTTAAACATATGGCCGTAACGTTGCAAATCAATATGAAATGGAACAAGCTTTTGAGAAATATGGTAGGGAAGGCGAATGGTCGACTTCAGTTTATTGGGAGAATTTTAGGAAAGCGTAAAGGGAGGAAGACGTCAAAGCAACTCAATGGCGGGCTGCTAGATTTGTTACCGATAGGTTCGAACAAATCGCATGTGCTACGGATACGCTTCAGTAACTCATATGGGAATCCCTGGAGGGAAGGCGACATTCTTTTCGAGAAACACTATTGTGAAAATTTAGAGAAACGGCATTTGAAGCTCACTGCAGAAAGATTCTACTGCCACCGATGTACATTTCGCGTAAGGACCACGAAGATAACGTAAGATAAATTTGGGCTCATGCGGAGGCATATATATAGTTGTTTTCCCATCGCTCTGTTTGTGAATGGAAAAGGAAAGGAAATGACTAGTAGTGGTACCTGCAAGTACCCTCCGCCATGAACCATATGCCTAGGTAAAAATTTGCGTTGATCCACGGTCCAATCTCGATGATCCCATGCCAATTGTAATTTTAATGAACGATGTCGTTCGAATAACATTGTAAAACGTACGGGTCGTTTGCTGTGGAGCCACGTTGTCAACGGTATCGAAGATTATTAAAAATAATCGCCAGCGGCTTTGCCGCAGTGGTAACACCGGTTGCCGTCAGATCACCGAAGTTAAGCGCTGTCGGGCTGGATTAGCAGTTGGATGGGTGACCATTCGGTCTGCCGAGCGCTGTTGGCAAACGGGGTGCATTCAGCCCTTGTGTTAAACTGAGGAGATACTTGATTGAGAAGTAGCGGCTCCTGTCTCGTAAACTGACATACGGCCGGGAGAGCGGTGTGCTGACAACATGCTCCTCCATATCCGCATCCAGTGGCCTGTGGGCTGAGGATGACACGGCGGCCGGTGGGTACCGTTGGCCCTTCCAAGGCCTGTTCGGACGGAACTTAGTTTAGTTTTCTATTAAAAATAATCGTATCATGCTTGATTCCGAGGGGAAGCAGTAGCGTCCAGCGACTGTTCTTATTTCAAGTAGTAATGGGTGCGGCAACCAGACCCAAATAATGTTTACTGCATATCCAGATTTCGGTCACTGTGTGGCCTTCTGCAGTGCTGAAGGACGTGCAAAGAACCAGTTAAAGTAAGGTAATATGCATACCTTATTAAAGGCACAGTTAAGCTTTCAGTGTGAGTCAGTCGCGAAATACATACCAGTAAATGTAAACGTAAATTAGTTGCAAACTACGGCTTATACACACTTTATTCAATATGTAAAAGTCACTACAGATATTCGGATTTAGGTTATGACACGTTCGATATGCCTGCCATCATTGGCAATGATGTGGCGCAGACGGATAGCGAAGTTCTGCATGACCCGCTGAAGTGTAGTAACATCGATGCTGTCGATAACTTCCTTAACGTCTGTTCTCAGCTCAGTAATGGTTTTGGGGCAGTTCAGATCCGGAAAATGTGGCCGTCAATCGAGGCCCATGTCAGCGGCCTCTGGGTACCTCAGAGCCAGAATGCGGTCTCCAAAGTGGTCCTCCTGGACATCAAACACTTTCCTGCTTCGAGTGGGTCGAGCTCGACTTGCGTTAGTCGTGTCTTGTCGAAATCAGGGTCATTTTGGATAATGGGGATAAAATCATCTTCCAAAACCTTCGTGTACCGTTCAGTAGCTACTGTGCCATCAAAGAACATCGTACCGATTATTCCGTGACTGGTAACTGCACACCACACAGTCACGCGTTGAGGGTGAAGAGCCTTCTCGAACTAGAATTGCTGATCCTGAGTCCCCCAAAAGCGCCAATTTTGCTTTTTGACGAGCCCATCCAAATGAAAGTGGCAACGACCTTGCCGCAGTGGATACACCGGTTCCCGTCAGATCACCGAAGTTAAGGGCTGTCTGGTGTGGCCGGAATTTGGATGGGTGACTATCTGGGCCTCCATGCGCTGTTGCCGTTTATCGGGGTGCACTCAGCCTCGTGATGCTAATTAAGGAGCTACTCGACCGAACAGTAGCGGCTCCGGTCACAGAAAATCGTCGTAACGACCGGGAGAGCGGTGTGCTGACCACACGCTGCTCGTATCCGCATCCCCGTCTGAGGATGACACGGCGGTCGGATGGTCCCGATGAGCCACTTGTGGCGTGAAGATGGAGTGCTGCTATTCCAAATGAAAGTGAGCTTCGTCGCCAAACGAAACAATACTAATTCCCATAATATCACGCGGCAACAGTGCAGTTTGAACGTCCTTACGCAACTGTTCAGAAGTTACGATGATGTTATTTCATATAATTCAATAATTGTCACCCTGTATATGCACGTAGTCCTAACTGGACTATTAATGGCAAAAGGTTGTTTACAGTTACAACAGAGTTGGCTTCAGTGTACGTTATACCAATCTACAGTGCCCTGTTACGCGGGTGATGAGTTGACAACATTATTAATTCATTTTTCCTTAGTACGTAACACGGTTAAAATAAAAAATTATTAACGTAGGTTTTTTGAACAAGATATCTGTACTTTTTAATATTATGTTCAGTTTAAAGTGTGCCGCAGTAAATTATGCCACTGCTGCGTTCACGCAATTACCTCCATCTGTAACTGTAAAAGTAGAACATTATTCGCTGGTTTTAGTTACAACGACATTATTTGCTTCATACAAATATTTTTAAAAGCATAAAATAATATATAAAACTATAAACCGTACGAATTGTAAAATAATGTTGATACATGTTATCAAAGCATCACACGTGCAAATAGGGCATTGTACGTGTAGATTGGTATGACGTACGCTGCGTGGTAACTGTAACCAGCGACCCAGCGTGAACTCAGCCTTTGACGTGAATAGTCTAGTTGGGACTATGTAGATATACAAGTGGCCTTAATGTTTTCTCTTACATTTATTAGTATGTATTTTATGACTGACTCACAGTTAAAGTTCATATAACTGTGCATTTAATAAGCCAAGCCAGTTGTCTTGAAAGGTATGTGTATATAATTTAGTAGGTAATTTTCTTGTTTTTGGATGTCTTAGGACGCGCATATAATATTTGTATCGTTTTGTTATATGCGCCCAGCCTCGCCAGAGAAGCTGCGCTGCCCGAAGACTAGTTAGGTCACCATTGCTCTGCAAAGATGTGCAGATGTCAAGTGTTCATCGTGAGGAGATAAGGAGTTGCAGCAGTGGTGACATGGCGGCAAGCTTGTACAGGAAGGACGAAGAACATGGTGCTCTTGGGATTTATTTTATTTATCTGCTGGAAGATATAATTATTCCAAAAGGAGTATTATCATTGTGCATTGAATGAGATGTATTTACTACTTTGAGAAGATGGGTATGTAAGGTAGGGAGTGAACATATTTTGCTTTGCTGCAGCAGCATTTAGTTCGGCATTCTTGGTTGAACACAGATATCCAAATTAGGAATTTCTTGCTGTCTTTATAAAGTTTTTTCCACAGTCAGTTTTAATGGATTTGAAAAAAACGAAAAGAATTGAATCATTAGTGAGAGCACTTTCGTTTCAGAATAAATTTTCATGTTGACTTACAGTTTTGTATTTCTTCAGCGTTGATCTTATGTAATTGTAATTTGTAATGAAATATTTTCTTGTTGCTTACTAAGCGTCAAATGGTGAAATTTTACAAATGGAATAGCGTCAAGAACTTTTTTTGAGATGAATTCTTTTTAAGCCAGTTTCTTGATAAGAATTTTTTTCTAGAGAGCAACGTCATTATCCAGCTCCCATTACCTGAAGAACATTCCTTTTTATGAGAGATAAATTTCATGTAAACCAAGTTTGCATTGCATGTACTTAAGAGATCACATTGCACTACTGCGATTCTCTGTAGTTACTAGCGGTTCAGAAATTAAGATACGCCTTTTCTTCTTTTTGTACGAGAGCAGGCACGCAGTGTTTTTCATTGTGACATAGGTAAGCCAAATACAGGCGATACGAGTTTACAGTATCAAAGGGTCAATTAGCAGTGTCGAGTATAATAAATCTCATTAAAGTTCAGTCTTTTTTTTCATTCATAAAGAGACTATACATTCACAAAGAGACGATCCAGAAGTAAAGCAGAAGGTGCACATTCACACAATCATCTTTATCTTTTTTATTTATCAAGCTAACTTTCAACCTTAATGAAAATGGTTCCTTATATGTACTATAGCACTGAAATCTAGATATGCAATAAACATTATTTGCTTTGTAGGGAGCACATTGTGCTCATGTGGGAGTGATCTAGATGGTTGTAAAACAATAAACTGGTAGCCAAGATCGCAGGAATTCTTTTTATTTCATGATTACCGGTTTCGGCGAAACTAAAGCCGCCCTCATCGGATCTTAGGACACATACGGGTTACATTGTTTGCCTTGATGTTGTAACCTGTATGTGTCCTAAGATCCGATGATGGCGGCTTTAGTTTCGCCGAAACCGGTAATCATGGAATAAAAAGAATTCCTGCGATCTTGGCTACCAGTTTATTGTTTTACAAACATTATTTGGGACTGATTTCTGTAACTATTGCTACTTGGATTAAAAACAATGTTTTAATGAAACTTCCTGGCAGATTAAAACTGTGTGCCGGACCGAGACTCGAACTCGGGACCTTTGCCTCTCGCGGGCAAGTGCTCTACCAACTTCCTGGCAAGTTTCATATCAGCGCACACTCCGCTGCAGAGTGAAAATCTCATTCCGGAAACATCACCCAGGCTGTGGCTAAGCCATCTCTCCGCAATATCCTTTCTTTCAGGAGTGCTAGTTCAGCAAGGTTCGCAGAGGAGCTTCTGTAAAGTTTGGAAGGTAGGAGACGAAGTACTGGCAGAAGTAAAGCTGTGAGGACGGGGCATGAGTCGTGCTTGGGTAGCTCAGTTGGTAGAGCACTTGCCCGCGGAAGGCAAAGGTCCCGAGTTCGAGTCTCGGTCCGGCACACAGTTTTAATCTGCCAGGAAGTTTCATATCAGCGCACACTCCGCTGCAGAGTGAAAATCTCATTCTGGAATGTTTTAATGGTTTGAAATCGATGCTTGTTGTTAAATTAAGTGGGTTAAGGATTAATATTAAGTGCGTGTACCTCATCTAAGTGCATCAGAAACGTATTAAGAGACAAATTTTGTTCTGGGTGTCTGAAGAGGTAGAGGGTGTGAAGGGGGTGGAATGTTAACGCGTGAGGGAAGGTAGGTCGTCAGATTGTGGTCATGCACAGTAATGGATTCCGAGTGGGGGGGGGGGGGCGGGAAGAGGCTTAAGGCCCCCTCTCCAAAAAAGAAGCATCTGGGTCCACCCTTGACAAACCTCAAATTAAACTCGATATTAACCTAATGTCTTAGTACTATACTACCTACAGCACAATTTTCTTCACTGGTTAAGTAATTTATTTTAAGTAGGTGTAATATGTTTTCAAATTTTACATTTCTCTAAGAAGGTGCTTATGTGACTAGTTTTTAAATCGCTCGCCACCCATTCCGAACGCACCTACATACACAGACCACTGCCACCGCCAACCGCTCGCCTGATACGAGTGTGCTGCTGTACGCATAGGGCATTGTTGTATGGTTTGTCCAATCAGACACAATAGAATGCGCTGTTCAAGCGGTTTTTAATTGTAATCAAGGCCTGCTCTTGTTCGTATTTGTCAGATTTTCAAAAAAATGACATCGAAACGTAGACAAGGAGATCTTCGTTCGTTTCTTTTTTTACTGAAAAGGAAGAAGGAAGAGGTAGAATCGAGCGAAGATGAAGCAGTATTACCTGGAAACAATGTCGGTGACTTATCTTGTCCACTCAACGTTCATCAGGTACATCTGTCTGATTATTTGCTATGTACTGAATGAAATTTCGCCGGCCGGTGTGGCCGTGCGGTTAAAGGCGCTTCAGTCTGGAACCGCGTGACCGCTACGGTCGCAGGTTCGAATCCTGCCTCGGGCATGGATGTGTGTGATGTCCTTAGGTTAGTTAGGTTTAATTAGTTCTAAGTTCTAGGCGACTGATGACCTCAGAAGCTAAGTCGCATAGTGCTCAGAGCCATTTGAACCATTTTTTGAATGAAATTTATACAAACACGATTAGTCGAGTTTGTAACTTTTTATTGTGTTGAGTTCGTTGATCTCTTGGTCTGTGTGGTGTGGGTGGCTGTGGACTGTACTCTGGATCAGTACTGGGAAGTTAATGATTTTTCCCTCTAAATTTGGTGGTTTTGTGTACCTGTCTAGTGTGCAGATTTTTCATCTACTGTCTCGTGTGAATTATGGCGAATTTTAAAAAGATTTGGGTGGTTATGGCAAAACTATTTTTTAAAATCACTTGATCTATTCTACATACACCAAACGGTACTATTTAATTTGCTAACGTCTAGTAGCTCTTAAATTTATATCACCTTAACATTGCAATTGCGTGCTCAGTGCATATCTGTAGTGTCGATGATAATGTGGTGTATCTTATATCACTTGCTGTTGTTTTAGTACTAAACATGTGTAAAGTAAAGGGACAGTATACCCAGAAATTTCGTGCAGAATCGCTACGCGGTAGTAAATTTGCAGCCTGGCTAGAAAGAATTCAAGGCGATGACAGAAGAGTATATTGCAAGTTTTACCGTAATATTTTGTTAGCGTGTTCTGCGGCAATAATAAGCTACAGTGACGTAACAAAACACACAAGACATCGGCAGCACCATTGTCAACAAACAAAAATAGCGTGAAAGAGTATTCAAAAGCGAATCAAGCTGAGGGTCCCTTTGCATTACTTGTTTCCACCCATGTTCGATCATGTCATGTCACCACTTAACTGATTCGTGCAAGAGTAAATTCACAGACAGTAATATTGCCAGAAAACTTAAAGTACGTAGAACAAAATGTAGTGCAGCTATAAAACGTGTAAAAGGCGGTACTTTGTGAAAAATTTGCGGTAAGATATCGGTGGCAGCATGTACATCATTCTAATTAATGAATCAACAGATAGCGCGACCAAATTTTTAGGACTAACAATAATATAATACAGTGCTGCAACTAATGCGATCATTTCAATATTTTTTAAATTAGCCGATCCCGAACATTATAATGCACAGTGTAATGTGACAGCAATTAAAGACACGCCTCAAGAATTGAAATTAGAGCTAAACAAGCTGCAAGTGTAGGCACAGACAATACGAATGTAATTGTAGGTGTTCACACTGGTGTCAATCAAATTTTAAAAAATGTAATTCTGAATTTATTTGTTATAAAATTTGTAAGCCATTAAACTCAACTTGCTACTTCTGCTGCAAGTGAGACGCTCCAGGAAATCTGGACGGCTTTGTTAGGGAAACGAATAATTGGTTTTTGCATTCTTCAACTCGCCGACAGTTGAATAGTGATATTTATCAGACTGTCAGGGGCAGAACCCCTTAAAATTCCACGCGCATGTGATATTCGATGGTTGTCCGTTGAGCCTACGGTAACAAGGACTACAGATCAGCTGTTAGACGTTAGAGCTTAGAACGCTCATTGAAACAACGCGAATCGAAGACAACTGGTACACTGCAGAAATGCTTTGTTCAGTGTTTTCTCATGAATCCAGTTAGGCGTATTTAAATATTTCCAAGAAGATTTTTTCAAATTTGCATCTTGTTAATAACATTTTGAACTCAACACAGAGCATCCATGTAAGCTGTTAACTAACCACGTTGTACTAACAGAATCATTAATAAAAAAAAGTTTTCGTCCCTACACATCCTATGCACCTATGCAAAGAAAATTAAATTTAGACTTTGAAAACCTTCATCATCATCATCATCATTTAAGACTGATTATGCCTTTCAGCGTTCAGTCTGGAGCATAGTCCCCTTTATAAAATTCCTCCATGATCCCCTATTCCGTGCTAACATTGGTGCCTCTTCTGATATTAAGCCTATTACTTCAAAATCATTCTTAACCGAATCCAGGTACCTTCTCCTTGGTCTGCCCCGGCTCCCCCTACCCTCTACTGCTGAACCCATGAGTCTCTTGGGTAACCTTGCTTCTCCCATGCGTGTAACATGACCCCACCATCTAAGCCTATTCGCCCTGACTGCTACATCTATAGAGTTCACTCCCAGTTTTTCTTTGATTTCCTCATTGTGGACACCCTCCTGCCATTGTTCCCATCTACTAGTACCTGCAATCATCCTAGCTACTTTCATATCCGTAACCGCAACCTTGTTGATAAGGTAACCTGAATCCACCCAGCTTTCGCTCCCATACAACAAAGTTGGTCGAAAGATTGAACGGTGCACAGATAACTTAGTTTTGATACTGACTTCCTTCTTGCAGAAGAGAGTAGATCGTAGCTGAGCACTCACTGCATTAGCTTTGCTACACCTCGCTGCCAGTTCTTTCACTACGTTGCCATCCTGTGAGAATATGCATCCTAAGTACTTGAAACTGTCCACCTGTTCTAACTTTGTTTCTCCTATTTGGCACTCAATCCGTTTATATCTCTTTCCCACTGACATTAATTTCGCTTTTGAGATGCTAATCTTCATACCATAGTCCTTACATTTCTGACCTAGCTCTGAAATATTACTTTGCAAACTTTCAATCGAATCTGCCATCACAACTAAGTCATCCGCATATGCAAGACTGCTTATTTTGTGTTCACACATCTTAATCTCACACAGCCAGTGTATTGTTTTTAACATATGATCCATATATAATATGAACAACAGTGGAGACAGGTTGCAGCCTTGTCTTACCCCTGAAACTACTCTGAACCATGAACTCAATTTACCGTCAACTCTAACTACTGCCTGACTATCCATGTAAAGACCTTTAATTGCTTGCAAAAATTTGCCTCCTATTCCATAATCTCGTAGAACAGACAATAACTTCCTCCTAGGAACCTGGTCATATGCCTTTTCTAGATCTATGAAGCATAGGTACAATTCCCTGTTCCATTCATAACACTTCTCCATTCTTTGCCGTAAGTTAAAGATCTGGTCCTGACAACCTATAAGAGGCCTAAACCCACACTGATTTTCATCCAGTTGGTCCTCAACTAATACTCGCACTTTCCTTTCAACAATACCTGAGAAGATTTTACCCACAACGCTGATTAAAGAGATACCTCTGTAGTTGTTACAATCTTTTCTGTTTCCATGTTTAAAGATTGGTGTGATTACTGCTTTTGTCCAGTCTGATGGAACATGTCCCGACTCCCAGGCCATTTCAGTTATCCTGTGTAGCCATTTAAGTCCTGACATTCCACTGTATTTGATGAGTTCCGACTTAATTTCATCCACCCCAGCCGCTCCATTGCACTGCAATCTATTGACCATTTTCACCACTTCCTCAAATGTGATCCTATTTCCATCCTCATTCCTATCCCATTGTACATCGAAATCTGAAACATTACTGATCGTATTTTCACCTACATTGAGCAACTCTTCAAAATATTCACTCCATCTGCCCAAGGAATCCACAGGATTCACAAGCAGTTTTCCTGACCTGTCCAAAATACTTGTCATTTCCTTCTTACCTCCCTTTCGAAGACTGCTAATTACACTCCAGAATGGTTTTCCAGCAGCTTGACCCAAAGTCTCCAACCTGTTTCCAAAGTCTTCCCAAGATTTCTTCTTGGATGCTGCAATTATCTGTTTGACTTTGTTTCTTTCAACATAACTTTCTCTGTCTACCTGAGTTGTAGTATGTAGCCATTTTTGATATGCCTTCTTTTTCCTTTTACAGGCTGCCTTAACTGTGTCATTCCACCAAGCTGTTTGCTTCATGCTACCTTTACACACTACTGTTCCAAGACATTCTTTAGCCACTTCTAGTACTGTGTCCCTGTACCTTGTCCATTACTTTTCCAATGACGGTAATTGACTGCATTCAACTAACTGGTACCTTTCTGAGATCATTGTTATGTACTTGTGCCTGATTTCCTTATCCTGAAGTTTCTCCACTCTTATCCTCCTACATATGGACCTGACCTCCTGCACTTTCGGCCTCACAATACCAATTTCGCTGCAGATTAAATAATGATCAGTGTCATGAAAGAATCCCCTGAATACACGTGTGTCCCTCACAGCCTTCCTGAAATCCTGATCTGTCATTATATAGTCAATGACAGATCTGGTTCCCCTGCCTTCCCAAGTATACCGGTGAATGTTCTTATGTTTAAAACAGGAGTTTGTGATTACTAAGCCCATACTGGCACAGAAATCCAAGAGTTGTTTCCCGTTCCTGTTAGCCTCCATATCCTCTCCAAATTTACCCGTAACCTTTTCATACCCTTCTGTTCGATTTCCAATCCTGGCATTAAAATCACCCATGAGCAGAACGCTGTCCTTGTCCTTTACTCTAACAACTACATCACTGAGTGCATCATAAAAACTATCCATCTTATCTTGATCTGTCCCTTCACAATGCGAATATACTGACACAATCCTAATTTTCTTGCTAGACACTGTCAAATTCATCCACATCAGTCGTTCGTTTACATACCTCATTGCAACTACGCTGGGTTCCATTTCTTTCCTGATGTAAAGCCCTACACCCCATTGTGCTATTCCTGCTTTGACTCCTGATAGGTAGACCTTGTATTCTCCCTCATCCTCTTCTTTCTTACCCCTTACCCGAATGTCACTAACAGCTAAAACATCCAGCCCCATCTTACTTGCAGCCTCTGCCAGCTCTACCTTCTTCCCAGAGTAGCCCCCATTGATATTAATAGCTCTCCATCTTATTACCATTTGTTTGCCGAGTCGTATCTTAGGAGTCCCTGGTTTGTCAGTTAGAGGTGGGACTCCGTCACCTCCAAAGGTCCGAGGCATTTTGCTCTGATTGTTGCCAGCATCATATTTAAAGTACCAGGGAAGCAGGTTGCTAGCCTTACTTGCCCCGAGTCCCATTGGGTTTTACCCCTAACGGCTGAGGGACTAACCGGTGGATTTGGAAGTCTTTGCCGTATGAGCACAAAGGTGACCACGACTCAGAATATGTCCGAGATGCCCAGCCTTATTCCAAAGTTAACTGGTATCCCGACTGTCGGGACCACTTAACTTTGCCACTCATACGTTACCCATGGTTCATGAACTAGGACATGACTACAGGAACCCACACCATGAAAACCATTTAGATCCCAAAAGATATCTAGGATATTAGTTCGAAAACAAGTTTAATTAATTGAGAAAATCTTAATTATACCCAGAACAAGAACATGTCCTATGTCTGAGATGCATCCAGTTTGTGTACCAATTAATAATTCAGTTGTTACAAGACTTCCAGACAACAATGAAATTTTGGGGAGAATTTCACTTCTTTCAGTGTCCAAAGCTCTTCGTGTCGTTAAAAATTCAGCTGTTGCCAAATGGTCCGAAACAGAAGCTGTTAATTTCTGGTGTGAAGTGCTTCAACACAGAGATGCAAATGACGTCAACACATTTCACGAACTGACAACTTTTACGCCGTCACGAGTAATGTTACATGATCGAATACTTAACTGGAAAGACTTTTTAGCCAGATGAACGTTATTAAAACTAAAGCGAGAAATAAAATGAAATCCGAAATGATGAATTCGCATTTGTCGATTCGAGCAGGAATCGGAAGGAAGAAACAGTATTGCCACAATAATGAACTGCCAACAGAAGTGCTGACGCAGCTGGAACTTACAGATTTGTAACATGGGCAGCCACAGCCGTTGAAATTCATGGTGACTTGAAAGTGAATGAAACCGCAGACAGTTGTTAACTGATGGTTTATTGACCAGACCGGTCTCGCTGCGTTAAAGCAGCGTATTCGGATGTAAGTGGTGTCACATAAATTAGCGCATGGAGATGCTCCCAACGTTCTTAGTCAGAGAATCCACTACTGCTTTACCTTTAGGACTACTGGTTGCCGCATCCCCTGTACTATTCGCCCTCATGTTCCGCAGATTTTTATTCGTTGAGCACTTCCCCTCTTCATGGGGTTGGGTTCTCTGACCGAACGTTGTGGTGTCTCCACGTGTTAATTTATGTGACACCACTTACACCTGAAGATGTTGCTTTAACGCAGCGAAACCGATCGTGTTAATAGACAATCAGTTAACAGCTGTTTGCGGTTTCATTCAATTTCATGTGACCTGATTGGAACTGATGACGACATGTAACGCGTCTGAACATACTTGATCCGCTACTACCTCTACCTCTGGTGTTGAAACTTCCGTCGAGGAAGACGTTGATAACCCCGAGCTCTTCATTTTCTGAAACTTACTGGCAGATTAAAACTGTGTGCCGGACCGAGATTCGAACTTGAGAGTCTCGGTCCGGCACACAGTTTTAATCTGCCAGGAAGCTGCATATCAGCACACACTCCGCTGCAGAGTAAAAATCTCATTCTTCATTTTCTGTTAGGTACGTTCGCTGTGCCACATTTCATAATAATGTTCTAGCTTTAAACAAGGGTATAAATTGAATTGTCTCATACTTTCGGTTACTCAACATACTCAGTGCTTAAAAACAACGATCTATGGTTTTGTTAAAGGCACGATAAAAAATGTAGTGGTTTGTAGTGGTTTTGATTAAGTTCTTTTAGTGGGAAATCTCATTTCACTGTTGGCAACAAAAATGCTCTGAGCATTCGATCCTCTCTGCCTGCCCTACAAAGGACAGCGTGAAGTAATATTATAGCGTAAATGATGTAATGTAATATCAATCTTCGTGTGAATCCTTTTTTATATACAGTGCTATTTATCTAAAAGCGGTAAATAATTTTTAATGGGTTTAAGTACTCATCAATAAGAACAACTTTTACTGTGGGACCAACTTCAAAATCACGAAAATCAGCTGTTTCATACATTTTGGTCGATTAGGTTAGTTTGTATGTAACTTTTACAGGAACTAGCTGATTTCAAGTGTGCACCACAATAAAAGAAAAGCTTGATATTCATGAGTTTTATTTTAAACCCTTATAAGATTATTGGCCTATTGAAATAACCCTGTAATATAGTTCCTAAGAGTTACTTTAGTTGACTTTAGTTGTTGGTAAGTTGTTGATTTGCTTATGTATGATTCTCTGATTTGCGTAATAGTTGTAGTTTTTGTTTGCTGTTGTTACACATCCGGAACTAGTGTCAGTGGGAGTGGCTAGTACATCGACTACTTACGCTGAAAATACTTTTGATATTTCGTATGTGGTAGGAAAAGTACTCAGTGACGAGGAAAAGTATATCACCTGACCGAGTCTTCAGAACAACCTCGTAATTGTGAATATCCGGAGCAGACAGAGGGTGGACGAAAAAGAAAGTTCCGTTCTAATTGGCTAAAGGAATACTCTTGGCTAGTCTGTAGCCAACAACAAAACGGTGCATATTATTTGCCTTGCGTACTATATTCTGGTCCAGATAATGGGGGCAAGCATTCTGTGGCTCTAAGATATTTAGTCACTCGTCTACTTTGCAAATACAAAAAAAGCACTAAAATCTTCAGAAACCATTCTGCTACAGATTATCACAAAATGGCAGTTTTAAAAAGCACACATTTCAAACGTTCATATGAAAACTCTGAAAAAACTGAAAATAATTTAATCGAAATTGAGAAACTGAAAATGATTAAACCAAACAGAGAGCGGCTGATTCCTACAACAAAGACGATCATATTATGTGATCGAGAAAACCTACCGTTAAGAGGCCACCGATATTATGGTACACTAAGTGATGACATCAGCCAAGGAAAATTTCGAGCACTTTTAAAATTTCGCGTTAACTCAGTTGATTCGTCTCTCCAAAAACATTTAGAGACAGCTCCAAAAAATGCTACATATCTGAGCAGAACAACTCAGAATCAACTTATTGATTGTTGCCATTCTCTCGTTATTAAAAAGGTACTCGACAAAGTCAAAGAAGCAAAATATTATGCTGTCCTTGCCGACGAAACAACGGATGCCAGTGGTACAGAACAACTCAGTGTACGTATCAGGTACCTGAATTTACAAAAAAGCACAATACACGAAAACTTCATATGCTTTCTTTCTGCAACGGACATGACTGGCGCTGCATTAAGCGACTAAATCGTTCAAGAATTAAATCAAGTCGGCCTACAAGTTGAGAATTTGAGAGGTCAAGGTTATGATGGAGGTGCCAACATGTCTGGAAAGTTCAGTGGCGTAAATTCCAAATAAAGCAGCTCCAACCGCTAGCGATTTATATGTATTGTGCAGCACATAAACTAAACATAGCTATCGTGAGAGCCTGCAGCTTGCCTAGTATTCAATATGACGGGAGTTGTTAAGTCGTGTTACCAATTTTGTGCGCGAGTCAGCAAAAAGGTTGGAACTTACCAAGAGAGCTGTCCTTGAAAAACACCCAGAGGCAAAAAGAGTTAAGTTGCAAAGTCTTAGTGACACATGCTGGCTTGAAAGTCATGATGAACTCCTTCAATTCAAAGAGCCCTTTGACTCCATCGTACAGTTCCTTGAAGAAATGGATAGAACTTCTCCATAATCGGAAAGTGCAAGTCTTCTGGCTTCTATTCAACGATATGACTTTGTCTTAACTTTGACGGTAGCCGCTGCTGTATTTGAAATTACTGTCTCGCTTTCACGGCAACTTCAGGCTGTTGCATTAGATCTCAACATTTGCTGTGAGATGGTAGACAGTGTATAAGAACACTTTAACGATACAGAGAAACGAAATACGAAGAAATTTTCGAAGAGGCGTGTCATATTGTAGAACCTTTGGACATCACAGTGCAGGCACCCAGAGTCGCCAAACGTTCTGCTCATCGCTCAAATATAGAAGCACCTAATGCTAAGGAATACTACAGGTAAAATAAACCTTTAACACATACACTCGCTTTTTGCAGCATTTCTTTCTTTTCTGTTCTTTCGAGTTCGAGAATAATGTCATGTCGTGTTTTGTTTCAGATTGGATGTATTCCTTCGTTTCATCGATTTTGTATTAGGGCAGTTGACCAGTCGCTTTCCGAAAGCGGAGCGCTCTTCAATTCTCGACCTGTTCACCCTTATAGCAAGTGCCATCGTAAAAACAGAAAATCTGAACGTGTCTACAGCAGCGACTTGCATCATCCTCTCCCGTTATCGGGAGGAATAACTCTTTGGAAGGAGAGTGGAGAGACAGGGAACATCCCCCCCCAAACAGCAGCAGAGGCACATCAAGAGTCAAATGAGTTTTTCCCTAACATAAAAATTCTTTTACAAATTCTTGCAACATTACCACTATCTCCTTGTAGTGTAGAGCGTAGCTTCTCTTCGCTTAAACTGATAAAGTCGTACCTTCGTACGACAATGACAGATTGAGTGGTTTGGCTGCTATGTATATTCACCGAGATATATCTGGTAGGCTACAACCTATCGAAGTAATTGAAGAATTTTCAAAGCGTTATCCGATAAGACTCCCTATGCGTTAAATGGGCAAAATAAAATTATGTGTGCTTTTTAGTATATTAATGTTTACCTTGAGAAAACCTAAGCTCAGCTGGGTCAAGCCCCTCCCAAAACAGAATCCTGGATCCGCCACAGGTTATGCACTTCCCTTCTTTGTAAGTCTACGAAAAGAAGAGCGAGCAAGCGATTCCTCACACACTCCACACCACTACGTCACAAAAACCACAAAAACGACCCTTCCACAGCACGCCTTGCGAATCACTGACGACGAAAATAAAAACTTACTTATTAAACTGAAAATAACTCCACTGTGGATACAGGAGCTCGGTGAGGTAATTCTGTCCGCTCACATGAGAGAACTGGAGACCAACTGCTGGTGAGGCATAATCTGTCTGTAAATTGAAAAGCGAGCAGCGCTTATTGTGGGGGAAATTGCCTTTCCTGAAAGGACGCTACAGCACTGATGTGCACGATGACTAACAAGAGCCCTCTTGAGTGGGAGGTCGCAAACGACCAATGATGTTTATGGCATTCGTCGCCCCGCATATTGTTTACGATGTAACCATATTGTTGTTGTTGTTGTGGTCCTCAGTCCAGAGAATGGTTTGATGCAGCTCTCCATGCTACTCTGTCTTGTGCAAGCTTCTTCATCTCCAAGTACCTACTGCAATCTACATCCTTCTGAACCTGTGTAGTGTATTCAACTCTTAGTCTCCCTACACGCTGCCCTCCAATACTAAACTGGTCATCTCTTGATGCCTCAGAACTTGTCCTACCAACCGATCCCTTCTTCTAGTCAAGTTTTGCCACAAATTCCTCTTCTTCCCGATTCTATTCAGTATCTCCTCATTAGTTACGTGATCTACCCATCTAATCTTCAGCATTCCTCTGTAGCACCACATTCCGAAACTTCTATTCTCTTCTTGTCTAAACTATTTATTGTCCATGTTTCACTTTCATTCATGGCCACGATCCACACAAATATTCATGATTTGGATTTGCAGCTCCTTCTGTTTTCCATGTTTGCAGTTAAAATTGTTGGATGTAAGGACCACCAGTTTTGCAAAACACCGTTTCTTCCAGGTTCCCGAACATGCTTCAACACATCTGTGGCATCATCAGTGAGTTTCTGTTTTATTTAATCTGTAATGTGGACATTTTTTACTAAACGTTTACAAAATTACTGTAATATTTAGTTCAAACAACATTTGTTTCTTTTAGTTAATACCTTTACACTCGGCTTGCATGGTTTTTCAGGGCTATTTATTACAATCAAACGATGTAGATCAGAAATTTTTCATCAACATCGTTTGGTTGCAGATGACAAGCTACCTGTAATAAATAATACACAAGTGGCCCTGAAAAACCATGCAAGAAAAGGGTAAAGGTATTAACTAAAAGAAATAAATTGTTGTTTGAACTAAATATTCCCGTAATTTTGTAATCATTTAATAAAAATGTCGACATTACAGATTAAATAAAACAGAAACCCACTGATGATGGCACAGAGGCGCTGAAACATGTTAGGGAACTTGGAAAAAACGCTGTTTTGCATAACTGGCGGACCTTAAATCCAACAATACATACAAATACTTTCACAAAATACTTCCTGTAACTTAAATCTATACTCGACGTTAACAAATTTTCCTTCTTCGGAAAGGGCTTCCTTGCCATTGCCAGTCTACACTTTATATCCTCTCTGCTTCGACCATCATCAGTTATTTTGCTCCCCAAATAGCAAAACTCATCTACTACTTTAACTGTCTCATTTCCTAATCTAATTCCCTCAGCATCACCTGATTTAATTCGACTACATTCCATTATCCTCGTTTTGCTTTTGTTGATGTACATCTTATATCCTCATTTCAAGACACTGTCCATCCCGTTCAACTGCTCTTCCAGATCCTTTGCTGTCTCTGACAAAATTACAATGTCATCGGCAAACCTAAAAGTTTTTATTTCTTCTCCATGGATTTTAATTCCTACTTCAAATTTTTCTTTTGTTTTCTTTACTCCTTGCTCAATATATAGATTGATTAACATCGGGGATAGGCTACGACCCTGTCTCACTCCCTTCCCAACCACTGCTTCCCTTTCATGCCCCTCGTCGCTTGTAACTGCCATCTGGTTTCTGTACAAATCTGTTTTTTTTCCATCTCGTAAATAGCCTTCCACTCCCTGTATTTGACCCCTGCCACCTTCAGAATTTGAAAGAGAGTATTCCAGTCCACATTGTCAAAAGCTTTCTCTAAGTCTACAAATGCTAGAAACGTAGGTTTGACTGTCCTTAATCTACCTTCTAAGATAATTCGTATGTTCGGTATTGGCTGCTAATGGCAACAAGGGGTGGGAACTGGAAGTATCCAGTGGTGAGCTACAGAGCGTAGATAAACTGCTTAGTCGACGAGTAACTCACTATAGAGCTAGTGGTGGTCATAGAAAGCAGAGCAATGCCAATGATAAACAAAGCAAACGTTGCCTTATATCTACAAAACAGTTGTTGAAGTTGACACTTCGTGAGAAAGGAACCCATGGAATTTCGCAGAATGAAAAAGAAGTGGGAGATGAAATATTAGCGATTCTTGAAGATGAGTCAGTGGAATGTGTGTCGTCGTGTACGCTTGACTATGCAGACAATGTACACAAGGAGTACGTGACGATACGTGCTTAACAAGTGAAAGTGATTTTGAAACAGGTGTCGAGCTTTGTAGTTCATCATCCTTGTCGGACAGGGAGCCGCCAATTCCGTCTCCAGTCAGACGTAATAAAAGAAATCGTTGTCCGAGGAGCGGGTACTAAACATAATTACGTACAAGGCCGGTGTGGCTGAGCGGTTCTAGGCGCTTCAGTCTGGAACCGCGCGACCGCTACGTCGCAGGTTCGAATCCTGCCTCGGGCACGGATGTGTGTGATGTCCTTAGGTTAGTTAGGTTTAAGTAGTGCTAAGTTCTAGGGGACTGATGACCTCAGACGTTAAGTCCCATAGTGCTCCGAGCCATTTGAACCATTTCAACATTCTAAGTTCTAGGGGACTGATGACCATAGATGTTAAGTCCCATAGTGCTCAGAGCCATTTTGAACATCACCCACAGCACAGTAAAACAACAATGATGAACAGATTTCGAATAAGTCCGCAGCAGTGTACCGTGTAGTGCATGAGAAAAATTACGGATATTCAATGGAGGACAATGCACACTTGTTACAAAAAACTGATGTTTGCGTGCTTCAGGGATGCTCGATGCTATTTACGGGACGTTGATGATACGACGTTATGCACATCAGATTGGGCGCGACATAGACTACAGTGATTTCATGGGAAACAGTGGATGGTTCAAATAGTGCTAACTGCGGAATCGGCCTGATAATATGTAGATGAGATAAACAAATTTATCTCATTGTTCAGTAACAAATTTGTTTTAATTCTGATTAATCTTGGTTTGATGAGGAAATATATACGAAACGAATCCCGGAAATTAGAGATACCAAGACAGTTGTATCAAATCAAACTAGCATCAATGCCTCAACGCAGGGCTTCCCAACGTGTGGTCCGCGGACCCCTAAGGGGTCCGCCGGCTCTTTCTAGCGGGTCCGCGGCCACATTTCACCAAATTGTGTAAAATAATGAGTAAAATTATTGAATAAAAATGTGAAAATCAAATTCATAACTTTTTTTTCGTATGAAAAACACGTGTACTTTTACTTCAGGTCGTACTCCCAAGCAGCCTTTGCGGTTCCTAAGTGAGAACCCATACACAGTTTAGCGCCGGAGAATGCGGCTTCTCTGATCGACTGCTTCGCAACAATAGGGGGGGTCGTTTGTGCACCGGCTCACGGCGCTAGATGCGCTGAAACCTTTTATGCATGCGCGGAACGTGCTTTGTCGACCAATCACAGCGCTCGCTGGCACGTATGCGGCCCCAGGCATCATTAAATGTTAAACTTGCTTTGTCAGTGCACTACCTATTTCAAATCGATTTTTGACCCGTTTATTACTTCTATCTTGAATCGGTTGCTGAAGTCAGGACATTGAAGAAGGGTGCAGTTTCTCCATCGCCTTCACAAGGGAAGTTTCCAGTTGAAATGAACGAGAAGAGAGGACGACCAAAGGAAGAACAATCACAAGAAGTTCCACAGTCGGATTTATTATGTGAAAACGCTGCAAGTACTCCATTGGTTGCAATATCCTGTGGAAGTGGAATAGCCAAGAAGCGTAATTACAACGAAAGCTATTTAGAAATGGGCTTTGTGGAGACAAAGGAGGGTAAAGCTCAGTGTGTAATTTGTGCGCGAGTCCTTCCGAACTGTTCAATGGTTCCAGTTAAACTGAGCCGTCATTTGGAGGTACTCACCCGGATTTCCAGGCTAAAGACATCTTTTGAGATTTTCTCAAAAGGAAGATTGCTGAACCAGCTGCTTCTCAGCATTGCATGAAAACTCATGCAAAAACAATTAATGAAAATTCATTAAAAGCCACTTTCTTGGTTAGTTATGGAGTGGCAAAAACAGGCAAAGCTCATACCATTGCAGAAAATCTCATAAAGTCGTGTGTTAATGATATTGTTTCTTGCATGCTAGGCGAAAAGGCAGTAAAACTTGTGTCTTCGGTGCCATTATCAAACAATACTGTCAAGAGACGCATTGTTGACATGTTACATGATACGAAAGACACTCTTGGTTCTCGCATCCAACACATTTCATTTGCTCTGCAGATAGATGAATCCACTGATGTTGCAGGATTAGCGATTTTATTGGCTTTTATGGATGCGCAGTGTAAGTCGCCATGTCGTCGTGGATTGCGAGGGAGCTCCAGCTGGAGGTTCGAGTCCTCCTGCGGGCATGTGTGTGTGTGTGTGTGTGTGTGTGTGTGTGTGTGTGTGTTGTCCTTAGCGAAGTTAAACTTAGGTTAATAGTGTGTAAGACTAGGGACTAATGACCTCAGCAGTGAAGTCCCATTGACTTTACATACATTTAAAAATTTACTTTGGATTTCACGAAAAATCACACACACACACGACTGTTACGAAATATGCATGCTCGTTACACAACAGTAGCCAAACAGTGGAAGTGGACAGACCACAAGCGGCAGTTTGGAAGTGATGTTGATTGCTCTTGGAGGAAGGCAGTTCGAACGTGTGAAATGTCAAATACCAAATAATTTTAATCAGGCTATAGTGTGTTGAACAAAGGGAGTAAAACCACTAGTAAGTGTCTGGATACAGTGGGAAATCAAATTGGATCGTTAATTTCAAGTTGTTTTCATTCATCTCTAAACCAAAGACTATTGATACTTCGTGGGGAGGGGGGGGGGGGTCATTGGGAACATGGCACTTGCATTAAGAAGCTTTCAGTTCCCTTGGGTTTCGCTCTGAAATTTAAAGTTACTGTGCTCTTGACTGACTAGCGGTCCGCCATGGATTTTCGACTGAAGAAGGGATCCGCCAGCTGAAAAGGTTGGGAAGCCCTGCCTTAACGCATCCTTATACAGTTATGCCGGCTGTTAATCTGGATGGTAAATTGGCTAGGAAGTTATTTATTGTGCTGTGAAAAATTGGAGGTGTTCTGCCCCCTGCCACTCATTCTCGTGTGTGTGAGCTTGCAAGGCCAGTGTGGGACATTCACGTCACAGCAAACAATACTGAGAAAAATGGGCGTAAGAGAACTACAGCTATAGTATAAGCACTGCTTTTGTAGCTGCTCAAGGTAACTCCCTTTTCCTTTATTCCTGGCCTGCATATAGAAATCGTACTCCTTTAGAGCAAACTGTCAGTCCTGAAAAGTGTGTGGCATTGCAGTTCATACCATCTGGAACCTCTGGATAAACTGAGACTCTGAATGTTTGTTTTTTCCGTGCCTATAAAACATATTATAGGATTATCTGCAGCTACACCTTAAAGGATAGCCAGTTTCGCGATGAGCTCCAGACCAGGCCGTTTCGCATTCGGGTGCATACCATCACACTCCATCAGTTCTCATCGCCCAGTTACACCAATGTGGTTCTATACGCATTCTTTACGAATGAACACCTAGCTGAACGTCCTTCATGGTTTCGTAATTCGCAAGGAGTTCGCCTTCAGTCTTGATGGTGCGAACGTTTGTGATCACTGTGGCGCATCATTTTTCATTCGGTGTTCATGGTGCAAGTTAATTGATTTGAACATTTCTTGAATGTCGACAATGTCCATTTTGAGAATAACACATACGTCCCACAGAAGGTTGATCTCTGCATCTCCCGAATACTCATTTTCTGTCGCTGCACATGGTAAGTCATTAGCAGCTAATATTTCTCCCGTCATAACTGTTAACACAACACTTTCAAATGAGTCTTACAAAAGTTGAACTTGCAACCTCGCACTGGGGGAGTTCCTTGTAAGAATCAAATCCCTCTCTAGCAGTGTAGGCCAGTCTGCAGAGATTTACTTATTTTCTGTTTTTATGCGTTTCTTGATTTAGTGTTATTAATAATCATATCTGTATTCCATGTAGTGTTAACGCACTTTGTCGAAAATACACAGCTCTAGGAACGTCTGAACAATTTGTCGGCAGTGATTCATAAGGCGAGTTGCGGAAGGTCGCCGTAACTTTGCGGATCACCCTGTAGTTGCTTTTTATGATCTAGTGGGTTAGAGCGTATGGGGAATTGCCAGCTCGCTCTTCAGTTTGCAAACCCATGAAAGACGTAAGTACATGACCACAATACAGCGACTTACCTTTCTTCATGCTTCTAACCTCCACGCCCCTCCCCCCCCCCCCCTTTCCACCCTGTTACACCCACAGAACACAATTTATCCTTTCATAAGTTTCTCCTACACTTATTCATAACTCACTTCATTTAACAATAAACACCGATTTTATACCATAAAATCATTCTTTTTAATAATCTGCAATATTGCCGTCGGCTGCTGCGGGGAAACTATTAGTCCAAGAGAAAAAAATGAGTAGGATATTTTTGTGGGAAATGCAGTTGAATTTAACAGTGGGAAACAGTTTTGCTATAAGCCGCGGTTTTCGAGATATTCCAGAAGAACATAAAAAAGCAATCTTTCAACGCCCCTCCATCCCCACGCCCGTTGTTTACCGCTCAGGATTTTTATATGTTGCTCGTTATTCTCCTCTCTACCGCTGCACGAAAACTTGTGACAGCACGAACTTTTTCCCCTAATTTTCCTTCGTTGCTTGGATTGAAGTAAGCCAGTTGAAAGCCGTTTGTGGATGGCCTTTGTAAAGAGAGTGCAATGCTATTAGAGGGATGCACACTCATTTCCGCCCAGCCTGTGACTCACATCAGTCACGGCACAGTATCTTCTCAAGGTGAGGTTGTTATCGCAAAACATTCACCATCAGACAGCAAGAGACACCGTCTTATCAAAGTGGTTAACGACTCTTCGTGCCTATCGCTGCTGAGTCAGCTGTCAGCGAGTTTTTCAGATTGCGAGGTCGACACTTGCGGAATCAAACCATCTGAAGAGAGGTACCGGTAGGCTTAAAGTAATAATTTATCATCACCTTGGAAAAAATCAAGCTGTGATCACGAAAGTTGCTGGTAGTGTTTGTGCCTCTCTACATGTTCACGTTTCAATTTTTCTCATTGATGGAGTACTTCGCGGAGACGTTGCATAATTCTCCATTTTTGCTGTTCGGGAAACGTTCCACCTCGAAAATGACCTCGTCGTCATCCCCGAAAAGCCTGCCAAGCAATGTACTAGATGGGTGAGGAAAGTAATGCGAACGATTATTTATATGCCATTTTTTTGAAGCAGCAATATTGTCCCCTTCAAAGTAATTCCCTTCAGCAACTATACACCGCTAGAGTCATAGATTCCAGCGCTGAAAAGCTTCAACTGGTAGGACCTTTGTCAGTCGCATTCTTCTGAACATATTTCAGAATTCCAAAATTGCGTCCTTCTGAGACTTTTTCAACTTCGAGAGAACAAAAAAGCCACAAGGACTCAGATCAGATGATTAGGGGACCTATGGAACAACAGAAATGCCATTTGTAGCCAAATACTCCGTGATGGAAGTGGCCGTGTGACATGGGCCCTCCCATGATGAAGCATCCACTTGTCTGCAATGTCTCGTCTCACTCGATTCATCCTTTTCCTGAGCTTTTCAAGGACATCTTTGTAAAACACTTGGTGGACACCTGGTCCTGGAGGGACAAATTCTTCATTTATAATACCCCTGCTGCCTAAAAAGCAATTCAGCATTGTTCTGATCTTTGATTTGATCATTCGAGCCATTTTTTCGTCGAGGAGGAGTCTCAGTGTGCCATTCCACACTTCGCCACTTTATCTCTGGATCGTACTTAAAATACGATCACGCAGCCCTCTCAAGAAAATCAATGCACACGGTTCTTCGAACGTCGTTGTGCTCAGTTGTGATGTTTTTCGGCACCATTTTGGCACAAACCTTTTACATGTGCAAATCTTAAGTCAAAATTTGATGTAGCGCGAAGGCGTTTAGGTTTAACACGTCACCATCATCCTTACTGTTAAACGTTGGTCTGATATCATAAGACTACGCACGCGTTCGACGTTTCCATCGGTTTTTGAAGCTGAAGGTCTCCCTGAGCGAGATTCTTCTTCAACGTGTTCTCGGGCTTCCAGTAATGATTTGTGCAGCGAATCTTGTGCTCTTGATAAGGAATGTTCCCCATCGGCCTGTTAAAACTTTTCAAAAGTCACACTCACGGATTCTCGAAGGTTAACACAAATCTTGATTGCATAACGTTGTTCTAAATTGCACTGTTCCATTTTCGTAACACACAAAACAAACCACAACTTCACTGATGGCGCTCTCAAAAATCACGTGATCGCTATACGGATCTGAAACTCGGACTGAGCATCTGGAAAGGATGAACGCACCGGTCTACTCAAGTAGAACAACACAGCGTTCCCAGACGGTTCGTAGTGCTGTCAGGCTCATTACTTTACTCGCGCACCTCCTATGCTTCATCTGATGAAAGAAGAATTAGTCATTGCCTGACATGTCTTGAGAATACAAGAGGATGATCCAAAATTTCACTGTCCAAAGAAGCAGCATGTATGACTGCATCCAGTGCAGAATTTTCCAGGGCGTTGTTGTAGGACAAAAACACACTCTGGTCAGCTTCTCGCAGCATTTCGTTTCAACAGTCTCCGGAAAGCTGGTCAGGAGAATTCAGCACCATGCTCGTGAGGTGGTTTGCCAATTACGAGCACCACACCACGACAGCCCCAAATAACACACACAGTCAGAATCACCTTGCCCGAATACGGTATATCCCCCCCTTTTGCCGGCCGGTGTGGCCGAGCGGTTCTAGGCGCTACAAATGGTTCAAATGGCTCTGAGCACTATGGGACTCAACTGCTGAGGTCATTAGTCCCCTGGAACTTAGAACTAGTTAAACCTAGCTAACCTAAGGACATCACAAACATCCATGCCCGAGGCAGGATTGGAACCTGCGACCGTAGCGGTCTTGCGGTTCCAGACTGCAGCGCCTTTAACCGCACGGCCACTTCGGCCGGCTCTAGGCGCTACAGTCTGGAACCGCGCGACCGCTACGGTCGCAGGTTCGAATCCTGCCTCGGACATGGATGTGTGTGGTGTCCTTAGGTTAGTTAGGTTTAAGTACTTCTAAGTTCTAGGGGACTGATGACCTCAGATGTTAAGTTCCATAGTGGGTCAGAGCCATTTGAACCAATAGCCATCTACAGAACCGTGAAGAGGCTTTGACATAGAGACGTTTACAAAACCGTCTTGTAGACATGCGATGCAGATGCGCTCAGCGTACACAAACTGTACTGTACTTATATATTTATACATTCGGCATATTTCTTTGTACGACTGTTTCATAATTTCAAAGATGTTTTCACGAATATATGGAAATGAAATTTTTTCGGTGTTACACTGCGGACACAGTTGATTTTTTGTTTTCGTTTCTAATAAAAAATTGGCAAAATGAATACCTAGGCAATGATAGTTAAAAATAAAAATATATGCAAAGTTATAGGGCATTATTCTAACAAATGGCACTCGTTTACATCGAGTGTGTACAGTAAGGAGGTAACACTTGCAGGTAGTGGAAAACTCCTTGCAACCAGTTGCACAGTACTTCTTGTGCTTCCTTGTACTTACTTCATGCCATTGTTGCTGTTGTTGTTGTTGTTGTGGTCTTCAGTCCTGAGACTGGTTTGATGCAGCTCTTCATGCTACTCTATCCTGTGCAAGCTTCTTCATATCCCAGTACCTACTGCAACCTACATCCTTCTGTATATGTCTACTGTATTCATCTTTTGGTCTCCCTCTACGATTTTTACCCTCCGCGCTGCCCTCCAATACGACTGAAACTGGCCTTGTCAGTTTGATCCTGATCACAAGTTCCAGAAACTAGTATTTTCATTCGATATAAACGTGAAGGGTAACAACCGAGTCCCAGCGTCAGCGGGTGCCGCCTGGGGCCGTGTAGATTGCTCGTTGAAAAAGCTACCTCTGCGCGCTGCACGGAACCCGACTTGTCCTCTGCATTTGAATTTTCAAGAAGCCTGTGTCCACTGTGGTGCCAGGTTGGGTTGTCTGCCAGTTTTAAGAACCGGGTGCATGGGCATCCGGTGAATAGCATCCGTTGGCTCCTGACTCTTAGCAAACTCGTCTAGTTACTCTTCCATCTGCAAGAAATTCTTGTGAGCATGCGATTACCGTGTGCATGATAATGTTGTGTCGCACAGTGGCTCTTCTATTTCGCCATCTTGGTTATCCATCGTGACATACAAACATCTTCATTCATGAATAATTTAAATGATCTCTCTCAACTTACGTTTCTCGGAGTGTGTGTGACTAAACCAGTGGTATTCGAGCTGTCTGACTAAGCTTGGCCGCACCTACAATTAAAAGCTGTTGTTTATTTTGCAATTAGGTGCTTCACACGCAACGTTCACCTTTTTCAAGTGTATTTACAGTGTCTATTTGCGTATTAATTGAAAATTCTTAAGTAGTGGTCCATGTGTTACAGGATAGCTTGACGTATCTGTTGTTTATATTTTGGGTCCAGCTAAAGACTCCTGGATACGATAAATGCCTTTACTGAGAGTGTCTACCTCTTTAGTAGTGATTGAACCATACTTCAGTGAAGAAAGAGAAACTGGTTGACTTTGCAACTCCCACTTGTATCAGACTTTGAATTTCATTTTGTCAGGTTATTCCACTTGCTTAGAACAAGTGCTCCTCCTTCTAATTATCTGCAAACAGTCACTTGATAGTGGATGGCTGACTCTAATGACCTGTTAGCTATTAACAATATGTTTTTGAAACTTGTAATGAAGAATATGCAGATCAGTTTCATGGACTTGTGATCTGATTAGATCTCAGTGCAGAGCATCCACAAAACTTTTTTAACTTAATGTTCTCAAAAAATATTTTTTTTTATTTAATTCAGTCATTTCCGAAAGTTATGTAATACGAGGGCCGGCCGGGGTGGCCGAGCGGTTCTAAGCGCTACAGTCTGGACCGCGCGACCGCTACGGTCGCAGGTTCGAATCCTGCCTTGGGCATGGATGTGTGTGCTGTCCTTAGGTTAGTTAGGTTTAAGTGGTTCTGAGTTTTAGGGGACTGATGACCACAGCAGTTAAGTCCCATAGTGCTCAGAGCCATTTTGTAATACGAGGTGTATTCGGAAAGCAAGATTCAATCAGGCGCGAAATGAAAACCACTGTGAAAATCCAATGGAACTTTGCACAGATGTGTTGGGCAGTGTCTTTAGTGTGCCTGTCGATTGCTTCACGTCCGTCTTTTGAGTTCAGAGAGCAAAGTGATCACGTAGATATGCCTAAAACAACAGTGTCTCCCGCCAAGTATGTCGAGATGGAAAGAGTTTTCTCCTGAAGCTATGCTGCGCACATAACATAAATGTCATGTGTCTCTTTCTTCAAGACAATTTTCAACCGCATTCTGCAGGGGCAATGAAAATGCTCCTGCAGCGTTTTCGATGGAAAGTGTTTGCTCACCCACTACACAGCCCTTAATTGGCTCCCTCCGTTGTTCATCTCTGCTCACATGAACTGCTGGCTACAAAGACAACATTTTGGCACAAACAACGAAAGACAGACCAGCGTAGAGAATTGACGGAAAGTACAGGCGGCTGCTCTTTGTGACGGAAAGTCTGTACAACGCCACGACAAATGTCTAAGTCGGAGCGGCGACTATTTAGAGAGGTAGCTGGAAGGTGTAGCTAACTGTTTCGAAGAAAAATTTTTAGATTTGACTGTGGTTTTCATTCCGTTTCCGATCGGATCTTACTTTCCGAATAGCCCTCGTATCTACAACATTTCTGTTGTTGGAAATTAATTACTTCTGGCGGTATTTGCTCAGATTGTCTTGCATCAATTTCTGTGTTTTAATAAACTGGTGTGTTTTTAATAAATATGTTAATAAATTTGTGGCCCAGTATCACTTCACTCATCACCCACTCCCTACCACATTGCATATGCGAGTGCAGGAAAACCTCTGCCTTGGCTTGCAGTCATGGACAACTTCTGCTTGGTACTTGGAATTGTGGAATGACCTTCTGTCTTAGCGTTCAGCCATGCAAATAGATTTATTTTTAACCTCCTGCTTTGTTAGATTCAAATTTGTCATTAGATATAGGATTTGAATAATGTCTGATTCGAATTTCTGAATGTGTAGAATGTTTAGCATTTTTTCGACCCAAGTAGAGCAAGCTTAGTCACATTTTCGCCACCAACCACCATACATGTCTGTCCAAACAGACCCATCCGGCAGCACATGACCCATGCCATCACACCACCTGACGCAGCCACGATGACGCAGCACTCATGCTTGATACAGGTCCGGCAGTTTAGGAAACCATGGTGTTGATTCATTGCTCACCTCTGGTCACGCTTCAGTTGATCTTCGTAGGGCACTTCTTTGTAAATGGACAGTAGGAAAACTGGTCATTCCATTCCTTTTCCCTTGCTTTAAAAACAGTCGTTAACCAATTAATTAAGTTAATTTTTGTTTTTGACTAATTGTTGCTTGTTTTCACCATTCACTCAGCAGTGTCGCTGAAACATGATCAACGTACTCCCTTTTTTATTTGTTCAAAATGAATGAAATTCATTAAACATACACTACTGGCCATTAAAATTGCTACACCACGAGGATGACGTACTACAGACGCGAAATTTAACCGACAGGAAAAAGATGCTGTGATATGCAAATGATTAGCTTTTTAGAGCATTCACACAAGGTTCGCGCCGACACCTACAAAGTGCTGACACGAGGAAAGTTTCCAACCGATTTCTCATACACAAACAGCAGTTGACCGGCGTTGCCTGATGAAACGTTGTTGTGATGCCTCGTGTAAGGAGGAGAAATGCGTACCATCACATTTCCGACTTTGATAAAGGTCAGATTGTACCGTATCGCGATTGCGGTTTATCGTATCGCAACAGTGCTGCTTGCGTTGGTCGAGATCCAGTGACAGTTAGCAGAATATGGAATCGGTGGGTTCAGGAGGGTAATAACGAACGCCGTGCTGGATCCAAACGGCCTCGTATCGCTAGTAGTCGAGATCAAAGGGATCATACCCTCATGGCTGTAACGGATCGTGCAGCCACGTCTCGATCCCTGAGTCAACAGATGGGGACGTTTCCAAGACAACAACCAACTGCACGAACAGTTCGACGACGTTTGCAGCAGCATGGACTATCAGCTCGGAGACTATGCCTGCGGTTACCTTTCACGCTGCATCACAGACAGGAGCGCCTGCGATGGTGTACCCAACGACGAACCACGTTCTGTTTACAGCATCATGATGGTCGCATCCGTGTTTGGCGAAATCGCGGTGAACGCACATTGGAAGCGTGTATTCGTCCTCGCCATACTGGCGTATCACCCGGCGTGATGGTATGGGGTGCCATTGGTTACACGTCTCGGTCACCTCTTGTTCGCATTGACGGCACTTTGAACAGTGGACGTTACATTTCAGATGTGTTACGACCCGTGGCTCTACCCTTCATTCGATCCCTGCGAAACCCTACATTTCAGCGGGATAACGCACGACAGCATGTTGCAGGTCCTGTACGGGCCTTTCTGGATACAGAAAATGTTCGAATGCTGCCCTGGCCAGCACATTCTCCAGATCTCTCACCAAATGAAAACGTCTGGTCAATGGTGGCCGAGCAACTGACTCGTCACAATACGCCAGTCACTACTCTTGATGAATTGTGGTATCGTGTTGAAGCTGCATGGGCAGCTGTGCCTGTATACGCCATTGACTCAATGCCCAGGCGTATCAAGGCCGTTATTACGGCCAGAGGTGGTTGTTCTGGGTACTGATTTCTCAGGATCTATGCACCCAAACTGCGTGAAAATGTAATCACATGTCAGTTCTAGTATAATATATTTGTCCAATGAATACCCGTTTATCATCTGCATTTCTTCTTGGTGTAGCAATTTTAATGGCCGGTAGTGTAGTACCTCTCCTTCAAGTAACTAGTACCCGTCATCATTTATAATTGTTTATGTTGTCAAGCGCGAAAGAACCACTCACCGAATTTCAAGCAGTTATTTTGGTCAGCTGTGTAATTTTTCAGTAAGTTTGTAGAAACAAATTACGGATATTATATGTCAACATCCCCAGCCTTGGGTTGAATGTCACAAAGCTAATTTATTTCTCACGCTATCCAATATCCGCTGCGTAATTTTATCAGGCAGTTAATGAAGAGGAGTAGTGTGGTGTTCACATACTTCCACACAATTGGAAAAAACTCGAATAAACTTCACTCGTGAGGACTTGCACACTGTCCACAGAGCTAAGGTCATTCTGTTATTTTGCTTTAGCTCAAAGTTTCGTTAACTCTGTACAGGTACAACTATTGATAGTTGTATGGTCAATATTTCCGAAACCTAGAATTAAAACAAAAAATCTTTCACCGCATGCGGAGTGTCCAGTGAAATTTCGGGCAAACTGCTGGATGTAACGCAGTGGCACGATATTTCAGTGCAGAGTTTTATAGCCATACTGGTATATACAGATGTCTTATATATATCTGAACATGGCCAGGAGACTCTGCACCTAAATATCGTATCAGCGAGCTTCACACTTCCGGCAGTTCGCCCGAAATTTCATGGATCAGTTACGGAGATGCTCAAATAAATATAGTAGACGCTACAGGAGAGGCATTTTCTATCACGGTCGGGTTTACTGTTCAAATTCCGAGAGCGTATGTTTCAAGGAGAGTCGTGCAGAGAAATTACAGCTCATCCTGACGCTTTAGCAACAGCCGTTCTTGCCATGCACCATTCGCGACTATAACAAGAATTGGGGAAGCACCCTGTGGTGTCACCGCCAGACACCACACTTGCTAGGTGGTAGCTTTAAATCGGCCGCGGTCCATTAGTACATGTCGGACCCGCGTGTCGCCACTGTCAGTGATCGCAGACCGAGCGCCACCACACGGCAGGTCTCGAGAGACTTACTAGCACTCGCCCCCAGTTGTACGGACGACTTTGCTAGCGACTACACTGACGAAGCCTTTCGCTTATTTGCCGAGAGATAGTTAGAATAGCCTTCAGCTAAGTCAATGGCTACGACCTAGCAAGGCGCCATAGCAATTGATAGTTATCGTATGAAGCATGTCTCATCAAGAACGATGTGTACAAATGATGAATTAAAGTTAAGTATTCCAGCAGCTACGTACTTTTCTTTATAGCATTCATTACGTATCCTGTTTCAGACCTCACGCCATCCTACGTGAGCTTATAGCGTGCATTTCGGTCTCCTCAAACCACACTGTGTCGGCACTTCTGTCGACACATCATATTGGCGACGAGGCGTAAAAGAGGATTTCGCGTTCGTATTGCTCTAATTTACTTGTGTCATGGCTTCGCCACAATCTCCAGATGTACTGTCCGAATTTTTTCGCTTGCAGAATCAGCCGACGCAGGCGTTATTGGATGTCCTTGGACAGCTCGTCCAGGGTCAACGTGCAATGCAAACCGATGCGGCAGCCGCCGCTTCACCGCTACCGCAGCCACAACATGCTGTTGCACCCCAGTTTCGTCCATACGATGCGGACTGGTCGATTCATTCAGTAATTTTCCTTTTGTTGTCCGGATGTCTTCCACGACGTCATCTGCCACCATCTAAGCGTTATCCGCTATCTTTTGCATTGAAGGTCTTCCACAGACTATTGTTTCCGACAATGGCCCACAATTTATGTCCGCAGAATTTCAGTCCTTCTGCAAGGCTAATGGTATTCAACATCTGACATCAGCGCCGTTTTTGCCTCAGTCAAACGGTGCCGGTGAACGATTGGTCCGTACTTTCAAGTCACAGATGTTGAAGTTGAAAGAGTCGCATTCTCGGGAGGACGCGTTGTTGCTCTTTTTGTCATCGTATCGCTCTCAGCCCCGAGATGGTCGCTCGCCGCTGAGTTGCTCCATGGTCGTCCTCATCGAACCTTGATGTCTTTGCTGCATCCGCCGCATCAGGTTCCTGTGCAGCGGCAGACTCCTGCTTTTGCTCCAGGCGACGTTGTATTCTATCGCAACTATCGCGGTTCACGGCGTTGGCTCCCAGGGCGCATTCTTCGCTGCCTCGGCCGCGCGATGTATTTGGTTTTGGGGGCCTCTGGTGAGGTGCGTCGGCATCTCAATCAGCTGCGCCTCTGTCGTCGCACGGGTTCTGCCGCTCCCCGTCTGCTTTCAGCGACGGTGCCGCCCGGTCAGCGCCCTGGGGACCCATCTACTGGCTCGCCTCATCCCCAGGTGTTACCGACGCTGCCTTCCATTTTGCCCCATGGCGACGCGCCGCCGCCGCCGCCGCCGCCGCTTGTTCTCCCGCCGGCGCCGCCCGCAGTGGACGCTTCGCTGCAACCGCCTGGCGCCTCACTGGGTCACGCGCCGCCGATCGCTTCCCGTGACCAGCTGTCCTCCGCCATGGACCTCTTGCCCGCTCCGGACCACTTGACGTCTTCGCGCGTCGAGTACCCCGACGCGATGGAGGTCGACCCTTCGGCCCCTCCTGTCTCTTTCCGGGCGCTTACACCGCATGTTGGCGTGCACCCTGGACTAGGCTTTCAGGCGTTTCCTAGCTCCCCTCGGACCGAATGGCCGGGTGCGGGTGGCACAGCCTCGCCTGAAGTTAGGCTCCTCACCTCATCGCATACACCAACATGGGGTCCTCCCCACGGCGGGCGGAAGCCTTATCAAACGACCGTTCGCCGATTTGCGGGGGAGGAATGTGGTGTCATCGCCAGACACCACACTTGCTAGGTGGTAGCTTTAAATCGGCCGCGGTCCATTAGTACATGTCGGACCCGCGTGTCGCCACTGTCAGTGATCGCAGACCGAGCGCCACCACACGGCAGGTCTCGAGAGACTTACTAGCACTCGCCCCCAGTTGTACGGACGACTTTGCTAGCGACTACACTGACGAAGCCTTTCGCTTATTTGCCGAGAGATAGTTAGAATAGCCTTCAGCTAAGTCAATGGCTACGACCTAGCAAGGCGCCATAGCAATTGATAGTTATCGTATGAAGCATGTCTCATCAAGAACGATGTGTACAAATGATGGATTAAAGTTAAGTATTCCAGCAGCTACGTACTTTTCTTTATAGCATTCATTACGTATCCTGTTTCAGACCTCACACCATCCTGCGTGAGCTTATAGCGTGCATTTCGGTATCCTCAAACCACACTGTGTCGGCCCTTCTGTCGACACATCACACCCTTAGACACAAAGCGTAAGGTAGCTTCAGTACTATAGGCGTAGATGTAGTTTCGTGGACTATTATCTACAGTCTGACACTGAGTCCCGTCCTCTCCCTCTCGAGCGCATCTAGAAAAACATAAACACAAACTACACCTCATACTCCATGTAAACGTAGAGGTACCTCTGAATTTCAGTTGGTCTCACAGACAACCATGACACGATCTCGCACTTCTTCGTGCCGTGTAGTTTTGTAAGAGCAAATGTAGCAGCGTCCGCATAGTTACTTTGTGCTAGGAAGGGCTTTCAACGGGGAAGTGCCCAGGCGTCTCGGGGTGACCCAAAGCGATGTTTTTCGGACATCGAGGAGATACAGAGAGACAGGAACTGTCGATGACATGCCTCGCTCAGGCCACCCAAGGGCTACAACTGCAGTGGATAACCGCTACCTACGGATTATGGCTCGAAGGAACCCTGACAGCAACGCCACCGTGTTGAATAATGCTTTCAGTGCAGCCACAGGACATCATGTTACGACTCAAACTGTGCGCAAAAGGGTGTATGATACGCACCTTCACTCCCGACGTCCATGACGAGGTCCATCTTTGCAACGACGACACCATGCAGCGCGGTACAGATGGGCCCAACAACATGCCGAATGGACAGCTCAGGATTGGCATCACGTTCTCTTCACCGATGAGTGTCACATATGCCTCCAACCAGACAATCGTCGGAGACGTGTTTGGAGGCAACCCGGTGAGGCTGAACGCCTTAGACACACTGTCCAGCGATTCCAGCAAGGTGGAGGTTCTCTGCTGTTTTAGGGTCGCATTATGTAGGACCGACGTATGCCGCTGGTGGTCATGGAATGCGCCGTAACGGCTGTATGATACGTGAATGTCATCCTCCAACTGATAGTGCAACCATATTGGCAGCATATCGGCGAGGCATTCGTCTTCATGGACGACAATTCGCGCCCCCATCGTGCACATCTTCTGAATAACTTCCTTCAGGATAACGACATCGCTCGACTAGAGTGGCCAGCATGTTCTCCAGACATGAACCCTATCAAAAATGCCTGAGATAGATGGAAAAGGGTTGTTTATGGACGACGTGACACACCAACTACTCTGAGGGATCTACGCCGAATCGCCGTTGAGGAGTGGGACAATCTGGACCAACAGTGCATTGATGAACTTGTGGACAGTATGCCACGACGAATACAGGCATGCATCAATGCAAGAAGACGTGCTGCTGGGTATTAGCGGTACCAGTGCGTACACCAATCTGGACCACCACCTCTGAAGGTTCCGCTGTATGGTGGTACAACATGCAAACTGTGGTTTTAATGAGCAATGAAAAGGGTGGGAATGATTTTTGTGTTGATCTCTATTCCAATTTTTCTGTGCAGGTTCCGGAACTCTCGAAACCGAGGTGATGCAAAACTTTTTTTGATGTGTGTAGTTACTTAGTCATCTTCAGTTAAGTTGAAAACATCCAACAGTGTAATAAATGCAACAGCAGGAACGATAATAAATCACGAAGTTTCACTTACTTTGAGGTATACAGAGCCTTAATAACCGTACATGATTAAGTTTATAGATAACTTAGGGATATACAGAGTGCGAAATTTAGTACACAGGGATCCCATCTCTGTTTGGAACAATGATTCTAAGCTGGCTACGTATCAACTCAAACTGAGCTTCGATATAGATGTGGGTATGTCATTTCACGCTGATTCAACTCTGTGCCAGCGTTAGACAACAGTAGTAGATTGAGTGTAGTGGCACACCAGTCACTTGGCAATCCATGACCAGAGGTTTTCAGTAAGTGAGAGATCTGGTGGATGTGCTCAGTGGGTCAACATTCTGACACCCTTCGTATCAAGACAAGTCAGGACAGCACGAGAAAAATATGGTCTCATGTTATCTTCTTGAAAGATCAAGATAGGTCACAGCCACCGGCCTTAACATGTCAGTCATGTCCGTCGCCTCGAGTGCTAGTCGCAGCAGGCAGCTGAGTTTCTGCATGGCCTTGAGTATGGCTCTCCTCGACCCATCCCATCGATACCGTATTTGCATGTCAGTCGTAGAACGCCGACCAACTAACTTTGGGACACAAACCTGCCGCAGTTGCAGTTTACTAATGGGGAACGTGCTTCATAATCCTTTTTTGTGTAGAAAATGTAGATGGCATTTCTGCCACCTACTGTGTACGGTTGTGCTGGAATGCTAATCCTTTGCAAATGCAAGCATGTGGTACAATTCATGACAGGTTGACATTTTTTGGTTGCCATTCAAGATGCTGCATTTTCAATGACCTGCAGTGCATATTTAAAAAAATATAAGTCACTTAGCTATTGTAAGTGTGTCGAATTTTTTTACACATGCTCCAGTTTGTTAACTGTTCACGTGCCACTTTGGTTAAAGCATACTGCACATGGCAAAATGACACTATCCAAAACCAGCACCAAGGAAACTTTGGTGCACCACAGGCCACAGATGACAATGATGAATGACGGCTGCAGAGATGTGTACAGGCGAGTAGACGCATAACTGTCGAGCAATTGACCGCCCAGATGAACCAAGGGGCTACCGATATTGTCTCCTCAACGACCGTTCAGCAAACGGTGCTATGTGTAAGCCTCCACAGCAGGTGCCAGGTTGATGCACCCATGCTGACTGCTTTTCATACGCGATGAGGGTCGGAATTTGCACACCAACACCGCAACTAGAAATCCAGTAAGTGGAGACAGGTGGCCTTTTCAGATAAATCGCGTTTTATGCTCCATGGGACAGATGTCCATTGGCATGTACCGTGTGAAACGTCTGAAAGCAAACATCCTGCAACAATCGTCGGAGAGACCCATGGCCTGAGGGCATTCCATGTGTGATATCGCCATTGTGGAAGGCACAATGGATCAACACAAGTAGGCATTTAGCCTTGGGGACCATATCCAGCCCTACATGCAGTTTGTTTGCCCTCAGCACAGGGTCATCTACGAGCAGGACAATGCAACTTGTCACACATCTCGCGTTGTACATGCGTGGTTCAGAGAGCATCCCCTAACCACCAAACTCCATTTATTAAAACCCAGCCGAGAATCTATGAGACCACCTCAATCTACATCTGCATCTACATCCATACTCCGCAAGCCACCTGGCGGTGTGTGGCGGAGGGTACTTTGAGTACCTCTATCGGTTCTCCCTTCTATTCCAGTCTCGTATTTTTCGTGGAAAGAAAGATTGTCGGTATGCCTCTGTGTGGGCTCTAATCTCTCTGATTTTATCCTCATGGTCTCTTCGCCAGATATACGTAGGAGGGAGCAATATACTGCTTCACTCCTCAGTGAAAGTATGTTCTCGAAACTTCAACAAAGCCCGTACCAAGCTACTGAGCGTCTCTCCTGCAGAGTCTTCCACTGGAGTTTATCTATCATCTCCGTAAAGCTTTCGCGATTACTAAATGATCCTGTAACGAAGCGCGCTGCTCTCCGTTGGATCTTCTCTATCTCTTCTATCAATCCTATCTGGTACGGATCCCTCACTGGTGAGCAATATTCAAGCAGTGGGCGAATAAGTGTACTGTAACCTACTTCCTTTGTTTTCGGATTGCACATCCCCATGGTTCCTTCCAATGAATCTCAGTCTGGCATCTGCTTACCGACGATCAACTTTATATGATCATTCCATTTTAAATCACTCCTAATGCCTACTCCCAGATAATTTATTGAATTAACTGCTTCCAGTTGCTGACCTGCTTTATTGTAGCTAAATGATAAAGGATCTATCTTTCTATGTATTCGCAGCACATTACACTTGTCTACATTGAGATTCAATTGCCATTCCCTGCACCATTCGTCAATTCGCTGCAGATCCTCCTGCATTTCAGTACAATTTTCCATTGTTACAACCTCTCGATATACCACAGCATCATCCGCAAAAAGCCTCAGTGAACTTCCGATGTCATCCACAAGGTAATTTATGTATTTGTGAATAGCAACGGTCCTACGACACTCCCCTGCGGCACACCTGAAATCACTCTTACTTCGGAAGACTTCTCTCCATTGAGAATGACATGCTGCCTTCTGTTATCTAGGAACTCTTCAATCCAATCACACAATTGGTCTGACAGTCCATATGCTCTTACTTCGTTCATTAAACGTCAATCAGGCTGTTTCCACTGTTTACACACTACCAAGAAGTCTACATCAGCGTGCCACACACTGGAGTTGGCTTGGTTCCACATCCTTCCAGACTTTATTCCTGCAGGTCTCGCAGTCTTCCACATTGGAAAAGCTGGTTATTCAGACTTTTGGCAGGTGGTCACATAATAAGGTGACAACAGTGTAATACACATATTTTGGCTATATTTGTACAGTGACAGTTTGGCAACTGAAATTTTGAGAATAGCGAGAGTGGATCTCTCGGCCTGTCTGTCCTACACAGCAGCTTTAACTACTCTTACATGTATCGGCAGACGCAGGAAGAGTGGTCAGTATTCAGGGATATGACAGGAATCATAATTCAAAACAAAAAGGTCTAGAAAGCATGGTCTCTAAAATGCACACCTTAAGAGCTATGAGCACTTGGTCGGTAGAAGAGATGTTTTTCGCAGAAGCGAAGATGAACATGTGTTCATAGCTTTTAAAGTATGTGCCTTAGAGCCCATATTTACTGGACGTTTTTTATTGTTTTGGTCCCAAATAGCACATCTCAGAATATCAAAAGCAAGGAGCTTCCAGTAGAAGAGATTTGCTTCACAGTATTGAAGGTGATGAAATCCTCATAGCTTTTAAGGTTGGAGAAGCTGTGTGCATACTTTTGTCGCAGTTTATCGATAGAACGAAATGCCTTTTCAGTTTATTCGGCCTGAATAGGTTTGATATTGTTTTTGAGAAATGGTTCCAAGATACAGAAAAAAGGCTGCCCATTTTATTTCACCCTTAATTTCCTCATTCTCTAAATACGAAATATTTCTGTTGCAGGATTTTAGTTGAAATTAATTGTTCACAACTTTTACTCTGTTTCAGCAATGGCGTGTAATGAACTGGTGTACTAAAGTTCAGAACACCACATACAGAAACACCTATCGTCTTATCTATGCACAGCACTTGAAATTGAAAGTCAGTTTATTACGAGGATTCAGTTAGAGAAAGAATAAAGAAGAATGTAAATGGTGCAATATTATGTTGTTGGGAAATTTGGTTTATATTATTCCCTTTAAGTTCCAATGAGACGGGCGAGTTTCTCTGTAGTGTTGATAATCTCCCTTTCTCCAACATTTACATTTACATATACACTCCGCAAGATGCTGTGATGTGCATGGTAGAGGGAATGGGTCGACGTTATCGATTTTCTTTTCTATTCCGTTCATGTGTTGAGCGAGGGAAGAAATGACTGTACAAATGTTTCGACAAGCGGCATAATCCCTCTTATCTTCTTCTCATTACACGTGCGGGAGAGACAGAATCTTACGCAACAAGATTTCAAGAGAACTGGTTATCTTTTTGTAACTGTAACCCGTTTATACTCCACGATCCTTTAGTATGGTCTAAACCGACCTATTACGATGTTAGCAGGGCGCCTCTAAAATCTTTCGATGCCTGTTGCCATGTCTACTTGATAAGAACTCTAAACGCTGGAACAATATTCTCGAATTGGTCGCACACGCGTCTTGTATACAATCTCCTTTAGAGATGCACTGCATTTTCTCAGAGTCATGTTCAGTTCGCCTTCCCTAATACCGATTTTACGTCAGCACCCCATTTACAACCATTTTCACTATTACCCATGAACATGTAAACGATGTGATATGCCCAAGATGTCACCACTAAACTTGCAAACTTACACTGTCGGGTTATATCTCTTTGTTATAGGTTTTACGTTACGTTTAGCCACTTTTATAGGCAACTACAATTCACTACACCAAATGCAAACTTTGTCCAAGTGTTTCTGCAATTGCTTACGATCATTCAACAGAAATACGTTCCTGTACACTAAATCTTACAGTGCTGCTGATCCTATCTGATACATCGCTTATCTATACTAGGAACAGAGGTTCTATTACGCTTCCTTGAGGCACACCAGCCTCTGTGGAGCATCCACTGTCCATTGTAACGAAATGGCTACTGTTAATCTAAAGCCTAGTTTACACGACGACATTGGGTTGCGCCACTCGTTGCGTGGAATGTGTTGCACGCAAATGGTTTCATGTTCGACTGTAGACATGGCGAAACCAGTATACACTTCAGCTTCGTCGTTTCGTGGGTTCCTGAGTCGTGTCTGAAATGAAAGTTTTGGCAGCTGCACGTCGCCCGAGTTGTGACGGAGTTAAAGCTTGTTGCTTGGAATCGCTACATAAGAAAAAAATAAGAATCGTGTTTCGATTCTTGACTAGATGAATAAAAGACGTCAACTCGGTTGCTCAGCATCCTTGCTGAAATAACTTGTAATGGAAGACCCAAGAAGCTCTTTTAATTATCTTAGAATGTCACCAGAACAGTTAACGTTTCTTCTAAATAGAGATAATTACGCGCTAAGGAGTAAAGATACTGTAATGCGTGAAGCACTGTCGCCAGAACTGAAATTTCATATCACATTGCGTGCATTACAATCGAGAACACTCGGCATGCTGTAAGACGCGGTTTTAGTTGGTGATGACGCTTTTTCATTAACACCAACAATTATTAACACTAACAGTAATAATTACCAACGTTAACAGCAGTAATCGTTCGAAGCAGGCCGCATTACGAAGAGAATGGTTTACAAACTACTCTCTTGAAGGTAGATCTGTACAGTGGCAATATTTGAAAATTCAAACATATGTGAATGGGGAGCACTACTGCGACGTTTAAATAGGTGAATATTGAATAAAGAATGTAGCTCATTGATTTGTGTAGCCTTCCCTCTTGTCAACCAATATTCCTTTAAAAAAAAGTCAGTCAACTCGAACGGTGGGATTTTAGTCTTGTAGACAAGAGCATTTCTACAGCTAGAATTGCTTTTGCTTGTATTTTTCGTAATTCAGTTGTATATTTGCTCCTAATTCAAAAATTTTTGCCCTGCAGCTCAGATATTGTCAACCTATCTGTGTTCTGATCGCACGTGAAGGTATCAGGAGCAGCAATATGTTGCTTATTTTTGTAATTAGCATCACTGAAATCCCACAAACACCTATGCAAAGCATAGATATCCAAAAAGCGAACATACATAACCTCAAAACTCATGCAACTGGTGTCGCCAACGTTGGAACACGCCGAAAGCGTTGTTTCACCGAGGAGTTGCGCAAACGCACGGTGCGCATGCGCAGTGGCCGGTAGCGCAGTTGCTTGCAACCTAGTGTCGTCGTGTAAACTAGGCTTAACACCCGTTGAGCAAAACTTGCGCCGGCCTTCTCACCTGGTCGCAATAACGCAGGCAGTAACCTCGCGCCAGTGGCGAGCTCGGCGATTACTGACAGCTGCGCGGCGCTGGTGCTGCCTTGAGATACTTGACTGTGCCGGCTATTGGATGACAAGGCAGCTGTGACGTAACGGTCCCGCGACGCGGACCGGGAAGGGGGCTGCAGCGCTCTGCTCACGACTGTCACGCGAATAATGGTACCGTCGTCGGCTGATACTCGTATCCGAGTTTTCATTTCTCTCCTGAGATTTCCTTTGTCACGGTTCAGGCGTGGAAGTGTCGTTGATGGCTTAGCAATCCAATCCTAGCGTGGAACTGGCGGCCACAGACATTACAGCTAATGGAAGGTGGAGGACGTGGCTGAGCCTGGAGGAGTTTACGTCTCCGGCGTTTGTCATGCTCCATTCTTCGACGTTCCAGCTCAAAGTTTTGAAGAGCATTTGAGGTAACTAAGTGCCAGTTACTCGAATCGATGTTCAAGTTTTTCAGATTTTTCTTGTACTGATCCTTATAACGTTTGAGAGGGGCACCTAGTGGCCTTTTACCTGTGCTCACTTCGCTGTACAGCATTTGGCGTGGAAGTCTGTCATTTTTCATCCGCTGGACATGTCCGACCCATCTGAGTTGACGCCCAATGATAAGAGCTTCCATGCTATACATTTTTGCTTTCTCAAGAACAGCCGTGTTGGATATGAAGTCATCCCATTTCAGGTTCATGATATATCTTAGCTTCTGTTGGTTGAAGCGTTCTAGTTTCTTCAGATCACAGCGATATAACGTCCAGGTTTCGCAACCGTACGGCAGGGTGGAAATGACTACAGCTTTGTACACCATCAGTTTGGTGTACAGTGTTAGGTCTTTATTCAGGAAGACACGCTTTGTAAGACGTCCAAATGCTGCATGCGCAGCGCGTAATCTATTCTCCACATCTTTTCCAGATGAGCAGTTAGATGACAGTATGCTTCCCAGGTAGAGGAAATGGTCCACTTGTCCCAAGGTTGTACCATAAATGGATATGCTGAAGTCAGGAACGGAGGAGCCAGGAGTTGGCTGCGCCATCACCTTTGTCTTTGGAATATTGATGGAGAGATCAAATCGTTCGTACGACCTGCTGAAGGAATCAACTGACAGCTGCAACTCTGCAAGTGAATGAGCTGGAGAAGCATTGTCATCAGCATACTGCAGCTCTGTCACACGAGTGGTACTGGTGAACCTTTTTGAATGGAGTCTGGACTGGTTGAATAACCCTCCATCAAACCTGTACTTTAGTTCTATTCCTGCATTGTTTATGGTTGTCTCGTAAAGCACAGCTGCCAAATACAATGCAAATAATGTTGGTGCAAGAACGTATCCTTGTTTAAGCTCACTTGTTATTGGGAATTCACCAGTCGTTTCATTCTGGCAGAGGACCTGTCCAGTCATATCATCGTGGAGAGCTTCAATCAAGTCAACAAAATGTTCAGGGCAGCCGAAGCGTTTTAAGACCATCCACATGGCTTCTCTGGGAACTGTATCAAAGGCCTTTTCTAGATCGTAGAAAACAAGTAGTAAAGGCTTTTGCTGTTCTCTGCACTTCTCCTGTAGTTGTCGTGCACAGAAAATCATGTCAATTGTCCCTCTTGAAGGTCGAAACCCGCATTGAGACTCAGGTAGTACAGTCTCTAAAAGTGTCTGGAGGCGATTTAAAAGGATTCTTGCAAAAATTTTGCCAGTGACAGAGAGTAGAGATATTCCCCGGTAGTTACCACAGACGCTTCTGCCGCCCTTCTTGAAGATGGTGACAATTGTGGAGTTCTTCAAGTCAGCTGGTACCTTGCGGGTTTCCCATCATCATTACGAAAGACAATCTCAACGCCTTGAGGGGTCTCAGTGGCCCTACGTGTCTAGCGCCTGAGAGGACAGAATCACAGCCACGTTACGCAATTTGAGTCACGTAGTGGGCTTCTTTGCAGCAAGGCAAGACAGATCAGCGACGTCTGGAGCACTGTTGTTGTGCGTTCCCCAAATGCCTTTGGAATACATGTGTGAGCCAGTTTTCAACAAATGGCAGCTTACAACTGGTGAACAATACTACACTGACAGAAAAAAGTACAAAACGAACAAAAGTAGAGTGATGAAATTTCTCTAATACATTAGTCTAGGTAACATATTTAAGTGCTTAATACTGCAGGATCGCAGATTAATGTAAGAGCTAGCTAAGTCATTAATGTGAAACATTGGTACGTTAATAACCGGTGTAACCACCAGACTGTTGAATGTAAGCACGCAAAGTGCATGCATTGTGTTGTACAGGTGACGATGTTTAACTGTGGGTTGGAGTTCCATGCCTGTTGCATACGGTCGGTCAATATAGAGACGGTTAATGTTGTTTGTGAATGGCCCTGGAGCTGTCGTTCGATGATGGAGACAGATCAGATGGCTGAGCAGGCCAAGGCTACAGGTCGATACTCGTTAGAGCATGTTGGGTTACAACAGCGGTATGTGGACGAGTGTTATACCGTTGGAAAACACATACTGGAATGCTGGAGGAGGATGGGATTGGTGTCTAGCGTCCCATCGACAACGAGGTCATTAGAGTTAGAGCAAAAGCTCGGATTAGGGACGGATGGCGAAGAAAATTGGCCGTGCCCTTTCAAAGGAACCACCTGGGCGTTTGCCTGAAGCGATTTAGGGAAATCACAGAAAACCTAAATCGTGATGACCAGACACAGGTTTGAAACATAGTTCTCCCGAATGCGAGCCCAGGAAATCGTTAAGAATACGTGCATACCGATAGTGTGGGAAGGTGTGTTAGGCAATAAGCGCTGTGTTGCTCTACAGAGCCAAACAACTCATTACTACTAATATGGACCCAATTTTATAGGTCGTGCTCTGTAAAACAATTTAGTTGCTTTAATTTTTAAATGACCACATTAATCTGGGAATATATCGCCCCTACTTTATTCTGAGACAGTTTACGAAAAGAAGTTCATATTTGCTGTAGACTGCACTATCAATCGACCAGAGAGAAACCTTTCGTTATTATTACTATTTTACAAACATTGTGCATCACAACTTAATGAAAAAAAAGAAAAGAAAAACATAATTTGTTTGAAAAAGAAGAAGGTATTTACTTTGTTTTCATTTAGACTAAAAATTTTATGTACTATTTCCAAATGTAGTTTTGCTTTCGACAGTTCGGGAAACAAATTCTTTCATGACATCCACAAGATTAATTTTTCCAGCCCTGTCTTGATGGACATGGAGAAGGAGTAGATGGATGAGTCTTGACTGAGTCGTTGTTGACCTGAGGCATGTCTTAAGTCGTCTTAAGGCGCTGAATGACTTCTCGGAAGGGATGCTGACGATACTGGAACTGTCAGGATCAGAGTGATGAGGCGAATAACTTCCTGAAATAGTTCTTTAACCCTACCAGATTCAGCAATAAGTTTTCTTCAAATAGGGTTGTAGACAAGTCGTAATGGTTCGCAGTACTTCGAGCTGTGCATGAAGCCTGTCCAGGTTAAAGTCTGTTGTATGTATTCCAATCTTCCAAACGGCGTGTAGATGGAGGTGTGCTTGGGACGACGAAATAAGTATCTCTTGTAGATGGGGATAGTCGCTTTAGATCCTCTTGGTTGAACCTTCAATCAGTCTCATTCAGAAGGAGATCAAGAATTTCAAAAAAATCTTTCCTAAATTTTCGTTCTTGGGACAATTATTTGGGAACAGACGGTGTTTCTGTGTGTTGCAATTTCGCTGGTGTTTTTCTTCGTCGAGAGATATTTGGGTCTTTCATACTTAGGTTTTCAGAATAATCATTGGATTTCTCTCTAAAATACTTCCATAGTCCTAAGATTTGCAAGAGCTATTTTTAGAGCCCATACAGAATGTTTCACTCTGGCTGCATTAAACTTTGGATTCTGTAGGAATCTGCCCAGTTCCAAACACTTCCGTTTCTGCTGTTATATAAAGAATAGTTTCAATCTTTTCGAGCCGCTTCGCATTCCTCGCAGGACAGACCTTCTTTCGTCTCTAACTGAGCGTGTTACATTCAATACTTCGGTCACAGTTTTCTGGCCCGCTCATAGTTTTACCTAAAACATGTCAAAAATTTTACTCTTACAGCCCATCGTGTGGAACAAATTGGAATCAGGGGTTGAGCTTTTGGGTTTGGTTTCGTCTCATCGACACCAAATGGTAGCACAACATCTGCATACACGTTTTTCCTTTTTGCGGATTCTGGAATTATATTTGAGACGTCGCAGTTACCAGTACATCGCACAATGGATGACTGCTTCTGGAAACTTCCTGTAGTGCCAGATCCACACAGTGATTGCTGCACTGAATGTAACAACTCTTTAGCTAGTCTTTAAGAAGGATTTCCTTTACACCTTTGTTCTGCCCAGACTTATTAGCTGCAACATCGAAATAGTGGGCGCGTAGAAACTCAATTTCTAGTGACAGTTTTGGAAAGATGTCTTTAATGGCAGTTGCCAGCGTTTGCGCCTTGGAGGCCGGCGGACTATAGAAACCCAGAAAAAGTTTATTCCAGCATCTCAGGGTCAACACATTGTACACAAAGAGTGAACTGCTCCTGGTCAACCACGTCAGTCGTTGAATCTGCTGTATTTCCGTAAAATGAGGAACTTTTCATTTGCTGCACAATTTCTCGCTGGATCATGTGAGCCATAATTTCCAGTACTTCGTTTTGTATCACTGGCATCAACCAAGTGCCACGGCGTTTCACCCATATCTTCAATTCTGGCAGATCATTCTTCCTCACATTGCGAAGTGTCATGAGGTTTCCTGAGACCGTTTCATTACCTCTCAGTGCGTTTCCTGTTCGACCCAGGAACCTAAGTGAACTGTTAACTACTAGCAAAACGGTTCTACCTTCCTCGTGATCGGTCAGCTGATATCTAGCGACTTGGGCAATCATAGGTGTGCTATTTTCACGTTGTTGAATAATTGCGAGAGACTCTTCTCGTGTATCTTACCCTTTTCCGTAGCTTTCTTCCGGTTACAGAAACGTTCTTTAAGAAAAGCCGTTTCTTTCTACGGTCTTCTATTGTTCACTAAGTGGATGGACCGAATGCAGTCATAGCAGAAAACACTGCCACTCTTTTCCTCGTAATGTAGCCACGGATAAGCCACAAACCATTCCGATTTACAAGATCTTCCATTCCTCGACCTTCCACTCCTTCGTGAAAACTTATGCTTCTCTTATGGGTGAAATTTTGTTTCAAAAACAGGTATACTTGAAGTAGAACCCATTGTGCTTTTATGTGAGAATGGGATGTCTGCATGCTTTGACAGTCCTATACCGTAACTTTTATGTCAATCGTCTCTACCTGGAATCGTCAAGGATAAGAACGTGCAACATGACTATCTCGCACACATCACACTAGCATAAAAACAGCTTTCAACAAGCAGTTATGTTAACGGTGAACATAATAGCACAAGCATAGGAAGAAACATTCATAGTTCACCATAAAATATTTAGCTTACCAGTAACAATGCTTGTGTTTTATTGTAAGTATCTTCGACTAGTATTACCACTATCAGACTGAGACTGGCCACTGTCATAGATAACGCTAATACAAAACGATCTGAGATTTCTTAATGCTATTACCACCTCCAAAACATTCTTTGATAGATTTTTGTGACGCTGTGCAGTACCACACCTACAATAACAAAATAGTAATAATAATCGTATATAAATATCAGCCATGACCCATGGATCGATGTACACATAAAAAGGGGATGGAAAGTTGTTTGTTGTTGTGGTCTTCAGTCCAGAGACTGGTTTGATGCAGCTCTCCATGCTAGTCTATCCTGTGCAAGCGTCTTCATCTCCCAGTACCTACTGCAACCTACATCCTTCTGAATCTGCTTAGTGTATTCATCTCTTGGTCCCCCTCTATGATTTTTTCCCTCCACACTGCCCTCCAATACAAAATTGGTGATCCCTTGATGCCTCAGAACATGTCCTACCAACCGATCCCTTCTTCTAGGGAAGTAGTGCCACCAATTCCTCTTCTCCCCAATTCTATTCAATACCTCCTCATTAGTTATGTGATCTACCCATCTAATCTTCAGCATTCTTCTGAAACACCACATTTCGAAAGCTTCTATTCTGTTCTTGTCCTGACCGAGCGGTTCTAGGCGCTACATTCTGGAACCGCGCGACCGCTACGTTCGCAGGTTCGAATCCCGCCTGGGGCATGGGTGTGTGTAATGTCTTTAGGTTAGTTAGGTTTACGTAGTTCTAAGTTCTAGGGGACTGATGACCTCAGAAGTTAAGTCCCAAAGTGCTCAGAGCCATTTGAACCATTTCTTATTGTCCAAACTATTTACTGTCCATGTTTCACTTCCATACATGGCTACACTCCATACAAATACTTTCAGGAACGACTTCCTGACACTTAAATCTATACTCGATGTCAACAAATTTTTCTTCTTCAGAAACGCTTTCCTTGCCATTGCCAGTCTACATTTTATATCCTCTCTGCTTCGACCATCATCAGTTATTTTGCTCCCCAAATAGCAAAACTCCTTTACTACTTTAAGTGTCACATTTCCTAATCTAATTTCCTCAGCATCACCCGATTTAATTCGACTACATTCCATTATCCTCGTTTTGCTTTCGTTGATGATCATCTTATATCCTACTTTCAAGACACTGTCCATTCCGTTCAACTGCTCTTCAAGTCCTTTGCTGTCTGTGACCGAATTACGATGTCATCGGCGAACCTCAAAAGTTTTTATTTCTTCTCCATGGACGTTAATGCCTATTCCGAATTTTTCTTTTGTTTCCTTTACTGCTTGCTCAATATACAGATTGAATAAGATCGGGGAGAGGGTACAACCCTGTCTCACTCCCTTCCCAACCACTGCTTCCCTTTCATGTCCCTCGACTCTTATAACTGCCTTCTGGTTTCTGTACAAATTGTAAGTAGCCTTTCGCTCCCTGTATTTTACTCTTGCCACCTTCAGAATTTGAAAGAGAGTATTCCAGTCAACATTGTCAAAAGCTTTCTCTAAGTCTACGAATGCTAGAAACGAGGTTTGCCTTTCCTTAATCTGTCTTCTAAGATAAGTCGTAGGGTCAGTGTTGCCTCACGTGTTCGAATATCTCTACGGAATCCAAGCTTATCTTCCCCGAGGTCGGCTTCTACCAATTTTTCCATTTGTCTGTAAGGAATTCTCGTTAGTAGTTTGCAGCCGTGTCTTATTAAACTGAAAGTTCGGCAATTTTCACATCTGTCAACACCTGCTTTCTTTGGGATTGGAATTATTACATTCTTATTGAAATCTGAGGGTATTTCGCCTGTCTCATACATCTTGCTCACCAGATGGTAGAGTTTTGTGATTGCTGGCTCTCCCAAGGCTGTTAGTAGTTCTAATGGAATGTTGTCTACTCCCGGGGCTTTGTTTCGACTTAGGTCTTTCAGTTTTCTGTCAGACTCTTCACGCAGTATCATATCTCCCATTTCATCTTCATCTACATCCTCTTCAATTTCCAGAATACTGTCCTCAAGTACATCGCCCTTGTATACACCCTCTACATACTTCTTCCACCTTTCTGCTTTCACTTCTTTGCTTACAAGGGAACCTCCCCATCGCACCCCCCTCAGATTTAGTTATAAGTTGGCACGGTGGATAGGCCTTGAAAAACTGAACACAGATCAATCGAGAAAACAGGAAGAAGTTGCGTGGAACTATGAAAAAAATAAGCAAAATATACAAATTAAGTAGTCCATGTGCAAGATAGGCAACATCAAGGAGAACGTGAGCTCAGAGGCGCAGTGGTCCCGTGGTTAGCCTGAAAAGCTGCGGAGTGAGAGGTCATTGGTTCAAGTCTTCCCTCGAGTGAAAATTTTAACTTTCTTTATTTTCGCAAAGTTATGATCTGTCCGTTCGTTCATTGACGTCTCTGTTCACTGTAATAAGTTTAGTGTCTGTTTTTTTGCGACCGCACCGCAAAGCCGTGCGATTAGTAGACGAAAGGACGTGCCTCTCCAATGGGAACCGAAAACATTTGATCGCAAGGTCATAGGTCAACCGATTCCTCCACGGCAAAACACGTCTCATATATTCTATGCGACACTAGTGACGGCATGTGCGTCACATGGCAGGAATATGTTGTCGACCCACCTAACTTATACACTTGGCGATTGGGTAAAAAGATTCTTCTACCTTGCCCGATTTAGGTTTTCTTGTGGAATGTGGTAATGACTCCCAAAAAGGTGATGTAAACATAAGAGTTTGTCACATAAACTGCAACAAATGAATACAACAGTTTCACAGTCACACAGTTTTCCCTGTGCTCTGTCAAAACTTGTTTTTAACGTTTTCAAATTTTTCCGTGTGTAGACCGTCAAATACTGCATATGTCCAAGCGAATCTGAACATGTCCTGGAATTTTGGAGAGCGAAGTTGATTATGTGTGAGTGTCTGAACTTTGATAGTTGTCTGAAAATAAAAAATTAAAATTTTCACTCGAGGGAAGACTTGAACCAAGGACCTATCTTTCCGTAGCTGCTCACACTAACCACGGGACCACGGCTCTGCTCGGCTTACAGTATCCTTGATGTTGCATATCTTGCACATGGACTACTCAGTTTGTATATTTTGCTTATTTTTTTCATAGTTCTGCACAACTTCCTCCTGTTTTCTCGATTAATCTGTGTTCAGTTTTTCAAGGCCTATCCACTGTGCCAACTTATAACTAAATCTGAGGGGGGTGCGATGGGGAGGTTCCCTTGTTAGAACTGGGTTTCCATTTGAGCTCTTGATATTCATACAGGTGGTTCTCTTTCCTCCAAAGGTCTTTTTAATTTTCCTGTAGGGGGTATCTATCTCACCCCTAGTGAGATACGCCTCTACATCCTTACATTTGTCCTCTAGCCGTCCCAGCTTAGCTAAGTACTGAAATTTAAAAATGACGTTATAACTCACTAACTGCATGTGTCGCACGTAAGAGGAATGGCAGTAAACGTTATTGAACAGAGAGCGCAAATCAGACTTTAAAGCATTACGGCAGTGTAAATGGAAGAACAGTAAAATCAGACGTAACAAACAAACTTGCACAATTCATACCAAATCGAGTGCGAGTGATGATTTATAAGAAGGAAACTTACATGGTAAATAAAATAGTTTCAGCGGTAAAGATAATGTGTACTACCATATTTGTTCAATGATGAACTGCCGTGTAAAACACTGTGTTTTTGTGTTTGTACAGTTACATTTAACATTTGTGACGAAACTAGAATGAACTACAGAGAACTCAAATCTCGTTTTCTGCGTACGAATGATTTCCTCAGTGGCTGCATAACAGCCAAGAATGAAGACGCACTCGCAGTATATTAAAACTTCTTGCCAGAAGCGACTGTATATTTTTACTTGCTACTATTTTTGCATCAAGTTTTATTATAAACATTGACTCGCATTATAGCACTGCAGTTTGCCTTACATAAAGTAACGAATTGCATTAATATACTTCCATATCTCAGTATTTATTGTACATAGAACTATTCATCTCTTTGCGTACTATTATTTGCTGGAAACCTTGTTTCAGTATCTTGAACTGTTTATGTGTAGTGACTTGTCACGCTGCACTTTACAAGAGGTGCAGAAACTTATAATGTGCGGCGTATCACCAACACATATAATCCATTTACTCGCCACTGTAAAGATACAGCTTTCATACCACGATAAGAAATTTCTTCGGTGCGTTAGCTTCAGTTGGTACGCCGCAATACACGAACTGAAGTGCACAAAACGTGAAATGGCCAGTGAGGTCGTTCTTCAGTGCATATTCTTCAAATTACGTTCAACAGGTTATTGTACTTCATTTCCAAACATCGTAAAAACTGTGACTAATAACGAAAAGGTAGTCACTTCACTGCCAAGCACGAATGTTCGGCCGGCCGAAGTGGCCCTGCGGTTAAAGGCGCTGCAGTCTGGAACCGCAAGACCGCTACGGTCGCAGGTTCGAATCCTGCCTCGGGCATGGATGTTTGTGATGTCCGTAGGTTAGTTAGGTTTAACTAGTTCTAAGTTCCAGGGGACTAATGACCTCAGCAGTTGAGTCCCATAGTGCTCAGAGCCATTTGAACCATTTTTGAACGAATGTTCGGCCATAATATATCAAATTTTATATGAAATCACATGAGAAACGTTGCATAGCGAAAAGAAAAAGACCACACAAATCCAAAAACAGATTTTTTAAAGTATTTGTGTGCAAATAGTAAAACGTTTTCCGAAGCAACTAATTTCACCAAAGGAATTATCTTTGCCTCATTAATATAAAACAGTGATCCATATGACTGAAAATTCGCTTTCCGTTTCGGTTCTTGTGTTGCAGAGTGAGAAAGAGTTTTCCACAAATAGTCCGCAACAATAATACCGCTTCTATGAGCCAGAGATAACGAATTGCGATAATGAGTCTGGATAGTACATCTGTGCACACTAGACTTCAGAATCAAATTATATATAAAGCCTTAGTAAATTCAGGGCTGGTTTTAGCGTGAAAGACATTATCCAAGAGATAATTTACACGACTGATTGAGTGCATTGCTTAACTACTACCACAGGGTTGACTATGAGAAGTGTGGCCCCAATCAAACCAGCGTGTGGCAAATCATGAATTCATTTTGTATTCCTATGAGACATAAATAGGGCATATTTTTAACTAGTCAATTAAAATTTTCATACTGAACTGTCAATGTACTGCGTGTCATGAACTATAAACTTCATAACAGTTTGCTACATAGTAATGTTTCGCAACATACGTCTCACTTTTCTGATCCTGCAACAGCAGTGGACTTTTCCTTGCTGTGGAATAAGAGGATGATCTGAGTGCACGCACTATCATGATATCTAATTTCAGGACAAGCTGCAACGGGGTTATGGAGGGATTTTCTTGCAATACTACACCTACATAGCTCAAACGCGTACGTCCAGATACTAGTTTTCTTGCAACTTACAAGAATTATTCCATCTTAGTTCTCGGTACGATGTTACATGTACGTAGTTTGCGCCTTTATGTACAGGTTTAACTTATATTGTTACATAGTGATTATCCTGAATGAACCTCAACTTGCATTGTTGTAGTGGTAGGGAATGCTTGTTCAGCGACCGTTGTAAATTCATTTCTTCGCTTTTTCCTGCTTGAATTCTCGGGGCTGACCTGTTTGAGACTTATACGGATAGTCAATCGAGTTCTGAGAATTTCCAGTGTAGATCTAGGCTCTGTTTTGTCGCTTTTGCATTGAGATTCGGTGCCCACGTTAACTCAAAAGCATCACTGTATCGGAAATAACTGACGTCTTTTTCCAAATACTTTCGGTTACACTATAGCTCCACCCTCCTTCCCATAAAAGTCTCACTGCGAAGTGTGGGAATATAGTTACATTTACGTTCTTCCATGAACTACTGAGAACAATCAATATTGAACTAGAAGATTTATGACAAATAAATGACTTAATATAATTACATGCATTTCAGCACAAAGGTTCGCTCACATCACCTCGAAACTGCAAAACAAATGTGTGTAGGGTTGCCAGACGTCCCGGTTTTCCGAGACAGTAACGGTTTCGGATTTAAAAAAATGAGCGTCCCGAAAACTGCTTTTGGGTCGTCAGTTTAAAAAAGCACTCCGTCTTCAGGCCACGGGTGGCCTACTGGGACCATCCGACCGCCGTGTCATCCTCATGGAGGATGCGGATAGGAGGGGCGTGGGGTCAGCACACCGCTCTCCCGGGCGTTATGATGGTATTCTTGACCGAAGCCGCTACTATTCGGTCGGGTAGCTCCTCAATTGGCATCACGAGGCTGAGTGTACCCCGAAAAATGGCAACAGCGCACGGCGGCCTGGATGGTCATCCATCCAAGTGCCGACTACGCCTGACAGAGCGTTGCCGGGGACGTCAGTTTAGTCCTGGTTTTGTGATGCCAGAGAAATACTCTCATACCGTCTATTTCTTCCCAAATGCGGGTGTGGATTTGTGTTACAACTATCATCGTTAAACAAAATAATGGTTTTTGTTTCATTGTTGCGCCTGCCAGCGTCTATCAAGGGCCTTTATTGCATGTAACACTCATTTCTATTATTAACTCTTGTATTGGGATTCAGTTCAGTTACGACGTTGCAGCTACTTGGTTTTTTGCCTGAGGCTTATTGTGCTTAGTTCATGTTTGCATGTGTGTGAAGTGAGTTCCGAATGCCAAAGCTAAAGTGTTCCTTTCAAGACAAATATACAGAAGAACGGTCTTCCATCGGAATGTGGAATATGTAAGTCATATGTTTCCATTTCACGTGGAGGAAGGGCAGATATTAGAGATCATTTAGGCAGCCAAATGCATAAATCAAATATGTGCTCTGCTAACACTCGCCCCCCCCCCAAAAAAAAACAACAACGTAGACAGCTTTTTTATTTCAAAGTCATCAAAAAAGAGCCAATCAGTAGCAGCAGCGGAATTAATAATGTGTTATCATACCGTTAAACATCATGTCTCTTTGAAATCTGTAGACTGTACTTCTAGGCTAATCTCCAATCTTTTTAACGATTCTGTAACAGCGAAGAGTGTGACGTTGGGCAGAACCAAAAGAACAGCACTTTTGAAAGCAGTTTTGGCACCTGATACTGTCAAACAAATACGCGACGACCTTTCACTGGTATGAAGTGTAGCCATGTATGGAAGTGAAACATGGACGATAAATAGTTTAGACAAGAAGAGAATAGAAGCTTTCGAAGTGCGGTGCTACAGAAGAATGCTGAAGATTAGATGGATAGACCACATAACTAATGAGGAAGTATTGAATAGGATTGGGGAGAAGAGGTGTTTGTGGCACAACTTGACTAGAAGAAGGGATCGGTTGGTAGAACATGTTCTGAGGCATCAAGGGATCACCAATTTGGTACTGGAGGGCAGCGCGGAGGGTAAAAATCGTAGAGGGAGACCAAGAGATGAATACACAAAGCAGATTCAGAAGGATGTAGGCAGCAGTAGGTACTGGGAGATGAAGAAGCTTGCACAGGATAGAGTATCATGGAGAGCTGCATCAATCCAACAACTTTCACTGGTCCGCTATTATTCAGTAGCTGCATGTGAGATTAATCACAAGGCTGAAAAAATATATCCATCAGTTGTTCAATATTTTACACCTCAGACTGGCATTCAAGCGAAATTCCTTAAATTAGTTTCGCTGCCAAATGAAACCTACAATAAGTAGGCCTACGTGCAGCATTACTGCATTAGAAAAAAGTAAAATTGATAAGAATTAGCGTATTGCATTTTGCAGAGACAATGCTCACACTGATTTTGGATGAGTGCGATGAGCAGGTACAAACAATGTATTTCTTAGACTGAAAAATGAAGTAAACGAAAATCTTTTAGGAGTTGGCTGCCCTGCTCACATTCTACACAGTGCTGCCAAGACAGCCGCTGACGTGGTGAGTGTTGACATAGAAACCTTTATAATTAAACTTTTCAATTACTTCACATACACAGTACGAACGGAACGTCTAAAGGAGTTTTATGAGCTTGGGGACATAGAGTATCATACATTGTTGCCACATATAAAAACAAGGCGGTTGTCTTTGTTTGTTGCTGTAGAGAGAGTACTGAAGTTGTATGATGCCCTTTAAACATTCTTCCTCTTAGAAGAAAAGCCACCTAAATTTCTGACAACCCTCTTCCAGAATCCGTTAACGGAAGCATATCTGTGGTTCCTGCAACGTCAGTTGTGCTTGTTTCAGTGACAATTATGTAAACTTGAGAAAGCAGACACCACTTTTATAGAAGTTTATAGAAGTAGCTGCGATTTTGGAAAATACTAGCAGAATTATAGAATGTCGTAGAGAAGAAAGTTTTATTCTACTTAAAATGACATCTCTCTTGCAGAACAGCGGAGTTGCATTAACTAGTGAAATTCAAAAATTTCTTGTTGATGTAGAACAGTTTTATCAAACGTGTACAGCTTATTTAGAAAAATGGTTAACAAATCTCAATTAGTTTTCCATTTTTAAATGGATGTTGCTGGACGCAGAACCTTGTGGAGCAAAAATGTGACAAGCACAATAACATTTGTACAAAACAGAGGATTGTCAGTAGATGATAGTTTTTTGTTTGACCAGTTTTCTTTACTCAAGAAGTTCACTGAACCAGAAATCAACAAAAAGGTCGATAACTGCGGTAGTAAATCATGTCAGGAGAAATGGACGTATTTCTTTCGACAGATTGGATGCGAAGAACAGTATTCTCAGTTGCTGAATCTGTGTGAATTCGTCTTCAGTATTCCACGGCATAATGCAAACGAAGAACGAGGATTTTCTCTCATGAATGTGCAATGGACTGAGGCACGAAACAGATTACAAGTACAAACGGTCAGGGCAGTAATTAAATGTGTTTTAATTATCAAATGAGTTGCTCTAAGTTTTATGAATACATCATACAGCGGAAAGATCTTCTCTCCAAAGTTCATAATTTAGATAAGTATGAGGCATAGGATAACAAATTATGTGAACTTTGCAGTTCAACATACAGTGTTCCAGTAGACAATTTTGTATCCCGTATTAGTGATTCAAAATAAAAAATTCTTGTGTTACCAGTACTAACATTGTAAAATGTTGTTATCATCTGAATGCCTTCCCTTGGGTTTTATTAAATTAATTACAGTACAAAGCGTTCATTTATTTATTTTCCTAAATTCATTGCAGACAACAGTAATTTGCACAAATATTTCAGTTTTTTAACGTTAAGAAAAGTGTCCTGAAATGTCCAGATTTATGATTAACAAATTATGAGCGTGTTTAATTAAATTTAGCGAAACATTCCGGTTTGCTAGCAACAAATTTTGGCAACGCTATGTGTGTCTTTATCTCTGTACAGGAAACCGGAGAAAGATCACTGGCTACACTGTACACGTTCCACGTTCGTAACCAGAGCAACAGTGCACAGCGATGTTGTTACGGCGTGAATGCATGGTGGTCGTGAAACGAAGGAAAAGGGAAGAGCGTTAGAATACTGCCTCTCCTCACATTTAGGTTATCACGTTGTTTTTATTTTTGTAGATATTGGACTGTTCGTTGAGTGCGGCGGACATTGTCGTAGCAGCGAGCCATTTCAGGCGTTACGACTGGTGTTTGGGCATTGTTTGCCGGTGTTCGTCATTTTCGATAGGACCGCACATGGCCTGTGCCTACCGCGAGAAAAAAAAAAAATGCTCCGCATGCGGGTCTGCGAACGTGTGTGGACTTAGATTCAGGGGGAACCGAACAGTAAGTAATGAGGGTGGTGACAATACTTGTATTGAACAGTATTTTATTACGTAGGTGCAGAGGATAACTCTTAAGAATGTAAAGGGACAGCAAAACCAATTTTTTACAGTCAAGATTTCTGCCTGAAGTCTGGCGCTCCTATCCCAAATTCGGTGCACTGGCCACTCTATAGTTCGCCCATACTACATAGCTGGCCATGAGGGCTCTCAACTACTGTTCGAAAGTGCTATGCAGAATTTGTTACATATACATACAGAGGCTGTCCCGAACTAGCAGTCACAGACTGAAAAATGGGACGAAGGAAATGTAGTAGGTGTTTTCCACCGAAGAGCCAAAGAAACTGCTACACCTGCCTAACATCGTGTAGGGCACCCGCAAGCACACAGAAGAGCCTCAACATGATATGACATGGACTCGACTGATGTTTGAAATAATGCTGGAGGGAACTGACACCATGAATCCTGCAGGGTTGTTTATAAATCCGTAATAGTACGAGGAGGTGGACATCTTTTCTGAACAGCACGTTGCAAGGCATCCCAGATATGCTCAATAATGTTCATGTCTGGGGATTTTGGTGGCCAGCGGAAGTGTTTAAACTCAGAAGAGTGTTCCTGCAGCCATTCTGCAGCAATTCTGGACATGTGGGTTCCACACTGTCCTGCTGGAAATGCCCAAGTCCGTCGGACTGCACAATGTACATGAATGGATGCAGGTGATCAGACAGGATGCTTACATACGTGTCACCTGTCAGAGTCGTATCTAGACGTATCAGGGGTCCCACACCAATACAGAGCCTCCACTAACTTGAACAGCCGCTGCTGACATGCACGGTCTATGGATTCATGTGGCTGTCTCAACACCCGTACACGTCCATCCGCTCGATACAATTTGAAACGAGACTCGTCCGACCAGGCAACATGTTTCCAGCCATCAACAGTCCAGTGTCGGTGTTGACAGGCCCAGGCGAGGTGTAAGGCTTTGCGTTGTGCAGTCATCAAGGGTAAACGAGTGGACCTTCGGCGCCGAAAGCCCATATCGATGTTGTTTCATTGAATGGTTCGCCCGCTGACACTCGTTGATGGTCCAGCATTGAAATCTGCAGCAATATGCGGAAGGTTTGTGCTTGTGTCACGATTCTCTTCAGTCGTCGTTGGTCCCGTTCTTGCAGGATATTTTTCCTGCGCAGAGATGTCGGAGATTTGATGTTTTACCGGATTCCTGATGTTCAAGGTACGCTCGTGAAATGGTTGTATGGGAAAATCCCCTCATCGCTATCTCGGAGATGCTGTGTTCCATAGCTCGTGCGCCGACTATAACACCACGTTCAAACTCACTCAAATTTTTATAACCTGCCATTGTAGCAGCAGTAGCCGATATAACAACTGCGCCAGACACTTGTCTTATGTAGACGTTGCCGACCGCAGCGCCGTACTATGCCTGTTTACATATATCTGTATTTAAATACGCAAGCCTATATGAATTTCTTCGACGCTTTAGTGTATATAGGCTTTGCCGACCGCAGTGCCGTATTCTGCCTGTTTACATACCTCTGTATTTGAATACGCGTCTCCACACAGGTTTCTTTGATGCTTCAGTGTAAGATGCTTCAGTCAAAAGCAAAAATAGTTGCCACAGAAGTACTGATCCCATATTTCTCGATGGTAGCCTAGTTTATTCACTGAGTCTGGCTATAGATAAAATGAAACTTAATGTGAATTTGGGAGCGGGGAGCAGAAACCGTATCTCGCCCCCCCCCCCCCCCCCCAAAAGTGTTTGAAGTGGCGAGAGGCGACTACCCCTCCTTCTTGCCTCCCTCCCCCTTTTTTTATATGCAGTCGGCCATGATGAACTGGAGGAAATCACAAAAATAAAGAAAAATAAAGATTGTAAAATCTTATAACCCTTCTAACAGTCAGGAAATATATATGGAATGTCCACTAATGTCCTCAAGAAAATAATTCATGATATAGTCGAAACATTAATTATAATATTAAATAAGTGGCTCTCTGCTGGTGTATTTCTGGACTTTTTCGAACTTGCATGAACAGTACCGGTTTATAAAAAGGGTGACCCATGCATGTTAGCAAGTTCCAGACCAATTTCAGTAATTCCAATCTTCGCTAAAGTCATTGAGTCTGCAATGAAAGCCCAAATCTCATATTAATTTGAAACTAATGAACTCTTCTCAGATGGACAGTATGGTTTTCAGAAAGGCAAATCTAGACCTGGTTACTAGGTTAAGGCACAGTTTTAATGAAAAAGAATCCTTAGCAGTGACACTTTTGTGATCTTAGTAAGGCGTTTTGACTCCAATTCCTCATAAGGTCCTTCTAAATAAGCTCAAGTCAATATGGAGTCAGAGGCACTGTTCTGGCAACCTTTAAATATTATCTGGAAAATAGGAGACAGATGGTATCAGGATGAGGAGCGCTATCATGTGAACGGAAATTCGAATACGGTGTGCCACAGGGATCGATAATGGGCCCCCTCCTGTTCCTAGTTTTTGTAAACGACATAAGCTCTCATGGACATTTCTTTTAATCTGCAGACGATACAATTTTGTCGTCAAAGCTAATAAAGGTAACCTGTGAACGGATTTTTCACCTGACTGCAGGTTGTAGGGGTACAGATCTCGATCCTATCCTGACCGATCGAATCTATCCTTATGCATCTTTGCTTCGGCGAGATGGCGTCGTTGACGGGGACGCCGCATTATACGGGCAGTGTGCAGTTTTGACGCCTACATATCTTAAGGGGCCCACACTGTGGTTCAGGTCGAAAAAAATCGATTTTCGGTTTTCATCATATTTCGATAGATTAAGGTTTTATTTAAGCAGCCTGAAAAGGATTTTGCAGAAAAAAAAATTTTTCGAGCATTTAAAGAGCATTTTCCTACCACATGTGTTTATGTGGCACGCCTACTTTTCTGTCACCCAGTGTCAACCCACCCACTGTCAACTCTAAGCCATATGGAGATGCCATTATTAGCAAAATAGAATGTGTAGGCGATGCTCAGAAACGTTTGGAAACAAGGCTGAGAAAACTGACTGTTGATATGAGAGGAAACAAATTAGGAGATGGAAAATTGCTGAGCGGACAGGGTCGGTTAACTAAAACTGAAATAGAAAACTTGCAGGTATACTATGGGCAGGCAATTAGGAGAAATAAAGAAAATCTGGAGGCAATGAACAGAGATGTTTGGGTCATATTATTCCATTAGTCCTCTACTGATGATAAACCATGTCATGGATTGTCCCCCTCAGGAGAAAATTCGTGGTGCAAATATAATAGGGCTCAGGCAAATGGAGAATCTTATTCTCACCAGCATTCCCTTCTTGCTGCTGTTATTACAGCAATTAAACCTATTTTCAGAGACTTGGCTCATCCTGATCTTCTAAGGAAATGTCTGCATGGGCAAACATAGAACCCAAATAATTGTTTCAACAGCGTAATTTGGAACCGCCTTCCTAAAACTGTATTTTTAGGAATGCATACAATGAAATTAGGAGTTCATGATGCTGTTATTACATTCAGTTGTTGTAATATTGCAAAGTGTTGGGTACTGAAAAAGCTGGGAATTAATCCCGGTAAAAATATGATCACCGGTCTGCAACATTGCGATAAAATGAGGGTAGCCGATGCAGACAGGTCTGCATCTAATATGGCCAAGAAAGCAAGAGAAACATCCAGGAAGATGAAAAAGAAGCTGAAAGACCTGCTAGAGGCCAAAGAAGGGCCATCATATGCAGCAGGACAGTTTTAATTAACTGTAAGTAACAAATTTCAAAAGCTTTTTCTTTAAAGTCAATTTCCCGCAAACTAAAATTTTCAGTACATGTGCCTCATTATATCAGAAACTATCTTAGATAAATGAATGAAATTTTCAGAGACTCTGCATAACATAAAAAGCCACCTCTGCATTCAATAACATTCCCCATTCGGAAGTTCACAAAAAAATATTTTCTGCGAAAAAACTTAATATTTTTTGTTAATAAATTTAAAAAAAGTATTTCTTAGAAACTATACAATGGATAAAGTAGATTTTAGTACAGTTGACCCTGTTAGCATCATGTAACATACAGTAAAAATATTAAGGTCCTGCATCAAATAGTTTTTTTCAGAAATGGGTCAAATACTTGCCTAAATTAACGTGGGCTAGATAGGCAGGGTGTGGTCCCCTTAAAGCGGGAGTGTCAGTCAGTCGATCCGAGCGAGCCTGCAGGATAGCTCAGGGGTACGAACGCTCCACACGATCGCGCTTAACAGTGTTGTGGAAAGATTAATATTTGTGACATAACATCATTTTCGTGTTGACCGAGACACTGTGAAATATTTGCAGTTCAGATTGAGTAACAGAGCGAAAGGGGGTGCAGATCGGGAGGAGGACGAAGTGGATCGCATGCGCGAAGGGTTTTTTTAACAGCGCGGGAAAATTTCGTGATTTGAAGAACCGATTCCGTTTCATTGCCCAAAAAATGACAATTACTCTAACGCCGAACGTCAAGTACAAGAAAACAATGGTGAATTCAAACCAAATAATTGAATATTGCGTTAGAACGAGTGAGAACAGACACATAAGGATATATTACTTGTGACTACAGTATAATAAATCGAGTGTTTTTAAATCTGTGTTAACATCATTTAACTTCATTATTTTAATGCTAGTATTTTCGTAGGGATTATGAACAGAGCCATGCGAAAGATAGATACAACATATGTGAGTATGCTCTCACTCAGTTACTTTCAAGAAAGTGATTTTCACTCTGCCGAGGAGTGTGCGCTGATATGAAACTTCCTGGCAGATTACAACTGTGTGCCGGACCAACAATCGAACTCGGGACCTTTGCCTATCGTGGGCAAGTGCTCTACCATCTGAGCTACCCAAGCACGACTCACGCCCCGTCCTCACAGCTTTACTTCTGCCAGTACCTCGTCTCCTACCTTCCAAATTTTACAGAAGCTCTCCTGCGAAAGGTAAAGGTCCCGAGTTCGAGTCTCGGTCCGGCACACAGTTTTAATCTGCCAGGAAGTTTCATATCAGCGCACACTCCGCTGCAGAGTGAAAATCTCATCCCCTGGGCTGTGGCTAGGCCATGTCTCCGCAGTATCCTTTCTTTCAGGAGAGCTAGTTCTGCAAGGTTCGCAGGAGAGCTTCTGTAAAGTTTGGAAGGTAGGAGACGAGGTACTGGCTGAAGTAAAGCTGTGAGGACGGGGCGTGAGTCATGCTTGGGTAGCTCAGATGGTAGAGCACTTGCCCGCGAAAGGCAAAGGTCCCGAGTTCGAGTCTCGGTCCGGCACACAGTTTTAATCTGCCAGGAAGTTTCGATTACTTTCAAGGTCTGGCACGTGTTCCTCGGGTGTAAGTTCACCCTTATACGCTGCGAGAACTGAAAAGTTTCATGCCCATAAATTTCAGACAGCCAAATGACTGCAAATACTTTTAATTAAAAAGAAGGAGCAGCTTACAAGGTGAGGTGCAGCCTTTCATTCGCCACCGTACTAGGATGGGAATAATAGCGACCCATTTCCCCGGCTGCCTTTTACCCCCAAGAAAGATCCACGGTACTCAATTTGATAGCAGGCTGAGAAGACCAGGGGCCGTTCAGGAGGGACTGGAAAGAGGAAAATTCCTGTTGCTCTCTGGGATTGAGCTCAGGACCTCCAGGGCTAGAGAACCTATCACGTCCACAAATCCTATCTACTTCTTTGAAATTTCGTCTCACTAGCCTGTTTCTCCCTCACCTGCCTTTTCTTTGTTACCCACGTTTCTGATCCATACATGAATAATCTTGGCACATAACCAAATTCTAAATTTGTCCAAAGAACTGAGACGAGCCATAATCCTGGCTGTTGCAGAACTGTGAAATATTTGTTGTGAATACAACATATACCAGTAACCAGAAGGAGGACGCCTTAGTCTAATCGAGTTTATGTCACATTGCACCACTCTGCAGACTCACAGGTCATCCAAAGTCATAGAAGAGAACCTGGCTATATTCAACAAATACAGACCAGAGTCCGCAACAGCTGCTGTGGACCACACAAAGTTTCCATCTAGACTCGGCTTTAAGTTTCAATACTACATGCAAAAGAGCTAGATAACAGAAAGCGCTCTCGATCCCAGATAGAATACTGCAAAGTAAATACACGAAATTGTCATAGGCAACCCACTCAGGAATGCCACTGAATCGAAATGTCTACAACACCGGTGAAACGTTGTATGCCCGCATCTCGTGGTCGTGCGGTAGCGTTCTCGCTTCCCACGCCCGGGTTCCCGGGTTCGATTCCCGGCGGGGTCAGGGATTTTCTCTGCCTCGTGATGGCTGGGTGTTGTGTGCTGTCCTTAGGTTAGTTAGGTTTAAGTAGTTCTAAGTTCTACGGGACTGATGACCACAGCAGTTGAGTCCCATAGTGCTCAGAGCCATTTGAACCTTTTTTTTTTTTTTTTTTTTTTTTAACGTTGTATGTGAAAGCGTCTTTGTGTGTTTCTTACTACCAGAAATCTGCACCAAGTAGTACAAGGTTGTAAACAGGACGAAAAACTGCCAGACGTCCACTTGAGCTGGACAGACACCTGCGACAGGTGCAGTGAACTTGGCGTAATGACACATTCCGAAGCAGAAACATACAATACCTTAAAGGCTGCGCCAAAGATTAAATTGAGAGGGATGTAGAGTACAATCTTTGTAATATTCATATTTACGCGGAAAAATTCCAGTACTTAAGAAAATTTCAGTGTTGGAATGGTTATTGCTTTCCGGCGGGATGGCCGTTCATTTGTCACATCCGTAGTTCGGGCTGCGCCGTGTAAGTCGATAACGCGGGCTCTGGAATATCGGGGTCGCAGTCGTAATCAGTGTGTGGGAGATAGACTAGGCCAGGCAAGGCGCACACCTATGGATAATTCATCTGTATATTGAGCAAGCAGTAAAGGAAACAAAGGAAAAGTTCGGAGTAGGTATTAAAATCCATGGAGAAGAAATAAAAACTTTGAGGTTCGCCGATGACGTTGTAATTCTGTCAGAGACAGCAAAGGACTTGGAAGAGCAGTTGAACGGAATGGACAGTGTCTTGAAAGGAGGGTATAAGATGAACATCAACAAAAGCAAAACGAGGATAATGGAATGTAGTCGAATTAAGTCGAGTGATGCTGAGGGAATTAGATTAGGATATGAGACACTCAAAGTAGTAAAGGAGTTTTGCTATTTGGGGAGCAAAATAACTGATGATGGTCGAAGTAGAGAGGATATCAAATGTAGACTGGCATTGGCAAGGAAAGCGTTTCTAAAGAAGAGAAATTTGTTAACATCGAGTATTGATTTAAGTGTCAGGAAGCCTTTTCTCAAAGTATTTGTATGGAGTGTATCCATGTATGGAAGTGAAACATGGACGATAAATAGTTTAGACAAGAAGAGAATAGAAGCTTTTGAAATGTGGTGCTACAGAAGAGTGCTGAAGATTAGATGGGTAGATCACATAACTAATGATGAGGTATTGAATAGAATTAGGGAGAAGAGAAGTTTGTGGCACAACTTGACTAGAAGAAGGGATCGGTTGGTAGGACATGTTCTGAGGCATCAAGGGATCACCAATTTAGTACTGTAGGGCAGCGCGGAGGGTAAAAATCGTAAAGGGAGACCAAGAGATGAATACACTAAGCAGATTCAGAAGGATGTAGGCTGCAGTAGGTACTGGGAGATGAAGAAGCTTGCACAGGATAGAGTAGCATGGAGAGCTGCATCAAACCAGTCTCAGGACTGAAGACCACAACAACAACAAACAATATTCATATTGGATTCTCTTTTGTTTCATCCTCCAAGGAGGAGTTTAGACACATTTTCGATTGTTACCTTGTAGGGGATGGACGTAATTTTTGGTGTGTGCGGAAAGGCAGCCATCTTGTTAGTTGGTTGATTGGTTGGTTTTGGGGAAGGAGACCAGACAGCGTGGCCATCGGTCTCATCGGATTAGGGAAGGATGGGGAAGGAAGTCGGCCGTGCCCTTTCAGAGGAACCATCCCGGCATTTGCCTGCAGTGATTTAGGAAAACCACGGAAAACCTATATCAGGATGGCCGGACGCGGGATTGAACCGTCGTCCTCCCGAATGCAAGTCCAGTGTCGAACCACTGCGCCACCTCGCTCGGTCATCTTGTTAGTATCTATGGTTTGTGCGACGAGCAGATCAAGTCTTATTGTCTTGTGAATAAAAAATAGTGAGAAGTATCTAAGTTTTACGAGAATTATTTAAAGCGACGTAGCATTGTATTCCTTGGTTTCCACCGCCTTCGTCAAGTGAACCGATGCCGATTCGGGAAGATACACACGGTCAACTAAGAGAAGAACATCGATGGCGACTAATGAATTAATATGGTGGCAGAAGGACTAATTCTACGTCAAAGGTGAGGACTCTGATTAAATCAACATTGACGTAGAATTCAAAAATGTAATTAATTGGAATTGTAAATTATATTACAGGCAAATTTCACGCAGCACTGAATTTGTCCGCATTCAAGCTGGTCAATACAGTCCGTAAAAAAGCCTTTCAAAAATTCTAAAGTTACTGTTCCGTATCCATACTTTTTTCTCTTTTCAAAAAGTCAATAAATTAATTTTTTTTATTTATTACGCCACATAGGCATTCTGGAGCACAGGATTTTTTGCCGAATGGTTGTCTCCATTTGCCACCTTGAGTGTCACACAAGTTACTGTGCCAGGGTGGTCGGCGGCTGGTGATCAAGATGAGGATGCTAGCAGATGGAGGCTTCAGTGAAATAGCAGTGACAAGCCAAATTCTTCATTATGACCCATATAGCCACAATGGACGCCGCAGTGCAATGACCATGTTCTTTCCCAGCACGTGGTCAGTCACTGCGTGTAGTGTGTTGACAGTGATTGCCTGGCCTGCAGCTGTGTCATGCGCCCAGTGTTCCTGACACCAGTGCCCAGCTTAGCAACATGTGATCCAGTATGGCAGACTGGCAGCGTCAGTAGCACTGCGGATAGCCGAAATGCTGGCAGGGGAAGCGAGCCTCTCGGTGAGAACTTTCACCTCGATGAATAGCGGCGCGAGGCCTACATTAGCGAAGACAGATGGGCGGTGGCATCGCCCTGGATTCGACATGCTGCCCACCTGGGCAGGAATCTGCTGCTGTAGCAGTGAGCCAGGAAGAGGCGACATCAGTGGTATGGCACTAACAAGGGAAACTCCCCATCGCACCCCCATCAGATCTTGTGTTAAAATGGTCCTCGATGGTGAGTGTTCATCAGAGGTGAGGGTATCATCTGGAGTGCCCCAGGGAAGTGTGGTAGGTCCACTGTTGTTTTCTATCTACATAAATGATCTTTTGGATAGGGTGGATAGCAATGTGTAGCAGTTTGCTGATGATGCTGCTATGTACGGGAAGATGTCGTCGTTGAGTGACTGTAGGAGGATACAAGATGACTTGGACAGGATTTGTGATTGGTGTAAAGAATGGCAGCTAACTCTAAATATAGATAAATGTAAATTAATGCAGATGAATAGGAAAAAGTATCCTGTAATGTTGGAATACTCCATTAGTAGTATAGCGCTTGACACAGTCACGTCGATTAAATATTTGGCCGTAACATTGCAGAGCGATATGAAGTGGGACAAGCATGTAATGGCAGTTGTGGGGAAGACGGATAGTCGTCTTCGGTTCATTTGTAGAATTTTGGGAAGATGTGGTTCCCCTGTACAGGAGACCGCTTATAAAACACTAATACGACCTATTCTTGAGTACTGCTCGAGCGTTTGGGATCCCTATCAGGTCGGATTGAGGGAGGACATAGAAGCAATTCAGAGGCGGGCTGCTAGATTTGTTACTGGTAGGTTTGATCATCACGCGAGTGTTACGGAAATGCTTCAGGAACTCGGGTGCGAGTCTCTAGAGGAAAGGAGCAGTTCTTTTCGTGAACCGCTACTGAGGAAATCTAGAGAACCAGCATTTGAGGCTGACTGCAGTACAATTTTACTGCCGCCAACTTACATTTCGCGGAAAGACCACAAAGATAAGATAAGAGAGATTAGGGCTTGTACAGAGGCATATAGGCAGTCATTTTTCCCTCGTTCTGTTTGGGAGTGGAACAGGGAGAGAAGATGCTAGTTGTGGTACGAGGTACCCTCCGCCACGCACCGTATGGTGGATTGCGGAGTAGATGTAGATGATAGCCCGTCAAAAACTGAACACATATCAAGCATAAAAACAGGAAGAAGGTGTACTGGACTGTAAAAAAAGAAGCAAAATCGAAACAGTGAACGGCTCACGATCAATATGTGCAACATCGAGCGATATTGAAGAGTACTTGCGTCGTGGTTATTTGGTCACGTTTTAGACTGCGAAGAGGGAGATCTGTGTTCAGTTCTCCATTGTGTCCTATATTCTTTTTCACTAAATTATGAGCTGTCCGTCTGGTCATTGACGTATCTGTTCGCTGTATTCAAATTTGTGTCAGCTTCGTGGTGTACCGTCCGTTTGCAACAACGAGGTGTAATGAAAGAGTCTCCAGACGTATTTGTCTCCAATTTGTTCAACACAAATACCACATGTTACGACTCTTGCGTTCCGTTTTGGAAGTTTTGACTCCTGAATTCCTTTGTTTAACGTAGTTCACACCCGTTTGTTTGTTGTTTTCATTTCTGTGAGAGACCTATGCGTTATCTCGCCTGCTCTCACTATTCGTCACATTTACTTGCGACGGTAATATATTCTTACCACATGACTCATATTCTATAACCAGTGCATGGCATGACAATTGCCAAGACTGCAGAAGGAGAACAGACATGTCAATGGCCGGACGGACAGCTAATAGTTTTGTAGAAAAAAAAAGGGCAAAAGGGAGATTTGAACACGGATCTTTCACTCACCACTCAACGATGAAGCCGTCAACGCTCATATTAGCTCGATGTTGCATTTCTTAATATTGGACTGTTCGCTGTTTCTACTTTGCTTTTTTTTCACAGTTCAGTACACCTTCTTCCTGTTTTCATGCTTGATTTGTGTTCAATTTGTGACGGGTTATCCACTGTGTCATTTTACCACAAAATCTGAGTGGGGTGTGATGGGGAGTTTCCCTTGTAAGTCCCACAGAATATGGATCAGTAACAGTAAATGACCCCGTGATCAAGGCCGAAACTAATGACAGCCACTGGCTGGTCCATGTCCCCCATCACCCAGCCCTCGTGTTCTAATTGGCGCCACTGGATTCGCTTCTACATAGACAGCTACATCTACATCGATACTCTGCAAATCACACTTAAATGCTTGGAGAGGCTTCATACAACCACCTTCACAATAATTCTCTATTATTCCAATCTCGAACAGCGCGGAAAAACGAACACCTGTATCTTTCCGTGCGGGCTCTGATTTGCCTCATGTTACAAGGGTCACTCCAAAAGAAATGCACACTATTTTTGTAAAAATACAGTTTGCATTCTGCATGTGTGAAAGTTTTACAGTGTGCAGATACATCCTTCCCGCTTGTTTTCAAACTTAGTTCAACCTTTTCCCGTGAGTGGCGCCGTCACAGCATGTCTTCAAGATGGCTGCTACACTTGACGTTCGTCAGAAGCAACGTGCGGTCATAGAATTCTTGTGCTGTGAAAACGAGACAGTGGGAAACATCCACAAGAGGTTGAAAAATGTGTATAGAGATGCTGCTGTCCATCGCAGTACAATTAGTCGGTGGGCAAGCAGGTTGCGTAATGAAAGCGGGCACGGCAATATCGAGGATCGTCCTCGCAGCGGCAGGCCTCGTACTGCACACACTCCAGACAATGTGCAGAGAGTTAAAGTATTGGTGACTGCTGACAGACGCATCACAGTGAACGAATTGTCATGCTACGTTGAGATAGTTGAAGGAAGTGTTTGCAGAATACTGAAAGTGTTGGCGTTAAAAAAGGTTTGTGCCAGGCGGGTTCCCAGGACGTTGACAGTAGCTCACAAAGAAACAAGAAAAACGGCATGCAGCGAACTTTTGGAACACGAAGAAAATGGTGGAGATGAATTTCTTGGAATAATTGTAACAGGTGATGAAACATGGCTCCATCATTTTTCACCAGATACGAAGAGGCAATAATGGAGTGGCATCATGCAAATTCACCCAAGAAAAAAATTCAAAACCACACCTAGTGCTGGAAAAGTTATGGCTACGGTGTTTTTCGATTCCGAAGGACTCTTGCTTGTGGACATCATGCCAAGTGGAGCCACCATAAATTCTGATGCATATGTGATGACACTGAAGAAACTTCAAGCTCGACTGAGTTGTGTTCGACCACATGGGCGAAAGCAGGATATTTTGCTGTTGCACGACAGTGCACGGTCACATGTCAGTCAAAAAACCATGGAAGCGATCACAAAACTCGGATGGACAACACAAACACCCGCTTTACAGTCCTGACCTGGCTCCATGTGACTATCATCTCTTTGGGAAACTGAAAGACTCTCTTCGTGGAACAAGGTTTGAGGATGATGACTCCCTTGTGCATGCTGCCAAACAGTGGCTCCAACAGGTTGGTCCAGAATTTTACCGTGAGGGTATACAGACGCTGGTTCCAAGATGGCGTAAGGCAGTTGAGAGGGATGGAAATTATGTGGAGAAATGAAAATATTGTTCCTAAAGGATGTATCTACACACCATAAAACTTTCAAACATGTAGAATAAAAGATGGATTTAAAAAAATAATGTTCATTTCTTTTGGAGTGACCCTCGTATTATGATAATCGTTTCTCCCTATGTAGGTGGGCGTCAACAAAATATTTTCGCATTCGCAGGGGAAAGTTGATGATTGAGCTTTCGTGAGAAGACTCCCCTGCAACGGAAAACGCCTCTGTTTTACTGATATCCACCCCAAATCCTGTGTCATGTCAGTGATACTCTCTCTCCCCTATTTCGCTATGTTACAAAATGTGCTGCCCTTCTTTGAACTTTCTCGATGTGCATTATTAATCCTATCTGGTAAGGATCCCACACCATGCAGCAGTACTCCAAAAGAGGACGGACAAACTTAGTGTAGGCAGTCTCTTTAGTAGATCAGTTACATATTCAAAATGTTCTGCCAGTAAGATGCAGTTCCTGGTTTGCCTTCCCCACAACATTTTCTGTGTGTTCCTTCCAATTTAAGTTGCCGCAATTGTAATTCCTAGGTGTTAGTTGAATTTACAGCCTTTAGATTTGACTGATTTATCATGTAACCGAAGATTAACCGATTCCCTTTAGCAATCACGTGGATGACCTCAGACTTTTCATTATTTAGGGTCAACTGTCAATTTTCGCACCATACAGATATATTTCCTAAATCGTTCTGCAACTTATTTTGATCTTTAGAGGCTTTTACTAGACGATAAACGGCGGCATCATTTGCAAACAACCTAATATGGCTGCTCAGATTGTCTCCTAATCGTTTATATAGAAAAGGAACAGCAGATGGCCTATAACACTACGTTGGAGAACACCAGAAATCACTTCTGTTTTACTCGATGACTTTCCGTCAGTTACTACGAACTTTGGACCTCTCTGACAGGGAATCACGAATTCAGTTGCATAACTGAGACGATATTCCATAAGCTTGTGTGGTACAGTGTCAAAAGCCTTCTGGAAATCTAGAAATAAGGAGTCGATTTGAAATCCTTGTGAGTAGGAATGAACACTTCGTGTGAGCAAAGAGCTAGTTGTGTTTCAAAAGAATGATGTTTTCTAAATCCGTGTTGACACTATATCAATAGACCATTCTCTTCGAAGTAATTCATAATGTTCGAACACAATATATGTTCCAAAGTCGTATTGCATATCGACGTTAATGATATGGGCCTGTAATTCAGTGGATTACTCCTATCACCTTTCTTAAATATTAGTGTGACCTGTGCAACTTTCCAGTCTTTGAGAACGGATCTGTCGTTGAGCGACTGGTTGTACATATTTGTTAAGTATGGAGCTATTGCATCAGCATACTCTGAAAGGAACCTAACTGGTATACAGTCTGGACCGGAAGACCTTTTTTTATTAAATGATTTAAGTTGCTTCACTATTGCGAGGATACCTACTTCTAAGTTACTCATGTTAGCAGCTGCATTGATCATACCTTCACTCAAATTGATGAGTTTATACATAAGTCACTAGCTCAATTGTTGCGATGTTGTATCGCTTTAGGCGACGTTCAGGACAACAATTTCATGGCCTGAAGAGCTAGTAATTGTCCCAGGACATCAATTTCATGACCTGAAGAGCTAGTAATTGTCTGGCTTGGCCTGCTGAGACAAAGCCTTTCTGCTGCATCACCGGAATGTGGTGCCGAGTGTCGTCCATCTGGAAATGAATAAACAGCCTTGTTGCTGCAAGTAGCATGCCGACATACAGTGCCTTTCGGCTGGCTCTGGCTTCTGGAATGTTCTGCTACTAGGCTTCCACAGTCACCAAAAAACAATCGGGGCTGTTACAGTACTCCTCCCTTTCGAAGACTGGCGCCAGGTCTCTGCCCAGAGCTGATCTGTAACAGACTTAACAAATATGGCTAATGACATTGTTCAGAGGCGGCAGTTTCTCTACAATACTTAGCTCTTAGTTCCTCACATACAATTGCACGATTGTAATTCCCTCAAACTACTTGGTGACTCATTAGCCGCCCTGAGTATGCCTGATCCCAAGTACAACTCTCTACCTCCTGCTATTTGTGCCCTGGTGGTATCTCCTTCACAATGCTCAATACATCAATGCAGCATAACTTACAAACACAAATCACTACTGTTATCGGATCACTACAATAGTCATGTCCCCATTAAATCCCTCAATGTGATGATAAACGTCTCCCACATTTGTCGGGTGTGCTTATACCCTGCTACTCCACTTCACTCAATAACTTCCATATTAGAGAACACGAAAGATGGCGGTGCCTTCCGGGCAGGCCACTGCCATGGTAATACCCGTCAGGCACTTCCCCTTTCATTTTGTTTCGGTGATTATCATACAATTTCATTTGCCTTTGGTGTATCTAAATTTTCCCTGATTGATATCAATCTGATGTAGTATTAAGGTTAGGGTAAACCACTGGTTGTTCTCACAGTACTTGCATGACTTGAGTAGCAGTAGCAGAATTAAACTCGACTGTAGAGACAGATTTTGGGACGCTGGAGGTGACCATTGCATTAGGGGCAGCTTTAGAACTTTCCCTGAGCAGCAGGCGAGCTCTCGGAAGCTTCTCATTGCTAGCCTTCCTTTGTAGTCACCGAAACTGGCCGTGGGCCCTGCAGGGCAGTGGTTTATGGGCCGCCATTCTGGCGGTTGGCATTGTTCCGCTAGCGTCCGAAGCAATAGGGTGGGAACGCCGTGGCTGAATGCGAAATGACACTTCCTTAGAAACTGGCAGCTTCAGCCTTCCTGCCGCCGGACTAACTGCTTTATTAGCGAGTTGACATGATGTGGGAGTCTGGTCTCCTTATCCCGTGTACGGCTCCAGGTAATGCGGCATCGGGATGGCGTCCAGCTAATGTGTTTATTACAAGAAAGAGTACCTTGTGAGACGGGACGACAAATTTCTCCGGATGTCCCATTTCTTAGATGCCACCACGCCTCGCCAAAACGGCGCCCACTAAATGGTTTTATGGACGAGACGGAGCTTGTTTGCACTAGGAAGCTTCCCTAATCTTGTGAAATGAGTCGGCATTTTGGCTGCAGGACCTCCAGGCATTGTGTGCGGTTTTTTAGGAGAACAGAATGTGTACTGCACTACCGTGATTGGTTGAGGAAGATCGGGTCTCCTTGCTAGAAAACTTGATTGGCACAGTAACCATTGCTGGGCCATGATAGGCGTATTCAAGAACATAGGGGGGAAAGGCTGTTTTTCGGAAGATAAGATAAGATACTTTATTGTCACATAACATGTTTTTATACAATCATTCGATTGAGATCGTTGGTGACTCTTCAGTCTTTAACCTAAGTTGTTACAGTATTTTATATAGTACAGGAAATACGTAATACATACATTGCATATTATAATCAAAATACAACATTATATTTTAAATCTTTTTGTAGCTCATCGAATCATTACCATAGCCTTCACACACCTATATGAAGTATGAATGTATTGAACGGAATACAAACCACCATTCAAACTCTAATTCTATATATAAACATGAATATACAGTTAACGTGTATACTTTGTATCTATATGGCTTCGAAAGTATACCATTTGTACTTGTATCCTTACTCCCTATTCCTATTTATAAATTCTTCTAAACTATAGCATTTGCTTTTTATTCATTTAAAAATTATTCTAGACTATAATAACATTTGCTTTTTAGGTATGTGCCAATGGTCTCCAATGTGGATTCCCCAAATATTGACCTTATCTTATTTCTGATCTTCAAAGCCATGTAATATGGAGTATTTTCATATACTGTGAGTCGGTGACAAGGTAGCATGTACTTCAATTTATGTCTAGTTTCATAGGCATGTATGAATGTATTTCCTTCAAACAGATGTGAGTTTTTCTGTTCAAAGAGAAGTATTTCATATATGAAGATGGAAGGGATTGTCATGAAGTCCAGGCTTTCGAATAGTGGTTTGCATGAATGTCTACTATTGTTTCCTGTCATTGTTCACCCCAAAAAATTATTCCATATTTTATAAGTGTTATGAAATACGCGTGGTATACAGTTTACTTCACGATTAAATCTGTTACTTTGTGTAGTACCCTCATTGTATAAACTAAACTATTTAATCTCTTCAGTAAACTGTCCACATGGTTGGTCCATTGCAAGTTTTTATTTAAAGTTAACCCAAGACATTTTACAGAATCACCTGTGGTCAGTTCTTTACCTGAATATTCTATACATTCAGTTGCTTGTTTGGTCCTGAAGTGTATGATTTGGGTTTTTTCAAGATTTAATTTCATAGCATTATCTTTTATCCATTGTTCAAGTTCTTGTAGAGTTTGTTTCGTGGTCCTTACTAATTCATCAGTGTTTTTGCAGCAGACTACAGCAGTTGAGTCATCTGCGTAAAGTATTGTATCTGTATTTACTTTCCTAGGCATTTCATTTATGTAATATAAGAAGAAAAGTGGTCCTAATATCGAGCCCTGGGGCACGCCTGCTTGAATTTCTTTCCAGATAGAGAAAGTTTCCTCTCCCTTTTGATGTATCACCACCCTTTGGTATCTGTTTTTGAGATAAGATGAAAACCATCTTATTGATTTTCCATGGAAGCCATAGGTACCCAATCTTTGGAGCAGTAACTTATGGTTTACTGTGTCAAACACCTTTGAGAGGTCACAAAAAATACCAGATACACTTTGTTTGTTGTCAAGGCATTTACTTACTTTAGAGATTAGTTCATTTACAGCTTGTAAAGTGTTTCGTCCCTTTCTAAACCCATATTGGTTATTGAGAATAATATTACCTTCCTTATTGTACTTTTCTAAGTGATTACATACTATTCGTTCAACTATTTTAGAGAATGAGATTTTCACTCTGCAGCAGAGTGTGCGCTGATATGAAACTTCCTGGCAGATTAAAACTGTGTGCCCGAACGAGACTCGAACTCGGGACCTTTGCCTTTCGCGGGCAAGTGCTCTACCAACTGAGCTACTGAAGCACGACTCACGCCCGGTACTCACAGCTTTACTTCTGCCAGTACCTCGTCTCCTACCTTCCAAACTTTACAGAAGCTCTCCTGCGAACCTTGCAGAACTAGCACTCCTGAAAGAAAGGATACTGCGGAGACATGGCTTAGCCACAGCCTGGGGGATGTTTCCAGAATGAGATTTTCACTCTGCAGCGGAGTGTGCGCTGATATGAAACTTCCTGGCAGATTAAAACTGTGTGCCCGACCGAGACTCGAACTCGGGACCTTCGCAGGAGAGCTTCTGTAAAGTTTGGAAAGTAGGAGACGAGGTACTGGCAGAAGTAAAGCTGTGAGTACCGGGCGTGAGTCGCGCTTCGGTAGCTCAGTTGGTAGAGCACTTGCCTGCGAAAGGCAAAGGTCCCGAGTTCGAGTCTCGGTCGGGCACACAGTTTTAATCTGCCAGGAAGTTTTTTATTTTAGAGAAAACAGAGTATAGACACTGGGCAGAAATTTACTAAATCATCTTGTTTTCCCTTTTTGTAGATTGGACAGACTTCAGCATATTTCAGTCTGTCTGGAAAGCAGCCTTCATCAAATGATTGGTTTATTATTTTACAGAGTTGAGGTGCAATGCTGTCACTTCGTGCCTTTATGATATTTGTTGGAATTTCATCACAGCCCACAGATTTAAGATTTTTTAAGGCTTGTATGATGTTAGCTACTTCATGACATGATACTGCGGTAAATTTAAACTCTCTTGATTCCTGCAGTACTGCATCAGATCTTATTTGTGAAAGCAAGAAGTTATGAATTTTGTTTGCGTTTATGAAGTACTTACTAAATTCTTCACAGATGGGCCGAGTGTAAGTAACAGTATTCCCACCAATTTCTAGTTTGTAATTAAAATGTTTTGTTTCTTCACTACCTGTTTCTTTCTTGACAACCTGCCATACTGATTTTTATTTATTTGAGGCATTAGCTATATATTTACTGTTTGCCATTTGTTTTGCTTGTTTAACTAGCTGATCAAATATTTTTTTGTATTTGATTTTGTACCTAATAAATTCAGCTTCATGGTTGGTTTTCGCTTCCTTATGCATTTCCCTCTTTCTTATACCAGAGATCCTGATACCTTCCGTAATCCATGTCTTACTTTTACTGTATTTATCACGTGTTGATACGAGGGGAAAGTATACGTTGAAAATGTTCTTGTATTCAGATATGAAAGTGTTGTAATTATTGTTTACTGAACACTGGTTGCTGAAGGTCTAGTGGGTTTCCTTTAATTTCAAGATAAATGTGTTTATATTTGGCTGGGTGAAATTTCTGACCAATTTTACTGTGGGCGTATATGTTTTGTCTATGTATGGCAATGACATAAAAAGTGCTGAGTGATCAGATATTCCTAATTCTAATACATGTTTTTCTGTATTCCCATAATTTTTGCTGCTCACTATATTATCAACGCTTGTGGCAGAAGTGGCTGTTACTCTGGTGTACCCAGTAAAATTTAGTGTTAAGCCGTTTATAGCCAACAAATCCTTCAGGGTGGTAACAAATCTGTTTTCGTCTCTTATATCTATATTAATATCAGAAAAAATTACAATCTTTTTATATGGTTTCCCTACCTGCAACCTACTTAGCAAAGTTTCAAATTTCTCTAGAAATGCCCTAGTAGCCCAATATTCCAGGACATGATATATGCTTATGATTAGTAAACCGTATTCAGACAGCTCAATGCAACAGCTTTCGAATACCTGTTCCTCATTTAAACAATCGAAAGTTTTTGAAAGGTTTTGAGCAGTGGTAGAGGCCTGTACTTGCTTCTCGGCCGTCGCGGAGTACAGTACAGGAGTACAGGCGCTAGAGCTCTTCCGTTTCTACGGAGAGAGCAGTTAGTTGTAAACTCGTCCGGACACCAGGGCGAAACTTTAATATTTTCACGGACGTGAGACAATCACCGGTGGACATGGAGTCATCTCCCGCAGTACGACGCACCACCAAACCTTGCAGTTTCGGCAGCGCTCACACGCAGACGACGGCATCCGTTTCTCACCGGCTACATCGGTAATGTTGCGCAGCCTCAGCAAACTCAGAAGCTTCTCAGTCGTTTTCCCAGCCATCTATTTTATGGCAACCCTGTACTCGCAGTACTCATTCCCAGTGTCATTGCATGCTTAATTATATTTTGACACGAGAGACCAATCAGTGGAATGATACAGCAGAATGTGCTTGCCTAGAATGGCATTCTTCCACTCACAATAGCCAGTCTCATCTACAAGTAAATTCCAGTTAGGTTCCCCAAGTCTGTTGCCAACCAACCTGAGTTCATGTTAATGAGATGTTATACAGTTGAAGTTTCTATGTTTGTTCTCTCTTGACCTTGATATTGGTTAATAACTCTCTTTGTGATACCGTAGGTCCTTGTTATTAATTTTTCAATGACGCCCATTCTCATTCTCTACGATATCATTTACTTTGTTGTGAGTTTGAAGGAATTATACTAGTTTTATGTCAAGTTAGTCAGCTCATTAGGTGATGCACATAGTGGCCACTATTTAACGAATGTCAGATTTCCTTGCGCTACTGATAAACGTGGCACCTCTTGGGTGTGGCGGTTACGACTTTTTAGTCATTTAGCAGACGGAGAACTGCCGCCACTATAGGCCAGCTTGCAAACATACTTCTTACACTTCTTGCTTCGTAATATCCAACACTCACATCTAAGAAATACATCTCTTAGTGTCAAACATACTTCCGTGTCACTCATTCAAGACATCTTCTCGTCTGTTTTTATTCTCTGAGCACTAAGCTCAGATGGTGATCCAGTACCAGAGTCTGTATAATCAGTGGGTCGGGGGAGGAGGGGGGGGGGGGGTGATTCCACTTAAGGCTGAAGAAATCTGCACAGAACGAAGTCAGAGCTACTGTGACACTAGGCAAAGTGGTACCTAAGATCACTTTCATCCGACATTGTCTCTCCTTGTCTTGCTGAACATTGTTAGGAATGAATTAGGCCGGATTTCAGGATGTTATTGCGGTAGGTGATGTTCTATACTGGGAACAGTCCTAGTAGTTTGTCTGCTCAGTACAACTGAGGCTGGATTACGTTTAATTTGGTAATTCCCGAAGTTGTCGCTAGTAGATGGAAAGTTTGTGCCATTAGATCATATGTTGTTCCGCTGATCGATATTCTGCTACCACTTAACTCCAACCTTTGCGGCGGGGCGTGTTAGAAATTTCGTCGTACTGTTCAAATTTAAAGTCCCCCTACCTCCGTACGGCGTCCGCTCACTGTACCTTTACTCTGCAGGTGTAGATACAAGACGACGTAAAAGCAGCGTTGAAGAAAGACGTCGCCTAATAGCAGTCCTGCAAAGTCCGCGTAAACTCTCGTACCAGTTCCTGTATTGTGATTTAACATAATTTCGGGTGGTAATGTGGTGCATTTCGAAATAAGTGTCCTAATATTTTCAGATTAGCAATGTTTGTTGCTGAATAACACAAAATTTACTCGCTACCAAGTCCATATGTAGTGAAAAACTATTCTTTCATTCTTAATTCTCAATCAAACCACAACGTCCTACGAAAAGCAGCCAGAATTTTGCACAACTGAGTTTTACAGTCAGTCTTTTTCAGTAGTCTTTATAACAACAGATGCTCGCGAAGTATTCTATAATTAATACAGAATATGCCACGCGGAATTTTCAAACAGGCCGAAAGTTCAGACGCTGATAACTTTCCAACAAAACGATTCTAAAACTTTCAAACTTCACAAAACTGTCCGTAAATGCGACTGCTATTACGACCACACAATCTGGACGCGAGAAGCCAATTATTTCATCATTATACACATAGTAAAGATGGAAGCATTCAACATGACCTCCACATCCTATAGCTGACTAGCGACTCCTGTTCAGTCTGCGTATCTCCCAGTATAACCACCTAGCAGTGCGCGGGAACTGCTTGATTCGTTTGACGGGCCAATCAGAATCATCGTTCGAGATCATTCTCACGCCAAAACTGGCCTGTGCCAATCACTATTCACAGATGCATTTACGTCATTCCAACATGCAAAATTTAATAAAACCATACGAAAAGAAAATTAATTTTGGAATACATTTAAATACTTATTGCTCTGCAAACGGCTATTCTGTCTGCCTCCTTACAAAAACAAGTACACTTAGACATACGTCATCAGCAAAGTGGGCACAAACATCTTTCCCATACTATGATTGCGTAAAACATTACATAAAATTAACCTTGAAATTCAACTTATATCCCACATACACACACTCACTCCCAAACGACAGAATACACAAATAATAATTTTGTCTGACTTTCATATTACGAAAACGAAAAATAATTAAAGTTTTTATATGAAAATCTCAATTAATTAATTCTGCACACAGAGAGTTCTGTTTATGTTTTCAAATTATACCAAAAGATAAACTATTATAGTTCCTAACTGACTTTAATTCCCCAAGTGTCGGTTTTTGACTTTTTAAGTAATTTTCGTTATCTCCAAAACTATGACAGTTACAACGTTGAAATTTTTATACAATCTTCACCTGAACAACAAAAACTAGTGCACCAGTTTACAAAATGATTGAATAATATTTAATATAGTTTATTTAGGTTCATAGGTGGTATGAATATACATTTGCTTGAAGTGAAAAGTTCACACATTGCAGTAGCAACAGTTGCTAATGACTCATTCACAGCGTCCGGCCCCAATACTGCGGGCTGTATTGCAAAGTATCTTACTGTAATAATTGCTATCGTGCATTAACTAGTGATGTCACACCATCCACCCCTGTGAGTCTACCCTGCTTGTAGCCATTCGCCACTAGTACTATGGCCTTGTGTTACGAGTAAATCCAGTGCAATCCTGCCTGCTGGAAAAAAGTTTTTGGGCTCCATAACGTTCCCATCACTTTGATATACTTTTCTGGCTAGAAACAATTCTATCTCACATGTCCTTTTATCGGTACAGATTACTGTGATTGGCCAAACCATAATCCTTTCTCTCTTGCAACACGGAAGCTCCACACCTATCATTACCATATGTAGGTAGAACAGGTTTTTTTGAATTCAGAAGAGGGATCTATAACCCTCTTCTGAATTCAACAACACCTCTCTTTCGCTTACTTGCACAAACTACCCAAGTGTTCCCCACCTCATCAGGTAAGGGTGTACAGTGAAAACATTTAAATTTTGTATTATTCCCTGGTACTGGGAACTTCATCAGTACTTATAACTATACTTAGTGTGTCATGATTCCTATCATTGCTACGAGATAGTATAACAGTATGTTCTGTCTACTGGGTTCCTTGGTAAGTCCTAACTCAAGTGGCAGATCTTCCTGCATCCTGTGTAACCCTAACAACAAATGTTGCTCCGGGATTAGCAACATAGGATTCAGCTGTCCATGTACTGCATGATAAATAGTTTTCTGCAAGTCAGTCATAACTGCTCACACATCCCAATTGCTATCTGTTAGTGACTACAACATCCTCACTATAGAGATTCTTGTAACTGACAAACCCACTCTAGTTTTGATAGTTCCCAAAACATGATTCGCAGTATCAACTGTTGTTTTTTCGAATTCCCAAAACACTTCTCTGAGTACTCCCGTGCTCTCTTCTTCTCACCTCAATCTGGAAAACATGTCGTCCAACCCTCTTCCTTCGTTTCTTAGTTCCTGTGGATTAAAAACTTGTTCAGGTGTCTACTGGTGGCTGGTAACAACCACAGCTTCCTGTCTTGTAAATAGTACTGGGCGTCCTCCAGGTGATGATCCTGAAGTGCCCACACCTCACCCCAGGCAAAGAGGTGTAGTGCCGCCATGGCTGGATTCCCCTTCATCCTTAGCCCCAGTCTACAGCAACCTCAGGACAAGGACTACACACTCTCCCTCCCTCTCCTCCCCTTAAAGAAAAAAGAGGTCTACTGTCACTGGTTCATGCGACACACACAAATATTTCAAGGGAAAGAGAAAAATTGACGTGCACCAAGGTAATTATGCACTGTTCTCTTCATAGCATCCACAAACAGCTATCTTCAACTACTCAGTGTCCTGTACATCCATGCTTATTCTAATGGTTGGTGAGCACCCTTGACAGACCTTAGGTATTCCTGTGCCTTACTTGCAAAAATGGAATTTATGAACCACAAAGAGAAAGGAGGAAATATGAAAAAAGAATCAAAGAAAGTGTCAAAGGAGGGATATAGATAAACCAACTGTAACATGACACTCTTGGAAGTAAAGAAACCACAAAATTCTGTTTGATAAGACACAGACCCTGGAAACCATAAGGTGACGCCCTGGTAGGCTCTGCATGGAGGTGACAGAGGTGCTGGACAGAAAATAATTTAATTCAGAAAGAGGAATATCTACAGCTTAATGGTATATGATCGTTGCTTATGAAGAAGAAGTGCACATCAGTGACCATTCCTGCAATGTTGAATGTCATCGTCAGTGTTAGCAACACTCGAACAATGGTCATATTTCATATGGAATTAAAAAAATAAGTAATGTCACCATTCTGCGCCAAGCTGCGTACCTGCAAATATTAACTCTAGTCAGTAGTAATCCACAGTGTGACTTGGAGTTTCTTCCTAGACACAACCCACATCACCACACTGAAAATGCCCTTCACAGGTAAGGACAAATCATTCAGCCTCTCGAGAAAATCTATGGAACCATCCCTTATGGCCAGCAGAATTTTAAAAAATTAAAAAAATTCTCGCAACACTTACAGTTTGAGTAATATTTGTTCTTATTTTCTTCCTAAACAATCATGTTATACCAGATGAGTTTATCCAAACAAAATGAATTATTGTGCAACAACTCATATAAACTACTAGTTAAGGTAAAATTACTCTAATAATAACAACTACTTGGTCAAGTTTAATTTTCCATCCTCCTTGATATTGTTCAAATATTTAAAAATAATTCTAATATTTAGTACGAATGAGAACTCATAATGACAGTACAGATGTGCTGAAACATGTTTGTATGAAGAAACTGCATTTTCAAAAGCAGTCAAAACCTATTCCCATAACTTTTTCTCCAAACATGATGTTTCAGACCACAAAAATCAAAGCTTGGTCATCAATTATTTCATTAATGGTATGACCATTTCTATCTTTTACCTTCTTTTACAGATTCAGATTTTCTGTGATTTTCCTAAATCACTCCAAACAAATGCCAGGATGGTTCCTTTGAAAGGACATTGCTGATTTTATTCCTCAACCTTCAGTCATTCTGAGCTTGCGTTCTGTCTCCAATGACTTCAGTGTTCTTTCCAACAAAAACAATTTCATATGCCAGACTGCCTCTATGCACAAGAAACAGTAATAACAACCACTAATATCACCCCACAAAGCTATACTCTTATTACAACTGAAAATCATTTCCTTTTATGCATGCCTTCTCCTAAGGCGGCTGTGGCTTAATCAATTGATGTGATGGAAGATTTCAAAGAGATGTCTGACCCCAAGTGTAACAGGCAGTATGAGTTGGTACACAATGAAGGCTTTAAATTCAAGGCCTAGTGGAATTTCTGTTAAATGTAACTGATGCTGATTTAAAAAGGAAAATTATTGATAGTCAGCCTTCTTGGACAAAGGGGCCTTTCCCACTAGATATAGGAAGATCCTTTTCTATCAGTTACTATAATGTTGCAATCAAATCAAGTCTTAACCTGCACAGAAATTGGTCTTAGCCAGGTACAGAAATTGGTTATCATATTCAGAGAAATTTGACTCTGTTTGCTGTCACCTTCATTGGCTGCTCCCAGAGAAGGGCACTGAAGCTACTCAGAATGCAAACTAGAAACATAGATACAAAAGGATTCAAATGCCCTACATACGAGCAATCGAATAGACAAGGAGCAGTTGATAAAAGAGCACAAACTTTTGTGTAATGTATTAGAAAGAATAATTTATGCCTCATTAACACTGTAAACCTGTAATTGTATCTTTCGTGGAGAAAGGCAGCAATATCACAGACTCAAACAAGAGCAATTTTCATTCCAAACAATAGAAAATCCAATTTGGGCAGAAAAGGATAGACTGCTACTCACCGTAACAAAGGCAAGTTGAGCTGAAGACAGGCACAACAAAAAGATTGTTACATACTGACCTTTTCGCCAAAGCCTTCTTTAAAAGAGAACTGGATACGCATACACATTCACTCAAGCAGGTGCACCTCACTACTCTCACACACACACACACACACACACACACACACACACACACAACCAATATCTCTGGCCACTCAGGCCACACTCCAACTGTTTCATTGAATGAAAGTAGAAATCCAGAGTGGGGCAGGTAAGGGGGAGGGATAGTGGGGTGAGCATATAAAGCAGTGAGACGTGTTGGGATAGTTGTAAGTTTAAGAGTCTTTGTTGTCTTGTATGTGATTGATAAAGGGTAATTATGTCTAGTCAGTACCACTTGGGGAAGGGTTTTCAACACCACAAGGGACTACCTCAGAGGAGGTGTTAAAATTGTAGGAGCCAAAGTAGATAAAATGCAAGCATACGAGGTGGAATCCAAAATTTTCAGGACTGGTGCTGTCATCTGGAAAGTAGGAGTAGTAGATCTTTGCACCGCTAGGTGGTGAGAGCTGCATATCTGATGAGTCAGTGTGCAGAGTGGCATTCAGCTGGGAGGACGTGCTGTGTGTCCACAGTGATTTCCATAATACTCTGTGTTTGGTGTGTGGTGATTTTACAATGGATCCACAAACAGAACGGCATGTATGTATCAAATTCTGTGCGAATCTCGGGAAAAGTGCTACGGAGACCCTTGCAATGATTCAACAAGTGTTCAGGGGACAGATCATGAGCCGTACGCACGTGTTTGAGTGGCATGCTCAGTTCAGGGCCGGCTGAACAGACGTCAATGATGATGCTCACACTGAAAGGTCCGTTAGCCGCACAATGCCAGTCATTGTTGCCAAACTTCAACAACTGGTTCGTGCAGATCGACGTCGAACCATTGAAGACCTTGCGGATAAAGTGGGTATTGGTTATAGGACATGTCAACAAATGTTGACTGATGATGGGCATGCATCGTGTCACCGCAAAATTTGTGCCAAGGATCTTGACTGCTGATCAGAAGCCACAGCTTGTTGAAGTGTGCATGGACCTTTGTCGGACCGCATCTGAAGATCCAACCTTCTTGTCACGGGGTATCACCGGTGACGAGATTTATGGTTACGACCCAGAGACAAAGCAACAATCGTCCCAGTGGAAGAGCCCGGGCTCTCCAAGACCCAGAAAAGCGAGACATGTGAAGAGCAAAGTGAAGAGCATGATCATCGTTTTCTTTGATACCAAGTCAATTGTGCACGAAGAATTTGTCCCGCCCAACCAAACAGTGAATTCCGCGTACTACTGTGACGTTTTGCGACGGCTCAGTGAAAACATGCAGTGATGAGAGCCTGAACTTCGGCATCAAGGGAACTGGCTGCTGCATCACAACAACACACCCTGTCACACGTCCTTGCTCATCAGGACCTTTTTGGCAAAAAACAACATGGCAGTTGTACCCCACCCACCGTACTCGCCAAATTTGGCACCTTGCAACTTCGCGCTGTTCCCAAAACTGAAACTCAAGTTGAACGGCCGTCGGTTCACCATTCTAGAGAGGATTCAAGAAGCGTCGCTGGTGATGATAAACACCCTCAAAGAACAGGACTTCCAGAAAATGTTTTACCAGTGGCAGAAGCGCTGGGACCAGTGTGTACGTGCGGGTGGGAACTACTTCAAGGGTGATGGTGACTATTAGTCCAAAGGTAAGGTTTTCAACAGATGGCAGCACCAGTCCCAAAAATTTTGGATAGCACCTCATACAATGCCAAATTGTTTAAGAGACTGGAAAGCAGTTGAAGCTACAGAGAAGGAAGTAGCTTTTCACAATACTCCAGAATATGTGAAGGAGAGGCAGATAAAACTAAATGACTGGTAGAGTGAAAACAGGCTTCATGAGTTGAGGAACAGGAAGAGTTTGGAGAGAATGGAAGGAAGGGGAAGGGAATTAGCAGAGAAGGAGAAAGTTGAAAGGGAGGAGAACAGACCTGTGTCTAGTTTACCTGTTCCCACAATGTGTCCAAATGACATTAATATACTTAAGCTTGTCAATCCTGTAAAGGGTATGTAATGCCACAGTCTTAAGTTTTAGCAAAAAAGTAGTAAGAAGTGGTAAGTTAGCCACAAGAAGGATTGCACTAGCCACCAAGAGTTGGAAGTTACCCTTAGGGCAATATGTAGGACAGTATAAACAGACAGGCAAGTGGATTGTGCAGCGAAGGAAGCTGACTCCAGCAGAAAACAGCATAGTGCAGAAATAGCCACTGAAATGGTTGAGGCAGTGTCACTACACTGTGGCTGGTTCTGTTATGCACAACATGACTACCCACAAATTTTAGGCAAACAAATGTGCTGGAGAAAGATATAAATAGTGCTGCATTTTGAAGCAAGGGAAATTCATCATTGATTCCCCATCCAGTTGCTGTCACATTCTACAGCATCACCAAGATGCTGGGGATGTGCCGAGCTGTGGGAAGATGGAGAATCACAGCAGCAACCATAGGTTCAAATCCAGGCTGCACCCATTGCCTTCAATCCTAAGTTCCTCATGGGACTTTGTGCCCCAGCACCACCAGCTGCCACAATTGTCTGCTGCCACCAGCACTGAGTACCAAAGCGGACTCGCTGCCACAGTGCCAGCCACTGTGCAACTCCTGACCAGAGGCAGTGAGTTGAATCCCGAGTAGAGTCATGTCTGTCCCCCCCCCCCCCCCCCCCGCCCCCCATAGTGAATAACTGAGGACCAGTGGGGGCCATCGAGAGGGGCCAGTACCATTACCAAGAGAAGCAGTGCACTGCTGACGTCACAGCCAGGGCCAAGTAGGCTACCAGCTGCCCACAGGCCTTCCGTCAGCATTGCCAGGCACGGACACAGTATTCCAGCTGGGCACTGCCACCCATACATCACCACCGGCGAGGATCAATATGGAGATGCTTGTTTGCATCACTGAGCCACAAAGCAATATGGACTGAAACTCATAAAGATGTTGTTTGTTGTCAACAGTGTTAGACTGAGACTTCAACCCAATCACATGCCACCACACCCTTCAAGTAGGATGAAATGTGATAACTGATAGGATGATCTTTTAAGTGGAAAAATCGAGAAATCCCTGAAAGTTGATGCAATACAGGGAGTAATAACATTGTGGATGTTAAAAGGAGTATCAGCTCTGATATTACGTGGAATTGTGGAATCTGACATAGCTGTAGTTCTGGACAGAGTGATGAAGGAGAGGTCCCATACTCGGAGGAGCGTTGGGGACAATGTGGGAGACCCACACCGCTGTACTAGGCAAGGTCCTATTGGAGATGGTCTTCATTGCCTTCCTCCGACCATAATGGGGATGAATGATGATGATGAAGACGATACAACAACATCCATCATCTCGAGGCAGGAAAAATCCCTGACCCTGCCAGGGGTCCTGCGCAGGAAGTGAGAACGCTACCGCAAGACCACGAGCTGCAGACTCCAGACAGAGTAAGTGTGAGTTGTACAGTAGTGAATAAGTGTGTTGACAGCAACTTGGTTGATTGAAGTGCAGTAGTATCTACCCCATTTGGTTATAATGAGTGTTGTTTAGAGGCTGTGGAGCCCAAGCCAAATGTACAGGGGATTTATTTATTTAGCAAATGCCAATATAAACTAAAGTGCAACTAATATACATGAACTGTATAATTTTGCAAAACAAACAGAACTAAAACACTAAATCTACAAATTAATATCTAAGTTTTTAATCCATTCAAGGGTTGCCTTGTTGCTTCAAAGAAATCTCCTGTATTTCCAGGATAAGCCCGTTTTCTACAGCATGTTAAAATGTGTTTGGTGGTCTGATGTTTATTTCCACAGTCACATTGAGGAGATTAAGCCTTTCCCCATGACAGAGGTTTCTGTGCAGATGCTATGGCCTGTACAAATCCTTTTAATTGTCTTCCAGGCATGAATGCAGAAATTCCACATTGGCTGGTCTTGTACCACGCCTTATGAAGGTCTGATAGTCCTCATGGGCAATGCTGTTCTACACATTTGACCACTTCCTGCCCATATTGAAACCCACTGCTTGCAGTGATTCTCCCAACACAATAGGTAACTGCCAGGGCTTTAATGAGCTCATTCTTAAGTGCAGGAACATCAAACTGGATTGGGAGATGGGGAATGTTAATTAATTTTTCATATTATTTCAGGAGGGCATTCTGTCTTCGAAGGTGGAGCAATGTGGCTCAGAGGTGGTAACCAGTTCACAGGAGTAGAACTGATGTAACATATTGTTGTCCTCTTTGGTACATTTATTGATTTTTCTGACATGTGCAGTATTAAGCCACACTGGAGAGCAGTATTTGGCAGTATAGTAAACACGTCTTAAGAAAGAAATCGCAGTATTGTAGCTGTTGCACTCCATGAGGTACCACTCAAATCCTTTATGATGTTCTGTGATCTCAGCTTTCCTACATTGTTTTCTATGTGTTTCTTATGTGACAAAGTTCTATCAAGAGTTATTCCTAAATATTTTGAGAATCCTTAGTGCTGGGGGTCTTGACCGTTAAAGGTGACATTTAGCTTTGCAATGGACATTCTGTTATTAAGATGAAAGCAGCTGACTTCAGTATTCTTTGGATTTGGTTTTAATCTGCACTATTTGAGGTATTCACACATTGTACTTATATCTCCAGAGGATATCTCTTAACCAACTTCAAGACTTCTCCACTGAGTAGCCAAAGCCAGATTGGCTGCATAAATGAACTTCCTCAACTCTGTTTCAAGGAGATCAGATGTGGCATCATAACTGAACCCAGGAGATGATCATTATTAAGTTTTTTGTCTTCACACCACCACTCACAGAGGTGAGATTTTCCACCAGGATGCTGGCACCCTCTGAAAATGTTCTGGTTGCCTCCCATGCTGCTGACGCCACCTGCAAGCAGCTGTGGTACACTTAACTGGGTTGCAAATGCTAGCTGGCAAATGGGCATCATTCCAGAGCAAATAAGTCAGGGCCTATTGGCTGGGTACTAGCCAACAGCACGCGGCATGCACCTACCTCACCCCGTGGCAAAGGGACATGGCCGCCACACTTGCGGCACCTAAGTGTAGCCACATGGGTTGTAATAAAGTGATTGACTTTTTAATATTGTTTTACTAAGCTCCCACTGGCATGTTCCTTGCCACGATCCTCTGATGCTATCTAGTACTGTGCAGAAGTCGTTTGACACCCCCTGGTTCACTTTAGTCCCTATTAAGTAATGAGACACCCTGCAGCCTGCAAATCTGATCGCTAAAGTGGCAGAATTTCCATCTGGGCAAGCGACCATGGCCCATGTAACAGAAGAATTGATTAAGGAACACATGCAAAATAAACTAAAAGAGCAGAACTAACACCAAGAGAAAAGGTTCCAGCATACAAGGTTTGAGAAAATGGGTTTGGTTTTTGGTACAAACCAAGTATAAGTCTAGCAACATTGATAAGGGATATAAAAGCTTTTTGAATTGTATCACTGGCCATTCAGTGTTACTGAATATTGGCTTCCAAACACCTATAGGCTAGAATACCCTAAGTCCAGGAGGCCAACAGCACTGAGAAATATGACTGAACTAAGATTATACATTCAAGGATAAATTATGTCATTCTTTGGAGTATATGTATTGTGTAAGAGGTAGTGTCTGGGTTTAAATTTGTTATGTTTTCCTTTGGAATGAGCTGTGATGTACTAAAGCAAATATCTTATTCCTGATTGTGTTGTTTGCTGTTCCAACTCACTGTGCGGCAAGACCTGAGTTAGAGTTGTTGGCTCTGGGGCTTTCTGCACAGCTCCTGCTTTTCCATTGGCAGTGTTCCACTCATCTGTATCAACAATATTTTCATGTGGTTCAACAGCCTGGTGCAAATCTTTGAACTTGATGCCCCTTGCATGTCCTTAACCTGCACCAGTAATCCTACTGGGGAAAGGGGACCAGCAGTTTAACATGGAACCTCAGCCATGTCTCATATCTGGTGAATCTTCACATCATTGAGAGGTGAAGGCTTCATTAAATGCAGCCTGAAAAAATCTGTAGTCCAACCAGGAGGTGATCTCATGATCCATTGGTTTCCAGACATGTGCTTTACCATTAAACTACAAGGCCAGACTTTTTATTGATAATATGACCACAATATTTCATTCTATTTTGAAATACTTACTTTTCTCAGTATTTACAGTTTGTCCTATAGTGTAATAGCTTTCAGTTAACATAACAAAATGGAACCAACACTCTGCTGGAGAGAAGCCTGTGACAGTAGTATCATCAAAATAAAAAATTGTTTTCTTAAGATCAATATGAATATATCCAGTTTTTCTTGCCATATACGAGGGCAGTTCAATAAGTAATGCAACACATTTTTTTTCTGAAACAGGGGTTGTTTTATTCAGCATTGAAATACACCAGGTTATTCCTCAATCTTTTAGCTACACAAAACTATTTTTCAACGTAATCTCCATTCAATGCTATGGCCTTACGCCTCCTTGAAATGAGGGCCTGTATGCCTGCACGGTACCATTCCACTGGTCGATGTCGGAGCCAACATCGTACTGCATCAATAACTTCTTCATCATCCGCGTAGTGCCTCCCACGGATTGCGTCCTTCATTGGGCCAAACATATGGAAATCCGACGGTGCGAGATCGGGGCTGTAGGGTGCATGAGGAAGAACAGTCCACTGAAGTTTTGTGAGCTCCTCTCGGGTGCGAAGACTTGTGTGAGGTCTTGTGTTGTCATGAAGAAGGAGAAGTTTGTTCAGATTTTTGTGCCTACGAACACGCTGAAGTCGTTTCTTCAATTTCTGAAGAGTAGCACAATACACTTCAGAGTTGATCGTTTGACCATGGGGAAGGACATCGAACAGAATAGCCCCTTCAGCGTCCCAGAAGACTGTAACCATGACTTCACCGGCTGAGGGTATGGCTTTAAACTTTTTATTGGTAGGGGAGTGGGTGTGGCGCCACTCCATTGATTGCCGTTTTGTTTCAGGTTCGAAGTGATGAACCCATGTTTCATCGCCTGTAACAATCTTTGACAAGAAATTGTCACCCTCAGCCACATGACGAGCAAGCAATTCCGCACAGATGGTTCTCCTCTGCTCTTTATGGTGTTCGGTTAGACAATGAGGGACCCAGCGGGAACAAACCTTTGAATATCCCAACTGGTGAACAATTGTGACAGCACTACCAACAGAGATGTCAAGTTGAGCACTGAGTTGTTTGATGGTGATCCGTCGATCATCTCGAACGAGTGTGTTCGCACGCTCCGCCATTGCAGGAGTCACAGCTGTGCACGGCCGGCCCACACGCGGGAGATCAGACAGTCTTGCTTGACCTTGCGGCGATGATGACACACGCTTTGCCCAACGACTCACCGTGCTTTTGTCCACTGCCAGATCACCTTAGACATTCTGCAAGCGCCTATGAATATCTGAGATGCCCTGGTTTTCCACCAAAAGAAACTCGATCACTGCCCGTTGTTTGCAACGCACATCCGTTACAGACGCCATTTTAACAGCTCCGTACAGCGCTGCCACCTGTCGGAAGTCAATGAAACTATACGAGACGAAGCGGGAATGATTGAAAATATTCCACAAGAAATTTACGGTTTTTTCAACCAAAATTGGCCGAGAAAAAAAATGTGTTGCATTACTTATTGAACTGCCCTCGTAGCAAGGGCAGTGGCAATTCCAAAAGTAAGTTTAATAAATTTATAAAAGGCCCAAGGAGTTATAATGGTTTGCAGATATTGTGATGATTCATCCATTTCTATTTGTACATAGGAATTATTTAAGTCATTTTGGTGAATTTCTCTTCTGCTCCTAGCTTGTAGGAGATATTGGGAAGTGACAAAGTTAGCATTAACAGTTACCACAAATTGTTACTTTAGGTTTTTGGCTTTTAGTCCACTGAATGACAGGAACAGTAGGTGTAGCCCGTCTGGCATGGGCTAGCTCCTTTTCTGACAACTTGACAAGATTTTTACCTCTCAGTCCTATTCTGTATTTTATTTTGCTAGAAGAGGTGGTCATCTAAGAGAATTCACCTGGCAAAAATGCCTGGTTTCATACTACCTCGTGATTCCTCTTGTTACTTGGCTTGCCTTCTCTCTCTTTTCCTCACAATGGATTTCTTTGGACTCCAACTTGTTGATTGTTGACTGCTTGAAGTTTAAGCTTTTCCTATGACATATTTTTGGAATATGTCCTTGGAGTCCACCAATTTTGCAAATGGAACCTTTTAGTGAGCACTGAGGCTATATGTGTTCTTGTTTCCTACGATGACAACAGTATGAATTACCTGATGTCAAATTAACTTGATGCACTCTGCGTTATGAGGCTTCATGTGCCCATTCCCAACCAACACCGCATCAGCACTGAAATTTCTTGACAGTTACTGAAGATCAGTTAGCATTCCCCAACCGTATTCTTCCAAGTTGGTTCACTTCTTAAGCCACACACAAATGTGTCTCATACAGTTTCTTGCAGACTCTCTTTAAATTCAGTGTTCAGACAGCAAATTTAACTCAGAAATGTACTGGGGAATAGATTCTTCTGGCACTTGGTATCTCCTGTGAAACCTCTAGAGCTCTCACATCACTGACATAGAAATCACATTTTACTTCAACACATACACACTTGCACACAAACAAAGACTACATTGCAGATGGCAACAACAAAGCAAAGCATGTAGGAAGAGTATAGCATACAAGCTTAAATTAATTGCCAACATAACTGAAAGATATAATAACGAAAAGGATGCAATACTGATTTATCTAAAATTATGGGCCATTTTGCAAATAGAAAAAAGTGAAAAATCATTTCACTAAGACTATACACTAAGTCATTAAGCACATTATCCTAATAGCAGTTTAATTTGTAACAAGGGTATTCACACTTTTGTACTTATTTCCAAATTAACTTTTTTTCTGTTTTGTCTTCCAGCACTCTTAATGGGTCAGGTGTGCACTACACATCAAAGGCTGCTACCTGGGTAGCTGACTGCATATGGGGTGCACACATGGGTTTTTTAGATGAGGCAACTCTCCACCCAGTCCACATAACAGCACTTGTAGGGGACCTGCAAGTGTCAGTCTAAGATCCAAGATATGCCCCCTACAGGCAAAAGTATTAAAATCCTAGTGATTAACTGCCACAGCATTTGCAACAAAGAGCCACAATTTGATGTGCTCCCAAAAAGCTGTGGAGCTCACACTATACTAGGTGCAGAGAGCTGGTTAAAATGTGAAATTGATAGCAGTGAGACATTTGTGGAAAATTCAAGCTTATATTGTAAGGATAGGCTATTGGTAAATGCAGATGGTGTATTTGTCATGCTAGGCAGGAAATCAAATCCCCCAGATATAAATGTGTCTGTGATATAAAAGTGTCTGTGCAAGACTCAGTATGAAGGATGGGTGTAAACTTACAATCAAATCCTTATATTGACCACCAGACTCATCTCCAGACGTAATCAAAAACATTAGGTTTTGTGTACGTTCACTATTACTTAAGTTCCCCAATCACACTGTTATCATTGGTGGAGACTTTAACCACCCAACAATCAGTTGGGAGAATTACAGTTTTATAAGTAAGGCCACGGCAAGATGTCCTGCAAAACATTGCTACACTATGTGATCAAAAGTATCTGGACACCTGGCTGAAAATGACTTACAAGTTCGTGGCGTCCTCCATCAATAATGTTGGAATTCAATATGGTATTGGCCCATCCTTAGCCTTGATGATAGCTTCCACTCTCGCAGGCATACGTTCAATCAGGTGCTGGAAGGTTTCTTGGGGAATGGGAGCCCATTCTTCATGGAGTGCTGCACTGAGGAGAGGTATCGATGTTGGTTGGTGAGGCCTGGCACAAAGTCGGTGTACCAAAACATATAGGATTCAGGTCAGGACTCTGTGCAGGTGAGTCCATTATAGAGATGTTATTGTTGTGTAACCAGTCTACCACAGGCCGTGCATTATGAACAGGTGCTCGATCATGTTGAAAGATGCAATCGCCATCCCCAAATTGCTCGTCAGCAGTGGGAAGCATGAAGATGCTTAAAACATTATTGGAGGCCTGTGCTTGTGCTGTGATAGTGACACACAACACAACAAGGGGTGCAAGCCCCCTCTATGAAAAACATGACCACACCATAACACCACCATCTCCGAATTTTACTGTTGGCACTACACACGCTGGCATTCACCATACCCACACTCTGCCATTGGATTGCCACATTGTGTACCATGACTCATCACTCCACACGTTCTTTCACTGTTCAATCATCCAATGTTTACGCTCCTTACACCAAGTGATGTGGCTTGTGAACAGCCGCTCGACCATGAAATCCAAGTTTTCTCACCTCCTGCCTAACTGTCATAGTACTTGCAGTGGATCTTGATGCAGTTTGGAATTCCTATGTGATGGTCTGGATAGATGTCTGCCTATTACACCTTATGGCCATCTTCAACTGTTGGTGGTCTCTGTCAGTCAACAGATGAGGTTGGCCTGTATGCTCGTGTGCTGTACATGTCCCTTCACATTTCCACTTCACTATCACATTGGAAACAGTGGACCTATGGATGTTTAGGAGTATCTTGCATACAGACATATGACACAAGTACAGCCAATTACTTGACCACATTCGAAGTCCATGAGTTCTGTGGTGTGCCCCATTCTGCTCTCTCAGATGTCTAATGACTACTGAGGTCGCTCCTACAGAGTATCTGGCAGTAGGTGGCAGCACAATGCACCTAATATGAAAAATGTATGTTTTTGGGGATGCCTGGATAGTTTTGATCACATAGTGTAAGTGTAGTCTCTGAGAACTAGCTAGAACAGAGTGTTTGTAACACCACTCATGATGGAAATATATTGGGTCTAATTGCAACAAATAAAATTGACCTCTTTGATGATGTCCACATGGAAACTGCTATCAGTGACCAAGAGGCAGCTGTAGCAACAATGGTTACCAAACAAGACTAGTAGGAGGATTTATATTTTCTGAAAACTAGATAAAAAGGCAGCAGTGTCATAACTCAAGGAGTATATCAAAACATTTAGCTACAGAGAGGATAATTTAGAACAACTGTGGCTCTGGTTTAGGCGAATAGTTGACTGTGCACTTGATAGATATGTATCTAGCAGAAAAATAGTTTATGAAAGGAGGAACCCTACATAGTAAACAGGTAAAGAAACTCCTAATGAAACAGAGACTACTGCATAATAGGTGTGAAACAAAGCATCATGCTATACACAGGGAGACACTGAGTGAAAGACCTTTGCCTGTCAAGAGGGCAATGTGTGAAGCCTTCAATAACTATAGATGGACCTCTCATAAAACCCAAAGAAATACTGGTCTTGTATAAAGGCTGTTAGTTGCACCAAAGTTAGTGTCTAGACACTCATGGATGAGACAGGGACTGGAATTGGGGATAGCAGAGCAAAGCCAGAAATGCTGAACTCAGTTTCCGAATGTTCCTTTACAAATGAAAATCCTAGGATATTGTCCCACTTTAGGTCTTGCACTGCAGAGATGTGTGAAATAATTATTAGTGTTACTGCTGTTGAGAAACAGCTGAAATCAGTAAAACTGAACAAAACTCTGCGGCCCAACGGCATCCCTCTCAGATTTTATACTGTATTTGCAGCTGAGTCAGCCCCTCTTTTAACTATAATCTACTGTCTACTGTCGATCCCTCAAACAAGAAAGCGTGCACAGTAGTTGGAAGACAGCATAGGTGATACCCATTTCCAAGGAGGGAAGTAGAAGTCCATCCAGTATCCTAGACATCCATTTTTATGGCATCTTTGTATATATTCTAGGCTCAAACATAATGAGGTATCTGAACAAAACAACCTTATCCATTTCAACCAGCATGGATTCAGAAAACATTGATCATTTGAAACCCAACTTGCACTTTTCTTACATGACATCCTGAAAGCCATGGATCAAGGCAGTCAGGTAGATGCAGTATCCTCAATTTCCAAAAAGCATTTGATGCAACACCACACCTATGCTTATTATTGAAAGTACAGTCATGTGGGGTACCAAGCAAAGTTTGTGATTGGATTGAGGATTTTTTACTAGGGAGGATGCAGCCACATTATCCTGGATGGAGAGTCATTGACAGATGTAGAACACAATCAGTCTAAAAAGGAGATAGTTCACAAATCACTCATCCTAGAATATTTCTCAAGTGTGGGGGAACCGTGCCAAATAGAACTAACAGAGGATATTCAGCAAGTACAGAAAAGGGCAGCATGAATGGTAACAGGTTTGTTTGACCTACTTCATAGAAATACTGATGAAAATGGACTGGCAGGCACTTTAGAAGATAGATGCAAACTGTCCCACAGAAGCATACTTCCAAAGTTTCAAGAACTGGCTCTACATATTGCTCCTGTATGAATTGTGGGGACAAGATTAGATTAATTACAGTTTTCACAGGGGTATTCAAACAGTCATTCTTCCCATGCTCCACAAGCAAATGGAAGGAGTCCTAATAATTTGTACAATGGGTGTAGCCTCTGCCATGCACTTCACAGTGGTTTGTAGAATACGGGTGTAGATGTTGATACAATTCCATTATTTTGCAATATTATCTGGTGCTGTACTCACTTAATTTTAGTATTTTATTGTAAATGTAAAAAGGTTGTCTCAGTAGTTAAAAATACACTTTTTCATGAAAAAGTTTGTTTCTGTACTTCACTAAAATTGAGTAACTGGTTAAAGTATAGTGTTGATATAATGAACAATGGAAATTCCAGGTAGGAATATCAGCAATGTATGAAAACACAGACTTTTACCATAATAATAACATGCTAAATTGTAGACAGACACTATTAAAAGACACTTAACACATAAGCTTTCAGCCTCAGCCTTCATTGTAAAAAGGGAAACACACACCAGTCATCCACACAAACAAGCACACCTTATGCATACATGACCGGCAACTCCGCAATGCTTTCTGACCCCAAGCTGCCAGAGTTGACGATCACATGTGCATGAGGTGTGCTTGATTGTGTGAATGAATTGTGTGTGTTTCTCTTTTTCTGACAAAGACTGCGGTCAAAAGCTTATGTGTAAGTGTCTTTTAATTGTGCCTGCCTGCAACTTAGCATGTTATATTTATGGTAAGCAACAATCTACCTTTTCCTACAGTATTAATGTATTGATTGTAATAAAGTATTCACAATAAAAGATACTTTTTTTTTTAAGAGTGGTTTCTTAAATATTTTACTTTCTTGACACACCTCCTGGGAGGAGAGGGAGGTGGCATAGAGAGGAGAGAGTTTGAAGGAGGAGGAGGAAGCTGGTTTTGAGGGAAGTGGTGTGAGCAACATTTTGGTGAGCTGGGAAAGTGGGAGGGGACAAGCGTGGAGGAATTTGATGGTTCCCTACTTTAGGTACTTGTCCCCGGATGCCCTTGACTGGGATTACACTTCCGCTTAGAACAGAACAATCCGGTAGCTCTTCTAGATGATGTATGATATATGCTAATTGTTTACATTAGAAAGAGCACTGATAAGATACTTTAAAAGCAAATTATGTCCATATGCTTTTTAATTACTATCATGGGCAACACCTGTAGCTAGATGCAATTGGTGTCACACCACCTGATGCCTCTAATTGGTCAGATTTCACATTAACTACTTTCACAACAAATGCCCTGGGTTTTGACCTGGAAAAAACAAGGAGTAGTTATAGGTTTTAAGGATATCTTTTATGCACAACTAAGATTAGATTCAAATAAAGCAGATCATGCCTTACATGGAGTGTCCAGATCACTGAATGGAATAATGTATATTGTGTTAACTAAATCTGGTATTTGAAATTCAAAACTGCTAAAGGCACCAAAACCAAAAATGTTAGTTGCTACTGGTGAAGATACTGGTTACCCTATATTACCAATCAATGTTTAGTTGCCTCCAAAGACAGTTTGCTAATACATTGACCACAAGCCCACATTTGTGGCAATCAAACCATGCAGCTATGTGCTGTGGGTAATGGCACACACAGTGACAACAAAACACTCAGAGCAAGATTTCCTTGATTTCGTTACACTTTACGAGCTACCACTACAATAAAAGCCGTTACTCCTACTACCACTATAATTTCTGTCCACACAGCATCACATTTTTGCTTTTGTCAACACTGAGGAGGAATTTCTATCTACATTCCTGTCTTATGTGCAAATTTGTATGTGGAACCATGGAAGAACTTGTGTAACAAGTGCTACAGAATGTAGTCCATTTGTTAGAAATTATTCATGAAGATATTATTTCACTTGTTAGATTTAGTCAACAATTAATTTCCTTTGTTTTGCTCTATCTTTTGCTTGTGTTCAAATTACACATTTTATGTTATTTATCAAAAATAATCTATGTAAAATGCAATTTAACAACAAAATAACAATTTCAGTTCATTTCAACTGCATGTATCATAATTTCATGTACAATTTCAGTTAAGTTGCAATTATATGTGTCATAATTCCATTTGTTTATGATTGTACATCTGAACAAAACAAAAGATTACTTGAAGGACACTGACTCCATAGACATATTTCACTTCAGGACACACCATATTACATGAGCTCTAGCTTGTTACAACTAAACTCCACTACACTAAATCATCCAACAACTTGATCCATAACTCATTTCCACAGTCCATTGGTAAGCTGTTCCTTTTCCACTGCATTTATTGTACCTCCATCATGTAAATAATCTCAGTTTCATTTTCAAATCAAATGATGTCCCTCTGTTCACTAAACATTCACTCTGCACATTGTTGTAACTCCTGGTAAGTATGTGTTATTGTTCCTGCTATGAAATAACAAAGTACCAATCCACTTCATGAAATTAAAGTAACATCAGATGAGCACTAATGAACCATAATCAACATTTAAAAATACAGCTGCTGGCAGTTGACCTCCAAACCCAGATTTCCACTTATAGAAACACAGAATCGAACAACAGAAGGATATTAGTGGGTGTGTTTTATGCCCAGCCCTCTAAATGCATCCTCAGGGAGTTAACACAAGCCTGCCTGTTGCTCCCTTGGTATGGATGATGTCGTGATGAGCTTGAGGAGCTTCCTCAAACTTGTACTCCTTAGCCACGACAGGGTTGACCCAGCCTTTGGCAATTCCCTCCAAAAGATTGTCAATAGCAGCCTGTCTCTCCTCCTGTCAGTGGGGGGGGAAAAAAAAAACACTGTGGTTATCAGATGTAAGTATTTTCACACAAAAATCGCATACATACAAGAGAAAGAGAAGAAATTTGTAGAATTCAGTGTGTTTTTCTTTAAGTGAACACTATTATTTATATTAAAGAAACACAAGTTTGTTTTTAAAACAGTTTTATTACTTGTTATGCCGGGAAAGCCTACAGTCACATATAGTTTTTTACTTTATGAAAACCTATAAATCTAATCCGCTTTTCAACATGATTTCTATCAACAGCAAGGCACTGATAATAATGAACAACCAACTTCTGACTTCCCCATTAAAAAATCTGCTGCCCAATTTGACAACCAATCTCAAATAGTTTATGCATTAAGTAAGAATTTTTTAGAGAACACTTCTTGTAACTTGAAGAAGCTCATTTGATAATGATTTAAAAAAAGCGTTAAATGAAAGTATCAATTTTCTAGAACTTTTACATCAGATTTCTACACCAAATCTTCAGTGATAACAAGTAGTCACTGACTTTGTGTTTCATCATGAATGTCAGTACACCCATTTCTAAATGCTCTAAGCCATTTTTTTATGATTACTTTGCCATAGTGTTCTCTTTATGAGTTCCACTAGTGTTGATGAATTTGATTACTTTCTCATCTATTTAGCGCATAAAATAAATCACTACATGTAACTCAGAAGTTGTTGGATTTTTAGTTAACAAAGGCATTTTAAATAAGAGCAAATAAACATAAACACACATGGATGCTACCATTATTGCACCTGTGGGTAATCACTATAAGCAGATACTCAGTGCACGTGTGGATCATTGACCACTGTGCTGCAGTGCCAATATTTAAAAACTGTACTTATTTTGAAAATTCGCATCATTTAAAACTTACTGAAGTTGAGTTGTAGAGGAAGACACCATGCACTGTTGCCTCTGCTTGCATTATAAGCCTCGGATTTATTTCAACTGTTCCTCGACATCCCACAATCTGCAAGTAGTTCTGAATTAATACTTTGGTCAGAGAAAATAACATTAATGTCACACCGTTCAACTCGTAAAAAGAACAGCAGAAACAAAAACAAAAATTTTGAGACAGAAAGGATGACCTGGTCCTCATCCTCACAGCACGTGGGTCGCTCTCACCCAGGGGTGTGAGTGAAATGCCCTTGCTTTATAATCTTCCGCAGCCTACTGCTCCCTCCTTCTTTCCCAAGGAAGGAACTGATAGTTTCAAAAGCTAGGACAGTCTCATACTTTAAATAGTAATATGAACTTTAAGTCCTGAAGTTAAGTACAAGTCAGCCATTCTGTCTCTTGATTTTATAGTTGTTGTTGTTGTGGTCTTCAGTCCTGAGACTGGTTTGATGCAGCTCTCCATGCTACTCTATCCTGTGCAAGCTTTTTCATCTCCCAGTACCTACTGCAACCTACATCCTTCTGAATCTGCTTAGTGTATTCATCTCTTGGTCTCCCTCTACGATTTTTACCCTCCACGCTGCCCTCCAATACTAAATTGGTGATCCCTTGATGCCTCAGAACATGTCCTACCAACCGATCCCTTCTTCTGGTCAAGTTGTGCCACAAACTTCTCTTCTCCCCAATCCTATTCAATACTTCCTCATTAGTTACGTGATCTACCCATCTAATCTTCAGCATTCTTCTGTAGCACCACATTTCGAAAGCTTCTATTCTCTTCTTGTCCAAACTATTTATCGTCCATGTTTCACTTCCATACATGGCTACACTCCATACGAATACTTTCAGAAATGGCTTCCTGACACTTAAATCAATACTGGATGTTAACAAATTTCTCTTCTTCAGAAACGCTTTCCTTGCCATTGCCAGCCTACATTTTATATCCTCTCTACTTCGACCATCATCAGTTATTTTGCTCCCCAAATAGCAAAACTCCTTTACTACTTTAAGTGCCTCATTTCCTAATCTAATTCCCTCAGCATCACCCGACTTAATTAGAGTACATTCCATTATCCTTGTTTTGCTTTTGTTGATGTTCATCTTATATCCTCCTTTCAAGACACTGTCCATTCCATTCAACTGCTCTTCCAAGTCCTTTGCTGTCTCTGACAGAATTACAATGTCATCGGCGAACCTCAAAGTTTTTATTTCTTCTCCATGAATGTTAATACCTACTCCGAATTTTTCTTTTGTTTCCTTTACTGCTTGCTCAATATACAGATTGAACAACATCGGAGAGAGGCTACAACCCTGTCTTACTCCCTTCCCAACCACTGCTTCCCTTTCATGTCCCTCGACTCTTATAACTGCCATCTGGTTTCTGTACAAATTGTAAATAGCCTTTCGCTCCCTGTATTTTACCCCTGCCACCTTTAGAATTTGAAAGAGAGTATTCCAGTCAACATTGTCAAAAGCTTTCTCTAAGTCTACAAATGCTAGAAACGTAGGTTTGCCTTTCCTTAATCTTTCTTCTAAGATAAGTCGTAAGGTCAGTATTGCCTCACGTGTTCCAGTGTTTCTACGGAATCCAAACTGATCTTCCCCGAGGTTGGCTTCTACTAGTTTTTCCATTCGTCTGTAAAGAATTCGTGTTAGTATTTTGCAGCTGTGACTTATTAAGCTGATAGTTCGGTAATTTTCACATCTGTCAACACCTGCTTTCGTAGGGATTGGAATTATTATATTCTTCTTGAAGTCTGAGGGTATTTCGCCTGTTTCATACATCTTGCTCACCAGATGGTAGAGTTTTGTCAGGACTGGCTCTCCCACGGCCGTCAGTAGTTCCAATGGAATATTGTCTACTCCGGGGGCCTTGTTTCGACTCAGGTCTTTCAGTGCTCTGTCAAACTCTTCACGCAGTATCATATCTCCCATTTCATCTTCATCTACATCCTCTTCCATTTCCATAATATTGTCCTCAAGTACATCGCCCTTGTATAGACCCTCTATATACTCCTTCCACCTTTCTGCTTTCCCTTCTTTGCTTAGAACTGGGTTTCCATCTGAGCTCTTGATATTTATACAAGTCGTTCTCTTATCTCCAAAGGTCTCTTTAATTTTCCTGTAGGCGGTATCTATGTTACCCCTAGTGAGACAGGCCTCTACATCCTTACATTTGTCCTCTAGCCATCCCTGCTTAGCCATTTTGCACTTCCTGTCGATCTCATTTTTGAGACGTTTGTATTCCTTTGTGCCTGTTTCACTTACTGCATTTTTATATTTTCTCCTTTCATCAATTAAATTCAATATTTCTTCTGTTACCCAAGGATTTCTACTAGCCCTCATCTTTTTACCTACTTGATCCTCTGCTGCCTTCACTACTTCATCCCTCAAAGCTACCCATTCTTCTTCTACTGTATTTATTTCCCCCATTCCTGTCAATTGCTCCCTTATGCTCTCCCTGAATCTCTGTACAACCTCTGGTTCTTTTAGTTTATCCAGGTCCCATGTCCTTAAATTCCCACCTTTTTGCAGTTTCTTCAGTTTTAATCTACAGGTCATAACCAATAGATTGTGGTCAGAGTCCACATCTGCCCCTGGAAATGTCTTACAATTTAAAACCTGGTTCCTAAATCTCTGTCTTACCATTATATAATCTATCTGATACCTTTTAGTATCTCCAGGGTTCTTCCATGTATACAACCTTCTTTCATGATTCTTAAACCAAGTGTTAGTTATGATTATGTTGTGCTCTGTGCAAAATTCTACCAGGCGGCTTCCTCTTTCATTTCTGTCCCCCAATCCATATTCACCTACTATGTTTCCTTCTCTCCCATTTCCTACACTCGAATTCCAGTCACCCATGACTATTAAATTTTCGTCTCCCTTCACAATCTGAATAATTTCTTTTATTTCATCATACATTTCTTCAATTTCTTCGTCATCTGCAGAGCTAGTTGGCATATAAACTTGTACTACTGTAGTAGGTGTGGGCTTCGTATCTATCTTGGCCACAATAATGCGTTCACTATGCTGTTTGTAGTAGCTTACCCACATTACTATTTTCCTATTCATTATTAAACCTACTCCTGCATTACCCCTATTTGATTTTGTGTTTATAACCCTGTAGTCACCTGACCAGAAGTCTTGTTCCTCCTGCCACCGAACTTCACTAATTCCCACTATATCTAACTTCAACCTACCCATTTCCCTTTTTAAATTTTCTAACCTACCTGCCCGATTAAGGGATCTGACATTCCACGCTCCGATCCGTAGAACGCCAGTTTTCTTTCTCCTGATAACGACATCCTCTTGAGTAGTCCCCGCCCGGAGATCCGAATGGGGGACTATTTTACCTCCGGAATATTTTACCCAAGAGGACGCCATCATCATGTAATCATACAGTAAAGCTGCATGCCCTCGGGAAAAATTACGGCTGTAGTTTCCCCTTGCTTTCAGCCGTTCGCAGTACCAGCACAGCAAGGCCGTTTTGGTTATTGTTACAAGGCCAGATCAGTCAATCATCCAGACTGTTGTCCTTGCAACTACTGAAAAGGCTGCTGCCCCTCTTCAGGAACCACACGTTTGTGTGGCCTCTCAACAGATACCCCTCCGTTGTGGCTGCACCTACGGTACGGCTATCTGTATCGCTGAGGCACGCAAGCCTCCCCACCAACGGCAAGGTCCATGGTTCATGGGGGGGGGGATTTTATAGTTACTCAAGTGAATTTTCCTTTTGATCAAGCAGAAATGGAAACTGGTATCTTGAGACTGGTATCTCTGTAACTGGCAAGCAACAGAAAAAAAAAATCACTCATGTAGTTTGCTATACATCAACTGAGTTAAATTCTTTGAGATGAAATGGATGGTGTCAGTGGGGTTGGAGTCAATGGAGATGAACTCAGTGATTTTGCAGTGACACAGAGTGATATCAGTCAAGCAATGTCCAGAAATGCTCATCTCCAGGGTAATGAAAATGTTGTGGATATCTGATAATATATGACAGAAGATTGAAGAAAGAAGAGAAATAAATGCCTTGATCAACCAGTGTCGGGATGATGAAGAAAAACAATGCCTTAGGGCAAGGTACAATTAAGTTCATCAGCAAGTGAAGAGAAGCACTAGATCTGACAGAAGAAATCAGTTAGAACAGCTTGCAGAAAGGGCTCAAGAGGCAGCAGAAAGGGGCGATGAAGATTGGAGAAAGAGAATCCTTATCAAGTTGCCCAAGAAAGGAGGCCTGACAAAGTGCAATAACTGGTGTAGCATCAAACTTTTGTCAGTGGTTGTTTTAAACCATCTCAGAGTGCCCATGGATAGTAAGCTCAGGAAATAACAGGCTGGTTTCAGAGAAAGCAGATCATGCACAGACCAAATCAACATCCTGAGGATCATTATTGAGCAATCCATGGAATACTGGTCTCCTTCGTATCTGGCTTTTGTTGACTATGAAAAAAAAAGCCTTTGATAGAGTGCAGCATGAAGCCATCTGGAAAACAATGCAGAGTCAGAGAGTACCACCAAAGATCATCAGTATCGTGAAGAGGATGTACAAAGAATATACTTGCCAGGTGAAACACGATGAAAATCTCTGAGAACCATTCATTTTAAATTCTGGAGTAAGGCAGGGTTGTTTGCTTTCACCACTGCTATTTTGCTGACATTAGATGGTGTCATGTAGAAGGTAACCTGAGAGAAAAGGAGAGGTATACAGTGGACCCTATATGATCGCCTGGAGGACCTGGACTTTGCAGATGACATCTGCCTTCTGTCCCACACTTTCAAGGATATGAGAGAGAAGCTTAGGGAATAGGAAACAGAAGCTCAGAGAGTTGGATTAAAAATAAACAAGGCTAAGACTAAAGAGCTTAGGATGAACAGAAAGAACAAGAATGCACTAGCCATGAAAGAAGAGGAGACTGAGCAGGTGGAGAGCTTTTGTTATCTGGGAAGTATTGTTTCCAAAAATGGAGAGGTGTGACAGAAGACATCACAAGTGGGATCAAAATGGCAAAAGGGGCCTTTGCCCAGCTGCATCCAGTTTGGACATCTTGTGAAATATTGTTGAAGGTAAAGCTTAAAATCTCTTACTCAAATGTAAAGTCTGTTCTCTTTTATGGGTGTGAGACGTGGAAGGTGACAGCACAAATTAAAACAAGAGCACAAACCTTCAATGATAAATGTATGAGGATGATACTGGGAGTATGCTGGCCAAATGTTATCTCAAACCGAGAACTATGTCAATGCACCCAACAATGGGAAGCCGAGATAACCGTAAAAGAATGGAAATGAAGATGGATTGGACACACCCTGAGAAGAGGCCTGCAACATATTCCAAAGCAGGCTATAGAATGGAACCCACAAGGAGCAAGGAGGAGAGGCAGACTGAGGTTGACCTGGCGCAGGACTGTTGAAGCTGAGGTGACAGCCGTTGGTCACTCCTGGAGTGACATCAAGAAGATGGCAACACACAGGGTCAGATGGAGAGCTCTAAAATGTGCCATATGCTCCACATTGCAGTAAAAGGAATTAAGTCAAGTAAGTCAATGTTCAGAAATGCTCAAGTCCAGTGTAATGAAAATGTTATGGCTAACAAAATTCTGTCCATCATGCCCACCCAGCACAGCCTACTCCAGACCCATCACAGGTTTGTCCTATCCTATCACAGGCAAGCCCACCTGTGAAAACAGTCATATTATATACTAAATCTGCTGTAACTTCTGCACAGTGTTTTATGTGGCACAACTGCCAACTAGTAAGTATTTCTACTCCTTCCATTATTTATACTCATTATTTATTTGACAGTGGTATTGTAGCAGGTTAGTGAACACACCCGAATAAAATTATTCTATATATATTTAGAATAAAATACAAGACAACACTTCAAATTTGCTCTGTTCAACAGTTAACATTGCTGAAATTGCTCTGAGGTCCTTTTTGAGACAAAAGTAATTCTTTCCTTTGGTCTTCAATGAATGGACTGGATGGCAGCAGTGTAATTGGTACAGCATGAACATCTTTCATGACTTGATTTACATACCTCAGTTGTGGTCTGCCTCTAGTTCGTTTATCATTGGCATATTTCTGTATTACTTTACTAAGACACTCACATGTTTCAGCCTTTTTTCTCCCTTCTTATGGCTCAGATGTTACAGCCATCCAACACCGCTCAGATGTTACAGCCATCAAATACCATAAATGAAACATATTCGATGTTGTTACTTTTATTAATAGCATATTTTGTTTCAGCAATTCTACTTCTGGCTTTTTCTATGCTCCACCATTACTGTTTTTTTCCCTAGGTAAGTAAATCACCTTTGTTTTACATTTATAAATCATGATGTGTTTCTTCTTCCAGAGCTTAATACATTTCACTTGGTATGAGGTCTACATTTTCACTGAGTGTACTGTATCCCTCAGTGGATATCAACATAGGAAGACTGGTGTCCAGGACTAGAAGAGCAACAAACTACCACTATAAGATCTGGACAAGAGTAAATAATTAACCAGCACACATAGTCTGTAAACACACATTTGTGCCAGTTTTATCAAACTGGAGATCATAAACATAGTCTGATGTACACAGCAATAAATGTCAACACCTGACAACAGAGTAGGAATGCCATGACACTGCACAGTCTGCTCACTTGCTTATGCAGAACTGGCCCAGGCTGCTGTGCAGTTTTCCTGCATCCAGTTTTCAGAGGTCACTCTTGTCAGCAGCCAGTTTAGGCACACTCAGAGGGTGCACATCATTGGCTGTGGCGTTGTCATGCGCATCCTCTATCACCATCCATCGAAATGTCTTGATATGCTGCCAACTGTTGCCAGATGCCAGATGCAGTAGTATCAATGGTAATGACACAACAGGAAGCATCTCCCAACATGATTAATTCTCTAATATTAATACCTGTACCAAAAGAATAACTAAAGTGTTCGAGCCACACAGCTCCAGCATTGGCCAAGGAGGAGTTGCACAATAAGCTGTCACATGACAAAGACCTGACCAGAGACACAGCAGAAAATCAGCTTTGGCAGCGAATGTGCATGGCATCAGATCTGGTATTACTATAGGAACTGTCCAGTGCTTTTCTTGGAGTTAGCTGCAGAAGGCCCAGAAAATCTGACTTATAGCTGAACCATGATAAGAGCCTGATTCTCCTAGTCATGATCCCTTGAACCAAATTCATCAATAACTACAGGAAGCCTTATACATTTTGACTAATCTTACTGACTTGACACACCACACCACAGCACACCACACAACGCCACTGCCATTTAGTTTCTCCTGTGCAAACTTTAAAATTTTTCCTTCACATCCGTACAGTTACTCTAATAACCGTTACAGATTAATTTTACATGCTTCTTTAGTTCAGGATAGTCAGAGCACAAACATAATGAAGTCCCTTCAACAGAATGATCTCTATCCCAGCCAGTATGGATTCAGCAAACATCAGTTGTGTGAGCTTAACTCACATTTTTATCAAGGGAAGCCTAAGTGCCAGTGTTTCTTAACTTCCATTCAAGTTGTTACTGCACCAAAATTTATTAACATAAGTCATTCATATGTGTTATGAAACAAAATTTTTGACTGGATTGATGATAGCTTGGTAGGAACAAGACAGCATGTTATCTTGCATGGCGTATCATGTACAGAAGTAGAAGTAACTTCAGGTGTGCCACGGGGAAATGTAGTGGGATCCTTGCTGTTCATGTTGTATATCAGTGACCTGAAAGGCAATACTACTAGTAACCTAAGACTTAATGATGTAGTTACCTACAATAAAGCAGTCTGAAAAAAGCTGCACAAATCTTTCAGATCTTGATAAGCTTTCAAAGTACTGCAAATAAGGGCAACTTGCTTTAAATGTACAAAATGTAAAATTGAGAACGTCACAGCATCAATTTAGTCACAATTGGATTCAGTCAACTCATACCTGTGTGTAACAATGATCAAACAATGGAAAATACAGGATGGAATGTAACAATATCCCTGAAATATATCCTACATTCACATATCCCTCCTGGCCTCAACCTTTGTTAGTCACTTTTCTCAACCATCCACCCATTTCCATGTTACCATTCCAACAATACACAGCCCTCATTCCACCAATGCATCCAGTCTTTTTACTTCTCTCCCTCCAGAGGTTGCAGTCATGTGTGTCTGAGTTTTGTGTGTGTGTTTTTTGTCTATTTTTGACAAAGCCCTTGGGGGCCAAAAGCTTATATTGTGACAGTCTTTTTGTTGTGCCTAACTGTGACTCAGCATCTCCGCTATATTGTGTGTAACAATGTGTATGGATATGAAATGGGATGATCACACAGGCTCAGTTTATGTAAGCAGGAACCAAACTTCAGTCACTGGTAGGATACTGTGAAAATGCAGTCAGTCTATAAAGAAGACTGCTTACAAAACAATTGTGCTTTCCATCTTAGCACATTGCTAAAGTGCGTGGGACCATTCCAAACAGCACAAAAAGAGAATTTTGAACTTACACAGGGAAGGGTAGCATGGATGATAACAGCTTTGTTTGACAAATGGGAGAGCATCACACAAATTCTGAAAAACCTGATTTGTCCAACACCTGAAGATAAATACCAACCATCCCTCAAAATCAACTTACAATGTTTCAAGAACCAATATTAAGTGAATAATCTACAAATAGGAACAACAAAGACAAGATGTATGAATTACAGTATGTATGGAGGCATTTAAGCATTCGATTTTCCCATGCTCCATACTGATTGGAACAGGAAGAAATCCTAATATGTGATACAATGATAAGTACCCTCTGCCATGCACTTTACAATGGCTTTCAGAGTACAGATATAGATATAGACTGTGAAACAGCTATTAATTAGTAAATTGATAAAATAAGACATTACATTAAAATCATTTAATGTTCCTTGTTATCAACAGTTTCGAACAGCACTTCCCATCAGATTGCTGCAGTACACTTATGACATGAATGATTGATCATCTGTTGCATATTTTTGAGTTCAATGGTACTTAACAATCAAACAGTCTCAGACTTTTCCTGAAAATTTGTGTATCCCTATGATACTAAATATAAAGTTGTGCTGCTTTTCATTGGAATTTCGTGCACAATCTCAACATGCTTTAATCTAAATTACTCTTCAGTTTTCCTGTGCAATTGTCCCCCATTCCACATTTTAGTTAAAACAATTTTGGGGCAGATTGGAAAAAGCAGATACCACAATGAAGAGTGACACAAGATTGTTTTGTTGATTTTTTACGGGAAGGAGCAGTAGGAAATAAAAATAGATGATTGGTAATTCATCTCATACATGCTCTACAGTATTTTAACAGTATTAGATATGGGCTTAGCAGGGGACGACAGTGCAATTGTAAGTATCCTCTGTCATTCACTTCGCTGTGGTCTGCAGAGTATAAATGTAGAGGTAGATATAGATTAGGATATCACATCAATTCAGTGGTTTGCAGCTATTTAAGCATATATCTTACAGTTTAGCCATAGCACCCTCAACACATTAGCTACGGAAAAAATAGGTATGGTAACCAACTAACAATAGAAATACCATATGTAAATATGTCAGTAATGGGAAAAAGGAAGCACAGATCCACAATTAGGAAGTTGACAATCATGTCCTAGTTGTTTTACAAATATTTTAGGTTATATCAAATGAACATTAGTTCCCTATGACAGATGACAATTCATTTGGATTTCTTCAACTTCTGTGACATCAAACAGCATCAATATTTCTTGTAATAAAATACATGACTGTGCTTCAGTTGCATCATGTTTGGAAGAGGAATTTGATGTGCGACCTTCTTCTTTTTTACAGAAATGGTCTCCTTTGTTGGGCAATGTTTATCTTGGATGGGACATTTTTAATTCTGGAGGAGTGAGCCTTCTCAGTTTTGTTGCAAACGGTGACTAATAGCAGCTTTAATGACACAGTGCACAATACATAACATCTAGCTCTCTTATTGAGCTTATTCTATTCACTAACTCAGAAAACTGAACACACTGTCTCCTGTTCTGGCAGGAATATAAGGCCTGGACATTCCCAGTGAACTTATTTAGACTAATATTTTATAATTTACATTCATGACACAAATATCTTCATTGTCTATTATTAGATCATTGGAACCAATTTGCAGCAGCTTGAGGCTAGCATACATTATGTATGTGTTTACATTTAATGGATTACAAGTACTTACAGGAGCACGTGTGTATGTTAAAGTGACCTTGAACATCAGTCTCCTGCATGAAATACACCTCACATTTGACAAGAATAGTGTTTTGGATCTATGTTCTTCCCTTACAATTATCATTTTGTTTATAGCTAAACTTAAATTATGTCCGTGGAGGTATGTACTGTCTATGCAACTAATTAAAGCCAGTTTGTTTATTGCCATATGCATTTAAATTTTTTTTTTTTTTTTTTTTTGGGAAGCATTATCAGTGACAATTTCCAGCTCTGTTAACTCATGTGTGTGGTCCTGGAGATCTATTCATTAGTTTCCATACACCAGCTGGCCAATTTCTGGTGCTTTCACCAACATTTGTCACACCGCATATATGTTGATCACAAAGTGGAAAGTGCAAGTGATATATGCAGTGTGACAAATGTGGGTGAAAGAATGCCAGAAATTGGCCAGCTGGAGTACGGAAACTAATGAGACATCTCCAGGACCACACATGAGTTAACAGAGCTGGGAATCGCACAGATGATGCTTCCCAAATAAAAGAAGCAAAACATGTATGGCAATAAACAAACTGCCTTCAATGAGTTACATAAACTGTACATACCTCCATGAATTTAAAGTAACTAAGGGAAAGATGGAAAACAGAAAAAAAGATGTTAAATTATGTCTGTGACAGATTTCCTCTATTTTGTTTTTGAGTTTCGAGTTTAGTGAGCACAAAGCACCTGTCAAAAATTTTATCCTCAATGAAAGAATTAAGAGTGAATATTGTCATATCTAATCATTTCACATGCTTTCTGTGGAAATATATTTATATAATGGTGTGGTGCATCCTTTCTCTATACATGTTTGTATTTATGCTAGGATGCAGTCTATGTCAGAAAAACCAGCACTCTAAATTATTGGTGTAATTTACTGATGTGTCATTACCAGCCTAGAGCCTGTGGAGAACAGCAGGGTGCATCACATTAAATGCAGTAGTATCTCTCTCTCTCTTCAAACAAAGTTCTGACAAGCTTATAAACATATGCCTGTATCCCATGGACTCTAACTTTGCTGTTTGTATTCTTCCTGCTTTCTCTGTCTATGTGCCACATACACCACAGCCTCATTTCCAGAAGGCTCATTAAAAAGAGATAGTGTGAACAACAAACCTCTGACTGTTTGCTAAAGAGGGTAATAGTGTATGAGAAAGTGTCATCTTTGACTGACTGTAGAGGAATACAGGATGGTTTGAAAATATCTATTTTGCTATTTCTATCTTACTCTCAATGTGGGAAAATATACATTACTGAAGACTTGTAGGAAAAACATTTCTGTAATTTTTGAATACAATATAAGTGGTGTGCTGTTTGGCACAGCCACATAAATTGAATATCCAAACCTAACACTGAATAGTGAGTGAGCCATAAGGTCCACTGCAGTGAAGGCAAATTGTTGACTTCAGTTTACTGGGAGAATTTTAGGAAATTACATCCCCTCTTTAAAGGAGACCATATAAGAACACCCGTACAATCCATTCTTGGGTACTGTTTGAGCATCTGGGATCCATACCGTATCAGATTAAAGGAAGACATCAAAGCAATTCAGAAGTGTGCTGCTATACTTGTTACCAGTAGATTCGATCAAAATACAAAACTGCTCTGTGAACTCAAATGAGGATCTCTGGGGTGATGGAAACATTTTTTTCACAAAATTCTATCAAGGAAGTTTAGAGACCTGGCATTTGTCACAGTTTACGGAATGGTCCTAAAGCCCCCAACAGACATCTCACATAAGGACCACAAAAACACGATGTAATTTGAAAGATTTTGGTGTGAACCATCTCCATTCGGAGATGGTATATTTTTAAAGCTAGAAACATGCACAAGGGCCACTATTCTGGAGGAGCAAAACAGTTGTAACACTGAGCTTGGAGGAGTATAGCAAGAGGTAACAGAACAGGAAATTTAATTAGTTCATAGACAAATAAATGTAAGATACATTTGACACACAACAGCATGCCATTGTAGAATCACAATAACAATATTTTAAAAATTACATTGTGCCAAAGAGACATTTTCTGATATCAAGTTGTGGTGTCAGAGTCCAGGGAGTAGAGGCAATGTGAGAACAGGCAACCAGGCACAAGCAGCTGGACAGTTGGATTGGGAGTCCAACAGCAACAAGTCATGTAATGGCCATGATAGGTGGAACAGCAGTTTGAGTGGCAGATCAGCCACATTATGGCATCACACGAGAAATTGTAGAAACATGGGAACTCTTAGGAATTTACTAGCAGTTCATTGAATAATTTATGTCAGTCATGCTGTGTGCCTGTTCTGAAATGATCCAAGCTCCTTTGGCTCCAAGGAATATATACGAGGGCCGTTCAGAAAGTAACCTCCGGTTGATTTAAAAAAATACACCAAGTTAAATAAAAATATTTTAATATATACATCTTACAACTACATCTTTGCACTATTTTTCTACATAGTCTCCATAGCGATTGAGGCACTTATCGTATCTCTTCACAAGCTTTGAAATTCCTTCTGCATAAAAATCACCCACTTGTGCCTGGAACCAGCCTGTGACCGCATCTTTGAGCTCTTCGTCGTCATCAAACCGCTGTGACCCGAGCCATTTCTTCAAATGCATGAAGAGGTGATAATCACTTGGCGCCAGGTCTGGGCTGTAAGGTGGATAGTTGATAACGTCCCACTTGAAGGACTCAAGAAGGGCCGTTGTTCTGCGAGCAGAGTGAGGACGGGCGTTATCGTGCAAAAAAACGATACCGGAAGTCAGCCTGCAACGGCGTTTGTTCTGTATAGCCCGTCGTAACTTTTTTATTGTTTCACAGTACACGTCTTGATTAATGGTCATACCACGTTCCATGAATTCAACCAACAACACCCCTTTGGCATCCCAAAACACCGTTGCCATCAGTTTTCTGGCAGAAAAATCTTGCGAGGCTTTTCTTGGTTTGGTAGGCGAATTTGAATGTGCCCACATCTTTGATTGTTCTTTTGTCTCATGGTTCACGTACTTAATCCAGGTTTCGTCACCGGTCACGATTCTGTTTAACAATGGTTCTCCTTTGTCCTCATAACGTGACAGAAAGTCTAATGCAGAGGCCATTCTTTGAGTTTTGTGGTGGTCGGTAAGAATTTTGGGCACCCATCGTGCACAGAACTTACGGTAACCCAATCTTGCTGTCACTATTTCGTACAAGAGAGTCTTAGAAATCTGTGGAAAACCAGTAGACAACTCCGACATTGAGAAACGTCGATTTTCACGAACTTTTGCATCAACTGTCTGAACGAGTTCGTCAGTCACCAATGATGGTCTACCACTCCTCTCTTCATCATGAACGTTTTCTCGTCCACTTTTAAATAAACGTACCCATTCACGGACAACTCCTTCACTCATAACTCTTGGTCCGTACACGGCACAAAGCTCACGATGAATAGCTGCTGCAGAATATCCTTTGGCTGTAAAAAACCTTATGACAGCACGCACTTCACATTTGGCGGGGTTTTCTATTGCAGCACACATTTCAAACTGCCACAAAAACTAAACTAGCGCAGGTACGACGTTCACTCGACCAAGGCTTGATGCCGACTGACCTGTTGAGTGCGTGAACGCACAGATGGCGTTGCTACTCCCCCCACAACCCGCACTGTGACCAATCGGAGGTTACTTTCTGAACCGCCCTCGTAGTAAAGAGTATTTAAAATTTGAGACAAACTTTAATAAAAAAAATGATGCATGATCCCTTGTATAACCTAAAACTTCAGCAAGGTGCTGCAGACTTGAAGGGAACAGGAGATTATGATGGTGCATAAATATCCCTAAGAGCCAGAGCACTCAGCAGACTTAATTGTTCTGCCAGTAAAAAAAAGTTAAGTAATTTGCTGCTTGATACGGTACATCAGCCCTCACATATAAGAAAAATTAGGGTTCATACAGAAGCACACAGACAGACTCTTTTCCTTTACTTCACTTGCAAGTGAAACAGGAAAGGGAATGAACAACAGTGGTACAAGGTACCCTCTGCTTGCAGAGTATGTATGTGGATATGGAGTCTCAGGCATTACAGAAAGACTCTGCTAATGACTTGAAGGGAAGTCTTCCCACTTTGTATTAAAAACAGGTGGCTGGGGAAGAGACACACAGGAATACTTGTCTCATGTTATTTAATACTAACAATGTAATGAAGACAAAAGTATAGTTGTTAAGCATGTGTCTTCCTTCAATACACACACTGTCATTTCTGTGCATCTGTATTGTGAATAAAAGCATCTAGATCACTTATTAAATCTTTTTATTTATTAGGCCATTGCAGTTACTGTCATCATCAGATATCTGCAATTAAGATTAAATGAACATGAAGAGTGATAGGCATTTCTTATACTATGTGGGAATGGGAATTAACCAGTGATGTGTGCTATGTTTACTCCGTGCAAGTGTAGGGAACATTAGAAAGTTTGACTCAGGTTCTATTGAGTATTCTCTTTTGAGTTGGAAAAATAAAATATCTTATGTAACTTTATATGTGGGCTTAACTTGTTTTCTACACAACTGGTGATCCTGGAAAAACAAGAACAGCTCTAGCAGCAATAATATTGTGCAGCAGATACACTAAATATGGAAGAAGCTCACAAACGTCTACAAGCCAAGAAAAAAAGGGATACAATGGCTAAACCAAGAGATTAAGGTTTTGGAACTTGCAACACTGAAGGATGATAACAGAATGGATTCCATGAATTTACAAGTTCCGGTACTAGCGGCCCTACCACAAGTGTAAACACATGCTGAAGATTTTTAGCATATGAATGTGTCATTATCAACCACGCTGCACTAAAGAGCACCTCCATTCACACCTACGCAACCAGACATACAGTTTCTGATACTAGATAATATTTTCAAGCAACAGTGCATAACTGAAGACTGTGAAAAATTCACTCTTGCAATTAGCAAGCTGGATCAAAGGGCGACAGCAATAGTCTCCGGTGCTCCAACAATTATACATCACACTTAAAACATCATTGATCGCTTACTGCAAGAAATTACCTGAGCAGTGACTTCTCCAGATGATGTACCAGGAGAAACGTGGGGACAGATGTCCATCGGAATTTTGGAGACACTTCAGTATAGTCGATGGAAGCATAATATCTACTGAATTATTACTACATGTCTGGTGACAACAGCGTCCTCATCAAGTTCAGCTGATGTTGATCATGTAGGAAGGACAGCCTCTTGACAAGCTACTGCAAATAGCTGACAGAACTTTAGCTACCCTGCAGTCAACAGTTGTAGCATCCGTAGCAACCTCATCGGTTACCTCTGCAACGGTGACTCATCAGAGAGGTTAGAAGAATCAATGTTAAGCTGTGCAGCCACAAGTTACAGGCATAAACTAGGCATTGCTGAGGGGATCAGACAGCTGCAAGCCACAAAGGAAAAGTTGGCTACAAATGGTGAATTTCCACCAGCAGCACAGTCACACACCAAACAGAACCAGACTCACACCGATGATTTTTGCTGGTACCACAGGTGGTTCTGTCCATGAGCTACAACATGCACAAAACTTTTTGGATTCCCTAATGGCAGGGGCAGCCTACTGTAGTTGCCACGGGCTGTGGCTCTCACAAGCAGCATCATAAATGAATGAAGAACTAGGCAGCAACATGCACATCCTAGGTAAGGCCCTCGGAAGCATGCTTTACACTATTCCTTTTTGCCACTCTATGACATCCTGAAAGATTAAGCTAATATTGCACTGATTACAAGTGGCTGATAGACTCTCAGACCTCAAGTTCTTGATAGACAGAAGTTCAAAAGTCAGTACCCTGCCGGTCTCAAGCTTGTTTATGAATGACTCGAGCGAGCCTCTGAAATTACAAGCAGTTAACAATTCAAGCATAAACATGTGTGGTTATAAACAGCTGTCTACCCTTTACAGGTGGAACTTGGGGAACCCCATGTGCGATTCCTTCACAGTCAAAATTATGTCCCCAAACTATATTGGTTGAATTATTAAGTACAACTTTCTGCATTCTTTTGGTTAGATATGACATTATCCATTGGTTGACTGTACTACCAGTCCCACAAAACTTCAACTTATCTAGGAGAATACTGTGATTCACACAGTCAAATGACTTAGGTAGAACACAGAAAATAGCAACCAGCACTATTTTATTATCTAATGTTTGTAAAAATCTGGCGAATGAACATGTAAATGGCATTCTCAGTAGAGCAACCCTTCTGACACCCAAATGTGAGATACTATCCTGGAATAAATCACCTTCTCGAAAATTTTGGAAAATGATGTCAGTATTTTGGCTACCAATGGTTGTGCTAAGAGTAAATCTACAATATTCTTTGTATCATTAAGGTCAAATTAGTCTATTGTTAATACAGAGTATGGATTAAGTTTCTACAATTTTCTGGTGTTTTGTCAATGTATACCCTGACTCCGTGCACATACCTGAAGGTCCTCCTTCTTGGTGGAGTCAATAGAATGTGATGGTGAATAAATGACTGAATAAATTTGCTTCTATACATTCCTGCTAAAATTTATCTAGCATTATATGAAAAGAGGTGGAAAGATTAATGTTTTAATGTCCCATTGGCAATGAAGATAGAGCACCAGCTCAGATTAGGGAAGGATGGGGAAGGAAATCGGCCATGCTCTTTCAAAGGAATCATCTCAGCATTTGCCTTAAGCAAATTAGAGAAATCACGGGAAACCTAAACAAGGAGTAATTTTGAATTTGACAAACATCCTCCCAAATGTAAGTCCAGTGTGCTAACCACTGAGCTACCTTGGTCGGTTGTATATGAAGAAGTGTATTCCACTGCAAAAGACTAAGACACCTCATTTGGTACCCGCAGCATTAGAATATTGTACTTACAAATGAGAGGGACCAATTCAGTCATCCTCATTTACATTTCCCAAGACTTCTTACAGTCAGTCCATAAAATGTGTTACAAAACACACACAAAATATTATTTAGTTTCAGTTTATAGTCTTTAAATATATATTTCATGGTGCTCAATATGTATGTCAACTGTATCAGGTAACTGTACACAGCAAATTTTATATTGCCTTACCGCTATAGATGCATTCTTGTTCATAACTGTCAGATCTGCTCCCAGATTCACATTAGAAAGATTTTCAAATATTATGTCAAACTTTCCAACAGTCTTTACCGCACCTTCCAGGTACCCATCTGTCCTGTAACAAGAAATGAAACCAGATGATCCACAATTCAAGTCTTAATTTCCTGATAAATTGATTCCATTTTCTCTTAATTTTTCACAACAGATCAACCAAGAAGGTCAAAGAGTCATTCGCAAATTCTTGCCTCTACCAAAATGAGATAAAATAACTACAAAACATAACAAAAAGAGAACCCTGCTTGTGAAACAAATAAGCTGAACACTAATTTAGAATGACATCCCAGACATGAGCATCACAATATTTTACTCAGTGACATGTAACCTTTCACTCATGCATGTTGGCTAAAGACTCATCTGAGAAATTTTCAGTGCTTCAGAGTGACGCTCTCAGCATTTCAATGAACATGAAAATATTAAGAGTGGCTCATTTCTAAAACTTTGCCCCATTTTCAAGAAAGAAATCAAATTTAAGCTGCTGTTGCTAATTTTAACATTGTGTGACTACTAGCAAAGCTGGCAGATGCACATTGCGTTCATTTACTGTACACTCTGGATTTAAAATGAAATCATTTCAAAACAATAAAGTTTTACAATTACAAACTTGTATAAATATAAAATGGTGCCTTGAGCAACTGTAATTAGCATTTGGTTATTATATCACTCTAATGCTCACAGTCTTTCATTCATTCAGTCAATTCAGATTGAAAGAAATTTGTTCATTTCATTTTGATTCAAAAGAAATTCTTTTGAATATAAATGTCAGTCAGGGTATCTGAAAAAATTATGGGCCACCTACACCTCATAATCATGATTACTTTGGAATTTGGATCTGTTGTCACTTCCAAATCAAAGCTCATAGAAATGTAGATCTTAGGCCACTCCCAGCTGAAGTGGTGCCATTTTCGCGGTGCCCTGTTATCTCACTGGGAGGATGAAGGAGAACTGTGCTGTGGACCTTAGTGCTCTCTTGGTCTTTGCAATCAGCCAGAGCCAGACACAGTTCCTCCATCCCTACCTCCACCAATTACAGGCATCTATGTTCTTTAGCTCCAATACAGGCCAAATTGCACCATGGTTTGGAGTTCACATTAAACATCAGGTCCTCTGTGAACTGCCCGAGCAAGCCAGTTCAAAGAACAGAGTAAGGCAAGGGCATACCAGCTCCAAGAGGATTGTGCCTAGTAAAGCACTGTGGTGTTCAAACCAACCTTCAGGTTGAGTACAGCTTAATAATTGAAGTTTTGAGTAACTATAGTTGTTATTAGTCAATTTGAAATTACTGTATAGTAAGAGAGATAACAACAGAAAGTTACACAACTAGCTTTACACCCCCCCCCCCCCCCCCCAATAGTTATCCACATTTTTCATTTAAAATAATTATTGGTTCAGGGTACTTCAGTATTTATTTCATTCATAAGTAAGGCAGGCTGACCTCAACATGAAAATTGGTTTTAACACTGCAGTGCAATCCTATCGGAGTGGTATACCGTAGCCCTACCCTTAAACCTGAAATGACATAACCAGCCACTTATAGGGAGTCCTACAATTTTATGCAGACAGTGAACAGTGGTGTACCGCATCAACTGTTCATTGCCTGAAGTGAAAGGCAGAATAAGTGACAGAAAAAATCCAAGGATTAACTGTGGAATGAAGCCGAGACATTTGGATTTCTAATCTGTCATTGATTCACTAAGCCAGACATAGCTGTACATGATTACAAGAGGTGTAAGAACTGACTGCGCATAGTGTTCACACAGTGTCAGGTAACGCCAATTTAAGGTCAGCCATTCTTGGCCAGTCCCCAGTACTTTGCCTATATGTTTCAACTCTATGTCTGAGTTGGTTGTTTAGTTGTGCTGCATTGCTTGATGCCATATCAATTAATAATCCCACTGTGTGAGTGGTGCATTCAAACATTTGATTTTTAAATGTAGAAAAGGTCCTTTCTGCTAAAATTTATTGACAAATTGTTTCAGTGTATGGGGAATATGTGATGAATAGTGAAAATGTGCATAAGTGGTACAGTCTGTTCGATGAAGGAAGGCAGAACGTTCATAATGAGGTTCAATCTGGACAGCCTACTGTCACCTGTAAAAAGTAATTGGAAAAGCTGGAGAGAAGATTTGTAAAAAGAGGCACTTCACTATTGGCATACTTCATCAACATTTCCCTCAAGATGAGTAATTTGTGCAATTGTTGCAGACCAACATCAATACAAAAAAATGTGTGCAATATAGGTCACAACAATGTTGATGGATGAACACCGTACAAAGTGTTTTGCACATTTATTTTCATTTTTGGATTACTATGGCATGGATGGCGATGAGTTCTTGAGTCACATTGTGACTGGTGATAAGACATGGATTGCCTACTATACTCTAGAGACTAAATGAGAATCCGAGTGGCATCATCCAATTTCTCCAATGAAACTAAGAAAATTCAAACAAGCACAACATGGAAAATCATTGATGCAGTTTTCAGGGACCGAAAACATTGTTCTTTTGATAGACTTCTTGCCAAGAACAGTGACAATAAATGCTAAGAGGTAACATGAAACTTTATTAAAGCTTATACATGACATTCAAAATCACCAGTGGGCCTGTTCTCAAAGGACATCATTCTGCTTCTTGACAATGCTCAGCCTCATGTTGCAGCAAGTACAAAGGCACAAATGGACAATTTTTGGTGGTAATTATTGGATTATCCAGCTTATAGTCCTAATCTAGGATGCCCAATCTTTCTTACAGAATTTGTTGTTGGATGATGACTGGAGAATGATGGCACTGAAGACAACTGTAACTGAATGGTTAAATGGACTGGTGGCAGAGTTCTGTGATGACATTATCCAACAGCTGGTGCCACAAATGAAAGTGTTTACACACTAAAGGTGACTATGTAGAAAAATAAATTAATGCTCATATTTTCATTTCCTATAAAATATTTATTGTGCTATAACAAAAGTTATTGCTTAAAAAATTATTCTCATATTTCCTCATATTTCTTCCTTGTTGTCACTAGCTGTCTCTTGAGCTCATACTAAAATAATGTCCTCTTTCTATGATGATTTACAGATAAAGATAAACCGCTTTCAGCACTTGCTTAAGTATTCAGTGTAATGTATTGTTAGTAATAAATACCAAAACTTCATGTTCATTTTTTACATAACATGCACAATATGTTAAAAAATACAGCTGAAAACTACAAAAGTATTTCACAGTGTCTTTTCCCTCAATATAATTAAGAAATTAATGTGGATCTTATCTCCCACATAGATCAAATTTGCCGCAAGATGGTTTCTTTTGTCTCCTTCTTCAGTATCTCCTTTCTAACACTTTTCCAATCCTACATACAGTTCTGGAGAAAACGTTTGGAACATATCACTGCATTACTAATATTTATTTTTCCACTTGTTTGCTTCAAATTACCCCCAGAATGTTTAAAAACACATTTGTTGGAAAATGTTGGTAAGGTACGTTGCAAGTTTTACAGCCAATGTTGTTGCAATGGAACATTTTTATGCCTGCTCTTACTTTCCTACAGATGAGTCAGCAGTGGAAGAGTGAAACATTTATTCAGTATTTCCTAGGGAAGTAAGAAGGGCAACACAAGCCACAGAACAACCCACACACAAAACCAACATTACTTTGAGATAGTTAAGTTAGTACCTCACCAGTGACATGAAAGTCAGTGGCCTCAGCTGGGCAAATTTTGCATAAGAAATCAGAACAATCCCTCTGTTCCCCTGCTTCCTCATATTTCTTGTACCCTCTGAATGTTTCTTCAACCATGTTTTACTATCCCTGACCATCTGCAAATTTGCAGTATCATTTTACTATTCCATATTTTTGGTCCGGTGAAGAAATTTTATAAATTTCTGAAGGACAGAAATTGTTTATGTTACAATCTTCCATCAAAAATATTCTTTGTTTTTACATCTGATTTTCTTTTATACAGAGTCCAGTATTGTGCACATTTAGGCACAAAACTATGCTCAACACCACCAAAAATTTTGTGCAAAATTAAGTAACAATAATAATAACCTACAATTAATTATCCAACACAGGTTATGTATAATTCATATATGAGTGTATATCTAAAAACAAAGATGATGTGACTTACCAAATGAAAGTGCTGGCAGGTCGACAGACACACAAACAAACACAAACATACACACAAAATTCAAGCTTTCGCAACAAACTGTTGCCTCATCAGGAAAGAGGGAAGGAGAGGGAAAGACGAAAGGATGTGGGTTTTAAGGGAGAGGGTAAGGAGTCATTCCAATCCCGGGAGCGGAAAGACTTACCTTAGGGGGAAAAAAGGACGGGTATACACTCGCACACACACACATATCCATCCACACATATACAGACACAAGCCAGTCTGTATATGTGTGGATGGATATGTGTGTGTGTGCGAGTGTATACCCGTCCTTCTTTCCCCCTAAGGTAAGTCTTTCCGCTCCCGGGATTGGAATGACTCCTTACCCTCTCCCTTAAAACCCACATCCTTTCGTCTTTCCCTCTCCTTCCCTCTTTCCTGATGAGGCAACAGTTTGTTGCGAAAGCTTGAATTTTGTGTGTATGTTTGTGTTTGTTTGTGTGTCTGTCGACCTGCCAGCACTTTCATTTGGTAAGTCACATCATCTTTGTTTTTAGATATATATTTCCTACGTGGAATGTTTCCCTCTATTATAATCATATATGAGTGTGTTTAACATGATATCTGCAATAGTATCATTGTATTGTATTGAACTAGGGACAAAGAAATGACAGAGAGGCTTCGTCCCCACTGTAGCCCTCAGTGGTTCACAACCCTACAAGAGGCTACAGCAGTCCACTCACCCCACACTGAACCCAGTGTTATTGTGCAGTTCGGTCCCCAGTGGACCCCCTCTCCCTGGAAACGTCTCACACCAGATGAGTGTAACCCCAAATGTTTGTGTGGTAGAGTAATGGTGTTGTGCTTGTATGTGGAGACAGTGTTTGTGCAGCAATTGCCAACATAGTGTAACTGAGGCGGAATAAGGGGAACCAGCCCGCATTCGCCAAGGCAGATGGAAAAACGCCTTAAAAACCATCCACAGACTGGCCAGCACACCAGACCTCAACACTAATCCACTGGGTGGATTCATGCCGGGGACCGGCATGCCTTCCCACCCAGAAAGCAGTGCGTTAGACCACACGGCTAACCGGGCGGGCGATAGTATCATACTTGACAACTGTTTTCTAAAATACAGCAGTAAGCACAACATGCCAAATAAAACCTAGTTTTTCTTGCACATAAATATTTACCTGTGATTGAACACATGATCAGCTCCCACTTTTTTCACCAGTTCAAGTCCTTCAGATGATCCTGCAGTTCCAACAACAGTGAGACCTAAAACACCAGGAAAACCACACTGAGCTCCAGTCACAGCAAACATGATACACCTAAACCTACACCTACTCCTACACTTACATCTCTACTCTGCAAACCACTGTGGAGTGCATGGTAAGGGGTATGCCCCATTGTACCAGTAACTAGGGTTTCTTCCCTTTCCATTCAATTACGGAGTGTGGGAAGAATGATTGTTTGAATGCCTGTGTGCTTGCTGCAATTATTCTAATCTTATCCCCATGATCCCTATGTGAGCAATGTGTAGGGTTTTGTAGTATATTCCTGGAATCATCATTTAGAACAGGTTCTTGAAACTTTGTTAGTAGACTTTCTTAGGATAGTTCACATCTATCTTCAAGAGTCTGCCAGTTCAGTTTCTTCAGCATCACTGTAAATCTCCTACAGGTCAAACCAACCTGTGACTATTTGTGCTGCCCTTCTCTGTACATATTCCATATCCTCTATTAGTCCTATTTGGTACAGGTCCATGCGCTTGAGCAATATTCTAGAACAGGTCACAAAAGTGATCTGTAAACAATCTCCATTGTAGATTGATTGCATTTCCCCAGTATTCTACCAGTAAACCAAAGTTTACCACTTGCTTTACCTACAACTGAGCCTATGTGATCATTTCATTTTATTTCCCTACAAAGTGCCATACCCAGGTATTTGTGTGAGTTGGTTGATTCCAGCTGAGGCTCATTGATATTATAGTCAAAGGATACTAAGTTATTTTCATTTTGTGAAGTGCACAGTTTTAGATTTATGAACATTTGCAGCAAGTTGCCAATCTTTACACCACTTCGAAATCTTATCAAGATCTGACTAAATGTTTTGCAGTTTCTTTCAAACATTACTTCATTATAGATAACTGCACCATCCACAAAAAGTCTGAGGTTACTATTACTACTGTCAACAAGGCCATTAATATACAACATGAACAGCAAGGGTCCCAACACACATGCCGAATGCGCACCTGAAGTTACTTCTATATCTGACGGTGACTCTCCATCCAAGATAATATGCTGTGTCCTCCCTAGCAAAAAGTCCTCAATTCAGTCACAAATTTCACTTAATACCCCATATGGTCAATCTTTTGATAATAAACATAGGTATGGAAATGTGTCAAATGCTTTTAGGAAATCAAGAACCAAAAGTTTGTTGTACATAGACTGAATACCATGACTTTCAAACCTACCAAAAATAAACACAAAATACGTATGTTTAAGAAAGCAGATAAAAATTTGCTTTGACATCTTCCTAAGAAACAGTCTCCACTCCTTCCAATCTTACTATGTAAGCACAAGCCAGATGTGGTTTAAATTAAAAGAAATAGTATTGATGGTAACCAAGAGACATATACCTAATAAATTAATAAGAGATGGTGCTGATCCCCCACGGCACACTAAACAGGTCAGAACACTGTTGCAGAAGCAATAAAAAAAGCCAAATTTAAAACAACGCATAATCCCAAAGATTGGCGACATTTTACAAAAGCTCAAACCTTAGTGTGAACTTCAATGTGAGATGCTTTTAACAGTTTCCACAATGGAATTCTGTCTCTAAATCTGGCAGAAAACCCAAAGAGATTCTGGTCATATGTAAAGTACACCTGCAGGAAAATGCAATCAATACCTTCACTGCTTGATAACACACAGTGCTACTAAAGCAGAGTTGCTACAAAAGGTTTTCCAAAATTCCTTCACAAAAGGAGATGAAGTAAATATTCCAGAATTCGAATCAACTACTGATGATCCAAATTTAAACTAAAGGTAAGTGATGCTATAAATATAACTCCCAATTATCAAATTGTTAATACGCCTGATCTAAAAATTTGTCACCATAATGTGCAATCCCTGCGTAATAAGATCGATGAAATTAATGTACTGTTAACAGGTGAACTTAAAGATATCTCAGTGTTATGCATCTCTGAGAACTGGCTTAACCCAGAATTAATCCATAATATGAAAATAAATTCATTTTGGCTTCTTACTACTGCAGGAAAAACAGTAAGCACAGTGGGGTGGCAGTTTACACCAAGGAAAATGTAGATTTAATTACCCTACCTGACTTATCTAGAACACATGTCAAAAAGGATTATGAAATTGCAGCTATAAAAATTATTCAGTTCAGTGTGATTATCGCTACAGTTTACCCATCACCATCTGGAAATTTTGAACTTTCCTTAAACAAAATGGAGTCATTGCTAAATCAAGTAAATAAAATGGATTGTGAGTTGATGATCTGTGGTTACTTCAATATTGATTTCCTCACAAATAGTGGAAATGGAGAGACCCTTTTGAAGCTTGTAACATCCTATACTTTAAAGGCAGAAGTAAATTCTGCTACATGAGTAACAGAAACTTGCCAAACAGCTCTAGATAAATTTCTAGTCAAGAAGAGTTTACATAACACTTCACTAAAAATTTTCAGTGCAGATTTTAGTGACTATCTTGTTCAAATATTAAGCATAAAAGGAAAAGGCAGTATTATTAACAAGTCTTTAAGAACCTCATGTAGAAGTTATAATCAGGATAATGTAAACTACTTCCACAGCTTACTACAGAAAGAAAAATGACCAGAAGAGTACAAAATGAATGATATAAATGAAAACTTCAACACCTTCATTGATACATTGACCCATTTCTTTCAAATTGCATTCCCACTGAAAACTGTAACCATAAAGGGGAACTTTCGAACAAACAGACGGAGCACAAAGAGAATAAGAGTTTCAGGACAGAAGAAAAGACTACTTCATGAAATATGTAACTCAAAAAATTCTTCACCTGAATTATGCACTACTATAAAAAATACTACAAAATATTAAGAAAAGTAATAAAAGCAGTAAAAATAATGCATGATCATGAATACGTTTATAATTCAGCTAATAAATCAAAGCCTATAATCTGGAGAACACAGACAACCTTGCAAAAATATAATATTACCACAAAAAATTAAAAAGTAACAAACCCATTAGAAGTAGGCAACAAATTTAACACTTTTTTCACAGGTGTTGGTGATAATATTGTCACAGAAGAAGCTGAGTAGCTCCGTGGTGTAGTGGTTATGATACTAAACTGTTTCATGGAGGATCATGAGTTCAAAACTCATCTGGACTGTACAATTTTAATTTCTATATTCGGTTCAAGTACATTCTAGAAGATCCACAAATGTCAAGAATCATCATACTGGAATGTTCTGTAGCTGTGTATATACTGTATGTGTTCTGGTCGGAGGCAGTTCACTCCGTGCTCTTGTATGTGCAAGTGCTGAATAAACCTTCGTTAAGTGAAGTTAGCGTTCATCATTCATCTAATTACACCTTCTTCTACATGACGTTATTCTGGTGGAGACGCTGGGTATTGGAACTTGTGATAGCACATATTATCGACGACACGGTAGCTCCCATCAGGCCACGACAGAGCCTCCATTTACGAGGCGAGAAACCCGAGTTTGAGCCATATTCAACAGATCACAATCCATCAGAGACAGAAGAAGAAGAGGACGTTACAATGACAGCAACTGAGTGCCACCACATGAGACATACTTCCGGGTTCTCTGATGACGAAGGCCAAGATTCAAACAAGTAGCTAAAGGTATATGAGCATATAGCCAAAATTAACAAATGGGATGACACTGTGTGTTTGGCTAATGTATTTTTCTACGTGGAGGGCACTGCCAAGCAATGGTATGAGAACAACGAAGAGAAGTTCACAAGCTGGCAAGCATTCCAGGCAGAACTGCACAAGTATTTCGGTGACTCAGTGACAGAAGTGCAAGGCTGAAGATAAATTAAAGTGCAGGCCACAGCATCCAGGAGAAACTACAGCATCCTACATTCAAGACGTCTTGGAGCTGTGTAAAATAGTGGATCCTAGAAAGAAGGAGGAAGATAAGGTCGCACATCTCATGAAGGGTGTTGTTGAGGACATATATCAAGCCCTACTCCTGAAGGAGGTTTTGACAGCAGACGACTTCATAAAATGGTGCCAGTGTATCGAGACAATGCATCGAAAAAGAATTACACGCAAGAAGTTTGAATGGCTTCCAAACATCGCATCGATGTCTGTGATGGAAGAAGCAACTGATTGCACAAGTGTTCTTCATCAGATAGTGAAAGATGTAGTTCAGAAGGCACTTGGATTGCACGGCGAGCAAAAAACCAAGATGCTTCAAGAGGTCATAAGGGAGGAAGTAGAACAGACATTGAACCCAATCTCTCGTCCTTCATTTCCCTTTAAAACGGTGAAAAAGTCAAGTCCCAGGCAGAGTTACGTTCCTACAATGACGCCCGAACCTGATTGGGCACCAAGGAAGACAAATGGCTGGAGGGCCCAGGATAACCAACCAGTATGTTCCCACTGTGGACGACCAGGACATGTGGTGTGCTATTGTCAACAAAGGCAGCAGATATTTGATGACGCCCGTGGCAGAAGACAGCAGACTGATGTTAGCCGGCGCCAACTCTGGGACGATGAAGATGAACGAGAAGATTTGAGTGCAGGACGACTTAGGTCATCATCACCACACGCTAGCCGCTGGAGAGGACGCTCCCAAACACACCAATCAAGGCCTCCATCGCTGTTTAGAAGCTCCAGCTGATCACCTAGCCGCCGCAACCTGGAAAACTAAAGGGTGCGATCTTCCTTGGAGGTGAGGCCGCCGAAGAGAAAAATCCTCTGCCGTTGATCATTACAAAAATGATAGGAAACTACGTTGATATCCTCATGGATGGCCAACCAGCACAAGCTCTTGTGGACTCTGGAGCATCATATTCAGTCATTTCAGAGCAGTACTGTCACCAGTTGCAGAAAACCATATTCGTCAACAACAAAACATCTCTGCTGAAGGTGGCTAATGGGAAATATGTAAAACCTACAGGAAGATGTAACATTCGTGTGGGTATATACAACGCCCTTAGAATTCATCGTCTTACAAGAGTGTAGTTGTGATGTCATTCTCGGATGGAACTTTTTGAAAGCTTCTCAGGCAATTATAGATTGTGGTTGCTCGAAGATTATGCTAGACAAGATGAGATACTGTGGACAGGTAGGTGCACATCTCAGTGTGTGGAGACTGTGTGTGCTGGATGAAGTGACCATTCCTGCAGTCACCACTAGAAAGGTAACTGTCACATGTCATGCCATGCATCAACCCATGGATATTGTAGTGGAATGGAAGAGAAGCATACCACAGAAGAATAACTTGGTCATCCCACCCCTCTGTCGTTTTGTTTAAAAACGGATTCAGTGAATTGTGGATATCAACTGTCGCCGAGAACGACAGATCTCCTCCAAGACACATGTGCATAGCAAATGCTGAGCCGTTAATTAAAGAACAGCTGAGCGTCATAGAAACCTCCCATGACGAATCTGTGGGCGAATTTAGTGCTACCACTACAAGACAAGATCTTCTAGCTCGACTATCACCAGATCTCACTAAGGAACAACAGAAGAAGCTACTTGCCGTTCTACAAGAGTTCTCTGTATGCTTCAATCCACAGGTGAATAGCAAATTAGAGAAATTGAAGGTGAAGCACTGGATTAGCACTGGAGACCATCAACCAATAAGCCAGAGAGCATACCATCTATCAGCAACAGAACGTTGAATAATTTGCAATGGGGTAGAGAAAATGATGAAGAATGACATCATTCAGCGTTCACAGAGCCCATGGTTATCACCAGTGGTCCTCGTCGAGAAGAAGGATGGCAGTTGGCGCTTTTGTGTTGATTACAGGAAGATTAATAAGATAACTTAAAAAGACGTTACTCTCTTCCACGAACTGACGATACACTAGATTTTCTGAAGGGAGCTAAGTTTTTCTCAACCATGGACATGTGCTCAGGATACTGGAAAATCGAAGTAGACGAGGCTGATCGTGAAAAAACTGCATTCATCACCTCTGAGGACCTGAATATGTTTAAGGTAATGACGTTTGGTTTGTGTAATGCACCAGAAACGTTTGAACAAATGATGGATAATCTTCTAAGGCAACTGAAATGGACGATGTGTCTTTATTATTTAGATGAGTTTTTGTGTTCTCAGAGACATTTGATGAACACATAAAAAGACTGAGGGCTGTTCTCAAGTGTCTCCAACAAGGCGGACTGAAACTTGATCCAAGAAAGTGTCTCTTTGGAGCAAAAGAAATCAAAATAACTGGATACCTTGTGTCAAATGAAGGTGTGCAGCTAGACCCAGAAAAGGTGAGATCTATAACAGAATTTCCTATTCCTAAAAGTATTAGAGATGTGAGAAGATTCCTCAGATTACGTTTTTATTACTGTTGTTTTATCAAAGACTTTTGTATCAAAGCCAGGCCACTCCAAAAGTTGTTATCTGGGGTGGTGCTCAACAAGATTCTTTCGATGTGCTGCAAAAAGCTCTGATGACTGACCCTGTACTTGATCTGTATGATGAGAGAACACCGACAGAACTACACACAGATGTCAGCAGGTATGAGACTGGTGCTGTTCTGGTGCAACTTTTGGATGGAAAAGAGAAGATTATAGCTTATGCTTCTAGGACACTTACAAAAGCTGAGAGAAACTACTCAACTATAGAAAGAGAATGTCTTGCTGTGGTCTGGGCCATGTGCAAATTTTGACAGTATCTCTATGGGAGGCCATTAATAGTTATTACAGACCATCATTCACTTTGTTGGTTGACAGGTCTCAAGGATCCAACAGGATGACTCACCAGGTGGACATTACGTCTTCAAGAGTATGACATTACCATAGTGTACAAAAGTGGAAGAAACCACCAAGATACCTCAAATTATGCTTGCCTTAAATCAATCAGAGGAAAGTACAATGTAAGGTAGTTAATGGATTACTTTGCAAGAAAAACTTTGCACTGATAAAGCTGTGAAAACAGCCGAATCATCCAAGGTAGCCAAATTCATCATGGAAGACATTGTATTAAAACATGGTGCCCCAAGGTCGTTAATTATGGATCGAGGGAAAGTTTTTAAATCAAATCTTGTGACAGAGATAAACTTTCAGTGCAACATTACTCATCACATGATGACTGCCTACCATCCACAAACTAACGGGCTTACTGAATGCCTTAATAAGACCTTGGCCATGCTATCAATTTTTGTCAATGTTGAGCAGAGCAACTGGGATGAGGTACTACCTTTCATGAAGTTTGCCTACAACCCACCATACAAGACACCACAGGATTCACGCCATTTTTCCTGGTGCATGGGTGTGAGGTGACTAAGATGATGGACACTGTGTTTCCATTACATCCTGATGACATGGACAATGATTACATCAGCCAGGTGTTAACAAGAGCCAAGGAAGCTTCACCATTAGCTCGACTCCACACACTGCAGGCTCAAGAAAACGATCAACGGAGGTATGATGCGAGCCACCACCCTGTTGTCTACCAGCCTGGTGACCTTGTCTAGATCTTCACTCCTGTTTGGAAGATTGGTCTCTCTGAGAAGCTCCTCAGGCGCTACTTTGGACCTTATAAGATTGTAAGACAGTTGTCTGATGTTACTTATGAAACTGAAGATTTCGACCCCAACACAAGATGATGAAAGATCAGAAATATGGTCAACATCCTTTGAATGAAGCCCTATAATGATCCTGCAACCCAGGGTAAATTCGAAGCTCCAGCAACAGGCAACAAGCGGAAAGGTGACAAAGAGCATACGGGCAAAAGAAGTTCTAAGAAGATCACCGCCATGGCGAGAGTCAGTCGTCAGGAGTCGGGGTATGCAGGAACGATGACTCATTCCTGAACTAGGAGGATGTAACATTGAGACGCTGTTCTCTTAAGGAGGGAGCAATGTGACAGAAGAAGCTGAGTAGCTCCGTGGTGTAGTGGTTATGATACTAAACTGTTGCATGGAGGGTCGTGAGTTCAAAACTCACCTGTGTACAATTTTAGTTTCTATATTCGGTTTGAGTACGTTCTAGAATCATTGTCCTGGAATGTTCTGTAGCTGTATGTGTTCTGGCCAGAGGCAGTTCGCTCCACACTCTTGTGCTGAATAAACCTTCATTAAGTGAAGTTAGTGTTCATCATTCATCTAATTACACCTTCTTCTATGTGACAATATGTTACAATCAAACTTTCATAAGAGCACACAGGCAAATGAATATAAAATAAGTGCATGTAGAGGATCAATGTACATCAGTTCTGTTTCACAAGATGAAGTAGTTAAGACAATGAAAGGACTAAAATATTCCAACTCTGCAGGCATTCATGGTGTACCTGCAACAATATTGAAGAAGAGTGCATCAATCCCAATTGAAATACTTACACACTTGTGTGACAGCTCACATCAGGCAGGCACTTGCCCTGATGTATTGAAAACATCAAAAGTTATCCCAGCATATAACAAAGGTGAGAAAGATAATGTAAATAACTATAGACACATCACAATTTCTTCCTGCATCTCGAAAGTATAAAAAAAAAGTTATGACAAACTTACAAAATTTATAAATAAAAACGACGTCCTATATGATAAACAACATTGATTCAGAAATTAGATGTCAACGACAACTGCTATTTATGAGTGCATCAATACCATCCTAAACCTGAAGGACAAAAAACAGGAATCAATAGGAGTATTTACTGACTTGCAAAAGCTTTTGACATGGTGAATCATATAATTCTGCTATCAAAGCTTGAAAGATATGGTAGTCGAGGTCTGTCCAACAACTGGATCGGTTCCTTCCTGACTCATCATAAGCAGACAGTGTGCATCAAGCACACAAATATCGAACTAAAACTGTATCCGAAAACTTATCTGGCTATAAACAAATTAAATGTGATGTACCCCAAGGATCAGTAATGGGACTCCTTCTGTCCCTTCTGTACATAAATGATCTAAGCTTAAATGTTGTTGCACATAAAACCATCATATTTGCAGATGACACCACAATTCTACTAAAAGGAGACAGCAGTGAACAATTACAACAGACAGTAAACACAGTCACCAAACAACTTAACAGCTGGGCACAGAGTAATCAGCTTATAATAAACAGTAAAAAAACCATTGCACTAAAATTCCCCAATGCTCTTGAGAAGTACATGCTTATGCCATCCGTCCTATCAATGACGACCTAGTTGGTAACAGTACTGAAACCAAATTCTTAGGACTTTGGCTGCAGAGCAATGTAAAATAGAATAAGCATTTTGAATATCTCAATGCAGAACTGAGCAAAACATGTTACTTTCTTTGTTCACTAAAATCATGCTGTAGTGAGGAAACAGTAATGAATGCATATCATCCCTACTTTCATTCTCATCTTAGATATGTGGTCACTCTCTGGGGAAACTCTAAAACAGCTAATAGCACTTTTAAACTAAAAAAAGGGCCATTAGAATCTTGTTTGGGTGCAAGTCTAGAGGCTCTTGTAAACCCCTGTTTAAGAAATCTGGTATTTCTCCATTATCATGAGCATACATTATGAAAACCCGTTTATTCTGTAAAATAACTGTGGTAGGTAGATTGCAGACTGCAAAAAAACTGTTATATAAATGATCATTTTACCAGACAAAACAGAAACTTACATATAGCCCAAATCAGCACAACTCTGCCAAAAAGGTACTTTTCACATGGGAGTTAAGCTTTATAACAAACTTCCTGAAAACATAAAGGCTATTACGAAGGTCAATACCTTTGGAAAATCTCTAAAGTCATATTTACTGCAGCTGGCTGCAGTGGCTGAGGGGTTCTAGGTGCTTCAGTCCGGAACCGCGCTGCTGCTACGGCCGCAGGTTTGAATCCTGCCTCGGGCATGGATGTGTGTGATGTCCTTAGGTTGGTTAGGTTTAAGCAATTCTAAGTCTAGTGGACTGATGACCTCAGATTTTAAGTCCCATAGTGCTTGGAGCCATTTGAATTTGAATATTTACTGCATCACTGCTTTTACTCCACTGAAGAATATTTACATTTAGGAAGGGTTATAAAAATACTTACCTATAAAGTGTATTATTGTAACCTTAAATAAGTATGCCTAGAAATCACTTTCAGCTGTATACTTATAACTTCACTTGTCCAATGTTTTATGCTTAAGCTGCTTTCTAGGCAATAGGGCAATAAATGCAATACAATACAAATAACAACAATCACCAAAATGAGTAATTTAGAAGTTGATATCCTCAGTGTAGCAAAACAGCTGAAAACACTGAGGAAAGACTAGGCCTCTGGTCCAGACAATATACCAGTGAGGCTCCTTTCAGAGCATGCTGATACAATAGTTCCATACTTAGCAATCATATGCAACCGCTCATTCATAGAGAGATCTTTACCCAAAGACTGGAAAGTAGCAAAAAGAAATGAATAGGAGTAATCCACTGAATTACAGACCCATATCATTAGCGTCGATTTGTTGTGGGCTTTTGGAACATATAGTGTGCTCAAACATTATGCAGTGGTCTTTTGGAACATATACTGTGCTCAAACATTATGAATCACACCAAGGAAAATGATTTATTGACAAACAGCCAACATGCATCCAGAAAATCTCATTCATGTGAAACACAATTAGCTCTTTATTCTCAAGAAGTAAGGAATGCTATTGCCATGGACATCAAACTGATTCTATATTTTTAGATTTTCAAAAGGTTTTTGACACTGTTCCTCACAATCGACTTCTAATTAAACTGCATGCCCATTGGAGAATCGGCTCAGTTGTGTGACTGGATCTGTGATTTCCTACCAGAAAGGTCCCTGTTTTTAAAAACTGACAGAAAGTCATCGAGTAAAACAGAAGTAATATCTGGCATTTCCCATAGAAGTGCTATAGGCCCTCTATTGTTCCTGATCTACATAAATGATTTAGGACCCAATCTGAGCAGCCCTCTTAGATTGTTTGCAGATGATGCTGTCATTCAAAATCTTGTAAAGTCATCAGATTATCAAAACCACTTGCAAAATGATTTAGACAAGGTATCTCTATGGTGCAAAAAGTGGCAATTGGCTCTAAATAATGAAAAGTGTGAAGTCATCCACATGAGTACTAAAAGGTATCTGCTGAATTTCAGTTGTATGATAAATCATACAAACATAAAGGCTGTAAACTCGTCTAAGTACTTAGGGATTGCAGTTACAAATAACTTAAGTTGGAATGATCACATAGATAATGTAGTGAGGAAAGCAAACCAAAGACTGTAATTTACTGACAGAATACTCAGAAAATGTTACAGGTCTATTACAGAGACTGTTTACACTATGCCTGTCCAGTCTCTTCTGGAGTATTGCTGTGTGTTGTGAGATCCACATCAGATAGGATTGACGAAAGGCATCAAAACAGTTCAAAGAAGGGAAGCTTGTTTTGTGACATCACAAAATAAGGGAGGGAGTCCCATGGATGTGATACATGAATTGGGGTGGCAGATATTAAAACAAAGGTGTTTTTGCTGCACTAGTACATTCTCATGAAATTTCAATCACCAACTTTCTCCTCACAGTGTGAAAATATATTATTGGTTCCCACCTACATAGGGAGAAATGATCATCATAATACAGTAAGAGAAATCATTTTGATGAACCATATCCCAGGTGCTTAATTGTGAATTGCAGAGTAATCACGTAAATGTACATGTAGATTCAAAGTTTTCAGTACGACATGTGAGAAAAGTGCAAGTTGGGTTTCACATGATTGATGTTTTCAGAATCCATGGTGGTTGACATGAAGGATGAGTAGTCAGGGATCAGTAGTAATTCTTTAGTAATAAGAAGCAGTTTTCATTTTTTCACAGTATGTATAAAAATACCATCAGCTAGTGTAATACTGAAACACTTTCCTATCTTTTCTATTATATTAAGCTTTGATTTGGTGGCAGTTTAGATAAACTGAAATAATTTTTTTTTACATCTCTACTAATATGTGTTCAAAACAATGTAGTGTTCTCATATTTTAGAAACTGTTTACTCTACAATGTTTTTTTCAGTAATTTGGGCAAATCTGACCCTTACTTGGAGTGACTTTGTCTTAAATTTTCAAATTCGTTAACAGAGAATGGGGAAGTCCAGGTCAGAATATCAACAATTAGAGAAAGGATAGATTGCTACTCACTGTAAAGATGACACATTGAATTGCAGACAGGCACAATGAAAAAAGACTCTTACCCAGTGAGCTTTTAGCCAAAGCATTCATCATAAAAGAGGAACACACATGCATTCACACAAGCAAGCACACTTCACACACACATGAGCATTACTATCTCTGGCTGCTCAAGTGGAACTTTTTTATTTATTTTTTTAACGCGCTGTATTGACTTCTTGTATTTATTGATGATATAGTTGGGCTGTGACAGTAGTAATTATGATAATGCAATACATTAACGAAGCTCTGTCTTGACAGAAACAACATATACACATAATGAATTAGTAGCATATGGTAACCAATATATGTCCTGTAGCACCGTATTATCCAAATGTTAGCTCTAAGATGCTTACTATACCAAAATCAGATTTTATCTAAAATGGCAATTAATGAAATTGATTGCAATTTTGGATTGGTATGTATGATAATAAAACTGAGAATATTTTTGCAAAGAGCATGAAATTTTATAGGAAACTGATACGTTTCATGTTTATCTGTATAATTATACTGTTATTATTGTAATATTTAAAACTTAACTATCAGTGGTCAGGAGAGGAGAGACAACTAGGGTCAGTGTAGGGTCAGTGTTGCCTCACGTGTTCGAATATCTCTACGGAATCCAAGCTTATCTCCCCCGAGGTCGGCTTCTACCAGTTTTTCCATTCATCTGTAAAGAATTCACGTTAGTATTTTGCAGCAGTGACTTATTAAACTGATAGTTCGGTAATTTTCACATCTGTCAACACCTGCTTTCTTTGGGATTGGAATGATTATATTCTTCTTGAAGTCTGAGGGTATTTCGCCTGTCTCATAAATCTCGTTCACCAGATGGTAGAGTTTTGTCAGGACTGGCTCTCCCAAGGCTGTCAGTAGTTCTAATGGAATATTGTCTACTCCGGGGGCCTTGTTTCGACTCAGGTCCTTCAGTGCCCTGTCAAACTCTTCACGCAGACTACAAAGACTCACATTATGACAGAAAAAAAGGAATCTGGTGAAGGAGAAGACTGTTAGAACCAGAGAAGGGCAGGACCAGAAAGCTTCAAGAGTGAATGATTCATCAATAACAGATGTGAATATGTGACAAGTGTGATCCCATACAAATAAGCTCAGTAAAGAATGTGACACTCAGTTTGCCAGAAAAAGAAAAATAACTTCAGTAGTCCGTAACTATTTAACTAATCAATTATGTATACTCACACTGAATAGCTTTTGCAATAGTGGAAACCTCCAAAAATCCAAAGTGTGAGTTTGATAATACATTTCTGGTAGTCAGGTGGCTAAGTATGCAGTTATACATAACATGTTCTTAATTTTTAGAGAATGCTGGCCAAAGTTTTTGGATGGAAGTTTGATAGCACTTTTTTATCCTCTTTCTTGTAGATACACTTAACATGTGAACCAGTTGGGAAGCATACCAGAAATAAATGACTGGTTATGCCATTATTTTAAAATACTACTAAATTAACATAATATTCTTTAATAACCCCTAGCATTTTTTTTTTTTTTCTACATTTTAATTTAGAAGATTTAATGGTTATTTTTCTTTTTCTGGGAAACTGAGTGTCACATTCTCTACTGAGCTTATTTGTATGGGATCATGCTTGTCACATATTCACATCTGTTATTGATGTATCATTCATTCTTGAAGCTTTCTGGTCCTCCCCTTCTCTGGTTCTAACAGTCTTCTCCTTCACTAGATTCCTTTTTTCTGTCACAATGTGAGTCTTTGTAGTCCTGATGGTGTGTTGTTAGATACCAGCTTACTTTCTTCAGTATTCTGCAGTATTCCTTGTAATTAACTATACCATAGCAACAGACCTGTTTCTAAATGACAGTTTTTGATCATGCTCATCGGTTAGTGGTGGTTGCTATTACAGATGAGTGAAACCATTCTTGTCACTAATCAAATCAGAACTACACTTTGGTCAAAGTGCAAAACTTAAAATATCTACCAAGTTACAAGGAAAAGTGCTCAGCTACAGAAGGTTTTTTTTTCTAAATCAAAAAGGTGTAATTTGCAACACAGATGACTGGCCAGACATGGTCAGAAGTATATTCAGGAACACATGTAAATGAAAAATTCAACAAATTCATGAATATATTCAAGTTAAAATTTGAGGAAACATTTCCTAAGTAGTACATTATGTTGGGGGATCTAGTAGGAAGACTTGGGTAACAAAAGGTATCAGAAAATCCTCTGAAACACTCAAATATCTGAGATCTATCAAAAATGATAAGAGTGACCCAGCCTTCTTACAGTTTTTTCTCAGGCACAAGAGGATGCATAAAACTCTTGTAGGAAGCAAAGAGAATCCAAAATGAAAAGACCATACAGAACTCAAACAATAAAAGCAGAGCAATTTGGAATATAGTAAAACAAGAAACTGGTAACTCAAAATCAAAGCAGATGAACATAAAGATTATAAATAAAGGTAGTTTAATAGATAATCCTAAGGACCCAGCAAACTTTATAAACAACTACTTTAGTAACATAGGGACAAAACTGCAAGAAAAGCTTCCTAAAACACAACACACAATGGCAAAGAGCAGTGTATCTCACACAATGCTACTGCTACCCACCAATGGAGAGGAAATCAGTAGCATTGTACATAAATTCAAGAGTAAATCATCCACAGGTTTAGATGAAGTTCCAATATGTATACTAAAAGACTGCATTAGCAGCATAAAGGAACCCTTAGCAGACATTTTAAAAGAGTCATTCTCATCAGGTTGCTTCCCTAATTATCTAAAGCACGCAAAAATTCTTCCCATACACAAAAAAGGTGATACAGAAAATATAGAGAATTACAGACCAGTTTCAGTGCTGTCTTCTTTTTCAAAAATAATGGAAACTATTATGAAAAATAGACTTATGGACTACTTAAATATATACCAACTCCTATGCAAAGAACAGTTTGGTTTCAGAACTGGAAAGGGAACAGAAGCAGCTATAGAAAAATTTACAAGAGTAGTTCTAGAAGCCCTAGATAAAGGAGAACAAGTAACAGGCATTTTCCTAGATCTCAGTAAAGCACTTGATACAGTTGACCATGAAATACTACTAGGTAAACTTGAAGCACTAGGAATCAGGGGGGTTGTAAATAAATGGTTTAGATCTTACCTTGCGGACAGAGTGCAGAGGGTGGAGATATCTCAAATTTCAAGTAGCTCAAATTATTTAGTGAAACATCTTTCAGATGAAGAATATTTGAACATTGGAGTACCTCAAGGGAGTGGGTTAGGCCCAGAACTATTTCTTATTTATATTAATGACTTCCCACAGTGGGTAATGCACGGTGAAACAGTGTTATTTGCTGATGACAGCAATATAATAATTACAAACAGGACACCAGAAAGGTTAAATGTAAAAGCTAAAAAGGCACTTATGGCAGTTCACAACTGGTCAAATAACAACAAAGTAACCCTTAATATGAAAAAGACTAATAACATAAACTTCTATATAAAGAAAAAACCGAATACGGCAAAACTTAAAGTTCAAAATGAAGCCATAAGGTGTGTAGCCAGCACAAAATTTTTAGGTATGTATGTTGATCAACAATTAAAGTGGGATGAACATATTAGGATGCTTGGGGAAAAAATTAGCACAGCATGCTATGCCTTACGAACATTAGTCACTGTGTGCAACAGTTCATGCCAGAGAATGACATACTTTGCACACATACATTCTATAATAAGTTACGCCATAACATTCTGGGGTGCAAATGCCCAAAATGTGAAATATGTGTTCAGACTGCAAAAACAAGCTACCAGAATAATGAGCAAGAGTCACAAAAGAGCACACTGCACTGAGGTATTTAAAAAATGGGGTATTCTGACAATCCCAAGTGAATATATCTTGCAAACTACAGTTTTTATTCACAAAAATATTGAGCAATATTTAGCAAACAGCTGCATACATGATCACCAAACCAGAAACAGTAATTGCTTGTATCTGGACAGAATGAATAAAACTAAAACCCAAACCATTATTTTTTACCAAGGTGTCAAGATATACAATAAATTGCCAAAAGAAATCAAAAACATAAAGGAACTCTGTAAATTTAAAGCATTCCTTAAGAATATTTATTAAAAATAGTTTTCACTCAATTAGAGAATTCATGTAACATAAAATTGGCATAAATAAATAATGGTTAATCAATTATAAAGTGGACATTCAAGATTGTAATTTACCCATACAAGTGTTAGAGGAGTCTTGTGATCTATTTCTTTTGATTGAAGCAGGTTTTTCTGCATTATGTCATTCAATGATAAATTGTGTGTGTAAGATACATATATATATTATGAATTTATCATATATAGCTTGTATTTCATTATCTTATGTGACAAAATAATGTACATATGTATGTATAATGACGACATCCATACAAAGAAATTTGTTCACGGATGAATAAATAAATAAACACTCACTCACTGGAATGAACTAGCCCTTTTCATGACTCTCCATTCGTCATTCACACTCAAAAATAAATAATAGGAAGGCACATTGCAATTTAATTCAGGTCATCGTAACTGTATTTTTATTTGATTTGATCCTATTTTGAAAGAACATAGGAGGAGGAGTAATAATTTTATGTTACATCCCTAGTAGTTTTGAGATTTAAGGGGTTTTTTAGTTTGCTGTAAAAATTAAAAGTATTACAACAAAATCCTTAATAATATTTATCAAGTGGGAAAATTTTAAAAATAAGACTGATTCTTGTTGTGAACTTCTAGTGAGAACTAAATACAATATAATAATTATAAGATAAGTGTAATTAATTTAAGTCATCATTTATGACTTCAACAAAAGGTATTATTCTATGATACTAGTCTTCGCTGATCAAATTGTCATTTCTGATAGCAAGAACACACTCCAAATAGCTGCTCATATTTTATCCACAGCAGATAAGTTATATAATCTGTTATTATCTTCAAAGAAAACAAAATTTATGGCTTTCAGGTGCCAGTGGTCAGAAAATGGAAAGACTAAATTCATTCAACTTCTTAGGAAATGCTATCTCATTCATGACAGAAACTGACATACAAAGGAAAGCAGAAAGATTTAATTACATTAGAACTAAAGTAAGAAAGGTAACACTACCTTAGTTCTACAAAACAATAACCTGTGAAAGCGAGTTGAGGACTGTAACCAAAACAAATGAACAAAAGTTACAAGCATTGCAAATGCAATTCCTAAGAACAGTAGCTGAATACACGCTATCTGACATGAGGACAAATGTTGAAATCAGAGAAGAATTGAGAGTGAAAAGCTTAAATAAGCAGATTAAGGAATACAGGGAAGAATGGAAGACAAAACAATACCAAAATTACAGATGAAGTGTTACCCAGTGAGCAGAAGAGCTTTAGGAAAACTGAGGATAAGGTGTAAAGATAAATAATTTCAACCAAGAGGGCACAACACGCAAATGCCTAATACATGCACAAAGAAGTAGAAGACATATCATATGGAAAGAGTTAACAATTTTTCAAGCAACTGTGATGTAATAGGGTTTGTGATTATATATAAAATCCTCATCAGATGTATGACAGGTCCTGAAGGCATCAATCAGATCATGTTAAATAAATAAATAAAAACAGCATTACATGCACTATCATATACTTAGAAATAATTGCATAATATACTACCATTATTATCCAGTAAAATGTAAGTTGGATGGAGAGGCGCTGAGTCACAAAAGCGAGCTGCAAAACTGAATCAGTGACTGAGCCAAGAGCCCAGAGAGCAGAGTGACTCCCGAGTCATTTTCCAATCTGCTCCATGTGAGATGGGGAGAACAATGAGGTATGGGAAAGGGAGTGACTTGTGAGTCATTTTGTGATCTGTTTTGTGAAAGTGTTGTCTATAGACTGCAGCTTGTGTGACTCACACTGGGCAACATATTCCCAACACAGTGTTACATCAAGTACCAATCCACTCAAAGGAAGTTTGAGATTTTGTTTTCAAATTGAGAGGGGAAATATAAGGCAGAAATCGTTTTCTGCATCAATGCAGCATTCTGAGGAACTTATCTTTTCACATTTTGTATTCTTTTCATGGTTGAGAAAAGCTGTACACATTAGTAAGATATGCAAATCTGTAGGTGCACATGGTGTGAAATGCTGTTTTTTCTGCTTGGGAAATGCTTCCTTCATCATGTGACATGGTGTGCTGTTGCAGCAGCCTGCCACAAAATCTTTGTTCTGACCAGTAATGTCAGCGGAGAGAAATTTCAGATCAGACGAGCTACTGCTCCTTTTTTCTGTCACCAATCACTCATTCCTTCAAAGAATCTCGCACTTTGAATCAGTTCAGGTGCAGATTGCCCACCTTAGTTGCTATCACAAATGTCAGCCACCATGCTTTTCTTCACTGGCATGTCTCCAGAGACACTCTGCAAGCACCTATGAATTCCTGTGATGCTCTGGTTTTCTGCCAAAAGAAACTTAGTGGCAGTGACACCTCCATCACAGACAGTATTTTGGAAGCTACATATATTGCCGCCACCTGCTGGAACTTCACAAAACTATAGGTGCTGAAGCGGGAATATTCCATTATGCCCCCAACAAATTCTGCATTTTTTCAACTGAAATTGGCCAAGAAAAAAATGTAATGCATTACTTATTGAATGCTGCTCATATGATCAAAGAACATGAACCAAAAATGTTATTTAAGTAACCAAATCCTAACACGCAAAATTGTCAGATGTTACTCCATATGATGAGGTAATTTCAGATGCTCACTGAATTTGCATCAGATGTTCCATATTTCCCTGTATGGCATAATTTTTGATACAAACTATCTGTTTAAAGACTAAACATGATAAGAAATTATTGTTCCACATTTAGAAAATATTTTACACATGGTTGCAAAATAATTTATATGTTTTCAGATAACATTTGAAACATGTTTATAAAAACTTTGACACACATATTTAGAAGATATTTGATTAATAATGACAATCATGCCATAGGGCAAATCATAAATCCACAATATGTTCCCAGAGTATAAAAACTCCCCCATTTCTGCTCTATGAGTTGGCAACACTCTGACATTTGGAGTTCGACTACTGTGCTCATCATCTGGAATCCCAGGAAAAATAAACACAGATATGCTGCCTTGATGTGGAAGCAGAAATCTGATTTCCACTGCTTTTGCACCCACTTCTGTAAGGATGCTGACAAACTGCCTATTTAGCTGTTTACTTGCAATCATGTCTATTCCCTAACATTCAATGTAATTTGTTAAATTTAAACCTGCTTGATGTCCTTCCGTACAATAGTTTTCCTGATCTTATAGCAGCAGACACCTTTTCAAGATTTTTGACATAACTGCACCTTGGAAGAGTACCAATTCTCCTTCTATACATCTGTGCCAATGTCCAATATCCCCCCAACGTATGTAGATATCCATCAATATTTTACTAGACATTAGTGCGACTGAGATATGTGGACAAACTACATGCACATTTGCTTGTTAGCATTTAAATAAGTAAATTATAAGGAAATTAAGTGTAACTTTTTTTTCTCTTCTAGTGTAACGATGAAAGTATTTGCATACAGATAACTAACAATAATTTACTCTCAACTGAAAACTATGAAACACTTACGTCTCAACTTCAAAGTGCAATAATGTATGTTCATATCTGCTTGACATTACTTAAGTTGCAAGCAGCAAAATGCGTGCATGAAACAAAAGCTTACATTCAGTGATACCAACAGAAGATGAGAAACATACTGTTCCCATCCGAATTTACTCATGTCTGATATTTCCCCATCTTTCAGTACCTACATTTTGCTCTGAAGGCTGATTGTCCAAGAGGTCTGAAGGTTAAAATAATCTGTGGAGCAGTTTTGATAGCTCTCAAAATCAAAGAGTTGGCCAGTATCCCTCCCTCACAATGGTAGGTCAGGAGTCATGGGCCTTGTGGGTTGGAGCTGAGGTTTTAAAGTGTTGTGCATATGATGCCAGGAGAAAGTAATCCTCACTGATTAATAAAGTTGTTCTTCTACTATGAAAAACTGAAAGAGTTGTCAAGTACATTTTCTGGGCATGGGTGTGAAGGGCTCAGTTGTTTTCCAGTGTCTGTTAGAAATGGTGCAACTTAATGAACAAGCAGTTGCTCAGTGAACAGAGGTTTCATGTCAGAATGTGGATACATCACCTAGCTGGAAGTAGTGTTGGGAACAACAGAATTGGTGAACTGTTTTAGAAGAAAATAAATTCCATTTGGCCTTTCTGTGCATGTCCTTAGTCTTATGGACTTTACATATTGTTCTCTTGTTTCATTTATGGAGGAGATATTATAAACCAGTTAAAGATGATGTAGTGACTGTTTGTGGTAGTCATTCTCAAACCCAATGGTCAGAGCTGAGAGTCTTTTGAAAGTAGTTGAACTGCTAGAGAACACTTATTACTGACTATTTTAACCTTGTTTTATGGGTCAAACAGCAGGATAGTATATGTGTAACAGTGTATAGAAATAATGTGGACCTGCCAACAAACATTCTGGAGCAAGTCTGAGGAGCCACATGAAGTGTGATTTGTCTCACGTATCATGTGGCTCTAAGAGTATATAGATTCACTTGATGAGAAGGAAAGTTTCACTTGGTGAGCCTGCCAAAATTGGAAACACCATGCAGAATTTCTTCTTCGCCAGCTAGAGGCATTGACCCTTGGCTACACAATGGAGAAGGGTCGGCAAGATACGTCCTACGGCTTAGTGATGCACTGTTTCGAGCAATCACTGCATGTGGTTACTCATTTAGTGAAGATGTCACCTGTTTCTCTTTAGCTGTTTCTCTGAGGTGCTGTGGCTCACATATTCATCTTGCTGTGGCACCTCAGATGCTAAATGCATTGGCTGGAAAGTGTTCTGAGAAGCAATGGGTACCCCACAAGTTATATTAGAAGTATAACAGAATCAAACACTCAGTGAAGTGACACATCAGAAAAGGAAATGTTGGGTACGACCTTTCTGCCATACGTTCCCAGAGTGATGGACAGACTCAGCCACATGTTGCACAAACATGGCATAAAGACTATTTACAAACTGACATAGAAGATCAAAGAGTGTCTCAGGTCGACAAAGGATAAAAGGGACCCACTTGCAATGTTGGGAATATATCTCATAACATGCGCATGTGGAAAAGTTTATGTTGGAATGACTGGACAATCAATCAACAACAGGATCACAGAACATAAGCATCATTGCAGATTGGGGCAGGTGGAGAAATTGGCCATGGCAGAGTATGCACTGTGTGAGACCAACCACGTAAAATTCACCGAGCCAGAAGTTCTGGCTGTAGAGAAGAGCTATCACACCCATTTGTTCTGAGAAGCTGTAGAAATATGCAAACATGAGAATAGCTACAACAAGAAAGAAAAAAGCCTCAAGGTAAATGGATCTTGGCTTCCCGTGCTGCAGCAAATAACTGTTGCTGGTAGCAAGAGGAAAGGATGTTGGCGTACCAAGTACATATAGTCTGCGGCCACAAGCTTGTCTCCAGTCCACCACCAGCAATGGAGGGTGAAACTCAGACAGTGCCAGCCACTCGTGCTGGTGAAACATCAGAGAAATCATCAGACGAATGTCGGCCAAAGAAACCGAGACAGAACCCAACAGGCAATTTGTCAACAAGTGGCCATGAAAGCCTTAACAATTTTGTAAAGAGAAAGGAGCTAGGAGGACACAGATGTAGGCCAAAAAGGAAAGCAACAGAGATGAGAAGAGGGTAAAGAAAGAATGCGAGCTTTAGAGATGTAGGAACAGGAGAAAGAAAGATAAAAGTGATTTGGAGTTATAACCAAGCAGTTAGGGCAGGGAGCATACCAATGGATACATAGGGAACAAGTAGGACTGAAAATGGATGAACAAGAAGATGGAAATTTAACACCACTACAGGAGAAAAGTGGTCATGAGTATGACATGAATGATGATCTGTCCCAGAGTAATATGAAAAAGGATAGTGTTTTATCAATACAAAAAGTGGATGAAACCCTCTCTCTTGACTGTAATGAAAGGCGAGATGAAGAAACTTGCATTTGTAAGCCATACAGTCCAGAATCAGCATATCAATCAGGTACACTCACCATGAGCATTGAGGCAATCATCCCACCAATGCACCAAGTTGAAGAAACACATTTGTTAAAACACCGTTTACTGCTGTGTGAAGAAATCCATAACTGCCTGCTGCACATCTTTGTCCAACAGGGAACCTCGACACCTCAAGAGCTTTTTTAAGAGAGAGAGGGGGTGATAACTGCATGGACTATAGGGCGAGTGTTTGAGTATCTTCCTCTTGAGTTGGTGTAATCGATGAGGCTGGCATTCCAAATTGCAAGTAGCATGGAACTTGCCACTCCTTTCCAAAACTGTGGTTTTCAACAGACCCATACATGTTCTCCACTGTCTGATGTAAGTCTACCAGGTTTTGTCCTTCAGCAGCCAACAAAAGAATAACAGCACATTGGTCCTTTCTAAGCACATGTGGTAATAATGTCACCATAGTTCACATTTCCCCTTTTACTGCGCTCACGCCGGAAAGACATGAATGACATACGAATCCCTTACCTACATGTCAGCGCTTATATACCCACATTAGAGTCACATTATGTTGTATATATGCTCCAGCAACATCCTCAAATGGAAACTTTTTCAGCACCCATTATATTAACTATTTGAACACAGAAAAAGAGAGAAACCCACCAAACTCAAAGAATGAAACTGAAAAGAAGAGGCTGGCTGGAGTAATTTTGTGGCACAGTCAATTACTACTGATGATTTGGCAATGAAATCTAATGAGCTTTTAGAAATAAACTCTCAGTCAGTGTTGGAATTAGATGAGAATCCAGGGTCACTAGACGAAAAAGAAGGCTGTAATTATGACACAAAGCATGGGAATCTTTCCCAATAATGTTCAAGGAAAAGTAATTTTGTATTTGGAGAAGAAATGGATAAAGCAGTGTCTCTTGACTACACTATTAAATATTTGGAAACTGAAGAAAAAACAAGATCCACCTGTATCAGAAAAATAAACTAACATTTTCGGTTAACACTTTTATCAAGTGTTGCAGATGGCTCTAAGAAAGTTATACACTGCAAGAAAAGTGAGGAAAGGAAACATATCAAATCCATGGAACTGGCTCTAAAATTTTTGTTGAAGGGAAGAGACAAAAGAAAGCAAACTAGACTTAGTGAGATGTCACAATTCCAGTAGTGCATGTAATTTCAGGTACCAGTGACATATGCTCAAATTTAGGCACATCTACAATGTAGGCAACATAAGGAGCAGAGATAATTGCTGAAATTGGTTGCAAAGCACAGACAATTGTGAAGGAAGACAATTCCCATCACTGAATAATTGATCAAAGAATCACAGGATGATGATTCAAATCTTCCCCAACAGCCTTTATGACTTCCACTACACCCAACTCTGCACCTGTACTGATATGCTCAATGTGTTACTATATATATTGACAGTGACGGTATCCTATTTTGAATGAATTGCAGACTTTATTTAAATTTTGTTTCCATTAGACATAGTATTTTATTTTAATTTTTATCTCGTGATATCATATGCATTTTGTTGGCAATAACATGGCAGATTGCATATGTTTATATTCTCATTAATCATCACTTCTCTTGTGTTTATGGCTTCTAAAAGCATTGGTCAGTAGAACCCAACTCACACTTTTATCACATGACATTCTGAAAGGCATGGATTGAGGTAATCAGGTAGATGCAATACTTCATGACTTCCAAAAACCATTCGATTCAGTGCCACAGCAACACTTATTAATGGATGTTTGATCAAATAAGATATCAAATGAAATTTGTGACTGGATTAAGGATTTCTTGGTCGGGAGGTAGCAACTTTTTCTCCAAGAAAGAGTCATTACTAGATACACAAATAACTTCACACACAGCCCAGAAAGCTGTGCTAAGGCCCTTTCAGTTCATGTTGTATATTAATGATCTGACAGACATTTATTAATATCAATTTCAGACTTATTGCAGATGTGCAGTTATCCATAATAAAATACTATCTGAAAACAACTGCACAAATAGCCTGTTAGATCTTGATAAAATTTCAAAGTGGTGCAAAGATTGGCAACTTTCTTTAATTGTTCAGAAATGCAAAATTGTGCACTTCCCAAAATGCAAAACGATAGCATACCTGAACTATAATATCCGTGAGTCATATCTGGAATTAGTGAACTTATACAAATACTTTTATATAATAATTTGTGTGGATATGAAGTGAAATGATCACATAGCCTCAGTAGTGGGTACAGCAGGTGGCAGAGTTTGGTCAATTAGTTAGATACTGGGAAATTGCAGTTAGACAACAAAGGAGAGTGATTACGAAACATTCACACAATACATACTGGAATGTTGCTTAAATGTGTGGAACCCATACCAAAAAGGACTAATAGGGGATACTGAACGTATACAAAGATGGACAGCACAAACGGTCACAGGTTTGTTTGACTCATGGAAGAGTATCAGTGAAATGCTGAATAACCTGAATTGGCAGACACTTAAAGATAGACATAAACTATGATGAAAAATATCAGGAATAAATGTTAATTTAAAAAAATATCTACAATGTGTAACAACCCATCATGTATCACTCCCACAGAAACCACAAAGAAAAGGTTTGACTAATTACATAATGCACAGAAATATTTAAGCAGTCGCTGCTCTCATGCACCATGGGTGATTAGAACAGAAAGAAATAATTCTAACAAATGGAAGAACGCTCTGCCATACACTTAACAGTGATTTATAATAATTTGAGTGTGGGTGTATGTTTTTTTATGATGAGAGCTTCTCCTCAAACTTCATTTTGTAAGTGCATTTTTCACAGTAGAGAACTGGGAAAGGAGTGCAGAAAAAAACTGGCATGCTTGTGTCACTTCATTTTAGGCAACTTTCAGGTAGACGCCATGTAGCCAAATTATTCTGCCTAAACTTCAGCATGTGAAGTTATTTTCCTGTAAGAAGAATATTAATGAATTTTAAATTTACTTTTTCAATATCATATCAGTTTCTGAGTGACTGATGTGAGAATAAAAGTACGTCAGAACCTTAATGCAAAAATGGTCACCATTACTGGAAAGGAAGAGTATTTATTAGGCAATACAGAACTTTTAGGGTGATTGAATTAGAAAGATAGGCAAGCATTTCAAAGAGGAGAGTCAGTGAGTGGTGCTAGGAAGTAAAATAGTAAAGTAGCAATGTGAAACCCCCCTTTCTTTTCTTTCCTTTTTTGTTTTTTCTTCCAAATCTGCTACCAAACACCAACTCTCTTTTATGTCCACCTCCCCCCCTCTCAGTCCATGAAGATCTTTCCTCGTCTTCAAATAAGTAACTACATAACTGTAACCACTGGGCAATAAAGTATTACTCTGCATCAAGAATTCTAGAAACAAAGATTGCTCTTAGCTTAGCAGCTTAGATGCATCTGCCACTCACCGAGAGACTTTGCCAGCTGCACAGCTGCCACACCCACAGCACCACTGGCCCCATGCACCAACAACAGCTGCCCAGCTTTTGCTTTACACCTGTGGCAAAAATTTTTTTCTTTGGTATTTTTTTCTTTTTGATGGGATCAAGATTAATAATAAATTTCAGAGGACAACTACTTGCAAAGCGGCACCAATATTCCACGCTGATAAGAAAAATAGTATTACTTTTTCGAAACCTAGTAATTGTCTCCAACTGTGACACATAAGTTTGAAATTTGGTTCAAAGGTGCCTACAATCTTCCTCTGTAATGGTGCAAAAGCATGGTTCCCTACAATATCACCCTCAGATTTGGAAATACTTCAAACAGCAGGGTGTCAACATGTGTGAGAAAAGGACCACAACTCAGACCATTCATGAGAGTTGTAAGGTGGGTTAATTATATCACATTGGCACCACATTTCACCAAAATTTTTCCCAATTCCATTGTGGATGTGTCACATCATGGAAGGTCGTCACACCCCCTCTGGAGGGGGAGGTCGGAACTGTGACACCTAACGTTGAAATCGCAGTTTTCTTAAGGGTGGCTGGGGAAAACATTTCAGACATGTCACTGTTCACAATTGATGAAGAAAGCCCTCAGGGTGTACCCCTTCCTTAAAAATGTAGTTGTCGGAGAGCCTGACACCGAGTGAGCTGAGTGGTACCTTGTGACTGCTCTAGTGCCTAAGGGGAGGCGAACCCCATCTAAGGAGTGTTGAAGGGGTTGCCTACCCTCAGTTGCTAAAGCAGCTGCGAGGAACCAATCAGCTCAATGAGCACTGAAGTCTCTGACAGGTACATTTTTAATATGGCATTCAAGGTTTTGCTAAACTGAAGAATCTTAGAGGGACTTTTTGCTTTTTTGTTTATACACATGTCAATGTTGCACAGTTCCATGATCACGCTACAGGAGGTTGCAATCAGGATGGATCAGCAAGCATAAACCTCCTTCACTGCTTCAGATCACAGTCAAATTTCATCAAATGGTTTTGAACAGTCCCAAGTAGTTCCATCTTATATACCAGAGCAAACGTTGTCATCACACTCCACTCCACAGGAGTAAGATAATGTGCAATGGGGTTGCAGCCCAATAATGTCCTTACAGCAGGGTTGAATCACCTAAAGGGTGACAGTAGTGTCGAATGTTGTCAAGAATGTCTTCCTGTTGCTCATCACACTGTGAACTGTCATTTTCGACCATGATATGTGTGGGAATCAATGCCCCAAGGGAAGGCTTGGGTTCGCTGATGCCCTTTATGCCACCCCTTAAGTGCTTCTCATGTCATGTGTCTGAAATGTTTTCCTCAGCCACCCATAACAGAACTGTGTGATGTCAACAGCATGTGTCACGCTTCTGACCTCCATCGCAGAGGTGTCAAAAGAAGGGGTGAAATGTGGGTAAGAGGGGGTTGTGATGCCCTTTCCGTAGTGTGACATCTCCATGATAGCACTGGACAGTAATCTGGTGATGTTTTTGCCAATGTGACATCATTAACCCACCTTACACCTCATATGAACTTCTGAGCTCTGGCCCTTTTTTCAAGTGTCAACACCTTGCCATTTGAACCATTGTTGAATCTAAGAGTGGTGTTGCAGGGCGCCATGCTTTTGCACCATTATGGAGGAAGGTTGTAGGCACCTTTGAGCCAAATTTCGAACTTACGCATTGCAGAGGGAGATGATTATGTGGCTTCAAAAATATCACACTTTTTTGTGTGCAGTGTATTTACAAATGATATCACCATGTACTAGAGCAGAGAACACTGGAATTTCTTTATTTGTCATTAAACAGTTCTCATTGAAACGGAAATACAAAATATTTGCATGAACTTCTACATTTTATTAACAGACAACATATTTTGTAAACCAAATTATTACTCAAACATAAAGCTCAGTCAAATTCTAAAATCTAATCTATAAGTTTTTCAAACCATTATGTAGTTCCCAAAATACTGAAATGTTCACACCTCAGTCTTTATAACGCAACCCCACCCCAAAATCTTCAGTTGTATCTTAGTAAAAGCTCTGTGGAAAAAGTTGAGTTTGTGCCTAAACATCGAAAATGCAATACTTCAAGCTTACCATCTGCTTTTATTATGTTAACTGCTTGGCGACAACTATCTACATTTCTGTGCATTATTATTAACCATCATGGAACTAACTGCATCCACTAGCTGTGTAATTTGACACCAACTTATGAATTTCTATCTCTCAGAACTCAGATACGAAAGGGCACCATTTCTGCCACTGTAATACTTATTTTGTGGAATTGTGGAAGTACCTGCCAGTGAACAATTTATTATGTGAGAACTGGAACTGGTCATTGTGTTGTCTGTAGTGACAATAAATTTGAGAATGGTCACATTAATTAAAAGTTGTGTGATGAAAGCTTTTGGACTATTTTCTGTAACCTTAATTTTACAGCAAATCTATGAACTTTCTTCAGTGAGGCACTGAAAGCAGAATAAGGGTTTTCAGGTAGCTCACATTTCACAGCCCCATATTGCATTAGTGATGTTTGTGTTTAGCATTGTGATCAGGCCAGGCAGGGTATATATGGGGCAAGAACAGCTTCAAATGTTGAATGATCACTGTGAAAGAGGTGGAGGTGCGGTGTACTTGTGTGGGGCAGCATTATCAGCACCTGACAAACTTTGAAAAGGGCCTTGTTGTGGGTACTAATTTGGTTATCTGGTCGAATCATGTGATATCCAGATTTGTGAGGCCAGTGGCCCAATGTTGGACTGTGCAGGAATGTAAGGGCAGGCGTAGTGGTCAACAATTTCTTTTCAACCGCACTTGATTACCACAAGGGAGAATTGCCTGTTTTGTGCACCAAGTATATTGTAGCCCCTTCACATCTGCAACTGCCATATGAGAACAAATAATGGACTGCTGCAACTTTGTGTGTCAGCCTACGTCATGGGTCACAGATTAACAGCAGCCAGACTAGGGAACTGCCACCCTATGCATAGGCAGCCATTAACACAGCACAGAAAGTTGTGTTCAGCAATGAATTGCAGTTCTGCACTACCCTGGATGACCATTGTCAATGAGTATGATGATGACCTGGGAAGAGATCCCATTCTTCCAATGTTATGGAGAGGCACATCAGCACCACTATTGGTGCTATCGGTATGAATTCAGTTCACGACTGGTAGTGGTCACGGGAACACTGGTGGCACAACAGTACATCACAGTCCTCCTGTATCCTCACATGCCACCTCTCATATGACAGTATTGTGGTGCCATTTTTCAATAGGATAATGCTTCCATAGATGGTACATATGTCTAAGAACTGTCAGCATGATGATGAGGCGCTGCCGTGGCCACCAAGATCCCCAGATGTGTCCCTGATGCAACATGTGTGTGACCAGTTTGGACATCAACTTCATCCCGGTGCCTGTATCTGTGATACGAGGGTGGTTTGAAAAGTTCTCAGAATCACCACAAGAGGTCAGCACTAGGGCAATGCGTTGTTCACATGAAGTTCATTGGACTGTTGCCTGTAAAGATGTACCATGTCAGTGCTCTTGGAAGAGAGCTGTGGTGATGACATGACTCTGTTGTTGTTCCTGCATAGTGATTTGAGAAGATAGAAAAAAATCAAGATTCGAGCAGTGATTAAGTACCTCGTGAAGAAAGGTATGAAAGCAAAGGACATTCATGCCAATTTCCAGAATACACTGGGCGACTCTGCTCCCTCATATTCAACTGTTGCCAAGTGGACAAATGAATTTAAATTTGGTCGGGAGAGCTTAGGTGACGATCCGCGCATGGTTGGCCAAGCTGTGTCATTACTCCAGAAATCATTGCAACGGTAAAAAAATGGTCATGGAGGATCGCCGATTGAAAGTGCATGAAATTGCTCATGCTTGTCAGATGTCATCTGAAAGACTATAACACATTTGAACTGAAGAATTAGAAATGAAAAAATTATCTGAAATATGGGTGCCAGAACTCTTGACACCGGATCAAACATGCATGAGAATGGACATACCAGAACAATGTTTGGCGCATTTTAGGAGAAACGAACAAGATTTTTTGCGCCAGTTTGTGACCACAGATGAAATTTGGGTGTGCTACAATACGCCAGAAACAAAACAACAGTCAAAGCCGTGGAAACATATGATTCTCCACCACCAAAGAAAGCAAAGACAATTCCTTTGGCAGGAAAGGTAGTGGCAGGCAATGGCATCAGTCTTCTGAGATGCGAAGGAGATTCTGTTTGTAGATTATCTCCCTACTGGGCAAACAATTACTGGAGAATACTATGCTAACTACCTGGACAAATTGCAACACAAGATATGTGAAAAAAGGCCAGGTTTAGCAAGGAAGAAAGTCACCTTCCATCAGGGCAATGCACGCCCACACACATGTACCATTGCCATGGCAAAATTACAAGAACTAAGATATGAATTGGTGCCACGCCTGCCTTATTCACCTGATATGACACCGTCAGACTTCCATCTCTTCCCAAAACTGAAAATTTTTCTTGGTGGACGAAGTATTCACTTCAAATGAAGAATTGATAGCTGGAGTTGATAACTATTTTGCAGGCCTGGAGGAAACCCATTTTCGAGATGAGGTCAAAGCATTGCAACATTGTTGGACCAAATGCATTAATCTACAGGGAGACTACATTGAAAAATAAAAAAATTTTCAGTGATGCAAGTACTTTCTTTCTATTCCATTCCGAGAACTTTTCAAAGCACCCTAGTATTAAGGACCAGTTACAAAAGTTGTGAGCCATCTTGCCTCAGGGAATAACATAATGGCTTTATGATGCCATTCCCAATTGAATCACTGCATCCATCTGGGCCAGAAGGAGTGCAATGTCATACTGATAAATGGGCTTGAACCGCTAAGTTCTTTGTAAATTTCCCTCGATCACTGAAATATTGTCACATTCCCACTTGACCAGTGAAGTTTCATTTTGTTTCCTCCTTCCCTTCTGGGTGCTTCACTTGTTTTGGCAGACAGTATATATACATTTAATGTGTACATCAATTAATTAAAAAAAACTTCAAGTACTTCCACATTATGCCCTCTGATATACCTACTAAAATTCTTCTATTTCATACATATATTTGCCAATTAACAAGTTTTGCAAATGTCTTTCAGTTTCCTTATAGGGCAAGTCTCCCACAAAGAGCGGTAAATTTACAGTGTCATGTCAATGTATTTAAAGCTGTTTTGACATTTTCTGAGTCTAGTGTATTCTATGTTTTAGTCATTTCTATTTTGGTGTTGAAGTTGTGGACAGTGCTTCTACGTGGTGAGTTCTGCGTGAGCTTTTTTAGTAAAAGAAGGCAGGCTTTAATGAAGAATTAAGGTAAGATGGATGGAAAATGTTTCAGTTTTGTTATCATAAGTCTGTTGGGATTTACTACTATTTTCAAAGTGAAATAAACAATAGCAAGAAACCTGTATAAAGAAACAACATAACATACAAATGAATAATGTAACAGTTTTTACTGTCTTTTTTTCCAGAATACAGCTCACTGAAGACATGATATGTAAGCTGTATGCATATTTACTACAGAAATTTCTTCTTTTCCGCCAAAATTATTTTTGTTTAGACAATACTTGACTACAATAATATGTATACATTTAAAGGTCTGGGGTAAGATTTTTTTAAATGTGTGAATGAGAAAAAAGTATAAATTTTTTAAATGTTTCTATCTCCTTCAGGACCATTGCAATTAGGATCACTGGATGGAACATCAGCATATCAGTTCTTTGGAGATAAATATTTTGTATTTTTTTTCTCTGACGTGTGCAACATCCTTCCAGATCTCCTCTTAATCTGACACTGTGATCATCCGTCGTCTTGTATACGGGTCGTTGGCATCCTGTAGGCTGTCCAGTAAAATTTCGGGCTGCCTAAGTTTCACTTCGTTTTCTGATATTTTGGCTGTATACCATCCAGCCATCTTCAGAGTGAGCCATATGACCCGGCTGCATGCCCAAAATTTTATGGAACAATCATTGCACTTCAAAAATATCAAGATGCACATCCTGTAGGCACACATTACATTTCTAGAATGAAATTTTCACTCTACAGCGGAGTGTGCGCTGATATGAAACTTCCTGGCAGATTAAAACTGTGTGCCGGACCGAGACTCGAACTCGGGACCTTTGCCTTTCGCGGGCAAGGTAGGAGACGAGGTACTGGCAGAAGTAAAGCTGTGAGGACGGGGCGTGATTCGTGCTTGGGTAGCTCAGTCGGTAGAGCACTTGCCCGCGAAAGGCAAAGGTCCCGAGTTCGAGTCTCGGTCCGGTACACAGTTTTAATCTGCCAGGAAGTTTCATATCAGCGCACACTCCGCTGTAGAGTGAAAATTTCATTCTAGAAACATCCCCCAGGCTGTGGCTAAGCCGTGTCTCCGCAATATCCTTTCTTTCAGGAGTGCTAGTTTTGCTAGGTTCGCAGGAGAGCTTCTGTAAAGTTTGGAAGGTAGGAGACGAGGTACTGGCTGAAGTAAAGCTGTGAGGACGGGGCGTGATTCGTGCTTGGGTAGCTCAGTCGGTAGAGCACTTGCCCGCGAAAGGCAAAGGTCCCGAGTTCGAGTCTCGGTCCAGCACACAGTTTTAATCTGCCAGGAAGTTACACATTACATTGGCACTGTGAACCAAAATTCTAGAGATACTCATTTTTTGGTGGAGGATGTTGGTAGCTGGACGCCTGCAAGTATAAATCAGTGTGGGTGGGCTTGCAGTACATGTAAAACATCCTTTGCTTCCACAAACCTCCTGACCTCGATCTTCCCCCTACACCCTTTTTCACTCTTGATCCCTTTTCCAAATTCTCTCTCTTTCTCTGTTCTATATCCCAGTAACAGTTGAAAATAACTGACTCAGCTAGGCATTATTGAACTGTTTGACACCTTCGAATAGTGAAGTATACAATTGCTAGATATTTCATGATCAAAAGTTTGTCTTTTCGTTAATTTCATATTTTAATGTGCTGTTGGGTAATGAGATAACATTTTTTGATGTAAGTAAGAGGTGTTTGTTTTATTTTGAAATTCTTCTTCAAGAACAAGTTAATGATATAAGAAGGTAAAAATACAAAGGTACCAGATACTTCAGTGTTCAGCAGAATGTAAATGTTCAAAATATTTATGAAGGGATTATTACTTGATTGAATATGTGGTGATGGTACTCACAACTGCTGAGAGTGCCGCACCACAACTGATAAGCCGCAGTTGTAACACTTATAGCGCAGCAGCCATATGCGTTGGCAGTACGAACTATACCGAGGTTCGTCAGTGGCTGCAGCTGCCAGTCCATGTGCATCACACATGCGGATGGTGATTGGTCAGTGCCTTATTAAATACCAGAGGCTTGAGCTATGGGACACGGTTCTCTTCAGTGTGCCGAGTCATGTACAGTCTCCAATTACTGTCGAGTCTACAAGATGCAGTGTTCATACATCGTCTCCAAGACTTAGGCTCCGTACGCATCATAGGCCAACTCTGGACTCTATGTAGGCACCACTCAGAGGCACAGTGACAGGACTTCAATATTTTAGAGGTAATAATTTCAAATGTCTAATTGTGCTGGACATTTTACAAGAAGGAGCATCATTTAAGTTTATCAGTATCTTCATATTTAATAAATATCATTTTATTACTAATTTTGAGAATCGTTCTAGTTGAAGATAACCTATGCCGCCCTCTTGCATTCCCAACAAAATGGCACAGTTGGCAATTTCCGTATGATATGCCATTTTCTCTACAGTGACCAGCAGATAGCGGAAAAAACAAAAAGTGTACTGCTTACGCATAATAATTTACTGTGCATGTGGGCAATTTGCTTTATCAGAATGGCAGACAGCAGAACTTAATTTAACAGTATTCCTTATTTATCATACACATTTATGTCATTCATTATTTACCATGATACCACATGAACGTACGGAATTATTTTTGTCTCAGTCACAACGGATGATTCAGCTCGTGGCTGCTCTTCGAACACTGCTGCTTAGACAAGAGGAACAAAGCAATAAAATCACTGTGCCACCTTTTCATAGTTGTGATGATGTGATGAGAAGGTAGAAGACTGGAAAATCTACGTTCAGCAAATACAGCAGCACTTTGCGGCCTACAGTGTCAAAGGTGAGTATCATCGATCATTTTTTCTAAGCTGGGTTGGCAAGCGCACTTTTGAGCAGATTATTACATCTCTGACAGATTACTATGACAGCAAAATTCATGTTGCTGTCCCTCAATTCAAATTCTTTCGATATACCAAACGACCACAGCAAACCTACAAGGGACAGCATACTGAGCTACGTGATCTTACTATCAGTTTCAAATTTGATCATTCATGTGGAAAATCATTTGCTGATGAAATGCTCCATGACACAATTACTCAGGACATGCCTGATGAAAGAATCCATTCTACAATATTTCAGTACTGGAATCCAACCCTGTCAGATATTGTGCAAATTCTCAAACCATGGAACACTTGTGATTCAGCAAACACTGACATGCCATTTCCTGCAATTGCTTCTGTTGACAAAATGCAACAGCAAACAGATTACAGCAAGTGTGGCCAGCCCTGCAGCCAGCATAAGCACAGTGTTCTCAGAAACATACTTGCACAAGCATAAATAGTCATTACATGCATCTACTGGAAACAAATTAAAATCATGCCCACAATGCTTTGTCCTAAAGTAAACTTTGTCCTCATAAAGATGCTGTACGTTTTTTTCTGTGGCAAACCTGGTCATATACAGCAAATCTGCTCTCAAAAGTTACATTCGCAAAAGCCTTCAGCATGTAGGCGCAAGTAGAATGCCTGGATATAAATATTATTAATGCCACCAAAACGTCAAGTTGACACAGATACTGTAAATTTGCACCTGCATCTGCCACAAAGAACCATGTCAACCATTATTTAGAAAACTTAAAATATTAACTCTGCCATTCTTATACATATATGAGATTATTATGTTTTTGTACACCAGACATGAATTATATGAGGGAAACCATTTTGTCCATTCAAATGCTCCACACCCATCTGTAATAAATTAAAAGGGAACAAGTTGCTGCAGATGAATTTAGGTTCACTTAAAAGAAAGCTATATGAGGTACTTACTGACACTGAAGTGTTATTACTCAGCGGATGAATTCATGCAGGACAAACTGGAAATTTGAGCTGGGTACAATGTGTTACACATTCCAAAAAATATTCTTATAGTCTTATTATTTATTGTAGTACTATTGTTTATTAATGTAGAAATCATTGTAACTGTATTATAAATTTTTGACATTTCTCCTATACGCAAACCAAATGGACTGCGAATGTACGTCATGAGATGAATGAGACACAATTCACACTGCTACTGCTAATACAGCAAAACCTGTCCAGAATTGATCAAAGGCTACTAGAAGTTCAAATAAGTTGTTCATTTATCTGAAGATTGGTCAGCACAATGTGCTGTTGCAACTAGACACAGGTGCACCTCTTACATTATTAAAGTGAAATACTTACAGATGGTTTGGCAGTCTACTGCTTCTTTCAAATACATGTCCAACAACTTATGGTGGTGCTAACCTTATCATTTTATGAATATGTGTCTTAAATGCTACTTACAAGAACACCACAAGATAAGTGCCATTTAGTGTCCTTAATGCAGCTTCAAGCCAGAACATCTTTGGTTTGGATGCTTTTGATCTCTTTGGACTGAAAATACAGATCAGTGTGCGGCACCTGGCTTCTCACACATTTTTTACTGATGTTAATGCCTTGTGTGATGAATTTCAAATTTTATTTGATGGCTCTCTGGGGTGCACAAAAGATTATGCTGCGCATATTACTCTCTGCCCAGATGTACGTCCAAAGTTTTGTAGGGTGCTCCCTGTCACTCATGCGGTTGTGAAAAATTCGCAACAGAACTAAGTTGCTTGCGAAGCATTTGTGCTTTGCAGCCTGTTACAGCACGTCAGTAGGCATCACTTCTCATTGTAATAACCAAAACTCAGGAGACATTAGAATTTCTGTGGATTTCAAGTATACTGTAAACACCCAGACCATAGTTGACACTTTTGCTCTGCCCCATCCTGAATATCTGATAGCCAAACTTCAATCTGGCACATCTTTCTCAAATTTTTATCTAAAGGATGCCTACCTCTGGATACCACTGGATCAAGAAACCGAACAGTTCATAGTGATCAATACTCACATTGGCCGCTTTTGTTTTCAACTTTTACTGTTTGGTAGCTCTTCTGCTCCTGCATTATTTCAAAAGTACTTAGAACACCTACTGTGTAATGTTCCATGTTGTGCCACATATATGAATGACTTTTTGGTTTCAGGAATATTGCCCAAGGATCACTTGAACAACCTCAGAAATGTTTTTACTGTTTCAACTTCAGCTGGTCCTAAATGTAATCATGACAAATGTGTATGTTATGTTCCTGAGTTAGAATATTTGGGCCATATGGCCGATAAATCAGGAATACACCCAGCTCAAAAGCATTTGGACATTATTTGTCAGCTACCAGTGCTGAAGAATGTGTCTGAACTACAGACTGTTGTGGGGAAATTGCTTATTACATTAAATTCATCCCAATGCGGCTCAAATTGCCACTCTACTTCATCGCCTTTGGTGGAAGCATGTTCCTTTTCAGTGGGCAAGGAAACATCAATGAGCTTTTCAAAAACTTAAGGATGCACTTCTCGGTGACCCTTGCCTCATGCCTTTTGATCCGGAGAAGCCACTTCTCCTTGCAACGGGTGCTTCTAATGTCGGGATAGTGGCAGTGTTCTCACATAAATGGGCTCCTCCGAATTACCTATTACAGCCAGATAGAGGAGGAGGCTCTGTCCATGATCTTTGGTGTCTCTAAATTTCACCAGCATCTCTATGGAAGATTATCTACTTTAATCACTGACCACAAGCCACTGACTTCTTTGTTTCATCCATCCGAGAATATTCTGGATTGAACAGCTCAGAAACTTCAATATTGGGCATTGATTCTTTCCAACTGTAATTATGATATTGTCTAAAGGCCCACCTCTAAAGACGCAAATGCTTCACATCTGACTGAGAGTGAAGACACAGTTTTTGATTCATTGGAAAATTCTTGCTGCCAACTGGATCAATCTGAACTTCAAACATTGCAAACCTTCACGATCGATGTGTGAATCATTGCTTCAGCAGCCACTACATGTGATCCACTATTAAAATGACTTTTTCAATTCAATCAACATGGATAGCCAACTAACAGACTGGAGATCACAGACCCTGTCGTTCACGGTTACTGTTCGCAATGTCAGGCATTGTCAATACAGCAAGGTGTTATTCTGGTTCACTCACCTAACCAGACATACCCAAGTCCTAGTTCCTCTGGAATGTCAAGCTTCTGTTTTATACCAGCTCCACATCAGACATTGGGGTCCGGTCAAAACCAAACATCTCACTCATTGACATTGTATTTGATTTGAACTCGATAAGCAGATTGAACCATCACTGCACACTGTCTCACATATTCTGAGAATTCTGCAGCGCCTTGCAACAGTATATTGTAGGCCTCATCCTGGTGTTCTGTGGGAATGTATTCATATTGACTTTTGTGGACCATTCTGGAATATGAGATGGCTGATTGTAGTGAACGCCTACAGTAGATTTCCATTTTGCATCCCTATGCATGCTACAACATCAATGAACACCATTCGTGCATTGGAGACTACTTTCTGTTTAGAACAATTACCAAAAGTGATTGTTTCTGACAATGGAATTCAATTTGTTTCTGCAGAATTTTGCCAGTTTTGTTCCCTCAATGGAATCAAGCACTTGACTATGGCACCTTTTTCACCACAAAGCAATGGGGAAATCAAACACTTTGTAAGAACTTTTAAGACACAGATGATGAAGCTCCACCAAGAACATTCCAGAGTGAACGCTCTCCTCTTCTTTCCCTGTTCTTATCACTCTCTAGTGTCTAATAGCAAGCCCCCAGTAGAGCTCTTACATGGCCATCCTCATGGTACTATTTTGAGCTTATTGCATCCCCGAACTGTGCCACCTCCTCGGCAGTTTCACACAAACTTCACTGTGTCTGACAAAGTGTACTTCCACATATAAAATCAGCAAAATGCTTCAGAGACAGGCACTGTCATTGCTGTTCATGGTCGGACACATTACAACATCACATCAGCTTCTGGTCACATCTGTTGGTGGCACCAGAACCAACTGAAGCCCCGCTCTTATGATGATTATGGTGATTCTGCTTCAAGACTTTCTTCCACAGTTTCTGGCCAACTGCCATCATGACCTTCAGCAGACCACACATTTGGCCTTTGGGCCACAGGGCCTCCCTCTGGCTTTGTGGTGTCTCCTCTGACCTAACACATCTCCAGGGTGCCACCTTCAAGCAGCCTTTGGCAGTGGTGCCATCTTCCCCACTGCCAGCCCACATGAATGTGGACTCACTGTCACCAGACGACCTGACCCCCATGCACCTGGAAGTTCTGACACCATCTCTGTCATCAAGTACCTTCAAGAACCACCAGGGATGCCTCGCCTCCTGGTGCCCCTAAAGACCTCCTCTGAGCATGCACCCTGAGAAATGATTTCCTGGTGAATGTTTCCTCATGCTTGCGAGACAGATGCCGGGGTGTCGGCTGGTGGGTGCTGTCCGGCACAGTTCTGCCACTCATCTATGCCCGGCAGCAGTGCTTCTCCCCCCCCCCCCCCTCAACATAGGTCTCCAATGACGGTGCATCAATTTGGGGAGGGAGAGATGTGGCGATGGTACTCACGGCTTCAGAGAGTACCACACCACAATCAATAAGCCACTCTTGTAACATTCGTAGTGCAGCAGCTGTATCGGTTGGCAGTACAAACTATACTGAGGTCCACCAGGGGCTGCAGCTGCCAACCTGTGGCCATCACATGTGTGGACAGCAACTGATCATTGCCTCATTAAATAATGGAACATTGAGGTACGGAGCATGATTGTCTTCAGTGCGCCAAGGTGTGTACAGTCTACAAGCTGCAGTGTTTGCCCATCGTCTCCAAGCTTAAGCTCCATACACACTGTAGGCCATCTCTGGACTCTGTGTAGGCATCTCTCAGAGACACAATGGCAGGACTTTAACATTTTAGAGGACTTGAAATGAATTCAAATGTCTAATTATACAGGAAATTTTACAAGGAGAAGCATCATTTAAGTTGAGTACTTGTTCATATTTAATACATATCATTTTATTACTAATTTTGGGAATCTTTCTGATTGAAGATAACCTATGGCTTCCTCCTGCATTCCCAAAAGAATACTTTATCCAATTAAGAAAATGTGTGGATTATTTTTGAAGCCAGTTATTAGTGAAGTAAAATCTAAAATAAAATTGTTGATTCAGACATATACACAGAATCTAATTTTAGCAGTATAAACACCATTTTCTAACAGTGTTTTTTTAAGGCAATAGAAAACTTTAAACAACTAATAATGTGATAAATCTATAAAATTATTGGAAAGTAGTTAAGTTAATTGTGATTAAAATTGTAATAACAAAAACTTATCTCTGTTACAAAAATATAAATGCAAATGTGAAGAGGCCACAGGCGCCCATTATTTGGGGACTGATTTGTCAAAGAGACTGTATGTTTCTGCATTTCATATTTATCAAATAAACTGAAGTTAAATATATGTATGTCCAGTTTGTTGCAAAGACCAGGGCCAATGTTTACTTACATCACGATAAGTATCTAAATGGATTTTTAATTTTGTAATTCAACATTCTGTCACCATCACTGACATGAGTTGCGGGGTTATACATTACAAACCACACAATACCTTATTCTACTGACATTAAAATTATTATTTTGGAGACAGCAATGTCAAACAGTCCACTCCTTTACCTCTCCCCTCACCCCTTTTCCCTGCAGGATTTCTCCCCTCTCCCATTCCACCCATGGCAGAAGCTTACTTCCCCTTGTACCACTTACTAGGGCTTCTCTCAATTTCATTTGTATATGGAGGACAGGAAGAATGATTGCTTAATTGCCTTTGTGCACATTTAATGTAATCTTATCTTTGTAGTTCCTGCAGGGCAATATCTAGGAAGCAGTAGCATATCTCTAGATTATTCACTTAAAGCTGCTTCTTGAAACACTGTAAGTACACTTTCTAAGGATAAATGGCATCTAGTGTCAAATATCTGTCAATGCAGGGTTTTCAGCAACTCCTTAACATTGTCTCCTTCAGCATCTCCTTAACAGTGCTCCCAGGAGTAAACAAACCTGTGACCTTTCATGCTGCACATCTTTGTACGTATTCAGTATCCCCTTGTGACATTACAAGTAGTTCACTTGCACAGTGTGAGCTGGCAGAAGGGAGGTTAACTGATAGTGTGTGGCTGGGCAAGGCTGGCTCCACGTAAGGAGAATGGCCGGTGGGTGTGGGATTTTCCATGGCAGATAGATGCAGGCATGAGTGAGGCACTTGTAGAAATACGATGGCAGCTACAGTGAACAAAATGTAAGATGGATACTGCATTTTCACAGAAACCTCATTACAGACCTCAAGAATGACTCAATTTGACAAAATACACCAAAAAACATTGCACCAACGAGATGAGGTCATTGAAAATTTAACCATGATTCTATAGCAAGTGTTTAAGAGTTACAACTGTTTTTAATTATGAATATTGCACTGGACAATATAAAATAGTAATGATTAAATGCCATTGGGCCTTATATGAAATATCAAATGATAGGCTACACTTCAAATTCTGCTTGTATATCAAAAGTTACAGATGATTTTATAAAACATAGATATGCAGATATACCACAGCTGTACATTCTCCACAAGCTACACACAGTATAAAGGCAGCATGAGTTACCTAGTTCCTCACCTAATCATCCCAGGTAAGGACCATCTACAGTCAGCTGTTAGAAATACTTTAAATGATTATTTGTATAAATGGCCATACATAAAAATTACATTAAATTGTTATGGAAGAGTCAATAGCAAATAGCAAAATATTTGTTTGAATGAACATGTATCTAGAAGGGCAGAAGGATGCACCTTCTACAAGCTGGCAATATTGTAATTTAATGAAACTGTTTCACATTATAAACCTGATGTAAGCAGGCTTAGGAATTTTGGCAGTAACTTAAACAATACAGTATCATTTTTGTAACAAAAGGTCACAAAATGATCATAATAATTGTACGATTATCCTAGCATTACGCTTATATATGCAAGCAGCCTTAATTTTGAATGGTGGTCAGTGTTTCAATATTTAACATATATTCAGTAGTGTGTGACATCAACGAAAATATTTAAGGGCAAGCAGCAGTGCACAAGCGGTCTTCGGTCAATGGCTTACAGAGTTTTGACAAGGGAGGCTTTCATCTTTTGCAAACAGTATTGTGTCATTGGATGTGTCTGGTGGCAGTCAGGACAGTCGGGGCAGTAAAGCAGTTGCATTAGTATAATACCTTAACTTTGTCTGTGTGCCGATCATTGGACTTGGAATAATTTTGCAGAGTGCAAGCTCATACTTAAATTTTTTGTTGGACTTAGAATAGTTCTGGATAAGCACTGGCTCAAACTTAACTTTAACACTGACTCAGAATACATAACGGTGGTTTCACTGGTTGAGTTCTTGCAGCTAAAATTGTGACTTGTATGTGAATAGTGATTATTTAGGATAATGCACTTTAGTTTTATACTGTGATTAATAGTGAGAAGCAGTGCTGTCAGACTCTGAATGTTTATTTATGAATTTTGTTACTAATGAGCTATTAAATGAACTCTGCACACAGTTTTTTTGTATACATTATTGCTCTACTGCATTACATCAATTACCGGTATTATTCATCTCTGTTTTCATCTAACTCTGGAACAGTGTAAGGTCACCATTTGCAAACATATTATTTTTTGGATTTAAACAATTATTATTTAGTTTTGGCAAAATTATTAATCACTTGAGGTTTACCTATCCAGTTTTTTATTTACAAATTATTTCACTAACCTACCTGCTAAATTACAATGGTCTAAGTGTCAGTACTTTAGTACACACATCAGCTTCAGAGTGCTGGTGCTCGACCAACACCTACGACACTGAACTGAGGTCTATGTCATGCATTGCCTGCACCAAGAGATTATAAAACTACCATTTCAGTTGTACCATGTTAGTTATATTTGATGTGAGTCCTACACACCTGACAAGGGAACCTCCCCATCGCACCCCTCTCAGATTTAGTTATAAGTTGGCACAGTGGATAGGCCTTGAAAAACTGAACACAAATCATTTGAGAAAACAGGAAGAAGTTGTGTGGAACTATGAAAAAAAATAAGGAAAATATACAAACTGAGTAGTCCATGTGCAAGATAGGCAACATCAAGGGTAATATGAGTGTAGGAGCGCCGTGGTCCCATGGTTAGCGTGAGCGACTGCGGAGTGAGAGGTCCTTGGTTCAAGTCTTCCCTCATGTGAAAATTTTTCTTCCTTTATTTTCGCAAAGTTATGATCTGTCCTTTCATTCATTGACGTCTCTGTTCACTGTAATAAGTTTAGTGTCTGTTTTGCGACCGCACCGCAAACTTACAGTTCGGAAAATATTCATTGATCTTGTTATTGAAGTCGCGAGCTATATTTGCTGGATTCATATTGCCCACGGAATACATCTCACGTATTTAATGCACTCCTGTCCAAAGTAGTGAACAGTCAACTGCCAGCCAGGGAGCCTCGTTAGCCAGAATACTCTCTCTTCCGTGCGCTGTTGTCGACTGACGTCGTGTGTTTCGATGTTTGTTTAGGTGTAGCATCCTCATGCTATGGCGCAGTCACCTCGCATCGGACGGACGGACAGATAGTAATTGTCTGAAAATAAAAAAAATAAACTCTTCACACGAGGGAAGACTTGAACCAAGGACCTCTTATTCCACACCTGCTCATGCTAACCATGGGACCACGACTCTCGTGACCTCACGTTCTCCTTGATGTTGCCTATCTTGCACATGGACTACTCAGTTTGTATATTTTGCTATTTTTTTCATAGTTCCACACAACTTCTTCCTGTTTTCTCGATTGTTCAGTTTTACAAGGCCTATCCACTGTGCCAACTTATAACTAAATCTGAGGGGGGTGCGATGGGGAGGTTCCCTTGTGAGCAATATTCTAGGGTGTGTTGTGTAACTATTTTGTAACTGATCTAATTTGCAGACATTTCAATCAGACATTTCATTTTCCCAGCATTCAAAGCTGATTGATTCCAATTATGATTTACTGATATTTTAGTCATGGAATAGTATGTTTTTATTGAAGTATACAATTTTATATTTGTGAACATTTAAAGTGAGTTGCCAAACTTTGCACCACTTTGAAATCTTATCAAGTTCTGATTGAAAATCCATGCAACTTTTCTTAAAAAGTAACTCACTTTAGATAACTGCATTATCTGTAAAAATTCAGAGGTTACTAGTTATATTGTATGGCAGGTAATTAATATACAACATGAACAGCAAGGGGTCCAATGCACTTCCCTGGGACATGCCTGAAGTTACTTCTATTTCTGAAAATGTGTTTCCGTACAAGATAACATTGTACATCTTCATTAGAAACAAATCCTCAGTCCAGTCACAAATTTTGTTCCCCAGAAAAGCCAAAACAAGCACTGCTCAAAAGAGTGTAAATACCTAGACATTTTACGAGACTAAATACAGTTTGGTTAGCATTGCAGCGCTATCACCACAGGACTTTATCACTCAGCTGCCATCTGGAATGCTGTATGTGGACCACCGCTCAACTGCTTCTTCAGCCCAGTCACCCTGAGACCATGAGATCTGGAACCACTGTCTCAACAGGCCAGCACTGGTTTGAGGAAGCAGCTCACTGGCCATTGATTCAGGTGCAGAGGGTCACTGCCATTATACAACAGGCTGCCACTTCCGGACAGTGCAGCATGGCTCCATGCCACAACATATGTAGACGCAGCTAGCTGAGACCGCCCAGAGTTGTGACCACTCCTGACAGTAGCAGTCCATCACAGACCCTACCCAGCTGATGGTGTGCTCTGTCAAACTGCCACTTCCTGACCTGAGCTAGTGGGGTGCCACAATAAAGCATTTGGAATTACAGGCTGTTTAATTGGTGCTGCATGGCATCTCCCGATCCCCCCCCCCCCCCCCCAAAAAAAAAAAAATCCAAGAATCTTTTACAATAACAATAATATTAAAACTATAGTGTATTTGTGGTGACAAACATGCATTGCAAACATTATTATGCCAGCAGATCAAAAGCAACCCCAGACATTTGAAACCACCTCCAAGACAGTCCATCATTGTAATAATAAGATACTTTTAAGAAATTATAAGGCACTTCCCATGTATGCATCAGTTTCCATATAAACCAAGAGGATTTTGAAATATATGTACTTTGTTACCAGTCCCCTGTAGGCTGTGACATATGGAATGTAAAGACCAGCTCCTTGTGCAAAGGTCAGTCTGTGTGCCAGTGGAAAAACATTATCTTCTGGACAAGCGACGTACTCTGCATAGCCACCATTCCTCTCCTGCAACTCTGCAAACACTCTCTGGCCTTTCTGCAATAAGAAACAGTCAAGCACATATCAGCAACAAGAAGATGCAGTAAAAACAAAGTAAATATTTGGCAAAACTGAAATTCGGACACTAGCCACAGTTGGGTTTTGAAATAAATTCAGTGGTGATAAGTGAAAATTTGTGCGAGACCAGGTCTTGAATACAGATATCCTGCTTTAAGCATGTTGTCATCTAAACCACTTTCATTTTTGAAGCACACTTCATGCCAAAACCAAATTCCCAACTTGTCGCACACTACATATGTAGTATTTCCTGTCCATTACCCTCAATGCTTGCAGCCTCATGCTGTTTCCCAAAGGAGGTCAGACAGAGGATGCATCTGAAATGAATGATCATTAACTGTCATCACAGCACATATATTTATGTGTGTGGTATCTTTTCTTTCAGACATGTTTCTAATCCCACAGCTATATATAATCAAAAGGTAACAGTAATTTTTTTTTAATGAACCTTTATTTATTCATCAACATCAGGTTTGTCCCATTTAAAGTAATCCCACTCAGATATAATACACTTGTGCCAGTGCTTTTTTCCAATCTTGGAAGCACTTCTAGAACTGACTTTTTGTTATGGCGTACAGCTCCTTTAGCAATTCTGTTTTTATCTCATCAGTGGTGGTAAAACAACATCCTTTCATTGTTCTCTTCAGGCTCGGGATCAGAGAGAAATCTCAAGGGGCCATGTCCGAAAATACAGGTTTTGTTTTTTTGCTAAAAAATCATGAACAAGTGTTGAGGTGTGACTGGGAGCATTATTGTGATGCAATTTTCACAAGTGGTTTTTCCACAATTCTGGTTATGTTGTTTGGATTGCTTCATGCAGATGGTGCATAACTTCTAGGTAGTATTTCTTATTGACCATAAGGCAGGAACTCATGATTTACTAGCCCATTGTAATCAAAGAAAATAGTGAGAGGAATCTTCACATGTGATCAAACTTGCAGAATTTTTTTTTTTACTTGGTTTTTCAGGCAGTTTACATTGAGACAATTGGGCCTCAGTTTCAATGCCGTACCCATATACCCATGATTTTTCATCCGTTATAACCTTCTTAAGTAGTTATTGGTCACCGTCAACATCACTCAGCAACTCCTGAGAGATGTCTCTACAATGTTTTTGGTCAAAATTCATCAATTTTGGAACAAACTTTGCTGCTACATGTTTCATCCCCACAACATCCAAAAATATTGCTTGGCATGAGCCAAAGGATATGCCAATATCATCAGCAACCTCTCTGATGGTGATCTGGCGATTTTCCAGAACCATTTTCCTTACTTCTTCCACATTGTCATCAGTAATTGATGTGCTAGGACATCCAGGGCAGTCATCATCTTCACCACTTTCTCGGCCATCTTTGAAACATTTACATAACTCTTAACTTCTTGCCTCACTCATTGTAGATTTGTCAAAAGCCACAGTCAACTTTTTGAATGCAGTGCTGCACTTTAATCCATTTTTCAAGCAAAATTTTATACAAATTCTTTGACCTATTTTTTTCAAAAGTAAAAATTCACCGAGCACTCGAGAACACATGTAACCTCTTCAACTTTCAACAATAAACTAAATATTCAAAACAGCTGAAAATGCAAACATATATCAGCAACATGTGCACCAACAAGCTAAAAAAATTTGAAAATCAGATTATAAAACCCACATCATTAAAAAATTCCCATATTTTTTTAATCACATGTCATATATACATGACAAAACTGAAATTGCAAATTAGCCACAAGTGGGAATTGAAATGAATTCAGTGGCAGCAAATGAAAATTTGTGCCAGACTGGGACTCAAACTCAGATTTCACACTTTACATGAGTGGACATATTAACCACTTTGGCTATCTGAGCAAGCTTCATATCCAACCTAAATTCCTAACTTGTTACACACTACATAAGTAGTATTCCCTGTCCATTACCCTCATTGTCCACAGCTTCATGCTAATTCCCACAGGCTTTGGCCAAAATCTTTCGAGGGTGGCAGAATGTCTCGTAAGGCTAAGTCACATATGCATAGTTCAGATGGACCAGGTTGTGAAGTAGAAACTGAAATCAAGTATGTTATGTATAGCTTATTGTTGTACCACAGGGAAGTCCACTTTGCTCTTGGCAACAGTTTGGTGGTGGCCATTCATCCTGGTGGATAGCTGATTGGTAGTATGCCAATATAAAAAGCTGAGCAATGATTGCAGCAGAGATGGTATGACATAGCTGCTTTCACAAATGGCTAGCCTCCGATGTTGTAGGATAAACTCCTGACAGGACTGCTGGGTGGGTTTATGGCAGGTCTTTCACCTGGATCTTCCACTCGGATATGAACCCTGTGGCAAAGGGTTGGTATTGCAAGTGGCACAGGGATACACTTTAATGTTGTGGAGGTTGATAGGGCAACAGAACACCACTTTAGGAGGGATGGGTAGGATCTTGGGTAAGATGTCCCTCATTTCTGAGCATGATGATAGATAATCAAAGCCCTGGCGAAAGACACAGTTCAGTTGTTCCAGTCCAGGATGATATTGGGTGAAGAAGGGGGCACTACTTTGTAGCTGGTTCTTGAAGTGATGGGAGGATGGGGGATGTGTGGGGATATGGCATGGGAAATCTGTTTGCGGACCAGGGCTGAGGGTAATGGTTCTACGTGAGATCTGTCCAGGTGGGCGCTGTGGTTGGTAGTCCTACACATGAGTTCAGTTACTTATTTTTTTTACATTATCATTGAGTTCATTTCTGTCCAGAACCCTTCCCAAGGTAAGTATTTTTGTTTTAGTCCCATGTGCTTGCTTGACACGGCTCGATTCTACGTGAGTAGCTGGCCCAACTGCCACTCTTTTATATTCCCATAATTATGTAATACATCAATTTCCACAACTGTGGCTTTCATTTTGGTATGTCACACCATATACTTGCACCTTAGTAGGCCCTCCTCTTGTTCACAACTGGTGGCATCTGAAGATGTAAGCTTAGAAACTGGTTGTAGAATAAAGTAAGAAAATACTGGCAACTGAAGCAGATTTTTATTCTATAAATTCATCCCATGAACTAATCATGTTGGGTTGAGTGATGTAATACATACACAAACAGATAGAGAACAGAATATCACCTTTTGTGACTATATGATTTTTTTAATGTTTGTTGTGGTGACAGATAAATCTGTAGCATATCTCAAGGTATATGTTAGATTGGAAGGTGATAGTTTGGTTATGAGTTGGTAAAACAGTATCAAAGGCTTCAGTTAATCCGACTTTTGCACCTCACTGAACCCAAAAGTAGTAATGTCCTGCATGTGTCATTCAAATGGTTAAAATTAAATACCATTCCTTACAATATATGACATAGCTCCATTCAGCAATACTAAACAGTCCTCCAAAGTAGTACGTTCAGTCAACGATTTAACAATTGCAAATTTCAGGGAAAGCCTACAGCAGTTAGACTGGGATGAGGTGTACCGTGAACCTGATGCCAATTTAAAATATAATTTATTTCATGACATTTTTGTAAATGCATTTGAAAACTGCTTCCCCAAGAAAATAGTTAAATATACTCGTAAGAAACCTTGTAACAAACCATGGCTTACTAAGGGTATAAAAATATCTTGTAACCGGAAAAGGGAAATGTATCTGACAGCAAGAAAGAGTAGTGACCCAGAAACTATCAAAAATTATAAAAACTACTGTGTTATATTAAGAAAAGTTATTAAAAAATCCAGGAGTATGTGTATCATGTCTGAAATCAGCAACTCTGATAATAAAATTAAAACAATTTGGAATATTATTAAAAGAGAAACAGGTCAACCAAGAGCAGAGGAAGACAGTATTACCATAAAATTGAATGAAAACTTTACGAACAAAAAGTCAGAAGTAGAAAATATTTTTAATAATCATTTTCTAAATGTTGTGGATATAGTAGGATCCAGGTGTTCATTAGAAGATGCTAGGCTGTTAATGGAAGAGGCCATACCTATGCAATTTGATACAATTGAAATCTCACCCACTTCTCCCTCTGAAATTAGGAAAATAATAAACTTGCTTAAAAGCAAAAACTCACATGGAATTGATGGCATTTCCAGCAAAATACTAAAAGCTTGTTCTCAACAGATAAGTAAGATTCTCAGCCACCTGTGTAATAGCTCTCTGGAACAGGGCATTTTCCCTGATAGACTGAAATATGCTATTGTTATACCTTTGCATAAAAAGGGGGATAGATCTGATGTCAACAATTACCGTCCAATCTCCCTTCTAACAGCTTTATCCAAAATTTTTGAGAAAGTAATGTATTCAAGAGTAGCTTCACATATCTGTAAAAATGAAATACTAACAAAATGTCAGTTTGGTTTCCAGAAAGGTTTTTCAACAGAAAATGCCATATATGCTTTCACCAGTCAAATTTTGAATGATCTGAATAACCGAACACCTCCCATTGGGATTTTTTGTGATCTCTCAAAGGCTTTTGATTGTGTAAATCATGAAATTCTGCTAGACAAGCTCAAGTATTGTGGCATGAGTGGGACAGTGCACAAATGGTTTAATTCGTACCTAACTGGAAGAGTGCAGAAAGTTGAAATAAGTAGTTCTCGTAACATGCAAAGATCAGCACATTCCTCAAACTGGGGAACAATCAAGAATGGGGTTCCACAAGAGTCAGTCTTGGGTCCTTTGTTGTTCTTATTATATATTAATGACTTGCCATTCTATATTCATGAAGAGGCAAAGTTAGTTCTCTTTGCTGATGATACAAGTAAATGTGTATCACACCTGACAAACAAGAATTAACTGATGAAATTGTCAATACTGTCTTTCAGAAAATTACTAAGTGGTTCCTTGTAAATGGACTCTCACTGAATTTTGATAAGACACAGTACATACAGTTCCGTACAGTGAATGGTATGATGCCATTAATAAATATAGACCTTAATCAGAAGCATATAGCTAAGGTAGAATATTCCAAATTTTTAGGTATGTCCATTGATGAGAGACTAAATTGGAAGAAACACATTGATGATCTGCTGAAACGTTTGAGTTCAGCTACTTATGCAATAAGGGTCATTGCAAATTTTGGTGATAAACATCTTAGTAAATTAGCTTACTACGCATATTTTCACTCATTGCTTTCATATGGCATCATATTTTGGGGTAATTCATCACTGAGGAATAAAGTATTTATTGCACAGAAGCGTGTAATCAGAATAATAGCTGGAGTCCACCCAAGATCATCCTGCAGACATTTATTTAATGATCTAGGGATATTCACAGTAGCTTCTCAGTATATATACTCTCTTATGAAATTTGTTATTAACAACCAAACCCAATTCAAAAGTAATAGCAGTGTGCATAACTACAATACTAGGAGAAAGGACGATCTTCACTATTCAAGATTAAATCTAACTTTGGCACAGAAAGGGGTGAATTATACTGGCACTAAAGTCTTTGGTCACTTACCAAATAGTATCAAAAGTCTGACAGATAACCAACAAGTATTTAAGAAGAAATTAAAAGAATTTCTGAATGACAACTCCTTCTACTCCATAGAGGAATTTTTAGATATAAATTAAGAAAAAAAATATTTAAAAAATAAAAAAAAATAAAAAAATAAAAATAAAAAAACACAAAAAAAGTAGTTATATTAACTTAAGTATGTTGTTAAATTAACCTAATTATGTCATGTACTGGAAAATTCGACTCGTTCCACATCATTACGAAATGTCGTATTCATGATCCATTGAACTAGTATTAATCTAATCTAATCTAATCTAATCTAATAAATGTCTGCTTTTGACAATTTATCAGCAACTAAAAGTCATTTAAGGTTGGTTGGAGTTTGTAAGGGGTCCATCCCTGTACTACCAGCAGTTGAGGAATGGCATGCTGTACCTCTCCCATAAATGATTAATATGTAGGATTTTTTGTGGGCTAGGTACAAATGTCTGCCTGGCACAGTATTTCAGTGACACACCTCAGTACCATCAACAAGAATTTGTGATGTGCTGAGCTGTCGAGGGAGCTGCTCTTCCCTTTATGCCTGACTTCCACCCCTTACTTGGTCTTCCTGTGGTCACTTTGACACCATTCCACCTGCTGTCCACTTCACTGTAGCTGTGCTTGACTCAGAGGTGTTCCTTTCACAGTTTGCCGTCACAGAAACACCTGATAGTCACAGTGATGTCTGTCATTTGAATGTTGTACAAGTCAGACACTGGCACCTGATTGGGTGGCCAAGAAGACTTCTGTTAATATCAGCACTGTAAAAAGTGGGAAATTACAATAATCAGAATATTTCAAAGCTGCCACTACAAATAAAAACACCAAGAGTGCACAATATGATATTGGATTACTGCAGTAGAGTCGGTATGACATAGCTGCTCTCACAAGCAGTACTGGATAGGTTACTGTGTAACAGTCCAAATGTTCATGCCCTGCAGCTGTTAATACCTGCAAGCCATCTTGATGAATTGCCTTGTGGCAAACATAGATGGATAGGCTGCTCATCAGCCCATACTGAAGACTGTGGTCAAAGTCTGTACCCCTTTAGACTTGAAAGCATTACATGTCACAAAAGACTGAATAACTGCTAAATTACACTGACTTGAAGAATCTGTTGACACATTATCAGCAAATCATCTTGACCCCAGAATCTGGAAACAACTCAGGTGCAGGCTGAGGCTAATGTGAAAACAACTATGCCAAGGTTTAGTACTCTTCACTTGTCTTGTCAAACTCTTTGGGCCCTGGAAGGCTGTTGTAATATGGGTATAAGCACAACTGCCACATGCAAGTTTCTGGGCTCCCAGTATTCCATTGTGGTTGAATGAAAGTAGACTGGGACAACTTGGGCATTGGCTTCTGGCCATGGAGCACACCCAGCTACTTCTGCATTCATTCTTTGTCACAGTTTTAGGAAGTTGAGTTAAATGGCACCTTAGACACATAACGACTTCTATCTTTATTTGTTGATTTCATGTTCCACTGATCCATATTGTGAATATATCACAAGACACTGAATGTATCAGTTTTACTAGTTAGTTATGGTTACGTTCTATTGTACTTTGAAGAGCCAAAGAAACTTGTACACCTACCTAATATTGTGTAGGGTCCCCGCGAACTCGCTGAATTGCCGCAACACGACGTGGCATGGACTCGACTAATGTCTGAAGTAGTCCTGGAGGCAACTGACACCATGAATCCTGCAAGGCTGTCCATAAATCTGCAAGAGTATGAGGGGGTGGAGATCTCTTCTGAACAGCACATTCCAAGGCATCCCAGCTATCCTCAATAATGTTCATGCCTGGGGACTTTGGTGGCCAGCGGAAGTGTTTAAGCTCAGAAGTGAGTTCCTGGACCCACTCAATAGCAATTTGGATGTGAGGGGTGTTTTAGGGGCTTAATCTCGTGTTTTTGTATGTGTAAATCCATTCAGTCTGTAGCACAGTAGTTGCTTGCTGAACAGCCAGCTCCACAGCTGATAACACACCAGCATCAATTGGTGACACATCAGGAGTGTAGTAAGTTGCATATCTAGGATTCTGCCTGCTTTTATATACTGAAGTGCCACAGAAACTGGTATAAGCATGTGTATTCAAATACAGAGATATATAAACAGGCAGAATATGGCGCTGCGGTCGGTAACACCTACATAAGGCAAGACGTGTCTGGCCCAGTTGTTAGAGTGGTTACTGCTGCTACAATGGCAGGTTATCAAGATTTAACATGGTGTTTTATTTGGTGCATGAGTGATGGGACACAGCATCTCCAAGGTAGAGATAAAGTATGAATTTTCCTGTACGACCATTTCACAGGTGTACCATGAATATCAGGAAAATGGTAAAACATCAAATCTCTGACATTGATTGAGCAATAATGGGATCAATAATGACTGAAGAGAATTGTTCAACAAGATAGAAGTGCAACCCTTCCACAAACTGTTGCAGATTTCAATGGTGGGCCATCAACAAGTGTCAGCATGCAAACCATTCAACACTGGAGCTGAAGCCCCACTCATGCACCTTTGATGACTACACAACACAAAGCTTTACACCTTGCCTGGGCCCATCAGCACTGACATTGGACTGTAGATGACTGGAAACATTTTGCCTGATCGGACGAGTCTCATTTCAATTTGTATCGAGCGGGTGGACGTGTACGGGTATGGAGACAACCTCATGAATCCACAGACCCTGCATGTCAGCAGGGGACTGTTCAAGCAAGTGGAGGCTCTGTAATGGTGTGGGGCATGTGCAGCTGGAGTGATATGGGACCCCAGATACATCCAGATAATCTGACAGGTGACATGTACGTAAGCATCCTGTCTGATCACTTGCATCCATTCATGTCGATTGTGCATTCCGATGCACTTGGGCAATTCCAGCAGGACTACGCAACACCCCACACATCCAGAATTGTTACAGAGTGGCTCCAGGAACATTCTTCTGAGCTTAAACACTTCCGCTGGCCACCAAACTCCCCAGACATGAACCTTGAACCTTACTGAGCATATCTGGGATGCCTTGCCATGTCCTGTTCAGAAGAGATCTCCACCCGCTCATATGCTTACGGATTTATGGACAGCCCTGCAGGATTCATGGCATCATCTCCCTCCAGCACTGCTTCAGATATTAGTTGAGTCCATGCCATGTAGTGTTGCAGCACTTCTGCGTGCTCATGGAGGCCCTAAACGGTATTAGGCAGGTGTACCAGTTTCTTTGGCTCTTCAGTGTAGTTTAGTTCTTCAGTTAGTCTTGCTAGGATGGTTAAGATGTGAGCATGCTGTGTACAGATGCAGGAGGAAGGCTGCAGTTCATGAACAGCTGAATGCACTTTTGGCTTTGGTCGGTCACCTTCAGGCTGCAACCTCAGGGTGTTGCGGTGGCAGAGAATCTGATGTGTTGCAAGGGACACCACAGGTGTCACTTGTTTTGCTAATGTGAAGACTGGCTACCTGGCCTCGTCCACTCAGCCTGTGAGTAGACAGGTGGCCGCTCCTTCAGCAGGTTCCAAGCAGGAACAAGGGGCAAGGGGTTTACTAGTTATTGGGAGCTCCAATGTTAGGCATGTTATGGAGTCACATAGGAAGATAATGTTCAGGTCTGGATAGAAAGCCAATGTGCACTTGGTATGTCTGCCAGTAGGCCTCATCCAAAATGTGGAGACAGCCTTGCCTGAGGCTATCAAGTGTGCAAGGTACAGTGGTCTCCAAGTTGTGGCTCAGATGGGCACAATGCCTGTCATTGCATGGGTTCTGAGGTCGTCCTCAGTTGATACGGGAGGCTGGCAGAGGGATGGTGAAGACTGCTGGCCTTGCGTGTGGGGTGCAAGCAGAGCTCGCAATCTGTAGCATTGTTCCCAGAATTGATCAGGGTCCTTTGGTTGGGAGCCAAGTGGAGGGTCTCAACCAAAGGCTTTAGCAACTCTGTGACAGTCTCAGCTGCAGATTTGTAGATCTGCAATATAGTGTGAGAATTTGTAGGAGTCCCCTTGACAGGTCAGGATTGCACTGTACAATGGAGGCAGCTACTCGGGTAGCAGGGTACTGGGGAGTACTAATGAACGCTCGCCAGTCAGTACACACGAAGGAAGTCAGATGGTATTCAGAATAAACATACTTCGGTTGTCAAAATTTTAGCAGTAACGTGTCGAAGTATTCGTAATAAAGTTCCTGAATTTATTGCCCACCAGGAAAGTTCTTGCACTCAAACTATTCCTGGAACCCAGAGCTGGCCGAAACCCATGTGGACAGCTCTGAGATATTTAGTGGGTCTTGGAAGATATATCAGAAAGACAGATTAGAGACCATAGGAGGGTGAGTGTTCATTGCAGCTGATGAAAATATTGCCTCTATTAAGGTCGAAGTTGAGTGTGACAGTGAAGTTATCCAGTCGCATATGACAGGTGTAGGTTTTTATCGGCCTCCTGATTCTTCTATGACAGTCGTAGAGTCATTCAAAGAAAGTCTATGGTCAATAGCACATAAATACCCAGACAAGTAATAATGGTTGGAGGGCGACTTTAACCTACCAAGTATAGACTGGGATGCCTATGGATTCAAGGGTTACAGGCAGATAATCATGTGAAATACTTTTGAACACATTTTCTGTAAACTGTCTTGAGCAGCTAGCCCACATGCAATGGAAATATCTTAAACCTTGTAGCTACAAACAGGCCAGGCCTTAATGATGATGTCAGTACAGATAAGGAAATTAGTGGTCATGATGTCATTATAGCTTCTATGATTGTAAAAGTTAATAAATTAGTCAAGAAGGCTAGGAGAGTGTGTCTGCCAGACACAGCAGATAATCTATTATTAGCATCTCACTTAGGCAGTGAATTGATATTGCTTAGTTCCAGTAAGATGGATGCAGATGAATTTTGGGCAAAGTTTAAGCAGATTGTAAATTGTGGTATGGAGAGTTATGTGCCTAGTAAGTGGAAACGGAAAAGATCCATCATGGTTTAATGATGAAATCTGGAAGATGCTGAGGAAGCAGAGGCTGTTGCACTCTTGATTCAAAAAAGAATGCACAAATGACAACAAGCGAAGGTTAGTAGAGATTCATGGGTCTGTGAAAAGATATATGGGAGGAGCAAACAACTACCACCATGACACCTTAGCAAAAGAACCTGAAAAAGTTCTGGTCATATGTAAAATCACTAAGTGAGTCTAAGGCTTCCATTCAGTCCTTTGTTAACCAGTCTGGTGTGGCAGTTGAAGACAGCAAAATGGAAATCAAAGTTTTAAATTTACCATTCAAGAAATCATTCATACAGGAGACTCTTGCAAACATTGGCAGTTGAAGACAGCAAAATGGAAATCAAAGTTTTAAATTTACCATTCAAGAAATCATTCATACAGGAGACTCGTGCAAACATACTGTCACTTGAATATTGGACAGATTCTGTATGGGCAACATAGGAATAAGGATCCCCAGCATAGGGAAACAACCGAAAGATTTGAAAGCAAACAAGTCACCAGGTCCAGATGAGATCCCAGTTCAGTTTTAAAAAGAGTATTCTACGACATTGGTCTCTTACCTAGTCTTCATTTATTGTGAATCTCTCACCCAGCACAAAGTCACAAGTGACTGGAAAAAAGCTCAGGTGACTCCAGTATATAAGAAGGGCAAAAAAAATGGACCCACAAAATTACAGACCAATATCCCTAACTTTAGTTTGTTGCAGATTCCTTGAACACAGTCTCAGCTCAAATATATTAAACTTTCTTGAGACTGAGAGCTTATGTCCATGAACTGACATGGTTTTAGAAAGCATCGTTCATGTGAAATTCAGCTTGGCCTTTTTTCACAAGATATACTGCAAGCTATGGCTGAAGGGCAACAGGCAGATTCCATATGTCTAGATTTCCGGAAAGAATTTGACATGGTGCCCCATTGCAGGCTTTTAACAAAGGTATAAGCATGTGGAATAAGTTCACAGATATGTGAGAGGCTCGAAGACTTCTTCAGTAACAGAACCCAATATGTTGTCCTCAACAGCAAGTGTTCATCAGGGACAAGAGTATTGTCAGGAGTGCCCCATGGAGGTGTGATAGGGCCACTGTTGTTTTCTATACACATAAATGACTTGACAGACAAGGTAGACAGCAATCTGTGGTTGTTTGCTGATGATACCGTGGTGTACAATAAGGTGTCAAAGTTGGGTGACTGTAGGAAGATACAAGATGACTTAGACAAAATTTCTAGTTGGTGTGATGAACAGCAGCAAGCCCTAAATGTGGAAAAATGTAAGTTAATGCAGATGAGTAGGAAGAACAAACCTGTAATGTTTAGATACCAGTGTCCTGCTTGACACAGTCAAGTCATTTAAATATTTGGTTGTAATATTGCAAAATGATATGAAATAGATTGATCGTGTGAACAACTGTGGCAAGAAAGGTGAATGGCCGACTTTGGTTCATTGGGAGAATTTTAGGAAAGAGTGGTTCACCTGTAGAGGAGAACACAAAAATGATGCTGGTGCAAACAATTCTTGAGTACTGCTCGAGTGTTTGGGATCTGTACCAGGTCAGATTGAAGGAAGACATAGAAGCAATTCAGAGGTAGGCTGATAGATTTGTTAACAATAGGTTCAAACAACATGTAAGTGTTACAGAGATGCTATGGGGACTCAAATGGGAATCCCTGGAGGAAAGGCAACAGTCTTTTTGAGAAACACTATTGAGAAAATTTAAGAGAACCGGTATTTGAAGCTGACTGACAAACTACTCTACTGCCACCAACATACATTGCGTGTAAGGTCCATGAAGATAAGATATGAGAAATTAGGGCTCATACTGAGGCATATAGACAGTTGTTTTTCCCTCGCTCTATTTGCGGGTGGAACAGGAAGGGAAATGACTAGTAGTGGTACAGGGTACCCTCCACCATGCACTGTACAGTGTAGAGTATCTATGTAGATGTATAATATATATTGTGCAGTGTATGTGAGGATTTTAAGTTCATCAAAATGATTTCTGCATACAGTTCTAGGGTATGGATTCCAGTTATGTTTCTTATGGCTTTTTCCTGTGCATATAGCACTTTTCTAGCCAGCGGCTGATTTCCAAAAATGTGATTCCCTACACCAGCATGACATGAAAGTAACAATAATAAACTGATTTTGTGGTTTCCATATTTTTAGAAGCGCAAATGGTGTGTAAAGTATAAGCTGCAGAACACAGTCTTTTGCGTGTTCACAGGATGTGGTTTGCCCAGTTTAATTTGTTATTGAATTGTAAGCCCAGGTATTTTGAAGCATTCACGCTAGCTACCTGCCAACCACCTCATTTTTCTCATATTTCTTCAGCTTTAGAGATTATGCGAAACTGAATAAAACTTGTTTTACCATAATTAACAGAAATAACATTCCCGTTAAACCACTTCACAATATTCCTAAAACTTGTTAGGTTCCACCTTATGTTTGTCTACAGAATTATTCAAATGCTTCAAATGGCTCTAAGCACTATGGGTCATCAGTCCCCTAGACTTAGAACTACTTAAACATGACTAACCTAAGGACATCACACACATCCATGCCCGAGGCAGGATTCGAACCTGTGACCGTAGCAGCAGCGTGGTTCCGCACTGAAGTGCCTAGAGCCGCTCGGACACAGTGGCCGGCACAGAACTATTAATTGGTGCCATAATGTCATCACTCATCAGTAGAGATGGTTAATTTACAATATTCTATGAAAAGAGGTAGGCCATTAATAAAATAATAAAAATTAGGGAGCCAGAACTGAGCCCCAAGGCACTCCACATTTGATGACACCCATTCTGCCAATGCTGAACACCTTCTCAACCAACCAGTACAACCTTCTGCTTTCTGTTAGAAAGAAAGGTATGAATTAAGCAACTTTACTGCTGCTTCACTATACCTAAGTATGTACCTTTGTGTAAAAGTATTTGGTGACTGACATACTCAAATGCTTTTGTTAGGATGCAGAACCCTCCAACCATTTTAATTTTTTTGTTGTAGAACACTGAAACATCAGTTGCAAATGTAAGAATTGTATCTTCTGCTGATAACCGTATCTGAAATTTAAACTGACTTTTGTTGATGATGTTATGATAACTAAGGTGCTTAATGATCCTGGCATGTATTAGTTTTTAGAAAAACTTGTGGGTAGTGAGATTGGCAGATGTTATTATCTGCCTTATCTCCCTTCTGATACAGTGGTTTTACAACTGCATACTTAAGCCTTTTAGAAATTATTCCTTGCTTAAATGATGCCCTGAAAATATGGAAAAGGATTTTAGCTACATGGCTGAAGCAGCATTTTAATAACTTCATTATCTACATCAGCATACTCCACAGGCCTTGTACAGTGCATGGTGGAGGCACATTGCATCTCTACTAGTGATTTCCTTTCCTGTTCCACATGCAAATAGAGTGAAAGGAAAATGACTGTATATATGCCTCCATATGAGCGCTAATTTCTCTTATCTTATCTTCATGGTCCTTATGCAAAATGTACAAAGGAGGCAGTAGAATCATTCTGTAGTCAACTTCAGATGTCGGTTCTCTAAATTTTCTCAATAGTGTTTTGTTAGTTACCCTCCAGGGATTCCCATTTGAGTTAAGATAGTATCTCAGTAACACTCACGTGTTGACTGATGTTACCAGTAACAAATCTAGCAGCTGACCTCCAAATTCTTTAATGTCTTCCTTTAATCTGCACCTGGTGTGGATCCTAAACACTCGAGAAGTACTCAAGAATGGGTTGCACTAGAGTTCTACGCACAGTCTCCTTTACAAAAAACCACACCTTCTTAAAATTCTCTTAAGAAATGAAATTTGATTATTTGCCTTTCCTGCTACCATCCTTACATGTTCCTTCCATTTCATTTTGCTCCACAATGTTACACCTAGATATTTGATTGACATAACTGTGTCAAACAGCACACTACTAATGCTGTATTCAGATATTATGGAACTGTTTTTCCTACTCAGCTACATTTGTGTATATTCTTCTACATTTAGAGCAAGCTGCCATTCATAACTGTTGTCAACTCTAGGAGAGTTTTTACTTTTCACTGTTCAAGGTACACTGGCTCAATGAAAATTCATGGCTTCATTTACGGAGCCTCAGGATCTTATTTGTTCCATTACTGTTAAAAAGCTTTTGTTGAATATATCAGCAACTGTTTTCCATCACTAACAAGATTGTCTTCATTTTTTATTTGGACATTTTAACTACAAACTGCGCTTTTCCCTTCCTTCTTTGAAGTTCCAGATAGGTTTTACTTTGTTGTTTGAGGTATCAATTTACACTTTGTTGATTGAGGTATCAATTTCTGCTTTCAAGAATATGTTCTTTGATGGTCTTGTTTAGAATTCTACTGTACAGTTTGCAAGGTCTAATCTTATTGGGATCAATTGATCCCTCAGCTGCTGCATAAAGCTCACTTTTCATTCTACAATAAATTTTGCTGCCATTAGTAATCCAAAGCTTATAACCTTATTTAAACAGGTTTTCTCTTACTATCTCACTGGGAAACATTTCTTCAAATAAAATTCATTAATACATGTATTGAATTTGGAGTTAACATCAACAGCAGCATATATAGACACCAATTCGCATACTGTATCATACCTGACGATCAAAGTTGTCCAAGGTGTGTTTGTTTATAATCGTCAAGTTTTTCAAATGATATTTTCTTTTATGACATTGTAGGCTTCCCCAGTGTAATAGTTCTTGAAAGTCTCCTTTTTTGCCGCCAGATCACAAAATGAACATGATGCAATATTTTGTCAATCATTCTGTCCACCATCTTCAGGAGAATGCTGCTGTTGCTGAGTGCCACCTGCCACAGTTGCTGCCCCCACATGTGGGCTGGTGGTGCTGCCCTTGGTAGACCACTGACACCAATAATATATTGCTCTCAAAGACTATTTTCAAACACTTGGGCTGGCTGCACCAAAGAGTGTCATGTTTTGATGCATGTGTAGGGTTCCATGGCCTGCTAAAAGGAAAACCCTTATCTTTATTAATCACATTGTCTGCCAACCTAATTTCAATTGCCTCTTCATAAACACTATTTCAAAAAGCTGAAGTGTTGACATCTATCAGAGTCTCATCAAATTTCATCCTGTGTCCTTCATTTAAACAATGTACCCCAAAGAAATTTGATAAGACTTTGATAGTTGCCAGTACTTGCAGTTTGTGGAACAGTGTTTATAAAGAGGCTCCTGAAGTTAGGGTGGCAGACAATTTGATTAATGAAGATAAGGGTTTTCCTCTTAGCAGGATATGAAATCTTTTACTACCTCGAATCAAAACACAATGTTCTTTTTTGTGGCCAGCCCAAGTGTTCGAATATAGTCGTTGAGGGTGATATATTATTTGTGCCAGTGTTCTACTAGGGGTGGCACCATCAGCCCAGTCTTGGGGCCAGTGATTGTAGTGGGTGCAACATGTGCCATGCAAGAAACATAGGCCTATATAGGATGACAACTTGCAGCCTCAGCATCAGTTTTCAGTGGGACTCAACAGCAGTAGCATTCTCCTGAAGACAGCAGATAGGTGTATCACTGAAATATCGTATCATGTTGATTTTTAGGATCCAGCAGCAAACCCGAGGAGACTATCAAGAAATTTACTTTTCTCTGTACATTTACATGGTTTATGGTGAGGAATTGTTCATCACGGTCAGAAAGGCCATTAATAATATTTTTGACAGGTAATTATTATATCTATACATCTCTACAAACTACCGGTATTGGAACTGGCTGTTACCCTAATTGGAAAGTCTACCACTTCCATTCTAAGAGCACATCAGGTGTCAGGGTCTACTCTGTTTCTATTATCTGTTAACAAGTTCACATTAAAGTCACCCATTACACTGAATGAATTAGTTTTTCTATGTAGGTGCAGTAGAAATGATTCAATGTGTCTCAGGAAAAAAAAAATCCAGATTTCCACAAGGTGTCCTGTAAATTGACAGCTTAATAACTCACTAAAGCCAACATATTCATCTTGAGAGAACAGTAATTATATTCACTTTTTAAACAATTTTTATATATTGTTTATTTCTCAGTCCAGCTCACATTTTTTGAAATTTATTCATTTATTTTTTAAACTGTGACTAGTTTCAGGCCCCCTGGACCATCCTCAGGTCTACATGGTTGAGTCAGCAACCTGTTGAGTCTGTATCACGACCACACATCAGAAATCAGAAAATTATTCTGATGTGTGACTCTGATACAGACACACAGATCTCAAGATGATCCAAGAAATTAAAAGAGCCTTACTGTGAACATAAAATAAATAAATAAAAATAAAATAAATAAAACAAAAAATGTGCAACTACGACTGAAAAACATACAATATATTACAACTGTTTTAAGCATAATAACACGTGCACTATCTGCTGTTATCTCGATACCACACACTTCACTTCAATGTGCTGTTCAGCACAGTATTTGCTTAAATCTGAAATTACAAGGTGCAAAATGAAGCCTCTCATAACATACAAAAAGGGACAAAGATGAACTACCTAGAAATAATGGCAATAAATAAATATATGTCTATTTGCCTGACCCACCAGTTCTAACTGCAGATAGTGCTAATAAGCCTATCCAGAACACTCTGTAATTCACTCCTCTACTCACATGCCCCATTTTCCTTGCCCTGTTAAAATTTTACTTAGTATAATTGCATAGAATAGTTTCACTTGCTGGGATTGGATTTCAGTTGTTGGGCTTTGGAAGTTGGGAATTCTGTTGGGTGGGGTGGATAGAGGGAGAGAAGGTGAGAGGTAGGAGCGGGTTTTCTGGCTCGGAGTGCGGGAGGGTGGGGTGGCAGGTGTTTGGTCTAGGCATGGGATGCACAGGTATCGGAGTCAGTGAGACGCAGCGCATTATGAATATGACTTGGATAGGGAGGAGGTTACAGGACAGAGAAGGAAAACTGTTGGGTGGAAGGTGTTGGGACAGTGGGTTAACATGGTTGAAGCCAGGAGGACTCTGGGAGTGAAGGGTGTGTAGCAAGGACAATCCCAAAGTGCTTAGTTCAGAAAAGCTGGTGATGGAGGGAAGGATCCAGACTGTTTGGGTTGTGACGCAGCCCTTTAAATCAAGCATGTTGTGTTTGGTTGCATGTTTGTTCTTGGTTACAGTTTGTTGGTGGTCATTCATCCTGGTGGACAGCTGTTTGGTTGGCATACTGACATAAAAAGCTGTGTAGTGATTGCAGCAGAGTTGCTGTATGGCATGGCTCCTTTCACAGGTGGCCCTGCCTCTTATGGTGTATGAGATCTGTTGAAAAAATTGTGGAACATTCGTAATTTTGAGACACTGGTGTGTTGGAGTGAAATGCGCTTGGCATCTCTGCACACACCTGTGTTTAATGTGTAATTGCCATTGTTGTATGTCTGTTGGCTACTGTTCGGTGCTGTATTGATTAGAACATTGTGTTGCACAGTCTGCAAATTTCAAGACGGCAAAGTTAGAGGAGCAATACGTCCAGGAACGTCAACGAAATTGAGCGTGCCAATTGCAGACTGATTGTCTGAAAGATTTCACAAGAATGTAACATTTCAGTTGGACCATGTCATGAAATCCTGAAACAGAATCTTGGAATGCATTGTGCTGCTGCCAAGTTCATCCCATGGCTCATGAGCCAAGACCAGAAAGACCTTCACATCACAATCTGTGAAGAGCTTTTGGATCATGCAAATGAGAGCGAGATATTTCTTAAGAAAATCATGACTGGTATATATGGTTATGATGTTGAGACCAAGGTTCAGTCTCCACAATGGGTCAGGAAAGGTTCTCCCTGACCAAAAAAACTTGTCAGGTCAGGTCAAATGTAAAAGTGATGCCGCTAGTTGTCTTTGACTTTGAAGGTTTAATTCATCATGAATTTGTGCGACAGGAACAAACTGTTAATCGGTGGTACTATTGGGATGTGTCTGCAAGAAAATGTGAGAAGGAAATGGTCTGACGTGGTGAGACATTTCATGGCTCTTTGCGTCACAATAATGCACCTGCAGATTCATCCCTGTTGGTGTGTGACTATTGCGCAAAAAACAAAGTCATTGTGCTGCCTGGCACCTGCGGACCTTTTTTTTCCGAAGCTGTAAATTCAATTGAAAGGATGAAGATTTGCAATGACAGACAAGATAAAAGAATATTCACAGACAGTACTTTGTGCAGTCCAGCAAGAGGCCTACCAATACTGCTTCCGGAAGTGGAAACGGCGTTGGGAGCAGTGTATCACTTGTGGAGGAGAGTATTTCAAAGTAGATTATGCACAGTAAGTAAAAGGTAAGCCTAGAAAAATTTTGCGTACAAAGTTCCGCAATCTTTTCAACAGACCTCGTAAGATACACCTATGACAGGACTGGAGTAGGAAGTGCTGGGTGGGTTTATTGGGCAGGTCTTGTACCTGGGTCTTCAACAGAGATATTATCCCTGTGGCAAGGGTTGAGAGTGGGAGTGGCATAGGGATGGACCAGGATGTTGTGTAGTTTGATGGGCAATGGAATACCACTTTAATAGGGGTGGGAAGGATCTTGGATAGAACTTCCATCATTTCTGGGCATGATGATAGATAATCAAAGCCCTGACGAAGGACATGGTTATGCTGTTCCAGTCCATGGGGATATTGGGGACTGTAACAAGTGAACCATTTCTTTTCAACATTTCTTTAAATACTTGTTCAAGAGATGGACCACAAACATAGCTAGTTAATAATGAAAATCAACAACATTTTGGGAGACAAGTTAAATGATGCCATGAAATATATGAGGAAAAACAGGCACAAGAAAATGATGTTTCAGTAGAAATGATTAAAGCTCAAGGGAAAATGGTACAAAAGGAACTTACAAAATTATTTACAGGATGTCTGTGAAGTGAAACAACTTTTAAAAGCTGGAACAAAGCTGTAATTGTTTTAGTTCATACACAAGGAGATAAAAAAGAAATTTAAAAATCATTGTGCCTATCAGCCTCCACTGTATTATGTACGAGACATTCACTGAAGTTATTTGCAACTAAATAGGGAAAAACATGAATTTTAATAGGGCAAAAAACAAACTCACATTAGAAGACTATATATCACAATGGCTAAATTGTAGTTTTATCTTGAATGAAATCATAAAACAGAGCAGTGAGTAAGCAATGAACTGCACTCAACCTGGTGAACATGAATTTTTGAGAAAGCTTTAGATCTAGTCTCAATAAAATCTATATTGCCATACACAAAACAATATTGGATGGAGCAGGTCATGGGAGATGGAAGATGGCTATGAAGAGAGAAAAGGGAAAATCAGGCCAGGTAGGGGTTACTAAAGAGTGCACTGCGATGGAACAAGTAAATCTATAAGGGCAGAAATATGGGAATTAAGATGGCTTAGCTTTGGTGCTGAATAAAAAGTGCGAAAAAAGTCATGTAAACTTTGTGAGATGATCATTCCTTGTAATTAGCAATCGTTCAATAAGAAATTTACAAAAAGTAGGATAAGGTAAAAGAGAAAAGAAACGGGGAGTGAGTATCTGGAGTGGGAACATGGACCTCTAAATAATTTGTGCTGTATTATTGGCTCTAATGCGTAATACCTTAAAGTTCTTCACCGTTTCGCCGACTTCCTCTACTTCTCCAGCTACATCCTTCCCCAGAATTGCAGGTAGTTCTGGCAAGAGTCCATAACCACCACTTCTAATGTACGTGTCGGCGGGATTAATACCAGCGGCCCTAACATGAATAAGCACCTTGTTATGTTTTATGCTTGGAATAGGGATGGTTTCAGTTTTTAAAACTTCTGGCCCGCCAAATTTGTGAACTCGCACTGCTTTCATCATCTTTAACAACTGTGCCATGCCCCTCTTATCAACATATAAAGCTAGAGATAAACGGTTCACGGTCAAGGGAAACATAGTCCTAACGTACTTAAAACTCAAGTTTTAGACTAGTATAATTTTCGTAGTTCTTAAGAAACAATTTCTCAAGATTCAGTCACTTCGCAAATATTACGGGTAGTTAGCAGGCATGATAGTCTTCATAGAATGAGTTCAGCAGCATTGAAAAATGGAAATTCATGCCCAAGGTCATTTGGTGTTATTGTCTGGCTTTAATTTTGGGTGTTTGGGCGCTATTCTTTCATTACGTAATGCTGAAAATAATACTGGGTTGAAAATTGTAATTCCTCTATGGCTTTGGCTGTGACGATATTATTTAAAAACCGACAGCAGATTATACAACTCAACGTCTAGTACAATGTAATTCACGTGTAATTACACGGTTTCTCGCACATTTCAAGGGTCTAATTATACAGCATTTCCACAGATGTTACACAAATACTGCTAGTACGTAACAGGTGCTAATAAAAAAAGTCGTGTCATACCCTTACGCTAGCGTCCTTGTTACCTTACTCGAGCAAAAGCAGTCATGCAACGAATTCTGCCCGTAAGATTTACATATAAAGTTTTTTCTATTAATTCGTACTTTAATATGGAAATGAACTGATGATCAGCTCGTTGCTCAGTTAAGATCTCTGATAGTAATCATGTTGTAAAATAAACACACTGATTATTTCAAATGAAGGTGATGACAAAGATGGATCTCAGCACACTGTCGCAGAAATTCCGCGGTTGTATGCTAGGTAGCCTTCTTGGAGACTGTCTGGGTGCTCCATATGAGGGAGATAGCAGTGTTTCGAAAGCGGTTCTTCAACAATATTTTGACAAAATTGAAGGCCCGCCTTTCAAAGGTACCGGGGTTTTGTTGAATGTAAACATCTACCTTGCAGTTTACAACGCATAGAAAACTTGTACATTTTTTTTGTTTTGCAGCTCCAATAAAACAATATACAGATGACACTGCAATGACGAAGTGCGTGGCGGAATCACTGATAGATTGTCGTGGCTTTGATCCCCAAGATATGGCGAAGAAGTAAGTACTTTCAGTGGAATAAAAGTGTTTATAAAGTTAGAAACTAACCCTTACATATCACGACTACAGGTCAGCATGTCAGTAATAAGTGACTTTCGCTTTTGACACAGCAGTGTAATGGTGCATCACGCCAGAATCGCCGAATTGTGGAATATTAGATTGCAGTCTCTTGTTGATTTAGTTATTTACAGTTTGTGGACTCCCGTTTGGTTTATTCGCCCCGCCTCCCTTCTCCCTGAACTTTGCAAAATTTGTTTTTGAAAAAGTGACTTTACTAACCCTTGTAGCCACAAACAAAGATTTAATAAAGTTCATTTTTTTTCCATGTGGTGAGAGTGACGAGTAGCTTACAGTTGTATTATTGACGACCAATATAGTAGGTTAGAAAACTGGACTGAGAAAGTTTTGAGTGACCTCAATTCCAGTGAAAAAAGATTAATGTATGAGCCCAGTAACAGTTGATTCTAAATGTGTTTTCATTTCTGGTGCAGTGTTTTCTGTAAAGCCCATCAGAAAAGAAAAATGTTCAAAGTAACTAGAAGGAAAATTGCAGTGAAGCAGAGTCTCAAAACACTGTACACGGAATTTAAAGACCACTTCTTTTGCTTGTGAGTCGAGTGCGTTAACGCTACATTCCACTTTGCTCATTTCTTTTTGCATATCTAGAGGCCACAATTTAATATCGTGCACAAATATTTACAGTACAGTAATGTTGAAAAATTAATTTTTCAACCTTCTCTGTGTCGGTAGTGATGTTGACCATCTGAGACATTGTATACAATGTTTACATTGCAGCATAGATGAACTGTATATTGAATTACATAAAATAATGGAAGTGCAAAAAAGCAGCATCTTAAAATACTCTTCCCACAATTTTGTGTATATTTACAGAAATCCAAAATAAATAATTCATTTTACATTCTTACATCGTACACAATCTGTAGTTGTTTAATTTACTGTTAAAATTACCTTTTTTACACCCTTTGTGTAAGGGCAGTCTGTCATAAAATATGATGCTCCCTGCATTTACAGATTATCTAAAAGTTATTTTTAAACCCTCTTGAGACACACACACACACACACACACACACACACACACACACACACACACACACACCTGCTGCTCCACCCCATGTTAAGTATGGTACACAGGGGAGGTCGGAAAGTGAAGAGCACATTTTTCGGTATTGTATAAAAAAAAAAAACAAAAATAGTAATGAGAAACTTCCACACTCTGGGGAGTACTGTTGTGCATGTAAGTCTCTCCATTTTCATGTATCCTTCCCACCACCACACTTTTACCACTCTGTTCCAGTCATGTTCTTTTACTTTGAATACTCTCCTATATTCTTTCAGCTGATAGCTCTTGGTATTTTGCCTGTGAGCCGTGATTCCTGCCTCTTCCTTTGCTTGCTATCATATGCAGTTCTCTGTAATCATTTGTTCGACGTAAGCCTTGCTGGTTCTTTCTGCTCCTGTAGGATACTTCCTTTAGTATGTCCAGGACTTTCCATTACTTATTCTGTCCATTCATGTCGGTCCTGCTCAGCTTCTATGAAATTACATTTCATGTGCGTGTATCTTGCATAAACCCTTATCTTCATTGTCAAGGTTTCAGAAACGTTGGTCAGGGTAGATAAACAGTACAAAGCTCTGTTCACTTCTTAGCAATGGTACTGTTTGGATACCTTCCTTGGAAATACGGAAGCGTCCGATCCCACCCGTCTGCTTTGACCCATGACGTCACAAATATGGCGGAAACAAAAACACACACACACACACTTTCCACAAGAAGCCTAATGACACTAACGGGACAAGCGCGGGAAATGGGGTGTTTTGGGTGGGGGGCAAACTAAATATAAACAAATTTAGACGCCTTGCGTAGCTACAACGTGTAAGTGAAGACAGCCATGCATGAATACCCACCCACCTCCCCAGGGGTCGTAACCCCTGCAACCCATAGAAGATAAAGATGCTTCAGCAGCTGATTAGTGTTTTTTGTCTTTAAAAAAAAAATCTCACGGGATAGAACGAACAGATCAGAAAGATAAATATAATAAACTAAAACAGAAATTCGAGGAAACAGATAATTAAAATAAGTAATAAGTGTTTTTAAATTTAAAAAAAAAAATCTCACGAGATAGAACGAACAGATCAGAAAAGTAAATAAAATGAGATAAAACAGAACTGGAGACAGCCACACTCAAACCAAACTCCATGCCGTCATGACATCACACACGACAACACCCTTACGTCGCGGGTCAGTAAATCCGTTCATGGAGTGAGAGCATTCAGGATTTGTGACAAGTTTTACATTAACAGGCTTAAGCAACCACTTCAGACTACTTCTGTGAAGTTTGCTAACAAATTTTAACTGTAGCTAATCTACTAAACTTGTTATTGCCACTAATCTACTCACTGATAATTGTGACAGTGACTGATTCCTTTACGTATGTTAGGATAAAAATGGCAGAATTCTTCATTTGTGTGGGCATACTGTCTGCAGTTGCTTTATAATTATTGAAGGTATTTTAAATCGGTCTTTCCAACTATGAGGAAACGTGTACTTTTGTCTCCAAATGCATTCATTTTATTTAAATAGAAGACGTCAGTTGCCTGTAATGTAAAATATTTACAATTTGGCTTACTATCCAGCTCATAAGTCATAAAAGTTGTAATGGTGGTGAGGTGGGAGGGGTGTGGCAAAGACGAGTGGAATGGAGCGTGACTTGAAGGGAAAGGGGGTGAGGAACAAGCGTTGAAGGAGTGAAAGGAGGGGAAATTTAGAGTAAGACAGAGTGAGATTTTCTTGAAGAGGCAGGGGATGTCTTTCTTTACTAGTTTGTATGATGTTCCTATATCTTTATTTTGCTTAGTCTATGGTGTTTCTATTTACGGTAGTCTTCGAATGTGGAGTGGTTTGTGCTGTATTTTTGTGCCCTGATGTGCTCTTCATATCTTGTGTCAAATCAATCAGTGAATAACTTTCGCAATCATTTTGCAAATACCCAAACAATAACACACCTTAATTCTCTGAACACAATGCCCTGTGTGAAAATCCCTCACCACACCCCACCTTCCCATCCAACAAGAAACACTAACATCACAACACACCACACCAACCATCCTAGAAAAAACCCCACCCCACTGAACTCAACCCAACTCAAAGCTGTGTACCAAACCAACTCAACCCCATAAACCCTCAAGCCAGATATGGCCTATTTCAACATAGCCTCCCACCAAAGCCTAGCTGTCCTCTGCAATATGTCGCATTTCACCCTACCTCTGGATGGGCAATATCAGCTTGAGTGTGCACAATATTATGACAGTACAGCGCCACGTCTCAGGCTGTTTCCGTTCATGCATTTCTGCTGCTCACAGATTTTTATTTAAAGACTTGTGAACACCTGGTCTTTCAGCAAAATGAACTTCGTTATATTACTAATTACGATATGTGGAACATGCGGCAAAGGTGAGTACCCCTTACAGCAGTGAAGATTTTTGCTCTTATCTGTGTTTGGCATTGACTTACGCCACAATTCTTCCCAGAATTCAGGCGACTGATAACACAAAGTCAGAACAGTTCAGACATCATCCCATAAGTTGTCAGGAGTTGGACTGAATGTCAGATTAACATTACATTCAGAATCATATTCAATCCAAATTGGAGTATTGCTTAAGGTAATAGTGTTAAACCAATTAAATTTTGATAATGCCATATAAATATTCTGATAGCCGAAAGGACTCATTAACACTAACATGTGCTTTCAGCTATTAGGAATTAAGATCAAACTGCAAGAACGTGAGAAAACATGTAGGGGCTCTGCTCTTAGCCCTGTTTTGTTAAACTCTTATTGTTATTTTGGTTTTCAGTCTCAGGTGTGCTGCAAATAGGAATTCTCATTCATGAGGCACTTTTCACTTTTCTTAGCAAAGTATCAGTAGTAGTTTTATTTTGATCATTGCAAGCATATGATAGCAGCAACTGTATGATCAGAAAGGCATGGGTGCTCAGTCAACTGTCAACCTGGTTTGAATGATGTTAGTGGTGATTCACTTAATGTAGCACTGACTACTGAAGTAAAGGCAGTGTGGGGGCACCGGTACTTCTAAGTTCTACCTACTTCATCCTGCTCCGCATGCAAGCATACATTATACACTGATGTATGATGAGGAACACCTGCCCTGCTACATCACCTCATGTTTCCCTCAATTCAGAGAATGGATCCAAAAACTCCTTACTTTTGTAGAGAAGCACCCGTCACTCTGCTCAATCTAATATATGAAGCACTTGTCTCTTTAGCACCAAGCAGACACAGACTTCATTCTTGTGATTACATTAATTCTGCAGCCAATTCCTTAACAAATGTTACTGTATGCTACACAACTGAAATGAGTCGCTACATGTTTCGTATGTTACAGTTAGTTAAGTAATAAGCCCTTTGCAATCTTGCTTACACTGCTCTAAAACATACTGACTGATAGTTACTTGACTAAATAGGTGCTAAATGCTGATTCACATGTATTTGACATGAATTAACAGCATGAGAAAACAATGACTAAGGAAATGATGTTTTTAGTGATATTACACAGATAGAAAGAAAAGTAAATTATTACTATTGTCTTAAAAAACTGTTGTATGTAAAATGCAATCCAGAAAATGTTTTGTTACTCAGTGGTAGTCAGTGGACGTCCAGGACTAGAGCTGGATTATCCTGCTATGTTTGCCAGATATTTATGTCTAGCTTTAATGAAATATTCTCAAGAATCTGTGAATAATAAGCAACGGTGAGTTGGAAAATTGTTTTTTACTGCGAGAGGGCTATTTTAAGAATAAATTACAATGTCTATTGTCATATACATTGTGGGAAATCTGCTTCTTTTTTCCTTTACCTCTGCTACACCAATGAAAAATGTTTACGTTCTTGATGCCTCACTAGCTGTGACAGATTTAATTTTCAGTGGTCTTTTGCGCCCATATTTCCTGTAATTGCATGTTTCCTGCACAGGAGCTTTTCTTTGTTGGTACTTTATCTTAGCTTACGAAGTCTCCCTCTGGGTATTCACATTTTGCAGTCAGTGCTCTGTTGTAGTTTCTTAATTCCTCTCTTTTGGGGATGGTGCCAATGACAGCAAGCCGTTCGCTGCAGGATGTCAAATCAAACACCTTTCAGCTGTCTAATTTCCAAACTGTTATTTTATTTGGCTACCAGTTCCAGCAATGTACTATGCCATCGTCAGGCCCCTGACTGAACTCCGTATAGGAAGATTCCAACCTTGGTTCTGGTCAAAATAGGGGCCAGCATTCAAATACTGATACCTGTAGATTTCTGCTTGATATAATGATCACTTCAACCATCATTTGCCAACTATTAGATAAAACCAACTACAGTTGCCAGATGATGGTTGAAGTGGTGGCTGTATCAAGCAGAAATCTACAGGTACCAGTATTTGAATTCTGGCCCCTATTTTGACTGGAGTCAAGGTTGGAATCATCTTACACATCAGTCAGGGGCCTGAAGAATGCGTAGTAAATTGCTGAAACTGGTAGTCAAATAAAATAAGTTTGGAAATTAGATGGCTGAAAGGTGTTTGATTTGACATCCTCAAGAAAAATACTTTTTAAATGTATAATTATAATAAAAATGTATTGCCTACTCATAATGTTAGCAGTATAAACACTGGAGATGCTCCAAAAATGTGAATCACATCTAGTGATGAGCTTAGTTTTCAGTACACTTAAGACAGAAAAACACACACAAGTTTGACAGTTACTGGTGTATGATGTTTATTTTGCATTCAACGTATCAGAGTGTTGTTTGTAACCGAGCTCTATTCCCTAGACCTAGTTACAGAAGTGCAAATAAGACTTAGTGGCATATACTTTTAGTATTCTGATCCTTGGCAGTCGCGTTTTCGCAACTGACTCTAGTAAGACATCGGCTGGTATTCTTCGTCCTAGTAGTGTAACTGAATCTTGACAACAATGCAGGAAATGTTTGGCAAGTCTGTGAATGATGAGGTACGTCCTGGATGGCACAGAATTATCCTTCTGAATTCACTTGATCTATTCGTGTAATTTTTGCTAAATAACCTGAGTGATTTGCACATAAGGTGCGAAATAAGTTTTATCAGTCTAGGGTTTTGAGCCCAGGAACATCATTAGATGTGGAAATTGCAACTAATCTTGTCTTTTATGCTGTGATTTAGCCGTTGTATCCACCACTGGGGCAATAACAGAGACAAATATTGTAGCTCTTCACTAGCTCTGAGGTAACATGGTCGCCTGTGAAGCGATGGCTGCTTTGCGTATGTTTCCAGTCTCACTGAAGACCAAATTTCTGTCAGTTTTGTGACAGAGCTAGGGCAGCCAGATCACAAATCAATAAGGAAGTCTTATTTTATTTATGAACTGCCACATTTCTATATTACTTGAGCATGACATGGGGCAGCAAGTAAACAGTGTGTTTCCAAGTCCAGTGTGAGTAACACAGGGTGTATCAAAAAGTATAATCTGATTTGGCACATCTATATTTCTGAAACTAATAAACATATACAATGATTCTTTTTATGAATGGGGAAACTCAGTTTTTTTCTTACCTTTTCATGGGTGTTCAATATGCCCTCTTCAGGTGCACGGCATATGTCAATGCAGTATTCATGTTATTCCCACACTGCAGCGAGCATGTCTTGAGTTACGGCTTCCACAGACACTGTTATGTAATGCCTCAGTTCATTCATTGTTGTTGGTAATGGAGGCACATAAACAGTCTTTTATAATCCCCAGAAGAAATAATCACACAGACTGGTCCGGTGACCTTGGAAGCTAGTAATGTAAGGCTGAATCATTTGACCCAGTGCGACCGATCAATCGTTCAGTAATCCTTTTATTTAAAAATTCCTGCACTTCCGGATGCCAGTGCGGCAGTGCCCCGTCCTGTTGGTAAATGAAATCGTTCGAATCTGTCTCCATCTGTGGAAAATGAAAGCTCTCAAGCATACCAAGATATGTGCTTCCTGTAACAGTGTTCTTGGCAAAAAAAAAAAAAAAAAAAAATGGACCATACAGTTTTCCCATGAAACTGCACAAAACACATTAAATTTTAGAGAGTCCATCTCATGTTGTATAACTCAATATGGTTGTCCCATACCCCATATTCTCACATTATCAAGGTTCACCTTTCCATTTAGGTGGAGTGTTGCCTTGTCACTAAACACTAAGTGCGGAAGAGAACTGTCATCCTCAATTTTGCCAAGGACAGTAGCTGAATTTCGTGTGGTTTCATTTGTAAATGTCGACATAACACATGCCAGATGGACATCGGGGGCCTGTCGAGCTGCATGGCAAACTGATTTCTGCGGACTCCTTGTGAAACTATGGTGGAAGCGTTCAACATCTGAGTCAGTATGTTGTTGATGGACATATCTCAAATAACGTAAGTTATGATTTTTTTTTTAAATCGGTTATTCGTTTTGATACACCCTGTATATCGCTAATTTGTGCCAATATAAGCTTGTTTGTGTTACGGATACCTTATGTTTTATTACAGTAGACTTTGTGTATGGTTTCTGAGGTAAACGGTATTTCATTTGTGTTAGTACATTGCATAATCTAATACTAAATCCTTTATTTTACATTGTGGAGAAGTTAATCAAAATACTATTCTGTTAAATTATCTAGACCAGTCTGACAATGCTCATTTAATTTACCAATTCAACACCTGTAGAATTCTATGTGATCTGAGTTAAAGATGTTGTCAAACCAGGTCTGAAGTGCATTTTTGTCCAGAGAAGTATTTTCTTGCAATTTTTTTTTATAAGGAGCTAGAATGATAAACATTTGAGGGTGTAAGATTAGAAGAAGTAGTGAGGGGTGGCTTTTAAAACAAACTTGTGGATAGTTTTGTTTGTAAATCAAGAGTGCATTACCTTATAGTAGCAATATGTGATGCAGTTTTGAAGGTTGTTTTTCTTACATTGTGACCAAAAAGTGCCTTAGTTGTCTGCAACAAATACCAGCTGTGATAGGCACACCCCCGGGGAGGATTTTGTAGTGTAAAACATCCTTTTTTTGAGCCACCAGATGCAAAATATTGTGTCTAAGCTGCACATAACTTGAGTATATCTTTTGTTAGGACTCGATCATTAATTTCTTTTTGTGAAGTTAACATAAATGCATTACCACTCGTCGCCAGTAACAATATTGCAAAGCCATACACAATGAGTGAACTAATGATGTTCAAGCAAAACTGCAGTAATAGTCATGTGTTTGGCTTTTGTTGCTTTGAATTAGAGATTCCAAGCTACCTCTGTTGCCTTCGCCATTGTCTTAAACCCAAAGCGAATAATGTATCTCAAATGTTAGACCTTTGTCTGGTTACACCTATTTTGCATCTCTGGAAAAATTCACACCAAGTTTCAACCATGCGAAATCCAATGTGTAACTGCAAGGTAAATACTAAAACTGCAAATAAGAAAATGACAGTTGACAATACTGATAGTGCTGCACTGCACTGCGTTTCCTGGTTGGACAGTGGGTGTCATATGGCTGTTACCCAGTGGCTACTGTTGGGTGAGAAAACTCTCAGTGTAAAATGTTCTTATCTTAACGCAGCCATGAGCTGTAAGGCAGAATTGGTTTTGGAAGTATTTGCTATTATTGATGGGTTAGACAGTGAAGCAAACTATCTTTAATCTTCAGTCAGTCATAACTTCAGTAGACACCTGAAATTGGACTTAAAAAAATAAGGAATTGAGGGGTCTCAAACTTGCACCTTTACATGTACATTGCCATATCATGCTTATGGTCAGATCTAGAATTCTGAGGGGCAGTCGATTATATTGGCCACCTTAAGTGAATGATTCCAACTTAGTCCCCCCTGTGGGTCTGGGGTAAGAACAGGCCCGAGGTATTCCTGCCTGTAGTAAGAGGCGACTAAAAGGAGTCCGTCCCCCCTCGAGGGGGTAGTTCGCGCCTGCGCCCGGAGATGGATGGTTCAACGACTTACATTTGTGGTCATTTTGGTTTTTCGCTTATTCTGGTTTATTCCTTCCTTCCTTTCTTTGTCCTTCTCCCTCCCACACTGTCTTCCTTACTTTTTACCTTGCCTTCTTGTCCGCCCTATGGCCTCCGCCTCGGCGTTTGAGACAGTCTGTCCTTTCTCTCCCTCTCTCCTTTTTTTTTTTTCCATGCCTGAAGGCGACCCACGCGTTCGCACGCGTAGCCGGTGATGGGGTTAAAGCGTAATTCCCCGCCCTGGCTAGACAAGTAGGGCACGTGCGTACCCCCTGGTAAAGGCCAGGCTGGGGGAGGGGTGATTGCCAGAGCTGACACCTTCCAACCATGCCGATTGGTCCCTCTGTCCGTTTCTCAGGAGGTGTGACCTGAGGTGTAAACATTCACCTAAGGCGGGAGCACCCTCTGAGAGGGTCCCCCCAAGGAAGGAGCGCGCCATCGGAGACGCTGGCAATCATGGGGGATTCATCCGCAATGGATTTCTCTCCTTCTTCTCTCTCGACTTCTGCCCAAAAACGGAAACTTGAGCAGCCACCAGTGACAAAAGTACCTACCGCCTGCCTCAAAGTTCCTCGTAGTTTCTAGATCTGAGGACGGAAAGGATTTATCATCTGTCAACCCTTTCGTTATTCAGAAGGGCGTAGATGCCATAGCCGGACCTGTCAAGTCTTGTACCAGGATGCGTAATGGTACCTTGTTGTTGGAAACTGAGAGCGCCTTTCAGGCACAAAAACTCCTTCAGGCCACACTCCTGTACACGTTCCCTGTCCGGGTGGAGGCTCACCGCACTTTGAATTCGTCGCGTGGTGTGGTATATACTAGATCACTCGACGGATTGACTGACGAGGAGATTCAGTCTTTCCTCGCTGAGCAGGGCGTGATGGCTGTCCATAGGGTCATGAAAAAGGTCGACAATGACCTTGTACCGACCCGGACACTTTTCTTGACCTTTGATAGTGCTCAGCTGCCGTCTCGCATCAAAGCGGGCTATGAGGTTATTTCTGTATGCCCCTATGTCCCGACACCTACGCGCTGCTACCAGTGTCAGCATTCTAACCACACCTGCCAGTCTTGTTCTAATGCAGCTAAATGCGTCACTTGTGGCAGGAACGCCCATGAAGGTGACTGTCCACCTCCGTCTCCTCATTGCGTGAACTATCGGGGTGACCATGCAGCGTCCTCTCGTGACTATCCCATCTACAAGGATGAACGCTGTATACAGGAAATTTGGCTCAAAGAGAAAGTGTCCACCTCAGCTGCTCACAAGCTTTTTGCTAATAGGAAGCCCACGCTACTCCCAGTGGGGAAATACAGTACCGTCCTTGCCTCTCCTCGGCCTACCAGGGAGGTTTCAACGCAGACATGCAATCTGACCTTTAGCGCTTCGGTCGTCTGTTTGGCCTGTGCTAAGATCGCCTGGTCAACGCCTCCTCTTCCTCCAGTCACCCCCAAGACACAAGCACCTTCATCAGCTTCTGCCAAGACTAAGACCCAAAAGTCAGATGCACGGGCCTTCAAGAGGGAACCATCCCGTTAAGACTTCTTACGTACACCGAACTCCCAGCCATCGACCAGTACTTCAACTAAACGACCTTCCAAGAAGGCTCATAGGAAGAAAAGTTCTCCGCCACGGCGCGTTTCTTCTCCTGCGCCACCCAGCGGTTGCCGCCCCAGGCCGTCATCCGTTTCGCCTGGCCGCGCCGCTGGTAGCCGCACATCTGGCCGTTCACCGGCGTAGGAAGCTCCCCCTCCCAACCATCTTAACATGGTGGCCAACGAACCTATTGAAAAAATGGATGATGACTTTCTGCCTATTGATAGCGGCAGCAGTGCTCGCTCGTAGCCAGGCCCTCAGCGGCCTTCGAGGTGACCCCTTCTTGCTTCTCCTTTTTCTTTTTCTTCTCACGATGGCACTTCTTCATTGGAATATTCGCGGCATTCACTCCAACCGAGAGGACTTAAAGTTACTGCTACGCTTGCACTGTCAGCTTATAGTAGCTCTCCAGGAAACGAAGCTATGCCCATGTGATCATATTGACTTGGCACACTATACCTCTGTGCATTTTGGCCTACCCCCTGTGGCAGGTATTCCAGCTCATGGAGGGGTTATGTTGCTGGTTTGGGATGATATCTACTATGATCCCATCACATTGCACACCGATCTGCAGGCAGTTGCCATCCGAATTACTGTCCCCACTTTCACATTTTCCATTTGAACTGTTTACACTTCATCGTCGTCTGCCATTACTAGGGCAGACATGATGCAAATTATTGCTCAGCTACCTGCACCATTTTTGTTGACTGGAGACTTCAAAGTCACCAAATTTTTGCCTCACACAGCGAAACCACTGCTACACAACCAACAGGCCATAAAGGACTGAAGGAATTCTCCCGCAAAGACTTTTTACATCTCTCCAGCCAACACACATCTGAATCATCTGCAAACTTCAAAGGCTCCAAGAAATCAAAGGCAAACGGTCTTCTCCCTCACCCACTTGAAAATCCTCTTCAATGGTGTAGACGCATGATACCCTCACTCGGCTGGTCTCCATCAATAGTTCGCACTGCCAACCAGTTTTCTGTCCTGGACTCCACAGACTGACAAAGGGAGAATGCTAATGCCCCTGTAGTTCTCATGGTGCAGGATCCTCCAGCCTCTGCACTCTGTAGCAGAGTGTCTTCGAAGGGTGGCACTCGGCAACTGCCATGGTGACGTCCCTTCATTTTTTCCCTCCTTTCCTTTCCTTGTCATGACTCTCCTCCAATAGAACATTGGTGGCCTTAGATCCAACAAGGAGGAATTGAGGCTGCTATTGGAATCGCAGTATCCACTTGTTCTCTGCCTCCAAGAAACAAAATTAGAAGAACGGCACGGTGCAGTGTTTCCGCTGCCAAAGGATGGGGCATGTGGCTCGTCACTGCACCTTTCCGGAGGTGTGCATGAAACACGCGGAGAATCACGCCAGTGCGCACTGCCTATATTCGAAGAAGCGCACACCCACGTGCGCCAACTGTGGCGGTCAGCACGTGGCAAGCTGCAGGGGCTGTGATGTCATTATTGCAACAGTAGCCCTCCAATGTGGCAAGCCGCTGGCATGCACCGGGGAATATGCAACAGGCCACCAATGAGATGATGCCGGCCACCGGAAGCAACACCAGTGCCCAGCCAGCCAATGCTGCGAGAAGAAGGCACATTCGCACCACCAAACATGCCAGAGAGGGCACGCCAGACGGGCAACGTGCTGATCTGGGATGATGTTCATGGTTAAACCATCGCCCTGAACACCTGGCAGCAAACTGTTGCCGTCTGCATTTTCCTTCTTCAGTTCACCTTTTCCATTTGTACTGTTTACATCCCTCCATCATTCGGTGTCACCAGGGCAGACTTCCTCCAGCTTATTGGGCAGCTAACTCGCCCCTTTTTGCTGCTAAGTGACTTTAATGCACACCACCCCCTTTAGGGCTCACGCAGAACCTGTCAGAGAAGTGCCCGCTTGGCTGACCTCAGTCAACTCAACCTCACCTGCCTTAGCACTGAAGCACCCACACTCCTTTCAGACTGCACTCACATTCCCATTTGGATCTTTCATTCTGCACTGCCCAGCTTGCCCATCGACTTGAGTGGTCTGTTCTCTCTGCTATGTACTCAAGTGACCATTTCCTGTTTGCTATCCATTTGCTGAGTCCTACCCCCACCTATGTGCAAACCCAAATGGCAGCTTTCTAAGGCTGGCTGGTGGCTTTACTCCTCCCTGGTGACATTCGATAAACCACTTTTCCCAGTTGTGATGACCAGGTAGAATACTTTACCAACATTATCCTTACCGTTGTAGAACGTTCAATTCTTTGCACTTCATTTTTAACACGCTGTTTTCCGGTCCCTTGGTGGACTGAGGTGTGCTGCGATGGAATTCATGCGCGGAAACATTCTCTCTGCAATTTTAACCGCCATCCTATGACGGCAAACTGTATTAGTTAGAAACAGTTGTGTGCACAGTGTAATCATGTTCTTCAGGATAGCAAAAAAGCTAGCTGGATTTCATTTACTAGTTTTTAAGTTCCACTCTCTCTTCTGTTGTGTGGGCCAACCTTTGACAGCTCTCTGGGGGATCACTTTGTCAACCCATGTCATGAATGGTTTTCTGCAGCAATACCAGACACATGGCCATGTGTTTTGATTTGGAGAAAGCCTAAGACACCTGGTGGAGGACTGGTATCCTCTGTACTCTCTACACGTGGGGCTTATGAGGCTGCCTGACCCTTCAGGAATTTTTGAGACAATTTTCAAGGCACGTGTGGGTTCTACCTTGTCGGACACTTTAGTCCTGGAAAACAGTGTCTCAAGGTTTTGTCCTGAGTGTCATCCTCTTTGCTATCACCATTAACCCTATTATGGGCTGTCTCCCACTGGGCATCTCTGGCTCCCATTTTGTTGACGATTTTGCTACCTGTTGCAGTTCTCCATGGACTTGCCTCCTTGAGTGGCTTCTTCAGCATTGTCTTGATCACCTATCCTCAGGACCATCAACAGTGGCAATTTTCCACTGACAAAACCGTTTGTATGAATTTCTGGTGGTGCAGTGGGTTTCTTCCACAGTCTGTACACCGAGCGAGGTGGCGCAGTGGTTAGACACTGGACTCGCATTCGGGAGGACGACGGTTCAATCCCGCGTCCGGTCATCCTGATTTAGGTTTTCCGTGATTTCCTTAAATCACTCCAGGCAAATGCCAGGATGGTTCCTCTGAAAGGGCACGGCCGACTTCCTTCCCCATCCTTCCCTAATCCGATGAGATCGATGACCACGCTGTCTGGTCTCCTTCCCCAAATCAACCAACCAACCACAGTCTGTACATCATGGGCCTGTTGCTCTTCCATTCATTTAGATAACGGCATTCTGGGGGGCTCATGCTCAATAAGAAACTTTCTTGTCCTCCCGCATGTCTTACTGGCCACCCACTTTACTGGGTTCCTCAATGTCCTGTGTGTCCTCAGAGGTACCTCCTGGGGAGTGTATCAGAACATCCTCCTCTGTATTGATCCCTTTTCCATTTGAAACTAGACTATGCATCTGCGTGTCCCTCCATCTTACACCATCTCAATACAATCCACCATCATGGCATCCATTTGGTGCCTTTTATACTAGCTCATTAAGATTCTGTATGCAGAAGCTGCCAAACTCCCCCTGTTCTCCTCAGCTGATATGCGTGCCGTTTGTCTCCGTGCACTACCAGTCATTGTATGCCTCTTTCTTTATGACTTCTTTAACCACCAGTAAGGGGCACGTCTCTCTTCTGTTACCTCCTCAAGTTTGCTTTCGGCATAGATAAGCATCGCAGGCAGCTTAACTTCACGTTGCCTGCCACTTTTCTGATGGGTGTGAACCCTTCAGCACCTTGGCTTTGTGTGGTGGCCCGTGTCACCTTGGACTTCATTCGCTTCCTAGAGACACTACTCCAGACTCACTCTATCACTGTAAGGTTCTCGATCTTCACACAGAACTTTGCGATATTACGTGTGCGTACACTGATGGCTCTCAGACTGACCGTGGTGACCGGTGTGCCTGCATCATTGGCACAGACGATTTTCATTATCGGTTTCTGGAACACTGCTCAGTATTTACAGCAAAGCTCTTCACCCTCCATCAAGCCACACAGCACATCTGGCGACACAGGCTTTTTCATAGGCTTTTCCATTTGCTCAAACTCTCTCAGTACCCTTCAGAGCCTCTGTGAGCTGTACGCCATTCATCCCTTGGTGCAACGGGTCCAGGAAAGCTTCCACTTGCTCACTCTGGATGGAGCCACTGTGATGTGTATGTGGGTCCCTGGTCAAATAGGTCTGATGATGATGATGATGATGATGATGTTTGATTTGTTGGGTGCCCATACAAATTCCCAACATTTGCTCAGTCCAGTCTCGCCACTTTCATGAATGATGATGGAATGATGAGGACAACACAAACACCCAGTCACAACATGGCAGGTGAAAAATCCCTGACCCCACCGGTAATCGAACCAAGGACCCCGTGCTCGAGAAGCAAGGAAGCGACAGCGGTACCACGAGCTGTGGACTGGCGGGAAATGAGACTGCTGACACTGCTGCCAAGGCTGCAGTCCTCATATGTCGGACCGCTGGTTCTTCCATTCCCTCCAGTGATATCTGTGTTGCCATCTGTCAGCAGGTGGTGTCACTTTGACATCACCGTTGGTCATCCCTTCATGACTCCGGGGAATTAAACTTCACTCTGCGGCTTGGCCGATCTTCCTCGGCCCTCTCACCTCGAGGAGATTTTTATCTAGGTTGCATATTGGGCACTATCTTTTTAGCCTTCTCCATTTGTTAAGTGGTGATCCTCCACCACTTTGTCCTCATTGTCATCAACGTTTGACGGTTGTGATTTCCTGGCGGAGTGCCCTTTTTTAACCACTTATGTTCTGATTTGAGTTTGGCGTCTGAGTTATCGGCTGTTTTAACGAACGCTGCGTGAGCTGGCAACCTCATTTTACTTTTTATCCATCATAGCAATATGGCACATGACATTTAATCCTTAGTTCAGGACCTCTGTTGTCTGTTGGTGTATTTTAGGGCCCTTTCTCCAAGAGAAAGTCCCTGTCTTTAGTTATCTTTCCTTCTGTTGATTGGGCTTAGCATGTTGTCTCTTTTAACTCATTTTTGGTTTACATGTTCTGTGGTTCTGGTGTGGGAACACATGACCTTAGTTGTTGTTGTGCCCAAAACAAAACACATAAACAAGCAATCACCATATGCCCAAACTCAATCATTTAATGCCTACTTATTCATCAGTTGGTGCGCAACTTCAGGAGATATAGTTACCAGAAACCCAACTCCCTACAGAAATCCTATCCCATACTATTAAAAAGTACAAAGCCTACAGTAAAAATTGCTGAGAGAGCATCTGGAGGAGTCTGCATGCTTTTGACGCTTTGTTAGTGGGTGGCACTGACCACTTCATTACATCTATATCTACATCAACATCTACATGGATACTCTGCAAATCACACTTAAGTGCCTGGCATAGGGTTCATCGAATCACCTCCACAATAATTCTCTATTATTCCACTCTTGAACAGCGTGCAGAAAAAACGAACACCTATATCTTTCTGTGCGAGCTCTAATTTCCCTTATTTTATTGTGATGATCATTTCTCCCTTTGTAAGTCGATATCAACAAAATATTTTCACATTCGGAGGAGACAGTTGGTGATCAAAATGTCAGGAAAAGATTCCGTAGCAACAAGAAACACCTTTGGTTTAATGGTGTCCATCCCAAATCCTGTATTGTGTCCATGACACTCTCTCCTATTTCACAGTAATACAAAAAATGCTGCTCTTCTTTGAACTTTCTCGATGTAAACTGTTAATCCTTTCTGAGGGTTCCAGACTGCACAGCAGTACTCCATAAGAGGAAGACAAGCATAGTGTAGGCAGTCTCTTTAGTAGATCTGTCACAATTTCTAAGTGTTGTGCCAATAAAAAACAGTCTTTCATTTGCCTTCCCCATGACATTTTCTGTGTGCTCTTTCCAATTTAAATAGTTTGTAACTGTAACTCCTAGATATTTAGTTGAATTCCACAAGCCACTTGTGTGATACAGTGTCAGAAGCGTTTTGGAAATGTAGAAATATGGCATCAATTTGAAATCTCTTGTCAATAGCACTCAACACTTCGTGTCTGTAAAGACCTAGATGTGTTTCATAAGAACAATGGTGTCTAAGTCTGTGCTGACTCTGTGTCAACTCTTGGAGGTAATTCATAATGTTTGAACACAATATATGTTCCAAAATCGTGCTGCATATCGATGTTAATTATATGGGCCTGTAATTGAGTGAATTACCCCTACTACCTTTCTTGAATATTAGTGTGACCTTTGCAACTTACTAATCTTCGGGTAAGGATCTTTCGTTGAGCGAGTGGTTGCATATAATTGTTGGAACTATTGCAGCAGCGTACTCTGAAAGGAGCCTAATTGGTATACAATCTGGACTGGAAGACTTGCTTTTATTAAGTGATTTAAGTTGCTCCACTACTCTGAGGATATCTACGTCTAAGTTACTCATATTCAGTGTGCCTGTCAGATTAACAGACTGTAATATTTACATACCTTCAGACGGGTTTGTGCTGTATCTGGTTCTTGTGGAGCTACTGGAACAGCTGCCTCCACCCGTATTCCTACTGGTGGACTTCAGTGCCCACAGTATCATTTGTGAGAACCCATACACCCAAGTATGGACTAAACTCCACCACATTTGCAACCACTCACCATTCACAATAGTCCCTGTCATCTCCCTAAATGGTGACATCTGATTAAACTGCCATTGATGCATGTTGTGCAACAAATTTCCCAAAAGTAGCCACATGCAGTAATTACTATCCTAATTTCCTGAGCCGGAAAGACCTGGCAGAGCAAAAGTACTTATCTATAATAACTTATGGAAAGATCTGGTTGAAAATTGTGAATTGTTTAGGAATGAAGATGACTCACCAAAAGGCAGAAGTGCTGCATCATTGATAGGCACACAATCAAAAGGTATGGATTTTGGCTACCTTTTGGAGTGCACTTCCTTTTTCTGGCTGTAAGAAAAACATGCGCCCCCCTCCCTCTACACACACACACACACACACACACACACACACACACACACACACACAGTGTCTGTCTCCCTACATTGGTGAGGTGGTTGTGTGGGATGGAGCAAGGGAGGCGAGATGCAAGGAGGGGTTTGAGGGAGGCATCTGCCAGTTCCTGGGAGAGTGGGGAGCCATCTGTGAGCTAGCTATGGAAGGGGCAGGTAGAAAAAGGAAGTGCATTCGAAAAGCTAGCCAAGCTCTGTACCTTTTGCTTGTGTGCCTATCAATAATGCAACACTTCTGCCTTTTGGTAAGTCATCTCCTTTGTTCCTAGAAGTACCTAGCTTTCTGTGCACAATGCCCTAAGTCGTACACTGTTCCATTTAGTGCCTGGGAGCTTCACAGCATGTTAAGTGTCGACACACACCGTCTATACCCAATAAAATCCTAATCAAATGCGTAAACATCTTAGCAACAACAGCGTAAAACACATCCTTGGGTTTTTCCATCACGTGTGGCAAGATTGGTTGTTTCCCCTTCTGTGACAGGAAGGTATTAGTATTCCTTTTCTGAATCTGGGGAAAGACTGTCAAATTTTGACTTTTTTTCTGCCAGTCTTTCGATCGAATGGGATGTGTAAATTATTGGGAAGAATGGTCAACCAACAGCTGTGTTGGAACATGGGACCCAGAGGACATTTATCGCAATTTCAAAGTGGCTTTTGGGCAGTCGGATCCTCCACATACCAATTTATCTGGAATTTGCTGTGTGAAATGCTTTCATGCAGCACTGACACCTCATTGCTGTGTTCTTTGATCTGCAGAAGCATAAGATACCACCTGGCACCATCACATCCTGTTTACTCTGGACGAATGTGGCTTCTGGGACTGCATACCTGTTTTTATACAGAATTTCCTCTCCCTCAGATGGATTGGGATCTGGATAGGTTCTGCCCTCAGCATCCAGTACGTACAGGAATATGGGGGTGGGATTGATTGTGAGCATAACCCTCTTCACCATCACAGTCAACGGTATTGTGACTGCAGTGGGGCCCAGGGTCTCATCGTCACTGTAGAGGTGACCTTTGCCTCTATTAACAGCTCTAAATAATTGTGCACCACTGAAGCCAACTTCAGGTAGCCGTATAGAAACTACATAACTGCGGCCTTAATTTTCTCCCACAAATACTAATGTTGTGCACATTAATATACTCAAGACTGTGCACCCACACCCAGAACTTCCCTACTAACCAGTTACTAGAAGTTAACGAAACTTTCTTATTTGACGGTAAGTTAATATTGTTACCACATGTAACCCAGCTCAAGGGAAATTGCATGAGGTTACTTAATACACTAAGCTTTTTCAGCAGCACCTCCTGGGATGCAGACCATGATTCTACAAAGCTTCAATTTCATCCTTCCTAGACTATGGATCTGTCACTGTGGGTCAGCAGCACCATCAGTACTGTGATTTTTAGACCATGTTTACCACAGTGGTGTGCAGTTGGCAGCTGGAGCTTTCCGTATGTGCCCTGTGGACAGCAGCTAGTGGAATTTGGTATCCGCCAATGAGTTTCACACCAGCAACTCTTGGTGAACTGTGTTGTCACAGTCTGTCAGATATCTTCTCTGTGTTACTCGACTCTGTTTCACAACCATCAATTCAGACTTTATGAACCGCCCAAAAACGGGTCAACCAGCTGGGATAAGATTGGAAGCTCTATGCCGAGACCTCCAACTGCCTCCTTTTGTCTGCGTACAGTTTCCTCTCAGCAGCTCCTCTGGTGTGTACCCGTTCCAATGATTTGGATGGACATCTTTTGCAGTCCTAATAAAAATTCTGATCCTGCCATTCTAAAACATGTTACATTCTGTTCTCCATTTCCACTCAAGTTTGACTTGTCTCTCTATGAAGAGATCCATAGTCAGTGACAGAGTTGGTTATGCTTTTTCACATGCAAGGGAGCTTGAGAAGTGTATATACAGTGCAGAGCTGGTCGCCATATCACAGGTGCCACAGTACATCAAAACTCCACCACAAAGGTCTTCCTATTTTGTAGGGACTCCATAAGCTGCATATGGGGCATATGTCAGTGCTACCCCAGAAATGTTTTGATTGCTGACATCCAGGATCTATTAGTTAAAGAAGCTACCGCAGGAGACAAACATGAACCTGGAATACCATGCATAGCCCTTCGATTACAATTACAGCACCAAATTTTGAAAACCTGGGATATGGAATGGCAGGTTACCACAACCCTTAGCAAGCTGAGAGCAATTAAAAGGACCATCACGTCATGGCATACATCTCTCCAGGCCTCTCATATAGGTGCCATCATGCTGTGTATCGGCCACTCAAGACTTATCCACAAGTTTCTTTTGTGTCTGGAGCTGTCCCCTCAGTGCAGTTGTGGTAGTCAGCTCAATATAGCCCACCTTCTTCCAGGGAGTGCCCTACTGGCTGACCCGAGATGAGCCATCAACCTGTCTATCTCCCTACCCCAGATACTTGTAGACTGTGGGATAGCAGCTCATAGTCAAAAGTTTTTGGATGGAGGGCGGATTGTGTAATAAAATAGCCTCTCACTTTCGATGTCATGGTTGAATGTGGGGAAAGCACCTCTCACTTTGGCGTGGTGTGTACCCTGAGTGGCCTCATACTGCTTTCTCCCTCTGCATTGTTATGCATTTTAAAAAATTTCTGTATATCGTTTATTTATATCACTGTTTGAAGATCAGAAAGTTAGCTTATTTTCCCCATCCAATTTAGTTGTGCTAACTGTAGTGACCTTTCTTTGGGATATCCCCTGAAAAACAGGTAGAGTTTTCTGCCACTTGGATTTTATCTTCCTTTTAGCTATCTGACTTAAGCTACTATCATACAAATTTTCAACCACGATGACAAGGACACCAACGCAGGAGCTGTCAGTTTTGCTTTTCTCGTTGTACGTCATTTTACGTGAACTTCTAGTGCAACTGAGACTGATAAACAAGATGTTTAGATCTTTCAAATCTGTAATCATAATCAGTAGCTTACCCACATGTGTTTTTTCTCATTCTTCATGACCCCTATTTCTGATTATTCGTATTTGATTTTGTATTTATAAGCCTGTACTCGTCTGACAAGAAGTCCGGTTCTTTCTGCCATCACAGTTCACTTAATTCCACCCTATACCTAACTTCAACCTATCTATTTCCCTTTTTATGTTTTCTAAACAACTTATCTGATTAAGGGATGTAACATTCCGCACATCAACCTGTAGAATGCTAGTTTTGTTTTTCCTAATGATGACATCCTCCTAAATAGCCAAAGATCTGAATTGGGAATTGTTTTACCTCTGGAATATTTTACCCAAGAGAATGCAGTTGCCATTAAGCCAACAACAAAGCCACATGCTTTCAGTGGGAAAAAGGCTGTAGTTTCCCCCTGCTTTCAGCTGTTTGCAGTACTAGAACAGTAATATGTATGCTACAAAAATACAGTATCAATAACTGGATTGGCATTATTACAGACAAATTATGTTAAAATACATTAGGTGTTTCATTGACAGAATTATTGGAAGAAGATTAAATCTGACCCACTGGAGGAACATGTAACATGTGATACATTCATGATGAAGCTCTTGCTCACTTCAGTGCCACAGTGCTATGCCATTCTTTGCCTTCAAACTGCTGCATTTGGTAAAAGCCCAGTTTGATGATCTGGGATGTCACTTAATGACTTGCGCATGTTCTGGATGCTCTCACCATTGACAGTCACATCAGGTCTCAGAAAATGGTTACCTTCTATTTATGGTCTCCTATGCAAAGGAACCACACTTTTCTGAAATTTGTCCAATAAACCATAATCAACCATTCACCTTTCCCACCATCGTCCTTACATGTTCATTACATTTCATAACACTTTGCAATGTTCCACATAGATATTTGAGGTGACTGTATTAAGCAGCTCACTACCATTGCTTTGTACAAACATTGCAATATTGTTTTTTGTACTCATATATATTAACTTACATTTTTCTACATTTTGATCAAGCTACCATTCATTACACCAACTATTCTAAGTTATATTGTATCCTCCTACAGTCAATCGATGATACCTTCTCATACACCTAGCACCATCAGCAAATGCCACAGATTGTTGCTAACCTGTGTGTCAGACAATTTGTGCATTTAGAGAAAGAATAAGAGTGGTCCTATCACACTTCTATAGGGTGGTCCTGAAGATACCCTTGTCTCTTGTGAACACTCACCATTGAGTTCAGCAGTCTGGGTTGTTGTTTAAGACATCCTTAAGCCACTCATATCTGGGAACCTAGTCTGTATGCTTGGATCTTCAGCAGTCTGGTTCCATGTCAACAGCTTTCTGGAAATGTAGGAATATGGAATCTGCCTGGTGCCTTTTACCCACAGTTTGTGGGATATTGTGTGACAAACGGGCAAGCTATTTTCTGGACAAACGGTGCTTTCTAAACGTGTGCTGATTTGTGGACAGTTTTTTTTTTCCACCTCAAAGAAAATCACTGTATTTGAACTACACTCCCGGAAATTGAAATAAGAACACCGTGAATTCATTGTCCCAGAAAGGGGAAACTTTATTGACACATTCCTGGGGTCAGATACATCACATGATCACACTGACAGAACCACAGGCACATAGACACAGGCAACAGAGCATGCACAATGTCGGCACTAGTACAGTGTATATCCACCTTTCGCAGCAATGCAGGCTGCTATTCTCCCATGGAGACGATCGTAGAGATGCTGGATGTAGTCCTGTGGAACGGCTTGCCATGCCATTTCCACCTGGCGCCTCAGTTGGAACAGCGTTCGTGCTGGACGTGCAGACCGCGTGAGACGACGCTTCATCCAGTCCCAAACATGCTCAATGGGGGACAGATCCGGAGATCTTGCTGGCCAGGGTAGTTGACTTACACCTTCTAGAGCACGTTGGGTGGCACGGGATACATGCGGACGTGCATTGTCCTGTTGGAACAGCAAGTTCCCTTGCCGGTCTAGGAATGGTAGAACGATGGGTTCGATGACGGTTTGGATGTGCCGTGCACTATTCAGTGTCCCCTCGACGATCACCAGTGGTGTACGGCCAGTGTAGGAGATCGCTCCCCACACCATGATGCCGGGTGTTGGCCCTGTGTGCCTCGGTCGTATGCAGTCCTGATTGTGGCGCTCACCTGCACGGCGCCAAACACGCATACGACCATCATTGGCACCAAGGCAGAAGCGACTCTCATCGCTGAAGACGACACGTCTCCATTCGTCCCTCCATTCACGCCTGTCGCGACACCACTGGAGGCGGGCTGCACGATGTTGGGGCGTGAGTGGAAGACGGCCTAACAGTGTGCGGGACCGTAGCCCAGCTTCATGGAGACGGTTGCGAATGGTCCTCGCCGATACCCCAGGAGCAACAGTGTCCCTAATTTGCTGGGAAGTGGCGGTGCGGTCCCCTACGGCACTGCGTAGGATCCTACGGTCTTGGCGTGCATCCGTGCGTCGCTGCGGTCCGGTCCCAGGTCGACGGGCACGTGCACCTTCCGCCGACCACTGGCGACAACATCGATGTACTGTGGAGACCTCACGCCCCACGTGTTGAGCAATTCGGCGGTACGTCCACCCGGCCTCCCGCATGCCCACTATACGCCCTCGCTCAAAGTCCGTCAACTGCACATACGGTTCACGTCCACGCTGTCGCGGCATGCTACCAGTGTTAAAGACTGCGATGGAGCTCCGTATGTCACGGCAAACTGGCTGACACTGACGGCGGCGGTGCACAAATGCTGCGCAGCTAGCGCCATTCGACGGCCAACACCGCGGTACCTGGTGTGTCCGCTGTGCCGTGCGTGTGATCATTGCTTGTACAGCCCTCTCGCAGTGTCCGGAGCAAGTATGGTGGGTCTGACACACCGGTGTCAATGTGTTCTTTTTTCCATTTCCAGGAGTGTATGTTAAAGAATTGTACAGCAAACTGGTGTTAAGGATATTAGTCTGCAGTTTTGCGGATCTGTTCTTTTGCCATTCCGATAAACGGGAATCACCTACAATATTTATTTATTTATTTATTTTTGCACTGGCTTAGAACTTTGTTGGAGATCTTTTCCTAAGGTAGAATGGTATTTGTGGTCTTGTGGCAAAGTAAAAATACCAAAGATTTAGGGACTCAATAGTAAACATATTGTATTAACAGGAAATTTTTTGCACAGAGGAAACTTCTCGCAAAAGAGAAGCAGGTAAATGGTGCCTGCTTCAGCACTGAAAAATAGTTGACTCTTAATGGTCCCAAATAAAACTTAGAAAGAGGCAGTAGTTACATTGTTTTTATTGACACCTCCAAGTATCGTAATGTTGCATCGTAGAGTTCCAGCTAGACATAATTTTTCCTGTCTAATTATATACAAAGCCAGTCTGTCATGTATATGCAAAGAAACCATTTCATCCAAGCTCCATGATGTATAAAAAATGCTTTGCATACGATTATAAGTGATGCTACTTGTCATACTCATTAGTATACTTGCTTGTCTGTATTTTTCAAAAGAAAAATTTCCAGTTTTCTGCAATCAGTAGATCTATTATTCAGTTAATCTTTTTAATGACCAGGCTGTCAAATATCAGTCCACTTGAACCCAGACAATTTACCCAGAATTCAAAATATGGAAATAGTCTTCTAAAGTAAAACCTGAGTCTGTCTAAAGTGACTTAAGTTTTCAGTAAGACAGTAGTCTAGACATTTCATTTTGATGTGCAAGATTATCATACATATGTTAAAAACTCTGACGGCATACTCTTAGAACCATTAATACTAATTGATTTTTATTTCTAATGTTTCAGATTCGTAAAAGAATTCTTTGCTAGTCCACGTCGTGGTTATGGTCAAAATGTTGTCAGAGTTTTTATGAAACTTAAGGATCAAAAGTGTGAAGATCCATTTGGGCCAGCGAAGGAACAGTTTGATGGAGCAGGATCATTGGGTAATGGTGGGGCAATGAGAGTTGCTCCAGTGGCTTTGTTCTACCATCAAGACTACCCAGCCCTAATTGAGAAGGCCAGGAAGTCTGCTCTGTTGACACATACAAATAAATTAGGAAGGGATGGTGCAATTCTTCAGGTAGTACACAGTAAAATAAAATTTGAGTTTTCAAACTATGGAAAGTCCAGTTTCATATTGTCGTTAAAATTTTTGAGTTTTGTCAGTTGTGTCTTGTGATTGTGAGTGTAAACAGGCTTTCTCTTTTATTTGAAACTGTTTCCTAAAGGTATCCCCGTTTCTTCCCGATCATGCTGCTCCTACTCCATGTGGGTCAGCCAGAAACAGCTGGACATGAGCTGAGAATAGAACGCCCAAGTGTCTCAACACAACCAGTCATCCCAAACTATTCACTGCACTAATAACATTGCTGTTGACCATCCTAAATCTATACGATATACACATACTTGTTCATTCAACATATTCCATAAATCCCGTTGAGGAAAACTTTCAACGATATGGAAAGAGTTACGGTATACACTGGCAAAAGACAAACAACTCATATAAACTTCATCTGTACACTGCATCAGCAGTAAAACATCACTTTACTGCCTAACATATTGTAGATAGGCAGATAGTACCTGAATTTGGCTCTTGTAGTGTGCAAATATTTGTAGTGGACATACCACTCTGAACTGTCTTAAATGTCTGCATTATGCTACTACCTAGTTATCCAAATCTGAATTAGCTGTAATTCTCAACAGTGCATTGTTTATTGCTACCATGTGTTATTGCAGGCCGGTTTTGTTAGCTACTTCTGTTTGCTTTTTCTCTATTCATGCAGTGCCCCAACTTTGAAATGGTGACATTTGATTGTAGTTAAGTTTTTGGTGCACTGGTAGGAAGCATTGTGTTAGTCTGGTTAAGAAAGAGAAACAGATGGTGGTGGTATAAATACTGATAGATTCCTGTGCAGCTGAATGTTCAGGAAGTAACAAAAATAGTGGTGATGTAGTACTGTATTTGCAAGAATGTTTCTCCTGACAATGTTTGTAAAACAATTCTATTAATAAAATACTTAATAATTTGATCATATGCAAAGAAAATGGTGTGGAATATTGAGTCATCTATTTCAGTCGTCACTGCTTAAAATACCCGACAGCAGATGAGAGACTTGAATGCATGTAGTTTACATACTTAATTTGTACACACTCTTCAAGGAATTGTCAATATGGAGGCATCTCTTGACTAGACTTCCACGCCAATGGGTGGTTTATGCCAGTGGAAATATTGAAATCTGAGACTGGTCATCAATGTTAGTGAAAAAATGAAGACAGAAAAAGTTACAAATGTATAGTGTTTGGGGAAAGTGAACTATTAAAAAACTGAGCCTATATACTCACATTTATTGTTAATCATTTCTCTTCTTATAAATCAAAAACTTGGTGACTATTGGTTAGTAGCAATAGTATTCCATGAAATCATTCCTTTCCTCCAACAATTAAGAACTGTGATAAGTTAAAGCAAGGTCTTTTTTTTTTTTTAAATAAAAAAAAAAAGACCTTGGACATCAATAACAATATCAAATATATTCCTCATAATCAGACTAACTGTTGACCCTCGATTCAAAATTTGGCCACTTTTATCATTTAAATTGTTTGTCTCCCTCATCATTTGTTCCCAATGAATTTTTGATGGGTGATGAGAAGATATTTGTGGTTTTTGTGAACAAATTGATTTTCACGTGTACATGAAAAGCGAACAAGATACGTAAGGCATATTTGTGACGCATTGACTGGGTGTGTATAGGCCTACTTATGAAAGAGGTGTTTGCAGAGAAAGGGCACAGGAGCAAGTTGTTATATCACTTCTTAAATAGACTATTGGAGAAATGTTTTGACTAGAGATTATACAGTCCACATGGATCACTGTTATATGCCACCTGCTGTATTTACTCTGTTATGGCTATGCACTAGGCACTTGCATGACTAACAAAAAAGATCTACCATCATAGATGACAAGCTAAGAATCCAAAAATGACAGAAGTCTTTTGTGAGAAGGGAACATCTCCTTTGTGTGAAATGGTGGGACAGGAGTGAGAGGCTGTTTAGATGGGGCACATTGTGGAAACATTATAGTATCTTCTAGCAAAAATAATTGATTTGCCGATATTTATGTGTTCCAACAAACAAGCAGAAAACAAGAAAACAGAGCTGGAAAAAATCAAAACCTTTGTCAGAATTTTGAGAGCATGACATTACCTGAACATTAATTCTTCCAACAAAACAGCAACCACCTTTAGGCTGATTTCTCCACAATAGCCTTTTTCCTGGAGTGCTACTTACGCAAGGTATGCAATGAGGATGGATTGTTTTTTATACCTGTAAAGCTCAGCCAGAACATTGACTGTGAAAAGTGATGTTCCAGGCATGAGTTGCAGGCAGATTGACAATTTGTGCCAGATGAGATGTTTCAAAACAGCACACAATTCGCTGCAGACTGGAAGATTGACTACGTAAAAAGTGTGTTTTGTCTCGGTGTATGACACAACATCCTGTATCCCCATGTAGCACTAAAATAGTCAGCTGACCAGGCACACATCGATTGACAGAAGAGCAAAACAATCTTTGAAAAATATGGCTTCCCCTAGTTCATTCTGTGTCAAACGCTCTTGCAGCTATTCAGGTCTTCAAAGTCACCGTTCAGATATCTTGTACTGAATTGCTGAAGTTACAACAAAACTGTGCACACAAGGTGACATTTGTTTCATTTTTGTCCGTAAGAAAACTGTTGTAAACATCATTGATGTGCAGCAGACATACTGATACTGTTGCAAACATTTGACTATGATTGCAAAGCAATGCCCTGTTACTGGTGAGGAATTCTCAAGTCCACCCACACCAGGACATTAGGAGTACACCTTCAGCACTCTTTGCAAAGAAAATAATCATGAAATAACTTTTTGAAGAATGCATGTCCTGTGGATGCAACTGGTTTAATGCAGTGGTTTCCATTTACTTCTATATCCACAGTGCTGTTCATTATTCCTGGTTCTTCTGCCTTTAGACGCAGTTTCCCACCACAGGAGCAAGGGGATCCCACTCCTCCACTCTTCTGAGAAGTGTCTTTGGCAGATTCAGGGTGATATATTTCTACCGGGAGCCTTCAGACATGTACTTGCCTGGTATATGCCAACCATGCTACCCTACCATCAATGAAAAAAATGCCCTATACTTTGCTGTGTTGGCACAGTCATAAACACTGTAGTAACTGTTCAGAAATTGAATGGGCATAATGGCTTTCTCTTATTAGTGGCACAGTTCTGGTAGTAATGTGATGTCTTTCTAATTTGATTTACCAGTCACTTCTCCCTCATATGTATGGTTAAGCTGTGAGAGGAGTCAACAACCTGTTAATATATCCAAACACTTTATTCCAGTGCTAGCACACACTCTCCTTCCCCCCTCTACCCCCCTCTCGCCACCATCCCCCCCTCTACCCCCCTCTCGCCACCATCCCCCCCTCTCCCCCCTCTCGCCCCCATCCCCCCCTCTCCCCCCTCTCGCCCCCATCCCCCCTCTCCCCCCTCTGCCCCCCCTTTCTCACCCCCACTCTCTCCCCCCTGCCCCCCCTTTCTCACCCCCACTCTCTCTCACCCTCCAACTCTCCCCCCCCCCCCAACTCTCCCACCCCCCTCTGCACACTTCTCCCCCCCTCTGCACACTTCTCCCCCCCTCTGCACACACACCCCTCCTGGCTCTCCCTGGATAGAGATGTGCCCAACATCTTTGATGACACTGACACCTGTGTCACACGTTTCGAAATTTTGTGAACTGTCGGGCCTCATCCCTGAAGCACTGGGGAGGTGCACGCCAACCCCACCAAATCCACCATTCCTTCGCACAAGACTGGCATGCTGACTCTTTGTAAGGGTGTTCATCATCATTCTGTTGATTGTACCATATCTATAATAATAATAATAATAATAATAATAACAACAACAACAACACACAATTAGGCAAAGAGATAAAATACAGGAAAATCACCGGTATCCGTACAGCTCACAAGAGAACCAACAAGAATGGGGAAAGATTGATAAGCTTTTGTGAAAATTTCGGCATTGTAAATATGTCAACACAATTCAAAAAACCCAACAAGAAACTGTATAATTGGAAGTCGCCCAACACAATGGTGGGTGAATTCCAGGTAGACCATGTTGCCATCTCCAAGCGTTAACACAGCAGAAATTCTGAATGTGAAAACAAGAAGAGGATTTTTTGAATCAGACCACCATCTTCTACAGATAAAGACCAGATTACAACCCAATAGAAAGAAGCCAAAACTAAACTAAGTGCTGAGACCAGACCCTGAATACATAAAACTCAACAAGGAAAACATCTTACATGAAATTAGTCAGACAAACACCACAAACTGGACAGAACTTGTGGACGTCCTCAAATCCGCAATGAAATTGGGTCAACCCCTGAGAAGGAAAAACACAGTTAGTGGAATATAATACGTGACCAAGCAATAGAAGAAGGGACCAATGCCTGGAAAAACTTCAATAGTCACAAAACATAGAAAAATGGCAGCAATTTCTAGTAATCCGAAAACAAACATCAAAAACTATTCGGAGGGAAAAAATAAATTGACAAACGGCGAGTAGATGTGAGAGAACAAGACTTTAAGAACAACACCACCAGGAATTTTTATAAGACGTTTAAAGAACATATTGCAGGATACCAGCCACCCAATCTTTGTTTCAAGAGCCGGATGGTTCACTAGAAACTAACACGAAGAATAACTGCCAAATCCTCAGACTATTTCAACAAACTTCTCAACTGCGAATGACCAACAGAGGATATTCACTACCAGACATCTACACCAAAGACCGACACTAAACCACCAACCATCAAAGAAATAGTAGAAATTATCAAGACACTGAAAATTAAGAGCCCTAGGAGAAGATGGAATTATTACAGAACTATGGAAGCTAAATGATGAAAGAGTAATAGGAAAAATACACAAAATCATATTAAACATTTGGGAAACAGAACAGATCCCTTCTGAAAGGAAATGCACACTCATCCATCCACTCTGCAAAAAGGGGCACAAAACTGAACCAAATAATTACAGGGTATCTCACTCTTGCCGGTCACACACAAAATCCTATGAAAAGTTCTCATGAATATATTAGAAGAACAAGCTGACCCCACAAATAGGAGAATACCAGGCTGGTTTTCGCAAGGGACAATCATGCATAGAACAGATCTGGAATTTGAAAATGATTCTCCAGATGAGAAACACCCGAAACACGGTGGTTACTTTTGTAGATTTTAAATAGGCCTAAGACTCAGTAGACAGAGTAGCGCTCTGCAACATGCTCGAAGAATTCAGCGTTGACAGAAAGACAAGAGCAATTATTCGGCAAACATTAACTGACACAGTCTCCAAGGTTAAGTTTATGGAGGAAACCTCTGAACCATTTGAAATCCAAACTGGAGTGCGACAGGGTGACGGACTTTCACCATTGCTCTTTAATATCGTTCTTGAAAAAATTGTCAGGACATGGGAAAAAGAAGTCAAAGGAATCCAAATTGGCATTAGAAAAGATAATAGATTCAATGTGAAGTGTTTAGCTTTCGCAGATGACCTTGCAATCCTCACAAATAATAGAAAAGAAGCCACTAACGCCATAGAGAAGTTACACAAAATTGCACAAAGAACTGGCCTGCAAATTTCGTATGAGAAAATGTAGTACATAGAAAGAATGCCACAAGACAAAGTGCCTATTGTGACAACCCATGGGAAAATCGTACAAGTACCACATTTTAAGTACTTGGTAGAAATCGTCCAGCCATCAGGGATCAACCTAAAGGCCAATGAGGAAAGAATAAAAAAAACTACAGAAAGCATATAAACTCCTGTTGAACTATTATAACAAAAAGCCCATATCCATTAACACAAAATTGAGGCACTACAACACTGTCATACTTGCGGAGCCACTGTATGCATCTGAAACAACACAAATAGGTGGGCAAACTAAAATCAAAGAAATAGAGAAACAAGAAAGGAAAATTCTCAGGAAAATTTTTGGCCTGATAAAAGAGCAAGGAATCTGGAAGAAGAGACCTACATCAGAATTATATAAATACACAGATAAGATTACGGATACAATAAGGAAAAGAAGAATGCAGTTCTGTGGACATATCCACAGGATGAATGAAAACAGAATTTCAAAGCGAATTCTTAAAGTCATCAACTCAGGCAGGGGAAAAACAAAATGGATAAAAGAAGTTGAAGAGGACCTCAGACAACCACACATAACAGTAAACAATGCAGAAAATAGAACTGAATTCAGGAACATCATCAAAAAACATAAATTTGACACAACACATGAAGAAAATTTGGGCTCCGAAAAAGCATAAACAATCATCATAAAGGAATTAAAGTTCAAACGCTCTCTTTAAATGGGAATAATCGAAAATAATAATAATAATAATAGTAATAGTAATAATCCCATTCACGAGTATACACACTACTTTGTAAGTGGAAACTTCTTGCATGAGTAATTGACTAAGGTATATTTTTGAACTTAAAAAAATTAATTTGTTTGTATTTCACTTTCACTCCAGGCTATTGCAGTTTATCAAGGATTACAGAGCATCCCGTCAGAAGGCATAGATGCTACAACCTTCATCAAGGAGCTAATGAATAAAATGCATGAAATTGAGGATGACGACTATGGGTATGCTCTATTACATATTCCATTCTCATATGGCTAGAATAGCACATTTTACTCAGTTGTCATGTATAATAGTATTCATTGCATTATGCTTGTAATTTCTGAGATGGTTAACACATTCTCACCTAATTGTATTCTTTAGAGTGACTAGTATGATACTGAAAAGTGCACGGTGCAATACAAACACTGGAAAGAGTAAAGGTAGCCATTCATTGAATAGCTGAGATGTTGGTAAGTTAGCATGCACAGGTAGATATTGTTGATCTTTTGAATAGTGTCCTCTCTGGAGAAAACACACACACACACACACACACACACACACACACACACACACACACACACACACACACGGTGTAAGAGTGAATTGCACAGGGAAAGAGGCTGTGTAACAACCATTTGTCTAGTCGTGGGGTACTGGGCGGGAGTTACATGTTTTATTGAAGAGTTAGAAATGCGCTGTACACATCAACCTACAAGCTGTGTTTTATTAGTACACCAACAAAAGTAGTGGTTGGTGGAACCTAAATCTTCATGACACTGTTTCAATTTTTTTGCATTATGAACAGCAAACTGAACTTGCACTGTTGTAACAACAAAACTGAGTAGTATACCGGCTTGCATGATTACCGGCACTATCACAAGACTGTAACCTTAAGTAATTTTGCACTTATTATTCAGTATCCATTTCTTCTCTCTATAGACTGCTTTGTTTATTTGCCTGCTGGCATAGATGTCACAATTGTGAACGTACGGGAATAAAAAGTACAATAATATATTGCTTGTATGTGACTTTAAAAGTCTACTCCTTTTCTCCTGAGACTTCGTTTTCCAGATTTGGCTCTAATGATTATTTATATGTAGAGGCCAAAGAGGGGGTGTTTGCATTCAAATAAGGGAGACTGCGTATTTTTCTAAGTTAAACCACATGTAATTGTCCATTGATCTTACATGAATTTCAGCAAAAGACAGCATGTTGAGTCACATAGGTAATCTTGGTTGGTATTATTCTTTATCCCAATGTACAATTATCTAGCATGTCCACACTTGGCGTCGGGTATTTAAAGTCCAACATCCATCAAAATAGATCAGAATCCACATAACCTCAAACAATTCAGAGTTTAGCAGTGCCCAGAATTTTTCTGAGTCCTTCAACTATCTGATTTTCAGTCAGCCTGCCAGAATTACACTAAATCAGACAGTGTGGCAGTTACACCACACATCCTCGAGTATACCTCACTGTGCCTCACAATGTGCGGTATCACATCACCACTGTCTGCCAAAAGGCTGACCTCCATCACACAGCATGTGTGGCTGCATTTACTTGCAACACCATGAAATAACTTATTTTGAGCCATCAAAACTACATTTTACCTCATCATTGGAATGTTTTACAATAAGATTATATTAATTATTCATTTCGTAAACCCACAAAAGAGGGGATCCTCCTGGGTGTGGAACATGTCATATAAACACATTACAAAAATGTAATTAGAAAAACTTGAGTTTCATTAATGTTAATGATCCTCAGTCAATAAACAGTAACAGGTTTAATACTTAAATCTGTTGTCATTAAATCCATCTTTCACACAATAGCTAGTTACTTGGCTATTACAATCAAGTATTGTCAAAAGGATGGAATAGGATGAGTTGGGCACCAAAAATTCTTCTAAATTAAGTTTAAATTGTGCCTTGTCTGAAACTAAACTCTTAATGGTTGCTGGTAACTTATTGAAAATATATGTTGCTGAATACTGGAATCCTTTCTGGGCAAGAGTAAGTGATTTTAAATCTTTATGTACATTGTTCTTATTCCTAGTATTGATACTGTGTACTAAGCAGTTGGTTGGAAAAAGAGATGTATTATTTACAACAAACTTCATTAAGGAATAAATATACTGAGAAGCTGTGGTTATTATGCCCATTTCTTTGAATAGGTTTTGACATGATGATCTTGGATTTACACTACACATTACTCTTATTACACACTTCTGTACTGTAAAAATTGTTTCTCGGTTTGTGGAGTTTCCCCAAATTTTTGATACCATATGACATAATGGAGTGAAAATAAGCAAAACATGCTAGTTTTTTTTTTTTATATATTTATATTTCCTATGTCTGACATTCGCATTGCAAACACAGACTTGTTTAGGCGCTTTAGCAATTCGTTAGTATGTTGCTTCCAACTGAATTTATCATCAAGTTGTAATCCCAAGAATTTTACACTCTCAACTTTTCCTATTTCCATGTCATCGTATTTTATACACTAGTTCGAATCCTGCCTCGGGCATGGATGTGTGTGGTGTCCTTAGGTTAGTTAGGTTTAAGTAGTTCTAAGTTCTAGAGGACTGATGACCATAGATGTTAGGTCCCATAGTGCTCAGAGCCATTTGAACCATATGAACTAAATTTACTGTAACACCTAAAGAACCAGTTTTGGGATTAGATATGTGTTCTGTGCTGCTTTATCTTTGAGCAATCGCACATACTCGTAGGTTGATTAGAGTAAAAGTTATAAATTTGCTATAAGATATTCATCTTTTATTGCTCTGTATTTTCTAGACTAGTAATGCTAGGGTGTCTGACAGAGGTTCATTTGTCTTGTCTCAGAGATCTGTAAATTACTATGCTTAACTATTTTCTTGGTATGAAGAATTATGCACTTGTTTGTGGTAGCAAATTGCATGTTGCATGGCATTTGTGTTTGACACACATACGAGGGACTCTGACTACGTGTTTCCGATGAAACTGACAACCTCCTGACCTTCAAGTTTGAGTGAGTCACTAGAGGTCATCTGTTATGAGAAGGAAAGGAGGCAAATGATTTAGATGGACTTTCACTCTTCAGCCTCTTTCTACTGCTACTATTTCTAAATTGTCATGAGCGGACATCTGAGAGAGATTTTATGACTGACTTGACTTCACTTTCTTAAGCAGCTATTATATTTTTACAACAAACATTCTCTGAAGTTTAACTCAGGTGCATTAGGAGCTACTGTCTTTCATAGAGATTCAGTAAATACAACCCTCTGAGAAAGTAAAAATATTCGTTACAGACCGACGTAACATTTCAGAGTGGAGATGGAAGAATGTCGACCTTACCAGAAGCAGCTGAGTGTAGCACTGGACCTGCTAGATGCTGATGGGAGCCCTGATGACATCAACACCAAAGTCTGTGACTTACTGGGGACAAACATTGCTGCCCTCTATTCTGTTCCAACTGCCGTGTTTTGCTTTCTGCGTGCTCTACGACCTATCCCTGATATTGAGGTAATGTGCACTTGTGGCAATGTTTTACTGAATGTGAGAGCTGTTGGCTGCTCTTAAAATTTTATCTTCCATTTATAACCTGCAAGTTCCTTTACAGGATTCTTTCCATTTATTTTTTCTCATTGTATAGTGTATACCACTTTTGAAGTGCAGTACAGCAGCGATTCTGTGTGGCATGGGTTCAATAAGTTCTCGAGTAGGTTTCTGCGGATGAGTGGGGGCCAGATGTCTAGATGCACATGCCACAATTCCCATAAGTTACAGGACAGTGATTTGTGGTCACAGACCTGGCACCTGATAGGGTCCCAGATGTGTTCATTTGGGTTTGGTTGAGATCAGACCAATTAGATGGCCAGGACATAAAGTTCACTATCATGCTCCTAACTACTGTAGCACAAATTTGGTCTTGTGACACACATTTATCCTCCTAAAAGTGCCATCACTATTGGGGAAGACATCAAGTGTGAAGGACAGAGGTGGCCCACAATAATGCTTTGATAGTGCACAGTTGTCATAGTGCCTTCAGCTACTACCATAGGTACCGCACTAGTAAAAGTGAATGTCTCCCCATATCATAATATTGCCCGCACCAGTATCTGTGGTGTGGTGCATGTTTAGACCAGCCAGTCACCTGGACATCGGCATATAGAGGCATGACCATTGATGTGGATTAACAAGAAAAAATGACTCACTAATGAGACATGTTTCGACTGTTGCACCGTCCAATCTTGATGTTCTTGTGCCCTATTCAGTTATAATTGATGATGTCATTGGGTCAACATGGGAATTCCTAGGGGTTGAAATACTGCGGAGCCCCATGTTGAACGACGTACTCTGAAATACCTGTCTCCGTGCCAGCATTGTATGCTGTCGTCAAGTCCTCCTATCCTGCTTTACAGAATGGGCAACTCTTCAGCCTCAACATCCTGTGGTGAGACATGGATCAAGACGTTGCCACCTGCTTGTGGTTTCACCATCTTTCAACAACTTTCCTTAGGTGCTCACCAGTAGCACGTGAATAGCTGATCAGCTTCACCATTTCTGGAGTGCTTGTTCCCAGGCCATAATAATCTCCCTGTGTGCCACCAGGTGGCATTCAGTCATGCTGTGGGCAGTGGTCAAAATATATTGGCTCATCAGTGGTTTTAAGTCTTCACATTGTGCATGTCTTTAATCATTAATATATGGTTTACTTGTATCTCATGTGATGCTTTTCTATTGCAGTTGCAGAATTTGTCAACTATAAGTGATATAAATGGAGTATAGAATACGTAAATAATGCACTAGTTATGATATGCATGTCAAAGTAAATGTATTTTTTTTTTTAAATTCTGATAAGAAGTTATGGGTTTCAGACTGAGAACCCCTTCCGCCGCACGCTCCAGTATGCCATATCTCTGGGTGGTGACACAGACACTATTGCCAGCATGGCGGGAGCCATTGCAGGGGCATACTATGGCCAATCTGCAATTTCGGAATCCCTCCAGAGGCACTGTGAAGGTCACGCTGAGGTCATGGATCTTGCAGACCGTCTCATGGCTGCCTGTAATAAACCATGAAATGCTTTTATGTCATTACTGAAAATGTTTTCTTATTTGCTTTTATATTAATTTTGTAGATATTAAAACATCATTTTCTGTAGCAAGTTCATTGGTAGTGAGCTTCAAAATTATTTCTCTACTATAGTTTTGCATCAGTCATCCTAACCCTTGGCACTCTGGCTAAGTCTTTCATTTCCCTATGACTCTCAAACACATTGTCTACAAGGATCCACCAACAATGCAAGAAAATGTGCAGTAGTGCATTATTAAAGTTTCTTCAAATCCATCTTTCTGATTAGTATTTTGTTGTGTGTCATGTCAAGAAATGCGTAGTGCTGCATGCCAAAGTGAAATTTGGCCAAAATCGTTGGTGCCAAATACAAAAATACACGGCACATGCACATACCGATGACACTCTAGATGGAACCCTAAATCAGACAAAAATATTGCCACTGATGTTTTACATGGAGAAAGTGATGCCCTTATGATAAAATAAATATCATGTTTTTTTTAATACTAGCAGAGGTTGATTTAAAACATATTTGATAATGGTAAAGCAACTAATCACCGTGGTAACACAAATGAAAACTTCAGAAATGCGGCAAAATTCCTAAAAGTTGTGTTGTCGGGTTGGCAGGAGTTATCCTTGTTTTGACAAATGACCAACCATTGGCAGCTTTATTGTGTCATGAAAAAGGAAGCTGTGGCAGTGCAAGGATGGCTTCCCCATTGTCAGTTTGCATCATGTTGGAGCAGCAGTCTGTGACAAATTTTTTGAGCAGTGAAGCTATTAAAACTGTGGAAATGGATTGTGAGATGAAAGTGCAGTATTGTTATTCGTTTGTGTCCCTGAAGCAAGCAAGTGGTACAGAAAGTTTAAAAGACATGTCACTTCTGTGTAGGTGAAATATGGAGCTGCATTCACAATCAAAAGAATTAAGAATTCTCATCTGGTAACCATCCACTTCAAAAAGTGGTGGAATGTGTGATTACACGTCATGTGGATTACATCAAAAACTTTATTACTGCATTTTTCAGCATTACATAATAACAAGTAATTACAGTTTTCATTTGAATCACACTCGTGTCAGTAAAACATGTAATATTATCATGTTGGAAATGCTCAAACAAATAAGGCAGTTAGCAATAAAAAAACAGATTTTAAAAAATGCATGGAATCTGGAAGTCATCAATTTGAGCATTCAACAGAATAAACAAAGAAGCAAATCAATTCAATTCTTTTAAACACTTAAAATCTTGGGGTACTGAAAACTATCACTCGAGCAAAGATATTTCCCAATTTCAGTCTCGTATAAAAATCATCATATCATACATGTTTGCAGGGTGGGGAATCAGTCATCTTCCTAACCTTTTTTAAAATTTGTCTCCTTTTTAAATTTTTGTCGCCTTTTCTGCCCTTTTAGGATGAAAATGAGTCACTCACTTTTGTTTCCAAGTTTGTTCATTTAACTTTTGAAAATGCTCCAATGATGAAAGTAGGTAAAATCTATACTCTGATAAAAATTACTTTGTGATTGGCCGATGGCAGTTGTGGGGAGTGGAGTTGCTGGGTTGTGCACAACATGCCATGTGCTCATGTGATCAGTAGTCACCTGCTCACCAACAAAGGAATGAATAATCTGCTTACTGACTGTTGCCAATGTGGGGAGGACAGCAGTGTGAGCTGCTCCTGCTAATTTAGGGGCAGGCATCTTGAAAATTATAAAGCATGTAGCAAGACAACAATTGAGGCCCTTAGCTGATAGCACTGTGTTGGGTGACCTTATGAAGTGCGGCACATGGCAACGAGTTACTGCTGTTGTCATTATCTGTGATAAACTTTGAGTTGGAGAAAATGAAAATTTCATAGTTATCGGCTTCCGAAGATTGATAGTTTGAAAAGTAAAGCCTGTGCATGTCGGATAGTTTGAAATGTTTCTGTATGGAGAAAAAACATGTGAAAGTGAACTACTTTGCAATATGTGTTCTTGCTCTATTAATTTTGAGGCAAAAGTTTTTCAGACAATTTTTAATCATTCACTTTCAACAAAACACAAGTGTAACTTTGACAGTAAATTTGGACCACGTCAGTTACATTTAGAACTTTCAAATCGGACACAAACATAAATGATTGGTATGTGCATGAACAATATGTATGTCAAGTTCATAGGCTAGTTCCACAACTGCTGAATTGATTTGGACAGTGAAATCAAGTGATTTCCATTTTCTTTATAGACTCGTCAATTGATATTTGTAACCTTTTTAAGTTGATGAACCCCGATAGTACTACCTGAAAGAAGCTGCATAAATATTCATTCAGATCTTGATAAGATTTCAACATGGTGCAGAGATTGGCAACTTACTCTAAATGTTAAGAAATGTAAAATTTTGCACTTCACAAAACAAAAAACTATATCAATGAGTCACTTTTGGAATTGGCCAACTTGTAAAAATACCTGGGTGTAACACTTTGTAGAGATATAGGATGGAATGATGACATAGGTTGTCATGGGTAAAGCAGACGGTAGACTTCTGTTTATTGGTAGAATACCAGGGGAGTGCAATCAGTGTACAAAAGAGATTGCTTACAAATCACTTGTGTGACCCATCCTGGAATATGGTAGGACTCGTGCCAGATAAGACTAAAAGGGGTATTGAACCTATACAGAGAAGGGCAGCATGAATGGTCACAGGTTTGGTTATAATCCATGGGAGAGTGTCACAGAGATACTGGAGGAATTGAAATGGCACTCTCTTGAAGATAGGTGTAAACTATCCGAGACAGTCTGTTAACAGCGAAGTTAAAAATAAAAAAGAATTGCAAACAACCATTACATTTTGGTTAGAGTGTAAGTGTTGCGTAACAACTTGTCACCCAAGAACTTACTTTATATGTAAAGCTGATGGTGTAATGTTACATCAGAAACTATGTGACTCACTTTCTGAAGCCAACTTGTCCCTAGGTAAATGCCATATCCAAGGATCAGATGGGCATAATGAAGTGAAAAAAAAGTTTTCGATGGTGATGACCAGGAGACCTGAGGCAGACAACTTCTAAACATTGAAACTGGCAACAGTCGTGTAATGCATAATGTGTGTGTAAAGGCTTTGGAATGTTTAGGTCAAGAAGCATCCAAATTTCTGGTCAATGTTTACCATTATTCTGACAGTACACCTGTTCGTTGGAAATAATTTGAAGGCATTCAGGCGTACGTTCCACAACACAGGTTTTTGAGGCATACAACTGCAAGGTGGCTTACTGTAGGATCTGCAGTAAACAGGATTTTGGAACAGTGGGATGGTATTCAGTACTACTATCTTAAGCATATACCTCTAAAAAATAATTCTACTGCTATTCAGTCAAAATTCTACAATGCTCTTGTGACTTCAGTGAAATCAGAAATTTATTTCATATTTTCATCTGCAGAACTATTCACTACATTCACATAACATTTTCAAAACCAAACACCTCTGATTTACAAGTTACATACATAACAGGAAACAGACTTTAAACCTTTTTTGCTCATATTTTGAAGGTTTCTGTTTTGAGAAAACTTGAGTGTATTTCTGAAGTTCTTCATAATGAACTCTTGGCATTTGATAATTTGCTTCCTCTGGAACAATTAGTTGTTGACAGGCAGATAACTGAAGAGCTTAGTAAACTGGAAGAATATGACAAGTTGTGGTTCCTAAAGAATGCCCAACTTACAATTGTCCCATGGAAATGTGGACACGAGAGAAGATATTTCACTCTGAAACACACATTTACAGGGGACAAAGCAGCAATGGCCAAAAGATTTTTGAACACTGTTTTACCCATTTCCTTTCTGCGTCTATTGACTCGCAGTTCATTAGTTATGGACAGCAAGCACTTGCAAATGATATTGCTTATAAGGAAGAATGTGAAAGGAAAAGAAAACTTGAATTAGAAGAAAAGCAGAAAGACATTAAAAATCAATTGACTATGAGGCAGCTGCTCAGAAAGAAAAGAACACCAACCATCTAAGGGAAGCAAAAGAACAAGTAGACCAAAGAAAGCACTGGAAGAGTTGATTTAAAGGCAGAAAAACTGGCTCGGGATATGCTTAAGGCTGCACAAATCATGAAACTGGAAGAAACGGTAAAAGAAAGGTAGGTGGAAGCCATTCAGAAAAATTTCGAAAAAAGAAAATAATGGACGCCACCAGGGGCAGTAAATGGTAAGGACCAGCAATGGAGTAATGAGCCAGAAAGTTTTGATGAATGGTGAGATACTACTTTGGAAGAGGTAACTTCCGACTGGGTTGGGTATTTTCTCCACTCGTGGACTGGGTGTTGTGTTGTCCGCATCATCCAGTCATCATCACCGACATAAAAGTTGCCCAAAGTGGTGTCACCTGAAATAAAACTTGCAACCTGGTGGCCAAACTTCCCCAGATAGGGGCCTCCCGGCTGTCAATGCTGTAGGGTCTTTTTTTTTCTGTTTGCAGGGTAATGTTCAGACTACTGCTTGAAATACCTTGCCACAAAGGTGGCACCTGTCTGAAAGACCCAGATTATAGTTCTTACCCATGTGTCCACACAAAGTATAATAGAACAAAATACGTGAAATGGAAGAGAACATGATCTTAAGTATGGCATTAGCTAAATTGTAGCCAATGGCCTTGCCCTGTAACAAACACTGACTCCTGCCTTATCACCGAAGTTACGCAGTGTTGGGCCTGGAGAGTACTTGGACAAGTGACTGTATGTGGAAAACTGGGTACCATTGGGTTTTAGTGTGCACAAGTCGCCAAAGTGGTGTCCAATTGAAAGACCTCCACCAGGATGCAGTGCCTCATAACATTATCACTATATAGTTAGATGGTGGCTGTGAACCAGTATGGTGGTGGGCACTGTCACATAGAGAGAGAGAGAGAGAGAGAGAGAGAGAGAGAGAGAGATAGATAGATTGATACACTTTGTAAGATAGTGAACAGCATATATCTCACTGCAGAAGTATGACTTATATTTCATTTATTTAATAAAATATGTGCAAGTGGGAAATCCTTCAAGCTGCTGTTACAGTAACCCATGCATTATTGCATGTGCAGAACTGTGACATATTGGCTTCATATTCATACACTACATCACCACAATCCTCCTTCACTCATCTATTTTGTTACGCCAGCTTGTCAGGTTTGGTACCATTACTTGGTCATTCTTTCAGTATGCTGCCATCTCAAAACTATCAACAGGTAGCACACTTATTTTTTACCCTACGATGTATTTCTGCCAACAGATATATCTTTATTTCTCTCATATAAATTTCTGGTCATGCATCCAATGACCTAATTGCCATTACAAGGAAGGAAGATATTTGTACCAACATTTGATAGTTATGTGAACTCATCTGTTTTGTACTAGATGTTCCACAGTTGTTACAACTTTTTAATCTCATATCTTTGTAGTCACATTTCATCCTTTAAGATTGGCCAAGACTGAGATAGTTAAAATTTGCGAGGGGTAAGAAGTTCGCTAAGTTAATTATATTTCCAGTGACAGGTATACCAAAATTGGGCACATTGGAAACAATTTATGCATGGACTTGCAGCTGAGGTAGTTTTGGAAACCGTATCTAACTGGAGTACATAGGAACTGCCATATCTGAATCTCACCTGTAATAGCTGAAGTGTTAATGAAACTTGCCTTAAAGACTAATAATCTTTTATATTAATTTGCCACTCTTATGAGTCAAAACATAATGATCACCTGCTTAATAGTGGGATGGTCCACATTTGGAAAGCAATAATCAGTAACTGTGTGGTATAGAATAAAAAAAAGTCCTTCATTGGTTTACAGAGGTATACTGGACCAGACGTCTATGCACAGATCAAGCAGTTACCTTAAATTAACAGGCCAATGGTTTGTGGGTGTGGACGTGATGCCTGATGGTGCCCCAGGTGTTTTCCACCTGGTTCAGACCGGGGAAGTTGGTGGCAAAGTCTTCAACATGAGTTCACTATCATGCTCCTCAAACCACTATAGCCAGATTCTATCCTTGCATTATGAGCAGATGCCATTGGCAAGACGAAAAGAATGAAGGGATGCAGGTGGTCAGTTATACTGTTCATGTAGGGCACAGTTCTCATGGTGCCACGTTTTGTGGTAGCCCAGTCGAATGTCCCCCATAGTGCATTCCTGCTCCTACTGGCCTGGATCTTTAGGCCATTGCATATTTCCAGCAGCCATTTGCCTGGATGATGGCATATCCAGATACAGTTGTCAGCCTGGTGAAACAAGAAATGTAAATCATCTGTCCACATGAGGGAACACCCCCCCCCCCCCTCCCTTTCTCTTTAACACACTCTCCCCCTCCCGCCCCACCCCTCTTCCTCCTTCCCACCATTTTTCCTCCCACTCCTGCCTCCCTCCCACCACTCTCCCTCCCCCTCCTGCCCCTCTCCCTCCTGCTCCTCTCCCTCCCCTCTCCACCATATTTGTTATTTTGAAACAATCTTGCTTGTACATTATAGTAAACACACATCTGGTGTATGTTTTGTCTGCATTTGAAGTACTCTTTTTCACCACCTTAGCCAGTGATCCCATTATAACTGACTGATCAGTATCTTACTGTAGTTAGTACTTATTACCATTGAATATTAGGTTATTCAAAGATGGAGTCAACTATTGCTGCTATGGGTGCTCACGGTACCTTTTTTATCTAGCCTTGATGGTAACACATCATTTAGCTTGTCCTAACTCTAATTCTTGTAGCCCTAACTCTAATACTTCTAACCCTTCCTAATCTTCCCCTTGATAATATGATGTTGCCAACACCTGTGGATTGTGGTGCCACTACAGTGATCAACCAGAACATAAAGACCACTGACCTACTATCGATAAAAACCCATCCAGGTGATACCATTGCCACCTGGCAAGGAATGACTGCTAATCAGACATGCATGGTGCATGTAGTATCAGTGAGCGTGCTGTCTGTGTGTAGAATGGTGAATGTGTGCGAATCATCTTTGAGTTCCACAAAGGGCAGATTGTGATGGCCTGGAGGCTTGGCACGAGCATTTCAGAAACTGCACGACTTGTGTTCGAGGAGCGTAGTGATGAGTGTCTTCAACACGTGGTGAAACCGGGAACAGATGTTGTGGGATTGGGCGGCTATCCTTCATTACAGTTGTCAGACATCATAGAGAAATTTGTATGCAGTATATTCATGTACCTATTAATATATGGATATATTTGTTTCTGCTAACCAAAACGGAAGTTAGTTGGAAGAATATAGCGAAAGAATTTGAAAGTTATTGGAATTTTTCTAATTGATTTGAGGTTATTGATGGGAAAACCCCAGCATTCAGGCTCCTATTACTAATTTTGCTAATGGGTATTGTCAATGCAAAATATTAATTTATTATGGTTGTTCTTGGTGCTAATGGCAAAATATCTGATGGAGGAGTAATAAAACATTCTTAGTTTTGGAATCTATTGGAAAACAACCAATTGCAGATTCCACTCCCAGAGGAACTGCCAAATGCAGAAAGTAAGTTCCCACTTGTGTTTGTAGGTGATGGAGCCTTTCAGCCGCGTATAAATCTAATGAAACCATATAACAAAAATGTGTTAAATGACAAGAGAAGAATTTTTAATTATCGTTTGTCTTCTTCCTGTCAAATTGTAGAAAGTACTTTTGGCATCCTCTTGGTAGAATTTAAGAAAAAATAATAATTTATCACCAGAGAAACCAAAAAAGTACTGGCTTGTTGCCATTTGCACAATTTATTAATTAAAAACAGCAATTTATTGAGCATGGAGAGGTAGACATTGAAGATCGTGCTACAGGTACTGATACACATGGTGCCTGGAGGATTGGTGATAGTGAGATATTTCCAGTTCAGCAATCTAAAGCAGGGAATTGCTTACTGCTAATGAAGCAAGTATGTGAAGACTATTGTGAATACTTTGTAAGAGATGGAGCAGTTCCCTGGCAAACCAAATACTTGCCGTAATAACACTTTTATATGTGTTGCTATCAACTGTGTCATTATAGAAAATGTGACGAGATTTAATACAAATAAAGATATAAATAAAACAGTTATCTGAGTTTTGATTGTGGTTATTCCAACCCCGTCTTCCATTTGGTCCCTTAAAAAAGATAGTTTCTTATAGTACCACAGTGAGGGCACGTACACATCACAGCAGAAGTGCCGGGGAGCTTTGATTTTGTTATTTTATTCCTATCTCTCCTGTACAGTGTCTGAAGAACATTATTTATTCCCCCCCCTCCCTCCACATCTTCTTGCATGGTGTTGCGTTGCGAAAGACGCAACAGCTCTACCATTTTGTGCAGAGCTGATATTCTTTTATTTTTATCCATATGGTGACTCAATCTTACTTTCCCCAGCTGTGGAAACTCTCGATACCGTGATATAAACTGTAGCATGAATTCTTTCTCGCTCATATTTCATGAAGAAACATCACTACCATACTCTGTAATCTGCGAAACACAGCATACACCTGCTATAATTTGTGGTTTTCTTTATGTTTATTGCATGGCAAACACAGGCATAAAGTATCAAACATGCTTGTTACAACATGTCAAACTTTCCGTCAATCAAAATTTCTGTCAAACACACCCCCACACTTGGCAAGCACGTGAAGCAGCACCTTACACAGTCAAAATGTTTGTCATGTATGACACCACATTTGCCCTTACTTTAGTTTCCTCAGGACCCTGGGAGATACAAAACAGTACATTAGATGACAGTGTATTTACAATTATCTTGTAACTTACAGACATTTATTGAATAATGTCATTTGCCTTCAATAACAAAAACTTGATGGTAAACACCAGAAGACCTGACATTTTGCAGGAAAACGTTGTATATCCATCAAAGAAAGCAGACTTTTGTTTGCTACAGTTATAGCCAAATCACTGAACGTGGAGCATAGGAAACCAATATGGAATGTAATATCCACATTTTTTTAGCGTATCAAATAAGCCAACACAACTGTAGCTTTAAGGCCATTTCACACTGGCCGTCATGTCACATCACGCCATGTCATGTTCTGTCTTAACATTCTGCCATGCATTTCAATGACGGCATCCACGTTGACCATTCTGACCCATCACGTCACCATCAAGATTCCTCAGGAAGAAAGTTTTGACGGTTGACGTCATCCATCCATTGTTTAACATGTGACCCCAAAGCTCATTTTCTCCCAATACATGGCCATGCGCAGGTCTCAGCATTTCGTTTCGTCGTGGTTGCTATCACGTGTTTGTTGTTAGTTATTTGTTATAAATTGTTTCATTTCGCTATTTCTTTTCTTAAAATTTGTAATGAATGACAAAAGATTAATTGAAGCAGTCCGAATTGTATGACATGAGCATACTAAATTTCTTCCCCTCTACTACATTTTTAAAGTATTTAATATTTTACAATGAAATGGATTCCAATAGGCCTGCAACCTGAAGTACGAAAAGTACTGAGAGTACAATGAGACTGATCAGTAGTGGAATTTATTTTAATGCTGCCAGGAACTTGTAGTGTTTCGTAAAGAAATGGACTGAAAACTTAAGACAGTGCAAGTTGTTTGTTTAAATACGTGATTGCAGGCTGAAAATGGATTTGCACTTGACGGAATGTCACCATCACATCAAAAGATTCCCCTCTGTAGTTCAAATGGTGGCATTCACACACACCGTCAAGGGAACCACATGGACACGTCACATCATATCATATCATGTCAACGTTTCTCGGAAAGAATGTTTTGATGGGCCACAGCAAAGCCTATTGAGCAGAAATATATATAAAGTTCAAATACACTAAAATGACCCATCTAGACATACCATAGGCAAACCAACTTTTGTCGAATGATATGGGATGCCTAAATCTTGAATTTCTCTTTGTAATTTTTATTTGTATCTTGCTTAACAGGTAAAAAATGTTGTTTAAACACACTGAAATATTTATATAATGATGACCCTCCTCTTACAGCTCCTTGCAAGGATGTGGAACTCCTGTTCACAGTATTGATTTTTTAACATTTTTCTAACCCAGTCACTGTTTGCTCTCTGTTTCTCATCATCAAGTGCTACAGCAATCATTGTAAACTGCTTTAAACTCGATGTCAGCATTTTGTGACAAACTACTATGAGCTACCAAATAGCACATAGGGTGAGTATTTTATGACCTAGCTGTAACGTCACAACATTATTTCGAAGTTGAAGTGCCATGCAGTGTGAATGCTCAGGAATTCCTCTGACCATCGGCATTCAAGAAGGTGACAGTGATGTTCCTGCAAGTGTAAATCTACCTTGATTTATTGTTAACCCTCCAGTGGTCGCACCTAAAAAAGTTACACAATGGGTCACGTGGATGACAATAGTCATCCTCTAGGTTTCTCTATTTTATACGATTATGTAATGTATTTTTATTTCTATTAATATGTATTATTGACATATGAGTTAAAGAAAATGAAATATACGTTAAAATGGTTTATTGTTAATTATGAGTCTTAGATTGTATATAAATAAGTAGAAATACAAAACATAAAATACATTTCATAAACTTTTACAATGTACTTCACAAATGTAATTTTGACTATATATCACCCAATTTAGACTCTTTTGAGCACGATCTTCTCATTTTATTTTTGCTCGACCACAGATTTGGCATCTTCCCCTTGCACCTGCACGCCGTTCATTTTGATTGAATTTTGGTACTTCTGTCTTAAGTAAAAGAGCACCTCTTTTCTTAATTTTGGCTGGCATCTGAGGATTTTAAATGTCGCTGTATTCGGGGTGAAATCAGCTCCCAGCAAAATGATTCTATAAAATCATCTTGTTTGACTGCTTTATAGCCATTATTCACTGAGTATATGCATTGTGTGTTTATCCCAAACAAGTTCAGAAGATCGAAGAAAACAATGGCAGGCCATTTCCTTGTGTTCCTCGCCACCAAATAGTTTGCACAAAGCTGGTCCACTACATCAACACCAACTTTTGTCTTATTGTAAAAAGTGACTATTTCAGGTTTTCTTTTGTCTCCAGTAGATACATCAATTGAATCATCCTCGTGCATTGAAGATAACAGAATTGTGGATTCGTTTTTTTCTTTGGGTGTACAGAACAAGAGTCTTATTTTTTTGAAAACAAAAAAAAGTATTCATTTGCTTCTTTTTATTTGGCAGGAACTCTTTTGGCAGCTCCATTTTATTTATTTATTTATTTTTTTTTTCAGGGTCCCCACATAAGTAATATTTTTTTCAAGTAATGCTTCCACCAGAGTAATACTGGAAAACAAACATTATCACCAGTAATATTCCTATTAGAGCTATAAATTGGTTTGGCAAGATGAAGTAAAACATCTTTTCCAGCATTGCTGACTAAATAAGGCCCAAGTTCCTGTTTTCCGCAGTAAACTTCCAAATTCATCATGTACATCAATCTACTAGTGCAAATACCGTTACTCCATGGTCATGAATTGGTGCTAGCTTGTCTAATTTTCATCTGTTTGCTCTCGTGCTTTAGTCATCAAAGCAGAGGCAGCACATCAGAAAACGAAATCTATGTTCGCTCATTGATAAATAGCAAGCTTCTATTCCACATCCTTTGGAGTTACCCCACATTTTTTTTTACTACTTGTACTGCTACAACGGCGAGAACCAATAAGGAGAATAATTCCAATCAGGGCACATTTCATCTGTGAGACAAGCATCCCTGTCTCTTTAGAAGTTATTCTTAATTTCCTGAATATACAGATTTGTATATTTTGTAATGATACAGATTATTCTGTCATCAACAAATAGTCGCAATGCATCTGTTTCTGTTTTAGCATCTTTAGCTCTGTCTTTTGCTCCCAGTAAGCAGCTTATTATATTATGTGATCGAATTTTCACATTTTTCCAGGGCATTTTTTTGCTCCACTTAGTGCTTCCGTCAATACCTACAACTTCCTCGAAATTACAATCCTCACCACTCTCTTCAAAGTCAGGTGCCTCCTGTTCTGCCTCAGAGCTATGATTCTCTGATGCTACATAATCGATATCACAGTCACTGACGTCACTCTCGCAGTCTAGAAGATCTTCATCTGAATCACATCCACTTTATCCAAGCGTTAGGGTGTTAACTTCTTTTTACCACAATGGAAACTTTGTTTTACTTAAATAAAACAAGAAAATAACTAAAAAAGAGATAGAAATATGATTAAAATATGTAATATGGTGTAATGTGCGCTAAAAAATGTTGAGTAAGTGAAATATTTAATGAATACATCAGTCAAAAATACTTACACGAAAGGTCGCTTGGATGACATGTCATCCAGGCAAAAGTAAGTGCAGCTGCTCTTATCGAAGGACAAACTTCAACTGACACGTGTGGCTACAATGTGTCTCAACCCCTTCTCTGCAGACTCCTGGCAGCTGGTCCTCATTGTTGCAAAATTAGCGGTGGCAATTCAGAGAGGAGTGGATGACTATTATCATCCATGTGACCACTTGAGGGTTAGGTATGTCTATGGATTGTGTGTGAAATGGTTTTGCAAGCATCAGTGGTCAATATTTATGTGGTTTCACTAGCTAACCCCAGTACAAATGGGGCACTTCAACGATTTGAAGCCAAATACAAGATGTAAAGAAAACCTATAAATCTTGAAGGGAGAGGTATTGAGGGATATATGACTATTGTACAGAAATTTGCACTGGACTAGCAATTAAACTTAACCTGAAATGAACAAGTTTGTGATCAGGAGCAGTAAATGAAGCACGAAAATAAGCTTGTGTGTGCAGAATTTATTATAATGTGTAACAGTTTATAACTAATGGCAGAGAATGATACACAGACTAAACAGCAAAAACCAAAGCATCTAAAGAATAGAATATAACACAAATAAAAGAAAAACAGTGTTGCTTCCTTAAGACAACATTAACATACCATTAACCAAAATGTTTCATGGGATGTGATGGGAGGTCTTAACACTGCGTTCCTTTTAGTAATTCTGGGTGCAATTTGACGTAACAAATGAAGAAACTGATACTTCAACTTTCCAAAATATAAAATGCAGATTCCTCTTCCTTGGGCTCCTTGTATAACGTGTTCCACAAAATGACATTTTATGGACCCTAACTTTTTTGTGTTTTGCACTTCCGTCTCTCTTCTCTAATATACAAGCTATCCCCGCAAGCTGCAAACCATTTGACTTCTCATATAAATGTGGACTCCAGCACCCACGTACATAAGCTACCGCATTGTGTATGTTCACTTTGCGCATAGAAAGAGTTGAATATCATAGTACGAAGATCGTAAATGGAGCAGGGGGAAATAAAAAAGGCAGTTGAGGACAGCCATGTGAGTTGAGATCATGTGACCTGAATTGACTTTGACATGATGGACAGCGTGATTACACTTTGGCACGATGGTGCCGTGACAGCCAAGTGAAAACAACATAGGCGTGATAGTAAATCGTCAAAAGCAATAAAACTGTTTCTCAATGCAGAAGAAATCTATTCCACATTATTGCTCCTAAATCTGAGCCACATATGACAAGGAACCTTAACATATTGGGTATTGAAACAAAAAAATTACGTTTACAAAAATATTCCAGTACAGGACAATTCACACTGGCTGTCAGAGCACCATCATGGGGGTGAAAGCTATATGGGAGAAGAGGCAACAACAAGCCACGTAGTTCCTTCCAGACCACTAGAGGCATTAGGGGTCAAACGAAGCTGGAATTGACCATGAGATCTGTCCAATGGCAGTTGTTGATATACTATTGTATTGAATTTGTTTTATATTTACATATTACTGCTCTTCATTATAAACAGATTTTTTACTTTAAATTTCATAAAGTTCACTGTGGAATAGAAGAGATTGCCTGCTGAAAAATGTCTACAATTAATCCTAAGGTAAGACCTGTAATTTTCAGTAAATAATCTCATAGCCTATAAATGAAATGTATTCACTTCTACCGTGAATTAAGCTGTGTGGTTTCCGTTTGTTTATTAAAATAACTTTGATATGTCACTAGTGGTTTTATTTAAGAAGAATTTTATGTTTTTTCAGAATATTCAACACAACAAATTGACACTGAAATACCCCTTTAAATTCCCCAGCTGTTCATCTGGATATTACGTAGTTTCAATGGAGAAAGTTAGCAACAAGCATTTCTACAGGTTTCCAAAACAACCTCGAGCGTTGCTTCTGAAGTGGAAAAGTGTTTGTAAACTGTCACCTGATGTGAACTGTGCTACTTATTTTGTTTGTGAAGATATTTTTTTTTTTTAAGAAGATTTTATGAATAAAACTAGGCATAAGCTAAATTGGGGTGTGTTTCCAAAACAAGTGGCAGGTGTTCCTTGTGATATCAGTAGTGAATCGGGTGAAACTGTTGTTAACAGTGAATTAGGCCTACCAAGCACGAGTGGTGCTATGGCAAGTGATCATTATACAGCTGCTAATACCAGAAGTGAAACTGGTGTTAATGAACTACGAAGCTTTAGTTGTGCTGTGGCAAGTAGTTCGCATGCAGCTGTTAGTACCAGAAGGGGATCAGGTGAAACTGGTGTCAATAGTGAATTAGGCCTACCAAGCACTAGTGGTGCCGTGGAATATTTTTTATTCTACAGGTGTCAATACCAGAATTGAAACTGGTGTTAATGAATTCCGTAGCACTAGTTGTGCTGAGCAGAGTAAGTCATTGAGTGAGTGATGCCTCTCTTAAACTTTTTATCTCCCCTCAAAATGTATCTGCAGATGCTGAGTGCACATTCTTATTCGAAAAATTTTGTGACATGAGGAAAGTGGGGTTTTAGGTATACACATTTCAAAAGCAGATTTAACTCCAAGAAAATCAAAAATGTACAAGATTCATAAGAATACTGTTACAAGAGTATCAAAACTGAAAGCAAAGCTACATCATGAAAAATCAGAACTAAAAACACTAGAAGATTTATATGACAGCAATACTTTCTCTTTCATAGAAACTAATTTAAATTCTGTTACCAAATATTTCATAAACATCTAGGAAATTAAATGCTCATCAGTCAGGAAATGCAAGGCGATGGACACCTGACACAAAGTATTTGCTTTATCCTTATACAAACGAAGTCCCCGCCTATACAAATATTTGTCAGTTCATTTTTATGTTCCTTCTGTGGGGCATCTGAAATCTGTTTTCTTCTATACCGTTTCAACCAAGATTGAATACTTCTTTGACGAATGTAATAAAAGCAGAAGTTGACGCAATGAACAACAGTGGTAAATATTGTGCTTTGTTGTTTGATGAAATGAAATGTCTTTGGAGAAAGGGTTGTACTATGATGCAAGCAAACAAAAAAATTTTACGGTTTCAAGATTTAGGGAGGGTCAAATGTACAAGCAAACCATGCATCAGTTTTCATGGTTAGAGGCATACATAAAAGCTGGAAGCAGGTTGTTGCTTATTACTTCACTCATAACTCAGTTTCAAGTATCACTTTAAAAAGTCTTATTACCTATATCATAAAGCAATTGCAAGAAATAGTGCTAAAGGTAGTTTGTGACCAGAATGCAACCAAACAGAGAGCACTGAAGCAACACTGCTGTGAGAAACCAACTGACTCCAGTCCATTTCATATTTTAGTCAGTGATGAAGCTATTGCAGTAATTTATGATGTCCCACATCTATTAAAGAATACTAGAAATGCTCTGCTAGGAAATAAAATACAGTTTGGGCTTAAAAAAGAGGCCAGTTTTGAATTTATTCAGAGGGCTTTTCTTCTGGAGCAGCAGAAGACCACGTGCTTTTATTTCTTCAGTTGTTGTCCTCAGTGTCGACATACTGTGTTGCTACACTGGCTGAAAAGTGGGGTTTGTAATTTGGACACTGACTACGGTAAATAATGTAACAGACAGATGCACAGTTGCATTTCACAGTCTTTTACTTTCACTTTTCACCCCCCCTCCCCCCATATACACATTTAATATGGCCAGCGTACTATTGTTTAACTTTCCATAAGCCTCATTAATACTGCACAGGTGAACCTCCACATACTACTACAATAGTTAACTGTTGAACATCTACGAGCAGTAAAAGTCTAACCACAAAGTTCACAGTTCTTGAAGAATAAAAATGTACATGTGGAGCAAACGCTGTCAGTGTTTTAACACACACAGTTCACAGTTCTTGAAGAATAAAAATGTACATGTGGAGCAAACACTGTCAGTGTTTTAACACACGGCCTATTGGTGTAACACCTATTTCACTGTTAAATTGATGCATTCTTGTCATTCTAAGCAACACAGATTACTCGTCTGAAACTTGGCCATGGACTGACTGACTGACCAAAAACTGGGCCCTTATACATCATCACAATAATAGGTGCAGAAATTACACATTGTTTGAAGTTCTATTTACAGAAATTACAATTAAAACTTATCTCATTAAATTAACTGAATACATTGAAAAATTGCATGTATTTAACAGTTTCTTCTACTACAAGAGTTAGGCCGAATTATTTGTTTAAATCATGAAATTAACATATATAGTTACGCAAACAATATTTTTGACAAAACTGTTAATTACTTTGGAATTAATTAAGGGCTGGCTTTGCTAACATGTTTCAAATAGAGCCAAATAAATACTTTAAGATTATTAGCATTTCGTCTTCCAAATGTTTATGATTAGGACTGAATTTATATATGTTTATACATCAACAGTAGAATTTAAGTTATGAGACAGTTACTGATTTCTCCCTATAATGAAAGATAATAGCTATTAATAGTCGAAATAAATTAGAAAATCAATTTCATACATAAAACTAAGTACAAAATTAGATCTGGTGTTATAACTATATATGAAGGTAGTCTTTGTTCCCGAAAAAACAGTTACCGTTGATGACCATGCAGCTTCGCTAGAATGAAATCACAATTAAATGGACACCCTAGCTGCAGACAGGCGTTGATATACTTCATTGGGGACATGTTGAAAATGTGCCCTCGGTGGCTCAGATGGATAGAGCATCTGCCATGAAAGCAGGAGATCCCGGGTTTGAGTCCCGGTCGGGGCACACATTTTCAACATGTCCCCAATGAAGTATATCAACGCCTGTCTGCAGGTAGGGTGTCCATTTAATTATGATTTCATTCTGGTGTTATACTCATTAAAACTGAGGATCAACCTTTCCGTTATATGAAAATGCAGATTATATTCACTTATGCTAATGGTAAATAGTTAAAAGTAACAAAACAAATTTAAGGAGGCAGATGGAAAAACAAGAGGGGAGTTAAAAGTATCCTAGCTTGCTTCGTCACACCATCCTCTCATTAGATTGACCAGACAGATATTGAAAATAGCTAAATGGGCTATTCAGTGACCCCAGAAATTGGGTTTAAAATCTACACACACAAAAATATTACATAAGAAATCTTCTCAAAAACTGCAGGAAATGTGTTTTTCACATTCCTTACATGAAATGGCCATACAAAAATCCCCATACAAAATAATTACACACAGTGTATTGTAGAATGTGACAAAAAATCCACGTGTTATACTTTTAACAGAAAATTAGGCATCTTCATCATAAGCGATGTCCTTTTTGGGTAAGCGAAAATTACATTTAAAGATACATATCATTTGATACAAGTCCTGTCTTGCTTCAAATAATAAATCTTCATGGGTTACAGTAGACAGAAAATTTCACTTGCTCAATGTTTAGTATTTTTCACAAGCTCTTTCACTTTTTCAATGAGCTTTAACACTCCTTCTCACCCAGCTGTCCATGTCTTCAACAGGTCCAAGTGACAGTTAGCAACGAAATGCACTGCAATTGGTTCTCTTGGAGGTGGTTCTCCTCTGCCACAGTTCATGAGAAAATGGGACAAAATACTGTACTTTCGTACACTTACTGTTACTTCTAACTTAAGCCTAAGAAAAAATATATTTAACGCTAATGACAAATGATAGTCATTACATCATAAATAAATACAAAGTTCTCATAACATTGCAATGATTGGCACTAAATTTGACTATAGTACGAAAGGTGGTAACTATGAAAAATTTTAAAATCAAGTGCACATTACACTGCCAAAACATTACTCAAAGTCATAACTGTCTGAAACTGGTTAAACTTAAAAGACTTTTGTTTCTTTTCCATTTGCAAAATAGCAAACACTCAAGATGTGCAGTAGCATAGATTTACTAATTATTATGTTATGAAGAAAGAATAGTGTCACCATCATGTAACTTAATTACTATTCAAATCAAAATTAAGGAGATGGAAGTTGTACCAAATCATTGCCCCACTTCTCTATTCAACTCTGAGAACTATTCTCATCCAACCAGAAAATTAAATCCTCACAAAATGTTACCAAATAGTTCACCTGTCAGAATTATTCACACCAGTCTAGCACCACAGTTATCAGTTAATCAGCAAACTCACTGTTCTTTGTTCCAGTATTTCCATCTCAAGTTCATAATTACTCAGAACACAACTAGAAGTTTTCAGATAACCATAGGTCCAATAATGCAGAATTATATGACTTGTAAGTATTGCTCTTTCTGTTAAGCTCTCATGCCCAGCTGCAGTGTCATGAATTGCACAATATAAACAGTACCTAATGTTGCCTAGTTCACAATTAAATTGTCAATACAGTTACACTACATTTGTGTGTATGCAGTTATCTATCCATTAATCATGTCAGTCAGCTCCATTATTTCACTTACATTTCTTACCTTGTTAGCCAGTGGAGTGCATTCTCAAAAACTATCTCTATTGCAGAGACAGGCTCCCTAACCATTAAGACCCTATTATTATTCATTATTTTCTTATTGCATTAATGTTTCATTATCTAATAATTAAACACCTGCTCTGCTTGTCTAATGCAAAATTGACTCTAGTGAAAAACACTCCACAGTAACAGATCCTTATGCTACAGCAAACTTAACTCTCATTCCGATCAGACAAAATCGTCACTTAGACAAACTATTATTCCACTGCATTCCATCAAATTGCTTAAGATTCTAGCCTGAAGGGTGATATACATACGAACCTTACTTATTCTTTTCACACACATTACTCCAGGCAAATATGTTTAAGGTTGTAATTCCTTAATGTTAGAAACAGCTTTACCGTGACACACTCCTATAGATAGTTATCTCAATATACTGACTGCAATGAACACAAACACTTGTATTATACCACAATTAATATTAAGATCAAGTATTTGAGATGGTTTATATTTCCTTTGTTGCTGCACCAAATTATACCAATTTCACACATGAGCTGATTACTTCAGATGTTAATTATCCTCCACATACGCTGACACCTTTCATTATCAGTTTACCTTACCCCTTTGACAGAAATTCTTTAACTATTGTACCAATTTATCTTCTTCCATCCTCTTATGATTCCATTACTTATAGCTAATAACAACATTATATATAGACACACACACACACACACACACACACACACACACAGATAACACTGAAGAAAACTTTTGTAACATATTTCTATACTAAAGTATGCTACTGCACAAGATTACATGAAAGTTGGAGAGAGAATTTGGACCTCGGTCAACATAACCTCAATCAAACATTAGTCGATTTTGGTCTGCACCATAAAGTTTGTTCTTGAATGAAAATGTCAGTTATGAGCCTAATTCTCATCATTTGCGGGAGGTGTTACTGTTTTGTTTCAATATGAAGAAAACGGTAGCCGAGTCTCATCAAATGCTCTCAAGTAGGTATGGTAAGAATGCTATTAGTGAAAGAAAGTGTCATGAGTGGTTTCATTACGACTACAGTCAGACTCAGAGACACTTTCACTTACGCCACGCTCTAGATTCAGTACCTCTTCCACTTTTGTCCCTATTTCAGTCAATTTTGAATCTACAATTTCATTTACTTTTTCCAATTTTTCCTCTACCATTACTGCACACTTGGTTTCTACCTCAGTTTCTGAATCATTTCTAACGTGATCGATTTGTTTCTCAAGTTTGGCTCTACTTTCATCACAAAATTTCTCGGAAGCCTTGAATTCATCTTTACACTGTTTTTTCAGAAGCCTCTACCTTCCTACTATAGTCATCACAAAGCTTCTTTCTCTCTTCTACACATTTACTACTCATTAATGTTAATTTCTCATTAGTATTCTGCTCTACTTTCTTTATCTTTTCATCACAATGTTTACCTACAGCTTCAACCTTCCTATTTCATTCTGAAAGATTAGAGCTGACTTCTTTAATCTCCATTTCAATTTCTTTCTTCAGTTCATCCTTTAAGTCTACCATATCAGTTCTAATACCACTAATGTCTACTTCCATATTACTTTCCATACTACTCAAACTACTTTCCATCCTATTCATATTACTTTCCATATTACTCATAATTTTCCTTAACATCGCTTCCAAATTTCCATCTGCCGTACGTTTTTTCCCTTGTTGACTTTCGCTACTAGATTCTTCCTCCTTAACCTTAACGACCTTATCCACTTCAATAATGTTTTAATCCGCTTTGCTCTTTGCAATAGGACTTCCGTCCTCAACCTTCAAAGTTACATTCATGTCTGATTTATAATAGTCTATAGAACCAGTCTCACTTAGGTCTTTCTGTTCATTTAACAACTTAACCTCTACAGCTTTTTTCTCAGTCATACTGTCTTGTTTGTTAAAGTCACTAGTTATGTATCACTCAACACAAAACAGCTTTTGCCCGCTCGCTAATTGGCTATATTACCTCTTCACTGTAAACCACTGTTGATTTCACTTTTCAAAGTTCACGAGTCCTTCTTTGTTGTGGCTACGTTCAATATTCCTCACCCGCTAGGGCGTCACATGTAGCGGTACCACCTGCTTTTTTTTCTTTGGTTGTTGTCCTCAATGTTGATGTACTGCGTTGCTACACTGGCCGAAAAGTGGAGTTTGTAATTTGGACACTGACTACGGTAAATATTGTAGCAGAAAGATGCACAGTTGCGTTTCACAGTCTTTTAATTTCAATTTTGAACCCCCCCCCCAATATACACATTTAATATGGCCAGTGCACTATTGTTTAACTTTCCATAAGCCTCATTAATGGTTCACTGGCGAACCTCCACATACTGCTACAATTGTAAAAGCCTCACCACAAAGTTCACAGTTCTTGAAGAATAAAAAGGTACATATAGAGCAGACACTGTCAGTGTTTTAACACATGGCCTATTGATGTAACACTTATTTCACTGTTAAACTGATGGACTGTTGTCGTTCTAAGCAACACAGAAACTTGGCTGTGGACTGACTGTCCCGTGACCAAAAACCAGGCCCTTATATGTCATCACAATGATGGGTGCTGAAACTACACATTGTTTGAAGTTTGATTTACAGAAATTACAATTAAAACTTATCAAATTAACTGAATACATCGAAAAATTGCGTGTATTTAACAGTTTCTTCTACTACAAGAGTTAGGCAGAATTATTTGTTTAAATCATGAAATTAACATATATAGTTATGTAAACAATATTTTTGACAAAACTGTTAATTACTTTGGAATTTATTAAGAGCTGGCTTTGCAAACATGTTTTCAAATAGAGCCAAATAAAGACTTTTAAGATTATTAGCATTTCGTCTTCCAAATTTTTATGATTAGTACTGAATTTATATATGTTTATACATCAACAGTAGAATTTAAGTTATGAGACAGTTACTGATTTATCTGTGTAATGAAAGATACTAACTAGTAATAGTCGAAATAAATTAGAAAATCAATTTCATACATAAAACTAAGCACAAAATTAGATCTGGTGTTATACTCTTTAAAACTGAGGGTCAACCTTTCTCTTATGTGAAAATGCAGATTATATTCACATATGCTAATGGTAAATAGTTAAAAGTAACAAAACAAATTTAAGGAGGCAGATGGGAAAATAAGAGGGGAATTAAAATTATCTCGGCTTGCTTTGTCACAAGGAATCATTTTGAATTTAATGATTCTTTTACTAAAATGAAAGTTAAGGTAGCTGCATCCCATCTTACTCATACAGTTGCTGCTGTTATTGTAACTTATGGGGCATTTTATATCTTACCTGCTGAGGCAATATATACTGCAGAAATTGTTGAAAAGATGGATTGCTTATTTGATTCACTGAACAGCTCCTATTACTATCCACAAGATGGCAAATCTTGTAAATGTGCCCTCTCTGCAGAGTCCCCACAAATCAAATGTGGTATGATCTGTTAAAAGAAATGGAAGATTGGAAAGGGTTGGAGCAAGGCACAGGGAGAGATACAACAAAAATGTTCAGTTTCATAAGTGGGTGGCAGACTACAATAAGATCGCTGATGTTCGTTTGGAATAGATTTTAAAAAATGGCTTTAGTTTTTTAAGCATGAGGGCTTTCAATCAAGACCCACCGGAGAAAGTACTTTGTTGTGTGAGGCAGCATGGTGTTGCAAACACCAACCCAACTTGCTTTCAGTTCAAGGAGCATTGAAAACAATTGTCGTCAATAACATGTCCATATCTATAAACTCATTAGGTAATTGTGAGGATGATAGATGCATGCCATTATACAATTTAAGGCAGTTTTTGGGAGCAGGTGATGACAGCTCTCTTAACTCCACAACAGACCATTCCATTGTTGATCAAAGTGCTTTATACAGTGCCCTTGCTGATAATGAAGCTGCTGCTGCTGCTGCTGCTGGTGGTGGTAGTGGTGGTGGTGGTGGTTTTGATGATGATGGTGAAGGGGCTGATGTAATAACACTTAGCTATTAGTATCTATTATTTTGAAACTTCCTGGCAGATTAAAACTGCGTACCGGACCGAGACTCGAACTCGGGACCTTTGCCTTTCGCGGGCAAGTGCTCTATCAACTGAGCTACCCAAGCACGACTCACGCCCCATCCTCACAGCATTAATTCCAGCAGTACCTAGTCTCATACCCTCCAAACTTCACAGATGCTCTCCTGCGAAACTTGCACAACTAGCACTCCTTCCTTTCTTCCAGGAGGAGAACAAGATGTCTCAATCCTCATTCTGCTTTGCTCATCAAACATTCTGGTGCATGAACATATCCACACTCTTTTCATGCAGGACATTCTAAATCCTTTTATCTAGTCTCTCTTTGTTGTTAAGCCTTCAGCATCTCCCTCTTACTGCCTCTCTCTCCCCTATTGTCTCCGCTTGATTCACAGTACATCCCTCTGCCACAATTGCCTCTCTCACTTACACTGTATCCTTTTGTCTTTCTTTCTCACTGCCACAACCTCCATCATACCCTGGCAGCTCAAAAATTCTCAGGGCCCACCAACTCCCCCCCCCCCCCCCCCCCATACTCACTTGTTTAAAATTTTGGCCGAAAATGCACCCTCAACTATACCTGTGTATTAAAGTTTGCTGGTCTGGGGATTCAGACCATGCTGCCCCCCCCCCCCCCCCCCAAAATAAAAGACACTGTATTTTTCATTCCCACTGTCTCTTCACTGCTTCTGTCTCCCTTCATCTCTCTCTCTCTCTCTCTCTCTCTCTCTCTCTCTCTCTGTCTCTCTTTCACAGCCACCAATATCTTCTCTCTCTTTGGCTTCCATCTCCTACTATCTTACAACACAAAAAAGTGTGAATATATTTGCATACCAACAGTTTTGGTGAGGGAGATGGAATGAGGATTGAGGCACTTCTCTGTCAAAATGTTTTAAAGAGGAACAGATTCGCCTTTTTTGTGCTCCAACAGGAGCAGGGAGTGCTGCTTATATAAAGAGAATTTTATAGGTTAGTAAAAATTTGAGATTTTATTTATATACTTTGACACATATAACCAACAAATAAGTATGCATAATATAAAGTTAACACAAAATTGTTTCCTTTACATTTTTTTTTCTGGATACTTTGCTCATCAATTGCAATTCACTAAAAATGCATGGCTTATGATTTGTATCTTAAAAAGAGTAAAAATGTTATTCTAATTTTACTGAACTTGCAGTCATATAACTTTTAACAGTCATTTTAAATTCTTTCTGGGCGTGTTATACCCTTTTTAACTCATTTTTGTCACTGCAGTACCACCCAGGGCATATTTGTATGGTGCCAATTATACACACACTCCCATTATAAAGTTTTAGTGGTGAAAAAATCTAACTAAAACATAGTTTGATGGCCTCATAATTCTTGCCATGTGTTCACTATGTCAGTTAAAATGACATTTATGCCCCAGACCGAATATTACCAGCGTAAGTAAAGTAACTTTGAATCACTGGAGCTCAGTAATGGATAATGATATCAAAAAAGTTTCGAAATTCCCCAAGAATATCCCTTCAAGAACACATGGCAAAAATTTTGAGGATCAGCAATGAATAGAAATTATACAAGTGGCCATCCCGACGACTAGTACTTTTCATACCCAAAATTCATGTTTTTTTGGGTTTTCTGAGGAACCCCATATGAACAAATGGTGCTTTTATAAGCCACTAAGGTTCCCCCCAGGGTGCCCATAGCCACGGGCAAAGAAGGGCCATGAGACCCCTTAACTCCAATAAATAGACCCAGAGATACGACCCCCTGAAAAATTGTATTTTCGTGTGCCGCATTAGAACATACTGGTACTATGCACTGTTGTGCACAGACCGATGTTGTTCCTTTCTACTCTTGATAAATTTAAATTCATGTGGCTATGTGACATCAGAAATTCATGCCTAATTCTGACCTATACTATATATCAACAGAGAGATAAGAGGGGCTGGCCAGTACTTACCTCAACTCAGTACAGCCGATAGATAACACAAAGCACTACAGAAAATTTACATTCCTAGCTTTCGGAACTTTGTTCCTTCATCAGGGAGGAGAGAAGGGAAAAAAGGGAAGAAGGGAAAGTGGATTCAGTTACTCACAACCCAGGTTATGAAGCAACAGGGAAAGGTAAACAGGGAGGGTAGCAAGGATGGAGGCATGGTTGTCAGAGGGAAGCCAAAGATATTCTACTGTTAAGTACTGTGCCAGCTTCAAACCAAAGAGGATGCATACAGAAGTAAAGAGGTATATAGTATAAAGATAAACACAACTATGTAGGATGAAAAGATGTGTGAATGGCTAAAGAGGAGAGGGAAAAAGAAAACGACTGAAGAGTAAATGGGAGTGAGATTAGTTAACGTAGGTTCAGTCCAGGGGGATGGCGGGATGAACGGATGTGTTGGAGTGCAAGTTCCCATCTCCGCAGTTCTGAGGGACTGGTGTTGGGTGGGAGAAGCCAAATGGCATCTACGTTGTAGTAGGTTCCTAGGTCCCTAGAATTATGCTGGACGGCATGCTCTGCTACTGGGTGTTGGACATCTCCTAGGCGGACAGTTCGTCTGTGCCCGTTCATGCGCTCAGCCAGTTTAGTTGTCGTCATACCGATGTAAAAGGCTGTGCAGTGCAGGCATGTCGCTGATAAATGACGTGTTGTTTCACATGTGGCCCTGCCTTGAATTGTGTATGTTTTACCAGTAGCGGGGCTGGAGTAGGTGGTTGTGGGGGGATGCATGGGGCAGGTTTTGCAGTGGGGTCGGTTACAGGGGTAGGAACCGCTGGGTAGAGAAGGTGGTCTGGGAATATTGTAAGGTTTGACAAGGATGTTACGGACGTTACGGGGGCTACGAAAGGCAACTCTGGGTGGTGTGGGGAGAATATTGTCAAGGGATGCTCTCATTTCAAGGCTTGACTTGAGAAAGTCATATCCCTGGTGGAATAATTTGTTGATGTATTCCAGGCCAGCATAATATTGGGTGACAAGGGGGATGCTTCTGTGTGGTCTGGGGGTAGGAACATTGTTGTTGGACGGGGAGGAATGTATTGCTCGGGAGATCTGTTTGTGGACAAGGTCTGCAGGATAGTTGCGGGAGAGGAAAGCACTGGTCAGGTTATTGGTGTAATTGTTGAGGGATTCGTCACTGGAGCAGATACGTTTGCCACAAATACCTAGGTTGTAGGGAAGGGAGCGTTTGATGTGGAATGGATGGCAGCTATCAAGTGAAGGTACTGTTGTTTGTTTGTGGGTTTGATGTGGACAGAGGTGCGGATGTGAGCTTCAACAAGATGAAGGTCAACATCCAGGAAAGTGGCTTGGGTTTTGGAGAAGGACCAGGTGAAATTCAGACTCGAAAAGGAGTTGAGGTTATGGAGGAAATTAAGGAGTGTTTCTTCACCATAAGTCCAGACCACAAAGATGTCATCTATAAACCAATACCAAGCCAGGGGAAGCAGCTGTTGGGTCTTCAGGAAAGCCTCCTCCATGCAGCCCATGAAGAGGTTGGCATACGATGGAGCCATCCTGGTTCCCATGGCCGTTCCCCTGATTTGTATGTAGGTCTGGCCTTCAAAAGTGAAGTAATTATGGGTGAGGATGAAGTTGGTAAGTGTGATAAGGGCAAGGTTTTTGGAAGATCTTTGGGTGGGTGTTGGGAGAGGTAGTGTTCAAGGCCAGAGAGACCATGGGTATGTGAAATGTTTGTGTAAAGGGATGTAGCATCTATGGGGACAAGAAAGGTTTCAGGTGGGAGGGGAGTGGGAATGGATTTGAGGCATTCTAGGAAGTGGTTTGTGTCTTTGATGTAGGATGAGAGTCTGCGGGCGATAGGTTGGAGGTGTTGGTCTACCAGAGCTGAGATACGTTTCGTTGGGGCCTTGAAGCCTGCCACAATTGGACACCCAGGATGGGTCTCTTTGTGGATTTTGGGTAATAGGTAGAAGGTATGGATACGTGGCTCAGGTGGAGTGAGTAGGTCTATGGAAGCCATTGTGAGGCCTTGTGAGGGACCTCTTTGTTAGTATTTGTTTCACATCTTTATATGAGATTTTCCATTAATCATCTAGACTATATATCCTAACATATTATAGGCTTTACGGATTGTATCCCCCTTTATTTTACGTCATACAATTAATCATTGAAAAATATGTGTATGCCTACAGTAGTGACATCTGGTGAACTTGTCACATTTTGTGGCTACCGTACAACAGGACTTTTTTTTTTAACATAGTGCTGCTGACAAGATGACTCTTGTATAAACTATTGTTTATAAATATTTGATGATGGTGGCATTGATTTTGTGTTAGCATTTGACAATGCCACTATGGCTCCAGAACATTAAGACATGTTTTAATAAAACAGGTATGTCTCTTCATATTTAAAGTGCACAAATGCACATGTATGTCAGCAATACTTTTCATTATGGTCTATTTAATAGTTTTAAGCTGTAGACAGTCTGCTAGTGTACCGGGTGATCAAAAAGTCAGTACAAATTTGACAACTGAATAAATCACAGAATAATGTAGATAGAGAGGTACAAATTGACACACATGCTTGGTATGACATGGGGTTTTATTAGAACAAAAATAAAATAAAATAAAATAAAAATAAAAATAAAAAAAATAAAAAATAAAATAAAAAAAATGCAAAAGTTCAAAAAATGTCTCACTGATGGCACTTCATCTGATCAGAATAGCAATAATTATCATAACAAAGTAAGACGAAGCAAAGATGATGTTCTTTACAGGAAATGCTCAATATGTCCACCATCATTCCTCAACAATAGCTGTAGTCGAGGAATAATGTTGTGAACAGCACTTCAAAGCATGTCCGGAGTTATGGTGAGGCATTGGCGTCGGATGTTGTCTTTCAGCATCCCTAGAGATGTTGGTCGATCACGATATGCTTGTGACTTCAGATAACCCCAAAGCCAATAATCACACGGACTGAGGTCTGGGGACCTGGGAGGCCAAGCATGACGAAAGTGGCAGCTGAGCACACGATCATCACCAAACGATGCGCGCAAGAGATCTTTCACGCATCTAGCAATATGGGGTAGAGCACCATCCTGCATAAACATCGTACGTTCCAGCAGGTGGGGATGATGCGATTCTGTAACATATTGGCGTACCTCTCACCCATCACGGTAGCAGTTACAAAACCATAATCATGCATTTCCTTGAAGAAAAAAGGCCTGATAATGGTAGATGTGGTAAATCCAAGCCATACCATGACTTCCTCGTCGTGCAATGGAGTTTCCACGACAGTTCTAGGATTTTCGGTAGCCCAAATTCTGCAGTTGTGTGCGTTGACAGATCCTCGGAGCGTGAAATGAGCTTTGTCGGTCCACAAGATGTTACTCAACCAATCATCATCTTCCGCCATCTTTTGAAACACCCACACCGCAAATGCCCTCCGCTTCACTAAATCGCCAGGTAACAGTTCATGATGCCAATGGATTTCGTATGGATAGTATTGGAGGGTACGCCTAAGTGCCAACCAAACAGTAGTGTATGGAATGCCGGTGCGACGTGCGACTGCACGAGTGCCGACTTACCCGTGCATAGACGAACCCGCTACAGTCTCCATTTCTTCCTGAACTGTCTCAGCAGCATTATGCCTGGTGCTCGGTCGGCCACTACAGGGTCTTATCGTCTAAACAACCTGTGGCTTCGAACTTCGAAATCATTCTCGCCACAGCTGTATTTGTCAACGGACCTTTATCCGTTCAAATCACCTTCCTATGGTGATAGGATTGTAATGCTGAACTAGCACATTCCCCATTCTGATAATACAGCTTCACTAAAAGCACCTTTTCAGGTAACGTCAACATGCTGCGACTGCTGGAGCATCTGATTCTCTCTCTCTCATTACAGCTCCTTTTATACATGATTGTCATGCGCAGTCACTGACGTTTTGCTGTCCAGCGCCATCTGTCAGACATTTTGTGAACTTGTTCTAATAAAACCCCATGTCATTCCAAGCATGTGTGTCAATTTTTACTTCTCTATCTACATTATTCCGTGGTTTATTAAGTTTTCAAATTTATCATGACTTTTTGATCACCCGGTATTTGTGTTTTTCCCATATTTTGCTGCAGATCTGAAGATTGTCATTATAGATCGAAACCTGTAGTCTGATAAAAAAACAAAATTGTGACCATAGACATGAAGTAAAGGAAATTTATTCTATATACAAGTCACTGTATGATTCATGACCATGTCGCAGCTTGTGAAAGTCTCTTATGATGTGTCCAGCAGCGGAAGAAAAGTATTATGCCTTGGACTATAGCTTTATGCCCATCAATCAAATATCAACAGTAACGCAAATACTGAATGGGAAAGCCTGCATTCTATATTTATATTCCATCACACTGATTTACGCCACCTACATGTCACAAGCTGCAGATTTTAAGTTAAGCACTGGAATATGCTCACAACAATATTGGCACATTTCAGTCAAATGCTTCTGATAAGAGGCTACTTGTAGGGCTGATTACCAGAAACATCCAACCTGATCAAAGCAAAATTCATACCATCCATTGCATTCCCAATAGCCATTTTTAAAGGCAAATTTGTCCAAAAAAATGAGCTTCAAATTATAGCCACAGTGGAAACAGCTATGAGCAAAACAACACACAGCTTCAAAAAAGCAATTTATTTTAAAAGAATTCACATTTAATATCTTTCACCACAACATGAGAATCGGCATTAATGAAAACGATGTACACTCATGCTCATAAATTAAGGATAATGCTGATACATGGTGAAACAACGCTCTGATGGGAGGTTTGCAGGTTTAAATCACCTCGGGGTATGACCATGCGGTGCATTTGACCTGTGGTCATCATATGGTGGCACTGGCAGCAGTCCACATACGCAGAGGTGTGTTGGTTCATGTCAGAGTACGGTGCAGCGAGTACGTGTGCAGACGTTTTCAGATGTGCTAATGGTGACTGTGTGTTGAAAATGGCTCAAAGAACACATATTGATGACGTTATGAGGGGTAGAATACTAGGGCGACTGGAGGCTGGTCAAACATAGCAGGTCTTAGCACGGGCCCTACATGCGCCACAACGTGTGAGCTCAAGATTATGGCAACTATTCCAGCAGACAGGAAATGTGTCCAGGCGCTACAGTACGGGACATCCACAGTGTACAACACCACAAGAAGACCGATATCTCACCATTATGGAGTACTGCAGGTAGCCTTACTTGGGACCTTACGCAGCCACTGGAACAGTTGTCTCCAGACACACAGTCTGCAGATGACTGAACAGGCATGGTTCATTCGTCTGGAGACCTGCAAGGTGCACTGTACTGACCCCTGGTCACAGGAGAGCCCATAAAGCCTGGTGTCAAGAACGCAGTACATGGTCATTGGAACAGTGGTCCCAGGTTATGTTCACGGACGAGTGCAGGTATAGTCTGAACAGATTCTTGCCGGGTTTTAATCTGGCGTGAACCAGGAACCAGATACCAACCCCTTAATGTCCTTGAAAGGGACCTGTATGAAGGTCGTGGTTTGATCGTGCGGGGTGGGATTATGATTGGTGCACATACACCCCTGCATGTCTTTGACAGAGGAACTGTAACAGGTCAGGTGTATCAGGACGTCATTTTGCACCAGTATGTCTGCCTTTTCAGGGGTGCAGTGGGTCCCACCTTCCTCCTGATGGATGATAACGCACGGCCCCACTGAGCTGCCATCGTGGAGAAGTACCTTGAAACAGAAGATATCAGGAGAATGGAGTGGCCTGCCTGTTCTCCAGACCTAACCCCCAGTGAGCACATCTGGGATGCTCTCAGTCAACATATCACTGCACGTATTCAAACCCTTATGACACTTCAAGAGCTCCGACAGGCACTGGTGCAAGAATGGGAGGCTATATCCCAGCAGCTGCTCGACCACCTGATCCAGAGTATGCCAACCTGTTGTGCGGCCTGTGTACATGTGCAAGCATGGTGATCATATCCCATATTGATGTTGGGGTAAATGCGCAGGAAACATTGGTGTTTTGTAGCACATGTGTTTCGGGACAGTTTTCTCAACTTATCACCAATACCGTGGACTTGCAGATCTGTGTCCTGTGTGTTACCTATGTGCCTATGCTATTAGTGCCAGTTCTGTGTAGTGCCACATTGTGTGGCACCACATTCTGCAACTATCCTTAATTTATGAGCATGAGTGTACTTATAACATACCTAGAAGAATATGAAAGATCATATGTAGTCTTGTGCTGTGCTTATCAGAACATCTCACACAAAAATGACTGAAATTGAACAGATACAAATTAATACTGTACTAATGTGGAATGGAGAAGTGCCAAACAATGATTACACTTCCCCAGTATTCTACCAATAAACCAAAGTCTACCACCTGCTTTACCCACGACTGAGACTTTGTAATAGTTCCATTTCGATTTTCTGATTATGGACATCAGGTTAGTAAATATTGTATTGAGCAGCTGGTTGGTTGGTTGTTTTGGGGGAGGCGACCAAACAGTGAAGTCATCAGTCCCATCAGATTAGGGAAGGGTGGAGAAGGAAGTTGACTGTGCCCTTTCAAAGGAACCATCCCAGAATTTGTCTGAAGCAATTTACGGAAATCATGGAAAACCTAAATCAGGATGGCTGGACGTGGGATTGAACTGTCATCCTCCTGAATGCTAGTCCAGTGTGCTAATCACTGTGCCACCTCGTTCGGGGTCTTGAGCAGCTTTGGCATATTGGAAACGTGGCATATTGAAAAGGTAAAGTCCATTTGCTTATAATTAAATGTTGGCAGCTCAGGAAGTTGGATGAATGCAGTATCATGTTTTGGTAACTCACAAAGCCACAGATGTCACTGTTTGGATTCACAGTCATCTGACTGTGGGTGAACGTAAGCAACAGTGGCTCTCTCATCTCTTCGCAGTTTTTTTTTGCAAAGTGTGTGCTGTAATCGTTTTTTCCTCCTCATAAAGAACATGAGTTATGGCTAGTTTATATCGGTACAGTAATGAATGAAGGAAATATTTGCAGATGGTTTCTACACTTTAAAAGTGGCTGTACAAATGTGCACTATGAAGGGCGGCGTAACAGTCAGCATATAGATCAAGAAATCGTCTAAGAAGCTGACCAAAAACTGCGAGAGATGACTGGGGTTCTGGCCAACTAATTTCCCCACTTTGAATGTGCCGCTACTTACACAACTGTCACAGAAAACTATTGATATTGTAAGCTGTGGTCATGGTGGCTTCCGCAAGACCTTACTGACCAATACAGAAGAGTGAGCAACATAAAGAGGGAGCATTATAAGTGCTTCTCGGGTCACAAGGCAAATGCAAGACAATTTTCATTCTTTTCCCAATTCTTGTGACAACGTGTTGGTGGTAATAAGACTATCACAGCTGCAATTTGCGCATTAGCTGAGGTAAATATTGGGCAGGGATGGGGCAAACACTTCGTCTTTTGCATAATCACATTAAAATATCACAAGAGGTTAAGAATGGTAATCATGGTGGCCTTATGCACTATACATCACCACCACCTGCACAGCCAAGCCATTATCAAGCAGATGTATGTTTAGGTGTTCCTGCATAGTCAAGTGGGAGTGCGTAGGTACACCTTGTTATAGGATGAAGTAGTTAGTGTGTCCTTGCAACTCAAGACAGAGGCCACAAAAAAAGCATGTCAAGGTAATAAATTCCTGTGACAGTTTTCTCTATGAAACAGAAGGGGGTATAAATCTTCTCTCTTGACAGTACACAGCACACACAAACCTTTGGAAAATCTCCATCATGTTCAATGCAGAAATGGGGCTTGGTCAACCTGTTTTTTCTGCGGGCTTTGCTGGAAAGCTGCTCAACCACAATCAACATTTTGTTATGACACAGGAGACAAACCAGGACTTTTTGCTTCCACAGAGGGAATCCTTGTCCTCAAAATGTTTGTGTCAAGTGCAAATGGATACTCTGCTGATGAAAGTACGTGTGGGGTGCTCGTTGAACAGAAGTTACTGGCTTCATTTTGTCGTGTAGTTTCCAGATTCTGCACTAGAAACCTCTGGTGACAGAAGCTTGCAACAAAAGAATGGTGCCTATAAAATCCAACAAACTTCCGAAGATACTCTATTAACTCGTTAAGATTTGAAGCAAATAAGTTGCACTGTTTCATTTGCATGAATTTTTGAAAGTGTAAAATTCTTTCGTGTTCATCCTGTATTACAAGACTGAATAGTTCCAAACCAAAAGTAAACATGTCACAAAAGAACATAAACTGATCAACAGAGACTGAAATGTGGCAACCAACAACTGGGAGGGGCAGGTACACAATGCATTGTGTAGCTAAACTGCCACGGTGTACTGAATCGCTAATGGGAACTGCTTGTTAAATTCAGAACATGACTTTGCCATGGGAGTATACCATCAGTGTGCAAGAAGCCGAAGATGCAGCCAAAATGTAGGAATGGCCACTTTTTTGTGACTCAGTTTTCTTTGTTCTTTCCACTACCACTGCTGCCAATAAAATATTCACATCATCTTATGCATTATACAGACATATGGCATGCCAAATAAATTTAAAAGCCACTTGGGATTAGCCGAGCGGTCGAAGGCGCTGCAGTCATGGACTGTGCGGCTGGTCCTGGCGGAGGTTTGAGTCCTCCCTTGGGCGTGTGTGCGCGCGCGCGTGTGTGTGTGTGTGTGTGTGTGTGTGTGTGTGTGTGTGTGTGTATTTGTCCTTAGGATAATTTAGGTTAAGTAGTGTGTAAGGTTAGCAACTAATGACCTTAGCAGTTAACTCCCATAAGATTTCTTACACATTTGAATATTTTTGAAATTTAATACTGCCTCAATGAACTAACTGAAAGATTAGCAGAATGTGATTAAAAAATAAGTTACAACTAATACATCATTCTACTTATCTGAAAAAGTATTTTGTTGTTGGACATCTGCATAGAATAATTGTATTTGTCAAACATAGGCCTAGAATAATTGTATTTTTAAACTAATTATGCAGCCAATTTAGAAGCTGGCACAGCCCCTCCAGTAGCAAAGATTTTATTCTGATTGTTAGCAGAAAGGAAGTAGTAACAACAAATCCCTTAAATTGACAACTCATTTTTTGTTATATTGTGCTTTTTATTATGTTTTAAAACATTAAATATAAAATATATTCTTCATTACATTACAAAACAAAGCAGCAGCAAACAACAGATTCTATAAAATACAAACATATGACAAGTCATCCAGAAAGTTAGCTCTATTTAAGTACTATAATGACACTGCCGGGCTGCCACCATTTTGGTAACAAGCTACAGAAAAACTGCTGGCTAAGCCAAGAATAAAAACCATTTGCAGTTGGTGAACTGTCTACTAACAGTGACAGGCACTGACAGAACTGAAACTGCCACTACATATAAGAAAGTTCAAAATGACTGAAAGACATGCGGAAAAGATATAGTGATTAAAACGAGCAGACATTTTTCACACCACTTCGACTTTTGGTGCAATTTTCATAAAAATTACTAATAAAACACTTTTACATAAAATACTGTTAATGTTAGCTGTAAGAGGATGCACTATGCCCCCCCCCCCCCCCCCAAAAAAAAACACCTTCATCTTTGCTTACTTTCCAAATGACCTTTGTAAAAAAAATATATACAAATATCACAGCCACAAAATTATAATTTAACAGACTATCCTGGTTAGCAAAATCTGTGGATTTCTTTCACTGACGAATAGTTAAAGTAACAGGATTTCATAAGTGGACATTCCTTTCAGTTCTGAAATACATGTGTGCTGCTTCCATTCATATTTTCCACTTTTGCTTCGAAGATAATGGCAACTCAGTTATTTTCATTCATTATTGCAGACAAGTGTGGTATGTTACACATCACATACAGTACTTTACTGCAAAAGAAAAGAAATCATAACATTCAATATACAACATGTGAAATCACAGGGTTTGAAAATTGTCAGTACTTATTCATATGCTACTTACCCAGTTCTTTCTCCATAATTCTGTAGTATGCAGACCATACCGTTTTCAAACATTTGCCACTGTCAAGGTAGATTGCTGCTGCAACAGATTCAAATAAATCACCCAACACTTTTGGTGCCGGAATCACTGTAGTGTGGTCATCACAAGAATCATCCCCAGAGCACATTACCTGCAATTTTAATAAGGACTAGAAAATGAATAAACTGAGATCATAGTTCACAGATATTCTATATGGTATTTTCAGTTTAGACTTACATCAACATGCACACATAAGGACTTAGAGCTTTCTACCCTGTTTATTGTTGGTATACTTGGTTAACAGGAGGTGGAACATTTCTGACAGTACAAAACTGGATGAGCTGTTCCTCCCTTTCCCCCTACCCTCACCACAAGTTTAATGCTTGCCCATTTGTGCAAAACCAATCAATCACTAACTTTCACAAAAACATCATTTACCCTTTTCTCTACTGATGTTTCTCTGCTAAAAATGTATCATCAGTTTTGCCTTTTGATTAAAATAAAACAGTTGATCATTCCATAAAGAACAGCACTGGGCCATTGATCAAACCCTGTGGTCACCCATTGTAATTTGTCCCTACTCAGATAACGTAGTGACCTCTAAGTTACTCGAAAAGCCTAGTTAACTTTCTGCATTCTGTTTCTTAAATGGGAACTAAACCAAGTATGTCCTCAATTATGTCTTCCATAAAAGCCTGATCCTAAATCAGCATTGCCAGACACAGATTTGAACTGTCGTCCTCCCGAATAACAAGTCCAGTGTGCTAACCACTGCACCACCTCGCTCGGTCCCCAGTGGCCATAGTCTCTACCTCCTCAGGCTTCTGGAACGCAGTCCCTGAAATTAACCTTTAGAAGATCTACACGATTGATTTGTGACAATACCAGCAATCCTGTGCACCAGTGGCATTCTGTACTGATTTGTGACGATACCAGCAATCCCGTGCATAATTTTTGTTGCTCGTTCAGATACTGCTTTTATGTGGTCTTTAAAGTCAGCCCACTATATCGCGACTGAGATACTGACTCAATGTTGTCTTGACTGAAGCTTTGTATACTCTGATGGTGGGTTCCAAGTCCTAGACAATCTACACTTCACTTCATGAGTATGTACACTGTTTTATTTACTGGCACTTGCAGCTTGTTGCACAATTCCAGTTCCACACCAGGGTAAAGGTCCATTACATTTCTCTTCCATGTGTCGTTTGGAATCCCCTGAAACAATTATTAGTATGTCATCCATGTATGCCACAACTGCATTAACTTCTTCAATTGCATAAGCAGGCCTATGGATGGCTCCATGTGGCCACCCCTTCGCAATGTTTCTTTGTACTACTGCCTAGGTGGTCCAATGTACACTCCAACTTTTACAGTAATATAGCAGGTTCAAGTAATGATGCCTTGGAAATCTAGTCCCCTGAGGCACATGAAAAGGTAGAGCAACCAAAAATGATTGAAAGCTCCCAGGACCTCTAGTATTACTTAGTCAGCTGTCACATTTGTGAAGGTTCTACCATCCAATTACTTGCATCTTCAATAGATCTTCCATTTCAACAGCCATACTGATTTCAACTTAGTACAGTCAGTCCTCAATGGGTTAATAGCCACACACAAAGAAGCCTTTCTTGAAGTTTTCCCAGAGTATTCATAAAGCACATCAGTTGGTATGATATTGCCAAAGTAGGGCCTCAGTCCTCACCTTTTTTGGTCTTCCATCTATCAGGCATTCCTCCTTGCACCAAACACTCACTGAAAAGTGCTATCACATGCCATACTAGCTGATTCTGCACTTCTTGCAATATCTCTCCATTGATCCTACCTGCGCTGGTAGCTTTGCCTCTCTTGAATGACAGAACTGCATCTCGAATTTCCTCCGGTGTGTATGGTGGTGGTGGTGGTACTACAACAGCTGCTGCTACTTCAGGTGACATGTTGTATAGTACATTCATCAGCCTCTAAAGTTGCCACTGCTGTTCGTTATCCTTTTCTGCATCATCCACTGGCATTAGAGGCAGAGTCCTTCCAAACATCTCCCTCCTTATTTAATGCTGACATCACCAGTGGCAAGCAAATGTCCCCCCCCCCCCCCCCCCCCAAGTTTCTTGCGGCAAACATTTCGCAAATTGCTATCTGCGTTGTAATGTAATAGATCATGGCTCTCATACATGATACATATCATTACTAACATAACCACACATGATATTTAGTGTATTATTCCTGTAAATGGACAGCTCGTTTTGTTATTTCTTATTATGATAGTTTAGAACTTCAAGTTAAGTGCTTTCCCATTTTGTTAGAACAGTGGAGGACAAGGAAGGAGCCTCCACGAGAGCATTCTACAGCAACTTCATTAGACTGTAGCATGTCTACATCTCCTGGAAACATTACCAATAATGATGACAGCCAATCCTGACAATTGTAAGCCTAAACGTCGAGGGAATTACAAACAACAATCAAGACATCTTACCAGAATTCTGCCAGACTCATAAATGGAATGAAAGTAAATCTAATCTAATGTGTTATGCATCCAAGAAACCCACAGAAACAAAAACACCTGAAATACAAGGAATGCAACTAGCTGTGGAAGCACCATGTCCTAAACATGGCAGTGCCATATTCGTTAGAGCTGAGATGACGGTGACTTCTGTCGGAAAATCTACAGCCAATGATATCCAAATACTAACAGCTGAAATTGGAAACTTTAGAGTAACATCCACGTATAAATCTCCAGGAAAAAAATTTGCTTTCACCCCGCCAAAAAACTTCACAAACCAAAACACTTAATGCATTGTAGGAGATTTGAAGTGCCACAGCACCACTTGGGAATATAGTGAAACAGACGAGAATGGACACCTGTTGGAGGAATGGATAGAAACAAGAAACCTCAGTATCCTCCATGATCCAAAAATTCCCCCCTCCTTCACAAGTAAAATATGGAAACATGGATATAACCCCGACAACTGCATTACCAGCTCAAACATAAAAGATTGCTGTACTAAAGTAGTACATCAACCTATACCTCGAACACAGCATAGACCAGTAGGGATACAGGTGTATACAGTAGTCAAGACCACTACAGTACCGTTTCACAGAAGATTTAATTTTAAAAAGGCCAATTGGGAAATTTTTGCAGAGGAACTGGATAAAGCCATAGTAAACCTCGCCCCAACCCCAGAGAACTATCAGGCTTTTGTGTGAATGCTACAGAGAATCTCCAGATAACATATACCACGAGGTTGCCGACAGGAGTACATCCCAGCCATTTCACATGACTCCAGTCATATCCTAGCCAAGTATGAGAAACTATACCTAAAGGACCCCTTTAATCAAGAAACAATAGCATGTGGTACGACTTTGATCAAAATGCTAAATGAAGCTATGCAAAATAGATGGATGGAGACCCTGGAGAGGATGGATGTGACACATAGCAGCAAAATAGCCCGGAATCTTATTAAAAAAACTTGACAGATACCCAAAAGGTCCCATGGATGTGACACATAGCAGCAAAATAGCTTGGAATCTTATTAAAAAACTTGACAGAGACCCAAATGGTCCCAAACAGGCTGCTGCGGTAACACCTAATCAAGTGGTTCAATACAAAACAACAGAAAGTAAAAATTAACAGGACTTTAGAATCAGAAACTAACAGGTTTATAACATCCTTTCCAATGAAGGAATTCCACAAGGGTCTCAGGAATATGAAAATCAGCAAACCAGCTGGAGTGGATGACATGTGCATGGAGCAGATCAAATGCTTTGGACCGGACACAAAGAACTGGATCCTGCAACTTTTCAATCAATGTCGTGAAACAAGTAAGATCCCCAAAATGTGGAGGAAGGCAAGAATAGGGGCACTCTTGAAACCCGGAAAGGCACCGATTCACCGAAGAACTATCGCCCAATCTCTCTCCTGTGTCATCCTTACAAAATGTATGAGAGACTTATTTTAAATCGTGTGACAGACTCTATTGAGATGAAACTTATTCCTTAACAAGCTGGGTTTTAGACCTGGAAAATCAGGTACTAGCCAAATTCTGTTCTTAACAGAACACATAGATGAAGGATACGAAAATAAAAAAGATATCAGGGCTAGCCCTGGTCGACCTTAGCTCTGCATATGGTACAATTAACCACACAAATATTCCGCACGTCCAGGGCCTCGCTGCGATGGAGCACTTCCTTTCACGCCAATCACCTGCCACCCTACCTAAAACCTCTTTCCTCATTACCTTAGCCAGCTTCATCCTGACTCACAACTTCTTCACTTTTGAAGGCAAGACATACCAACAATTAAAGGGAAGAGCCATGGGTACCAGGATGGCGCCCTCATACGCCAACCTATTTATGGGTCGCTTAGAGGAAGCCTTCTTGGTTACCCAGGCCTGCCAACCCAAAGTTTGGTACAGATTTATTGATGACATCGTCATGATCTGAACTCACAGTGAAGAAGAACTCCAGAATTTCCTCTCCAACCTCAATTCCTTTGGTTCCATCAGATTCACCTGGTCCTACTCCAAATCCCATGCCACTTTCCTTGACGTTGACCTCCATCTTTCCAATGGCCAGCTTCACACATCCGTCCACATCAAACCCACCAACAAGCAACAGTACCTCCATTATGACAGCTGCCACCCATTCCATATCAATTGGTCCCTTCCCTACAACCTTTGTCTTCGTGGCAAATGAATCTGCTCCAGTCCTGAAGCCCTGAACCATTACATCAACAATCTGAAAACAGCTTTCGCATCCCGCAACTACCCTCCCGACCTGGTACAGAAGCAAATAATCAGAGCCACTTCCTCATCCCCTCAAACCCAGAACCGCCCACAGAAGAACCCCAAAAGTGCCCCACTTGTGACAGGATACTTTCTAGGACTGGATCAGACTCTGAATGTGGCTCTCCAGCAGGGATATGACTTCCTCAAATCCTGCCCTGAAAAGAGATCCATCCTTCATGAAATCCTCCCCACTCCACCAAGAATGTCTTTCCGCCGTCCACCTAACCTTCGTAACCTCTTGGTTCATCCCTATGAAATCCCCAAACCACCTTCCCTACCCTCTGGCTCCTACCCTTGTAGCCGCCCCCGGTGTAAAACCTGTCCCATGCACCCTCCCACCACCACCTACTCCAGTCCTGTAACCTGGAAGGTGTACACGATCAAAGGCAGAGCCACGTGTGAAAGCACCCATGTGATTTACCAACTGACCTGCCTACACTGTGAAGCTTTTTATGTGGGAATGACCAGCAATAACCTGTCCATTCGCATGAATGGACACAGGCAGACAGTGTTTGTTGTTAATGAGGATCACCCTGTAGCTAAACATGCCTTGGTGCACGGCCAGCACATCTTGGCACAGTGTTACACCGTCCGGGTTATCTGGATACTTCCCACCAACACCAACCTATCAGAACTCCGGAGATGGGAACTTGTCCTTCAATATATCCTCTCTTCTCGTTACCCACCAGGCCTCAACCTCCGCTAATTTCAAGTTGCCGCCGCTCATACCTCACCTGTCATTCAACCTGTCTTTGCCTCTGTACTTCCGCCTCGACTGACATCTCTGCCCAAACTCTTTGCCTTTACATATGTCTGCTTGTGTCTGTATATGTGCAGTTGGATATGTGTGTGTGTGCGCGCGAGTGTATACCTGTCCCTTTTTCCCCCTAAGGTAAGTCTTTCTGCTCCCGGGATTGGAATGACTCCTTACCCTCTCCCTTAAAACCCACATCCTTTCGTCTTTCCCTTTCCTTCCCTCTTTCCTGATGAAGCAACCGTGGGTTGCAAAAGCTTGAATTTTGTGTGTGTGTGTGTGTGTGTGTTTGTTAGTGTCTCTATCAACATACCAACGCTTTTGTTTGGTAGGTTACATCATCTTTGTTTTTAGATATATTTTTCCCACATGGAATGTTTCCCTCTATTATATATAAGTGTTTTGGATGGGTTTAGCTTAAGAAAGTGTTATATATAAACACTTTCTTAAGCTAAACCCATCCAAAACACAAGTCAGCACCTTCCAACTTCGATCCTGGCAAGCTAACCATAAACTTAACATCTCTTGGAATAATACCACACTGGAACAAACCAACAAACCAACTTAACCTGGGCGTGGCACCTGATAAATCTCTGACATACAGGTACCATTGTGGAAAGACGTGACAAAAATTAACTGCCAGAAATAATATTCTGTGGAAACTAGCTAACAGCACATGGCGTGCTAAACCTTCCATATTAAGAACCACTATTAAAAACCACCGCACAAGACTTATGTTTCTCTACAGCCGAATTTGCCTGCCCAGTATGGTCCAGGTCAACCCACGCAAAGAAGGTCGACATAAGTCTCAGTGAAACACGTCGATTAACCAGGGGATGCATAAACCTACTTCCCTACCAAAACTATATAGAGGTGCTGGGTTTGTGAATCCCAACTCTCGGAGAACATCACTTGAATTCACAGAGAGGCTCAGACAAACTGTTGACGATCAGCATCCCCTTTTTGGGAGTGAGTGCAAACCCGGGCGATTGAAATCCCATAAAAGGTTCTTAGCCATGATAATAGAAGAACCACCAGCTGATTACCCACCTGCACAGGAAGTGCCCACTGGATTCAGCACAAACTGGAAGACATTGAACCGAATAAGGACAGGGGTGGCCCCAGTGAAGACAAACATGATTAGGTGGGGTCTTGGAACCATGGATGATAGGTGCACTGTGGTGCTGTGCAGGATATGGCACATCTGCTCAAACTACCCTTATAGGTGCAAACCTGACAATTTATGGCTGGACAAGAAAGAAGCCTTGGACGTGGTCCTATACTGGGATGAAAGATTGTGAACTGGTTTTCGGACATGAAAAAGTAAAAAGTAAGTTGGAACAGTAATTTCTAATCCAGAAAGATGATGGTAGTACAGTTACACAAACGTAATTAATAGAAAGTTCTAGGAAAATGCTATGCAATACTGTGACTGGTTATTGAGTCTTTAAACAGTTCAGGAGATGATAATCTTCAAAATGGTTGATGAAACACTTGTATATAGTAAATAATGTAATTTCAGCATTGAAGCATTTGTAAATAGAAGTAATCAAAATGCAGTTTAACAATTAATATTACAATATTCAAACTGGTACTAAAGATGCTCATTATGTGATATTTCACTTACAAAACTCTATATTACAAAATAATTTGTTTAAAATATGTCTTCCTAAATACCTTGATGTCAGGTGTGAAACTGCTTGTATTAATCTTTTTTCATTGCAAATAACATATTACATAAATGTAATGTAATTGGATTGATAAAAAATTCACTCACCAAATGGTGGCAGGACGACACACATATAAAAGGTATCAAAATTTGCAAGCTTTTGGAGCCAGTGGCTCCTTCTTCTGGCAGAAGAGTTGAAGAGGAATGAAGAGGGGTGAGGGAGAAGGACTGGTGAGGTTTAGGATAAGGGGCAGAGTTCAGAAAAGTCACCCAGAACCCTGGGTCAGGGGAGACTTACCAGATACGGTGAGAAGGGGCCACTAGCCAGTCTTTACATCATTCATTTAAAACATAGTAAATAGTGGGGTACATCAGGTTAAAACCAAAATGTTTGCATATCATAATATTGTATAGGTTATGTCACGAAGGAGGGAGGTCATAGAATCCCTGCACTATCATTATGGTCCTTATTTGGCCATGATTATCTATTACTAAGGCATCAAGTTATGTTTTTGCAACCATTTGCTCCTCAAAGTGGGTTCCTGAACTAATTGTTCAAATTAATTTTCTAAGAAAGTATTCAATGCAATTTCAAATGACATTTTGTGCCTACCACCAACTTTAAATATGTATTTTTGACAAGATATTGAGAATTGATTGAAGCCACCATGAATAATAATTGTTTGAGTGGGGTACCTATTTGAAATGAAACTAAAGTTATCTTTGAGCTGTTCAACAACTAACTCACAGGAACTATCTACTTCAATTTCACTACAAGGCAGACTACTTTTAACAGCAATAAACACTTCACCTACAACTATAGGAAGGTAGGAAGCTGTGGGGACAGGTCGGGAGTTGCGCTTGAGTAGCTCAGATGGTAGAGCACTTGCCCGCGAAAGGCAAAGGTCCTGAGTTCAAATCTCAGTCTGGTACACAGTTTTAATCTGGCAGGAACTTTTATATTTAACCTATCCTTTCTGAACATGGGTTGGTGTTCTCCTTCTGACCCTCTTAATCCTATTTTTGCTGCTAAAGTGATTGTTAAAAATTTGCACAATTTGTTAATCATCATTCTCCAATTTTACATATTGGCCAGGAATGCATCTATGTCAGTGGCTCACACAATGGGCAGGAATGTACAACCCCTACATGTAAACAAACACAGCTTTCAACACTGTGGTGGCACTCCAATCCTTTAAAAGTCTACATATTCCAGATGGTATAAGGTTTAAAGCAGTGAAACCACATCTGCCCTCAGTAACTGTACCTCTAGTTTTCATTTCCGTTTAAAAAAAAAGAAAGTGACAATGTATAACAGTAAAAGGACGAGGCCTAGAAGTTAATCCATATGTCATTTATTTAACACATAGTAAACAGTGGGGTATATTAGATTAAATACTATACATATACATAGAATACTCCTGTATAGATTATGTCACAGAGGGAATGAGGAAGGAGGATGGCAAAAGAGAGGCTTATAGGAAAGAAAAACAGATAGTACAGTCACAGGTAAGTAGTTGGAGAGGGATGGGGAGATTATTAACAAGATCAATAAATTATGGATCAAAAGAGCATCTAGTAATTGTCATCACACAGCGCCCTTATATCCACTTTTCAATCGATTTCTTTGCCTAAGTTCTGTTTGATCATTGAGCAACTTATCTGCTCTTCTTTTCATGTGGTTGTAGGTTTCCACATAATCTAATACGTTCTTCAGTGAATGTTTAGAGGTATTATTCAAAATTTCAAGATTATTCCTAATATGTTGTTCATATGTTTATTTTGAATAAGGTGGTTACTGAAGATAGATTTTCCTTTAGCTACCTTTGCATTATGTTCTTCAAACTTTGCCAAAGAGTTGCATTCTGTTTAGCCAATATACAAACTATTACACTTATTACAAGGAATCTCGTAAACTCCCAAATTCAAATATCTTCCTGTGCAGCCAACACTATGTGAGAGCAAGTTATGCAATGCACTCTTGGTTTTGAAGCTTATCTTAATATGTTTCTTCTCAAACAATCTTGCAGTTTTTTCCTGAAAAGCATCCCATATGAGTCATGCCTACATATTGAAATATATATTTTTTGCACCTAAAGCTTGGTTAATTTTACTTTCCATTGCTTTGTCCAGGCATACAGTATCTTCAATTCTATAACCACTGGCTGTTGTAATCTTCTTTCAAATGTTCATCTCCTTAATTTTCTCATTAATGGTAAGTGGTAATTTCAGAATTCTGTGGAACATGGCTAGGAAACATGCAATTCTCTGTTCCTGTCGCTGATTCAAAGTTGCACAACAATCAGTTACCAACATACCTTTTATAATAAATAAATTTTTGTTTTATGTCAGGTAATAATTTTAAAAACCTGCACTCTGGTTCTGTCATGAAAATGTCCTAGCAAGTGAGATTCCTCTGGCCAACCTATCTATTTGATCATACGTCTTCTTATTAAATTTGAAGTTACTGATTGTCAATACTAGTTCTAGCATGCTAATAACTTCTATAATTTTAAAAGTTTGCCTTTATGGCATCATATCATTGTTTAGAGGTGATAGTGGGGGACTGGAATATTTGGTGCGAGCTCTAACAGTATGCTCCCTTACCTCAACTTTACTGTGGAATACAAAAAGTAGGCAGCAATTAATTTTTTACACTTACATGGGGGAACACAATCAACATACTTTCAGAATATACAGGAAGTCAACACCTACAGACTCAATTATAAGTGCACACTCAAATCATCCACAGAAACAGAAAATGCTTTCTTCTGAGCTACATTTCACAGAATTCTCAAATTATCTATTATCAGTACTGAGAAAATTAAGGAGGTGAACATTTTAAAGCAGACTCCAAAGGCCAATGGCTACAGGATTGAAGGCCAATCACTACAGGAAAGAGAAATTAAACACCAACATAAAACAATGGAAAGTAAGGTTAAAATAATTTAGGTGCAAAAAATACAATATGCAATCACAATTTAAATGAGATTCACTTTAGAAAAAACTGCAAGATTGTTTCCAGGGAAAATTTTTAAGATAAGCTTCAAAACTAAGAGTTAATTGCATAATACACTTTCAAACAGTACTTACTGAATAAGAAGATTTTTAAATTCAGGTGCTTACAAAATTTTGTAATCTTTCTTATTCAAAATACGAATATGATAAAGACCTAAGGAATAAGCTTAAAATTTTGCTCGTAACCCACTGATCATCATCTCAGAAGAAAGGAAATTGACTGCAACATGAAAGTACAGTGTATAAGATACTCAATGATCTGACAGAGCTTGGAGAAAAGCAACTCCTAGAACTATTTACAAAATAGATATACTGATGGTTTGTCTTGTCAATTACTAGGTACACTTTTGATCATTATTTACTGGTATTGTTAATAATTACTACCCCCCCCCCCCCCCCCCGAACTATTTATCTTTGACTACAATTGCCAATACCTGTCAGTAAAGCACGACTTTGCGGTGATGGTTGATTCTGAGGTAAGCTGGTCTGAATACTGGTGAGAGAAAATTTTCACTTCCAGTATTTGGCCAGCAAGGAGAGAAGAGATGATGATGTAAAGTTCATGGTCACCAGTCTTCGTGTCAATGTCCTGTATTCAGTTCCAAACCTCTCTGCAGTCTTATGAACTGCGGGCGTGGTGACCCCCTGGTGTTACTCGAGGGGAATAGGCAATGTGCTGCAACAGGGTTTTACCCTCTCTCACTCCTTCATCTATAACATCACAAACCCAACACTACACCAACATTACAATGTACAAGCACTCACTCATCCACACAATACAGATCCACATTTGAGAATTCCTCAAAGAAAGGCAATGGCAAAGCACCTCCACTATGACCTTGCCATGGCAGGAGATGCAGGATTCTTGCACCTGCTCTCGTACATTCATTCCCCAAGTATGGGGCTACTGCTTTTCCTTCACCCAAGCCCTCTACTCTACTCTGCAACTCCAATTTGCATATCCCCCTTCTCCCCCCCTTTCTGTCATAACCTATACAATATTATGATATGTAAACATACTGTATTTAATCTGATATACCCCACTATTTACTATGTTTTAAAGGAATGATGTAAAAGATTGACTACTGACCCAAGTACCATGATGTTTGAAGTGCATATGTGCACAGGAACTATGGATGTGAAAGCCACATTTATGGCCACACAGCACCACTGAGAGACAAGATGGTCAATACCTTCATGGAAAAACGTTTGTGGTGACCTATGGAACTGTGATTGTAACCAGTCCTGCACCTGTTCATCCAAAGCACATCGATGACCATGAATGTCTTTCTTTAGGGCTCTAAGAATATGGAAATGACTTGGGAGACATTGAGACTGTATGGAGGATGTGGAAGGGCTTCCCAATGAAACTTCTGCAGTGCGGTCTCAATAACCTTGGCAATGTGGGTGGGCATTGTTTTCTCTTTACTTTGCTTCTCGATTTTTCTTCTGCTATCTTCATTCCTTCCCTTTTCTTCATATACTTTGCATTCTCATTGCTGCACTTTCTCCTTGCTAAATCAGTTTTAGTTTATTGCTTTTTCTGTTTTGTTATTACTAATCCATCAATTAAAGACAGTTTATTATTAATATTCTTCTGAGTCCATTAATTACTTCTAATCTCTTAACTGTCACCACTTCTAATCAGAGATTTGGTGACTCTGTTTTATGTTCAGCATTTACAACTTTTATTTTGAATTAAATCAGAAGTTGAGACTGTTGGAACACAAGAGTTCACTATTGTGAAACAAACTAAGAAATATTTTTTTACTTCAAGGCATTGAAAAATTTTGTCAGAAATTTTTGTTAAAAATTAAGAGCATCTATGAGTTTATACCGAAAGAAACAAACATAAGTAACTTCCTTTAGTGAAATAAGTAGTAGTGAATGCAACTTATTTTCTCATTGAAAGTCACAGTTAAAATATCTTTGCACTATGAAATTTGATAAAAAATTACCCATAAATTGTGATTTTCATATTTATATACTACCAACTGAACCTTATGTCAACTAACAATGAAAAAATACAATAACAAAAATTACCTCATCTGTTATCTCATGATTATTTTCCTGTTGGTATTTTACAAATGCATCAATGTTGTAAAACAACTCCGAAGATCTATATTTGCAATATTTTTGCAAACCAATCCTTACAGAAAATGCTGCAAATGTGCAGTTGTTGACAAGTGCTGCTCTAAGGACTGTAATCTTTCCTGGGGACAGCTTCTGACACTTGTCATATATATAACTCGTCACCAAGAAATCTGAAGGAAATTGGCAAGAATAACTTTTCATGGTCCAGGTATACAATGTGCTTAAAACTACATGTGAACAATACAAAACACACAAAAAAAATTATTACATTCAAATACTATGTGGATAGATCACTGCTGACCGTACAGAGGAGGCACTGAGTGGTTGTCTCAAATGCTGTATAGCAAAATTCTGAGAATCTGAGTGGGGCACAATACAGCATGGACTCCGCTAGGTTTGGTGCTTGGCCCCTTTCTGTTTCTGACATGTGTGAATGATCTGTCTCTGTCAATCAACAAAAACCTTTAAACAATATTGGAAGATGACATAAGTATCGTTGTGGATAATATCTCACTCTGATCTCAACTTCAAGGACGTTCTGTGGTGGTTCAGAATTAAGTTACTATTGATAAATTTAAGGAATACTAGTTGTTTCCATTTCCACATTAGCAGAACAACCCAGAAATACTAATAGTACATAATGTCCAGATTATGATGAATGTGTACTCTTCAAATTCCTTGGCAGACATACAGATAGTGAGCTGAAGTGGAAACATCATGTTCTCCAGACATTAAACTGTTGTCATTAGCAATATTTGTTTTACGATTATCTCCCATCTTGGCGACAGCATGTCTAAGTCTGCAAACTCTGACTACCTTATTTTCACTCCATAATGTGTTATAGCATAATATTTTGGGGCAAATGCCAGCTTACAAAAATTTTCACAGGACCTGTAAACCCCATGCTGTAAACAGATCTAACAATTTGGGATAATTACATTACCATCTCAATACATAAATTCTCTGGTATGTTTTATCATTAGTAACACAGCTCAATTTCAAACACACAGCCTACATCATGAAGAAAAGAGGATCATCATACTGAACTGAAGCATTTGGTATTGGTACAAACTGGTGTAAAATATACTGGTGCTAAAAATCTTCAATGCTCTGCTTAGTAAGATTAAATGCTTGAGAGGTAATATGTTTCAGAAATATCTGCTTGATAACTCATCCTACTCAGCAGAAGAAGTCTTTTGCAGATATAAAACAAAAGGTATCCCTCATGGGCTAATAGAATTTATGAGAAAAGTTTGTTAATTTAGTATTAAAATGTCATGCACGGAAACACTTCATTTCTTTACTTTACAAACTATCTAAGCTAATAATGCATGAACTAAGCCACTAATCTTCTTTGTCTGCTTATCTTTTTATACCTGGTGATGGAAAAATTGTGGCAAATTCACCACTTTTTGTAATGTTCTCTTTAAAGCGTTCTTGCCTGATGTGAACATGTAATCCATATACAAAGCCAAGGTAGTCATGGAAAGAGCACTGAATAAACACCAAGAATGTAAGCCAGAAAGTCAACAGTCCACAGTAGTGTCAGTATTCCCAACAGGAGCTAGGTGAGATATAAAATATTTCATACGACATACTGTCCAAGACTGGCTCATGGCTGTTCATCCTTTATCCAAGCTGTTATCGGCCTCAGCGGCTCGGCAGCAACATCTCTGGTTGCATTGACAGACACTAATTGTAGTGCCTCAACAGACTATTGATTGGATCCACCACTGAGGATAATAAATTCTTTATACTACTACTGCACTACTGTATCATTACTATTTACATTCTGTATATGTATCCATATTTTTGTACTGATAGTGTATGTGTGTGTTTTATAATTATTACTGATATTTCTGTGAAACCTCTATCTTAACTTTCTGTGGTATCCAGACTTCAAAATCGCAAAACTGAGCAAAACGCAGAATCGAGAAACACATTGAAACCTTAAAGTAGGAGCTAAAACCTATTTAATTGGCATACATGATTAAACATCATAATCCTCACCAATACCATGTGAAAACTGTATAAATGAAGGAAATTAAATGTACAATACAATGGTTATAGAATAATTTATGGTAATAAATTTCATTAGCTCTTAAAAAAATCACACATGTGTAATAGCAAGTAAAAACTCATCAAAAATTGAAATTGGTACATGTGTACAAGGTAATCAAGCTTTTTTTCCAAGGTGCTACAACCAAAAATTATACTTCAAAATAAACATTTTTGAGAAATCTTTCCTTTGTGTTCACCCAGAAAAAAGAAAAAGTTGATGAACATAGTGAATTAAACTAAAAACTGAAATATTGTGAAAGGCGTCAGACTCTCACGTGTGTGTGTGTGTGTGTGTGTGTGTGTGTGTGTGTGTGTGTGTGTGTTTTTTCCTTTAGTTTACTTGGGTTGAGTAGATTTTAAGCCATGTACACACTAAGCTTGAAACATGTTTTCGTCTATTTGAAGTAGACGCCATTTGGAAACATCTTTTGAAACAGAAACAACACGGAAACATCTAGCCGTAGCAGTGTCCATACAGAAAAAAGGAAACAATGTTTCAGGCCAGCTACCGCATGTCACCTCTGCATGGCGCAAGTGTATGGTTATATGTCGCATTGTGTCATCTGTTGTATACAGTTGTTATGTGTTTTGTTTTCTTTTCCTGCAAGTTTTTCAAAAATATTGCTGTGGACAAGGCAGCAGACTGTCAAGATGTTATCGTTGCACCAGGTTGATGCCTGCTTGTGAAACATATGAAGCAAGCAGTACAAGAAAAGCAATAAAACAAGACACATTGCAGCAAACTGCTCCTACAGTTGGTAGACAAAGACTGTGTAAAAGGACCTTGCCACTGGTGGGGAGGCTTGCGTGCCTCAGCGATACAGATGGCTGTACCGTAGGTGCAACCACAATGGAGGGGTATCTGTTGAGAGGCCAGACAAACCTGTGGTTCCTGAAGAGGGGCAGCAGCCTTTACAGTAGTTGCAGGGGCAACAGTCTGGATGATTGACTGATCTGGCCTTGCAACACTAACCAAAACGGCCTTGCTGTGCTGGTACTGTGAACGGCTGAAAGCAAGGGGAAACTACAGCCGTAATTTTTCCCGAGGGCATGCAGCTTTACTGTATGGTTAAATGATGATGGCGTCCTCTTGGGTAAAATATTCTGGAGGTAAAATAGTCCCACATTTGGATCTCCAGGCGGGTACTACTTAAGAGGACGTCGTTATCAGGAGAAAGAAAACTGGCATTCTACGGATCGGAGCGTGGAATGTCAGATCCCTTAATCGGGCAGGTAGGTTAGAAAATTTAAAAAGGGAAATGGATAGGTTAAAGTTAGATATAGTGGGAATTAGTGAAGTTTGGTAGCAGGAGGAACAAGACTTTTGGTCAGGTGAATACAGGTTTACAAATACAAAATCAAATAGAGGTAATGCAGAAGTAGGTTTAATAATGAATAAAAAAAATAGGAGTGCGGGTAAGCTACTACAAACAGCATAGTGAACGCATTATTGTGGCCAAGATTGACATGAAGCCCATGCCTACTACAGTAGTACAAGTATATACGCCAACTAGCTCTGCAGATAATGAAGAAATTGATGAAATGTATGATGAGATACACGATATTATTCAGGTAGTGAAGGGAGACGAAAATTTAATAGTCATGGGTGACTGGAATTCAAGAGTAGGAAAAGGGAGAGAAGGAAACATAGTGGGTGAATATGGATTGGGGGAGAGAAATGAAAGAGGAAGCCGTCTGGTAGAATTTTGCACAAAGCATAACTTAATCATAACTAACACTTGGTTTAAGAACCATAAAAGAAGGTTGTATACATGGAAGAATCCTGGAGATACTAGAAGGTATCAGATAGATTATATAATGGTAAGACAGAGATTTAGGAACCAGGTTTTAAATTGTAGACATTTCCAGGGCCAGATGTGGACTCTGACCACAATCTATTGGTTACGAACTGTAGATTAAAACTGAAGAAACTGCAAAAAGGTGGGAATTTAAGGAAATGAGACCTGGATGAACTGACTAAACCAGAGGTTGTACAGAGTTTCAGGGAGAGCATAAGAGAACAACTGACAGGAATGGGTGAAATAAATACAGTAGAAGAAGAATAGGTAGCTCTGAGGGATGAAGTAGTGAAGGCAGCAGAGGATCAAGTAGGTAAAAAGACGAGGGCTAGTAGAAATCCTTGGGTAACACAAGAAATATTGAATTTAATTGATGAAAGGAGAAAATATAAAAATGCAGTAAACGAGGCAGGCAAAAAGGAATACAAACGTCTCAAAAATGAGATCAACAGGAAGTGCAAAATGGCTAAGCAGGGATGGCTAGAGGACAAATGTAAAGATGTAGAGGCTTATCTCACTAGGGGTAAGATAGATACTGCCTACAGGAAAATTAAAGAGACCTTTGGAGAAAAGAGAACCATTTGTATGAATATCAAGAGCTCAGATGGAAACCCAGTTCTAAGCAAAGAAGGGAAAGCAGAAAGGTGGATGGAGTATATAGAGGGTCTATACAAGGGCGATGTACTTGAGGACAATATTATGGAAATGGAAGAGGATGTAGATGAAGATGAAATGGGAGATATGATACTGCGTGAAGAGTTTGACAGAGCACTGAAAGACCTAAGTCGAAACAAGGCCCCGGGAGTAGACAACATTCCATTGAAACTACTGACGGCCTTGGGAGAGCTAGTCTTGACAAAACTCTACCATCTGGTGAGCAAGATGTATGAGACAGGTGAAATACCCTCAGACTTCAAGAAGAATATAATAATTCCAATCCCAAAGAAAGCAGGTGTTGACAGATGTGAAAATTACCGAACTATCAGTTTAATAAGTCACAGCTGCAAAATACTAATGCGAATTCTTTACAGACGAATGGAAAAACTGGTAGAAGCTGACCTCGGTGAAGATCAGATTGGATTCCGCAGAAATGTTGGAACACATGGGGCAATACTGACTCTACGACGTATCTTAGAAAATAGATTAAGGAAAGGCAAACCTACATCCCTTGCATTTGTTGACTTAGAGAAAGCTTTTGACAATGTTGACTGGAATACTCTCTTTCAAATTCTAAAGGGGGCAGGGGTAAAATACAGGGAGCTAAAGGCTATTTACAATTTGTACGGAAACCAGATGGCAGTTGTAAGAGTCGAGGGGCATGAAAGGGAAGCAGTGGTTGGGAAGGGAGTGAGGCAGGGTTGTAGCCTGTCCCCGATGTTATTCAATCTGTATATTGAGCAAGCAATAAAGGAAACAAAAGAAAAATTCGGAGTAGGTATTAAAGTCCATGGAGAAGAAATAAAAACGCTAAGGTTCGCCGATGACATTATAATTCTGTCAGAGACAGCAAAGGACTTGGAAGGGCAGTTGAATGGAATGGACAGTGTCCTGAAAGGAGGATATAAGATGAACATCAACAAAAGCAAAATGAGGATAATGGAATGTAGTCGAATTAAGTCGAATTAGATTAGGAAATGAGACACTTAAAGTAGTAAAGGAGTTTTGCTATTTGGGGAGCAAAATAACTGATGATGGTCGAAGTAGAGAGGATATAAAATGTAGACTGGCAATGGCAAGGAAAGCATTTCTGAAGAAGAGAAATTTGTTAACATCGAGTATAGATTTAAGTGTCAGGAAGTCATTTTTGAAAGTATTTGTATGGAGTGTAGCCATGTATGGAAGTGAAACATGGACGATAAATAGTTTAGACAAGAAGAGAATAGAAGCTTTCGAAATGTGGTGCTACAGAAGAATGCTGAAGATTAGATGGGTAGATCACATAACTAATGAGGAGGTATTGAATAGAATTGGGGAGAAGAGGAGCTTGTGGCACAACTTGACAAGAAGAAGAGACCGGTTGGTAGGACATGTTCTGAGGCATCAAGGGATCACAAATTTAGCATTGGAGGGCAGCTTGGAGGGTAAAAATCGTAGAGGGAGACCAATAGATGAATACACTAAGCAGATTCAGAAGGATGTAAGTTGCAGTAAGTACTGGGAGATGAAGAAGCTTGCACAGGATAGAGTAGCATGGAGAGCTGCATCAAACCAGTCACAGGACTGAAGACAACAACAACAACAACAACAACAACAACAACAACAAAAAGGTCATTTGTTGTAGCTTGCTTCGAAATGTGAAATAAATACCTAAGGCTCTGAAATGAATCTCCCATTGACAAAAAACTATGACTAACAGCAGGTCTGGTTGTAGCTGCCTTTCTCTAGCTTTTTTTTATGATATCCAAGTGGAATTATGCAAACTACGGCTGTCATCCACATTCAGTTCCCTTATGTAGCAAGTTTTCCCATCAGTTGTTGTATAGTATGTTTTCACTCACCAAAGGTGGCAACTGCATGCACACCAACAAATCAATTTCGTACAACAACTTATCCGATTTTATCAACCATCACAAAGTACTATACAAACTCTCCATCACAATAATATCACAGTTTTAAAACCAATTACGAAATTCTTTGATAAATGCAACCTTACTTTATAAAACTATACAACACTGAGAGATGGTTATGGCCCTCATACCACAAGTCATGATAAATAAATAAAAAAAAAAAAGAATGTATGGCAAGGACAATGTCTTTCATTTTATTTGAGTGAACCTTCAGTATTAATAATGCAGGAGCACATATTACAGTTTGCTCATCTCTATACATGACGTGGCAACAATATGAAAACAATACAACAAAGAACTTCGCAGATGACGTGATTACACTGAGAAATGTTTGTTGGCAGTGTGGACAGAAAGAGAGAGACAAGAAATAAAGTCAGAAACTGATGGAAAGATTATTTTCTACATTGTTTCACAACAGAAACATATTTCCAGTGGCAGTATGGATGCCACTTCACACTACATTTTGCAGTGGTGATGTCACTAGTGGGTTTTCCCCTACCCACTTCTGCAAGCACTTGTGAACTACCCCTGTGTGAACTGTGTGCCCTTTGATTATTCATTTCCTTCATACTGTGTGACATTTGAGTGCAGTAAGCTGTTTCAAAGCAATGCTGCATTGAAAGTATCATACCACAAGTACGTTACACTCATCACTAAATTTCAATTAACAAAGCATCAAAGATATAAGGCTTCAAGAGCTCTTATGACAACTAATGCACTACACCTCAGGTGAGTAAGCTGTAACATAATGGATAATGCCATGGTTAGCTGAGTTAGAGGCTGTAGTTTTGCAACTTGCTGCCTGCCAATATGTGTTTTTCAACTAAGCATTGTTATCATGTTTGTTACGATTGTAATATCATATGTTCGGCAATACTTGATGTAGTTAAGTTTTACTTTCTGGTCAGAGACCAAAGGATGAAATAACTATTTGCCTGTTTATTTCTGAATGTGAGGTGACTTCTGAGTGTGTGGTTACACAGAAACCTAAGGTGACAGCTTACATTCATGCAAATGAAATAAGCAGCAATAAAATTCATGCTGTTCCTTGTCACAAATACTTCACTACCTATTTTAAAATATGTGGTGATTTCTGAGTGTGTGGTTAGGCATGAATTCTAAGAGGATAGCTTAAATTGCTGCGAGTGAAAAGATGAGCAGTAACATTCATATTTTTCCTTGTCACAAATATTTTGCATGTTGCACAAGCAAAAACATATTTCCCATAGAATTCTTGCTACAACTGAGATTCTCCTGTCACTAATACACCCCCAAATATCAACTTGACACTATAGTGATTGACAAACCGATAGCCACATTCCTGGTCGCCATCACGTCACGATTATGCCAGTTCCTGCAAAAAGTAGTGCAAAATGTACCTGACCCATCATCATTGTATGGTGAAGCTAAACATTGCAAGTTGTGTTGGCAACACCGATCGTGGATTATGTCAGCATGTCCTCTCTTCCCTTAACTCCACAACCACCCACAGTGTGAACCATCTGATTTTGTGCCCCTTATAACTCGTTCAGTCACATCAAATGTCGATAGGAAGAAAATGGGACGAAGTCAAGCAAGATGTAGAGTAAGAATGTAAAATCAAATAAACTTTACTAGAAAGAAACGCAAAAACAGGGAATTTTTAGCATTGATCTTATGGGTTTTCACAGGGGCTATGAATTTATGATGTAGAAGTGCGAAAAACATAAAATTGGAGAACGTAAAATTAAAGTTCCACTGTATAGTTTACGTACTGACTCATTCCAGAGCCAAGTGACTGGCTCACAATTATGGATATATGAAACAAAAAGTGACCATTTTTAAAATATGAAAAAATGGCAAGAAGAAATGACAGAAAATTTCTCTCTCTCTCTCTCTCTCTCTCTCTCTCTCTCTGAGGTGGGAGTGGGTGGGTCTGTTTGTAGCACTGTATTAAAAGCTAACCAGCTTTCAACTTTTTGTTTTTTAATGCATGCCTGTCCAAATGCTCAGCACCTCCTCACTGTGGTAGTAGTGATCTATGTGCATACACATACTGTAGTATGTTAATCAAAGCACACTCAAACATTAACTGAAACAACAGGAATAAAGAACTGTAACTATAAATTATTACATTTAATATTACATTTGTACTGAATACTAGTTGGTATTCTCAATAACATTTAAAAAATTACCTCTTTTAAATTATAGGAAAAAAATTAGTAACTATGACACAAGTTAGCAGAAAACAGCACTGCTAGGAGCCACGTAGTTTACTAATACTCCCACAATAAAATAATATCTATGTGTAAGAGACAAAATACAATAAGCACAATTCAAAAAGAAAAATGTAAAACAAAGGGCAAGCCTGAAAGTAACTGCTACGTGAAATTATCAATTAAACGCTAATTCATATAAGAAATTACTATCATGTTGTGTGTTTTAACACCGAGAGTGAGACCTTTTGCAGGAAACCAGTCAATGACACTGTTCAGAACATTGTTTACCATTTCTTCTGTTTCTGTATGTATGCTTGGTTTGCATACAATACTAATGTCATTAACAAAAAGAACTAATTTTGTTTGTTGTATGTTAGATGGATACGTGAGGAACAACGACAACCTAAGAGAGGAATCTCTCCTGATTACATTGTCTGAATTACTAAGCACAACTTTGTGAATTCTTCTGGTTAGGTACGGCAATATTCACTGGTTGGCTATACAATCAGTTCCATAAAATTTCAGTTTGTCTAAGAGGATATTATGGTTCACACGGTCAAATGGCTTAGATAGGTCACAGAAATTATAAATCAGTGCTATTTTGTTATTTAATGTTTGCAAAATTTGTAGAACTACTCTTCTGGAACCCAAACTGTGATTTGCTGAAGATATTACTGTTATTCAGGTGAGATACTGATCTAGAATACATCACATTAAAAATTTTGGAAAATGATGTCAGTAGTGAAACAGGTTGATATTTACTGACATCTCTCCTATCACCATTCTTTTAGATTGGTTTAACAATAGCATGCTTCCATCTTTCTGGAAGAAATGCCTTGAGTAAGTTGTGCATTACCTATTTCAGACAAGACAGGGCTGCTTATATGGGAACAAATCCTTAGTACTCGGTTGGAAACACTATCAAATCCACATTAGCTTTTATTTATGAGGGAATATATAGTTCTTAATTTCAGGAGGAGAAGCTGGTGATTCATTCATATGACTGAATTTTAAAAGAAGTGGTTTCTCAACATACTGCTGTGCTTTTTCTCTTGAACTGTTTGTTCCCATATTTTTTACTATATTCAACAAATGGTCATTAAATGCATTTGCTACTGGTGACTACCCATTTACAGTACTTATTTCCGTTTAAGTCAATAGTGATGTTATCCTGTTCCTTGGGCAGGTGCCATGTCTGTCATTTCACGACATCCCCTATAGCCTTAAAGTCTGTTGCCAGAATTATTAATTTCTGACATAATATGCATATTCCTTGATTTTTTAATAACTCTTCTTAGTAATTTGGAGTAGTTTTTGTAGTGTGCAACAATTGTATGATCTTTACTTGTTCCCAGTGGATACAATTCCCTTTCCCTTTCCCAAGATACTTTAATTCCCCTTGTGATCCATGGCCTTTTTACATGGCTGTCAAATGTCCTTTCAGATTAGCTTATGCAGAAAGCTATTTTCAAATAATGATAAATTCATATAATGCAATAGATTAAATTTTATGTCAGCATTTGGTTCATTACAAATTACATCCCGGATTATCTCTCTGTAAACTATTCTTAAAACCGTTTGTTTGGGAGTCATCAATTATTCTGATATTTCCACTGAGGAGTATTTATACTGTAAGGCACTATCTCATTTACCCCAAATAACTGTGCATCATGATCAGAGAGAGCAGTTATTACTGGGGATAATGTTACTGCCTTGCTTTGAGCCTCATCAAGGAAAATTACCTATTACGGAACTACTGTCTTTATCCACTTGTGATGGAAAATTTATTACTGATACTGAATTATAGGATCCAAATATGGTTTCCAGATCATTTTTCATATCACAGTTCTTTAGAAAATTTACACTGAAATCACAACAGACTATTAACTGCTTGATGCTATCCGACAGACAGTTCAAAATATCCCAGTGGGGATCTATACACTGTTACAATTAAAGGAGAACTATTTTTCAGTATTAATTCAGAAGCACACACTTCTATGTGCTGATTACCAAAAAATCTTCTTGTCACAATGTTTTGGAACTGCTGTTTTCAATTAATAAAATGTTCCAGGCTATTATGCCCTGGTCAAATAGACTCAATAGCAAGCTAGGGTCTGAATGAGACATTCAAAGAAGCTATGATCCCCCTTGAAAATGTCCTCCGCAGATGGGGACGAAATATAGGGTTTCAATGTGAAATCCATTTGACCACGGCATAATAGCCTGGAACATTTTATTAACTCTGGCATTTTCGTTCATGAAAGTTTACGCTTTACAACTTTTTTTTTGTCTTAATATACATAACAACTTGTCTATGTTCAACGTCAACTTGCTATAAACACTTACGGTGGCACCACTATCGGTGAAGGGTACATAAAGTGTGTGGGGGCGGGGTTGTGGAAAATGGTGTAGTCGTCATCGTAACGAAGCACTTTATGACACCCAAAAGGGAATGATCATTGGCTTTGGGCCGAGGGTGGAAGCGTTTCCAAATTGTTAAAGTTTGTAAACTGTTCGTGCCACCATGGTTAACATATACCATGCGTGAAAAAACATTGTCCAATACTGGCTATGAGGCAGCTGTGTTGCATCTCACGCCATAGATGACAGGGGTGAACTATAGTTGTAGAGATGTAAGCAGGAGGACAGATCTGCAACTGCTCAGCAACTGACCAACCAGATGAACCGAGGGACTACTAACAGTGTTTCCTCAATGACCATTCAGCCAACATTGCTGCATACAGACATCCATAGCAGGTGCCTGATTCACGCACCCATGCTGACTGCTGTTCATTGGAGAAATTTGGAATTTACATATTGCACCACAACTGAATGTTCACTGAATGCAACAGATGGCCTTTCCAAATGAATCATGTTTTATGCACAATCGGCCAGAAAGCAAAGCCCCTGCAACAATAGTTGTAAGGGTCCAGGCCAGAGGAGGAAGTGTTTTGGCCTGGGAAAAGTTTTTGTGGCATTCCCTGGGTGATCTTGTCTTTCTGGAAGGTACAATGGATCAACACAAGTGTGCATCTACCTTTGTCAATGATGTCCACCCCTACTTGCAGTTTGTTTTTCCTTGGGATGATGGAATCTGCCAGGAGGGCAATGTAACATGTCACACAGCTCACTGTGAACTTGCGTGGTTCAAAGAGCACCAGGATGAGTTTACTGTACTCCCCTAGCCACTAAACTCCCAAAATTTAAACCCAACTGAGAATCTGTGGGACCACCTCAATCAAGCTGATCACACCACGGGTCCTCAATCAAGAATCCTAGCACAGTGTCAACAGCACTGGAGTTGGCATGGCTCCATATCCCTGTTTATAACTTCCAGAACCTCTCACTGACTTTCTTCCTTTATCTTTCACAGCACTCTGCATTGCAAAAGGTGCTTATTGGGGCTTTTAACAGGTGTTCACAATAAAGTCACTGAACAATGTATTTACCTTCTCTAACCTTTTAGTTATGTGGTGCTGAGATAGGCACAGGATGTCTCTCTTTTCAGAGCTTATAAATTTTCTGGAGAGACAAGAAGCTCTTCAACCTTATTAATTATTCCTCTAATATTCTGATGAAATAAGCTTGTCATTTGTCTCAAATGGCATACCTTTCACATTTTGCTCTAAACTGATTATTGTGCGTCATTCCACAGCAGTGTACCTTTCCTATACCAAAACACAGTGATTGTAAATTTCTTCAACGAGAATATCTGGCTGAATTTTACTGGTTCTTGTGCTCAACTACTGTGAAACCACTCCATATATTGTACTGTTGTTATCTTTTGATAGTTATGGGTAGAACATGTAGCTCATGATTTATGACAAAAATATAATCTTTTTGCACTTACCCTCTTTACAATATACAAGTAAAACTCATTCAGTAAACTTTATCATCAGACAGAAACCTGGGCACTTAAAAATGCAGACAAAAACTGTGGTCATCTAATCTGTTGAAATGATCCTTTTTTCCATACCTTTGGGCTTCCATATCATTATGAGAAGTTGGACTTGTGCCCATGGGCAGAATCCATGTGATATTGGCTATGTGCAGCACACAAGACAAAATAGGCAATGTTCTGCTCCACAGATTTAATCAGAAAGGTTTATTGGTGGACCCAGATTAATTCTCTGCACTGCCACTCTATCAACTCAGTCCAAATAAAAGTCTCAAATCTTGCTTTGATCTGCGAGAAAGGGTTGATCTTCTCATAAAAGCAAAGCCAATAATTAAGAGCTCTGTAGCAATCCAACCTCTTCCACAAAAATGCCACAACCGCCCAATAGATTGGAAAACATACACCACTAATAGTTCATACACCACCTCCAACTGGCTGCTAGCAACTTCTCCTCAACAACAAAACAAGAATGCAACTCAATGCTAAAACACTACACTTGAATTTCCAGAGACACTAATACAAATTAACTCAATAGGGAGAGGCAGGAAGTTAGGTTGAGGAGCCAGGTAGCAAGCTGGAAGGTGGCATTTAAATACACTAGTTTGACTCTGCAAGGTGAAAACCTTGCAGAGTCAAACTAGTGTATTTAAATGCCACCTTCCAGCTTGCTACCTGGCTCCTCAACCTAACTTCCTGCCTCTCCCTATTGAGTTTCTGTACCCTTGCTGAATGGGAACACTCACCTAGAAAACTGGAATGGTTCAACCCAAAATCCACTGTACTACAAGAAATAACTCTGTTGCTCATGAAGGATCACCTTCTCCCAACATTTTAACTGCACTATTAAAACACCATCTCCGATCCAGAGGGCACACAGCTTCAACACCCCACGAGGGCTACTGCCTGATCCTTGATTTCATGAGTGCCAAAATCTCTGCACAAAATTATTTTAAAATTCAGACTTTTTAGCCTATCAGTCTCTAGAACAGAATTCAAACCTTTCTATTGACCATTTTCAGTTTCCGTTTAAAGAACTCAGCAGGAAATTGCTTTGAGAGAGGACTTTTCAAATTTCTTTCCTAGTGTTAGAAAAACTGCTCATCCTGTCTCACCTTTGTAAACAGCATGGTCTGCCATTTATTTACTGCTTTAGCCTGACCAGATTAGGACCTTAAAGCCCTCTTTTACATCTGCCCAGGAACAAACTAAAAAAACTGCATGACAATCACAATAACAATAATTAGCATTATTAATAAAAATTGGCAATAATATTAATAATAATAATAATAATAGTGTCACTAACAATGAACTAAAATACAGGAGGAGTGGGGTTAAGAATGATACTGATTAGTTATTACTTAAAAACTCAATAATAATAATAACAATTTGCATCATTAATAAAATGCAATAACTGGCAATACTATTAAAAATATAATAATAATAATAAATGGAAGCATTAAGAATGATATTGTTAGTTCCAGACTTTTTGAAGTCTTGTTTGGTATTAGAAAAAGCGGAAGGGATAACGGAAGAGGAAAAGCTTGAAATGAAAGTTAATAGCTGCTAAGAAACAAGAGAATTTCAATAAAGACCTCTGTAAACAAGGGGAGGGGAAAGTGATTAGGGAGGGAGGGTTGATGAAGAGTAGACTGCAGAAGAGAGAGCTACTGTGATAGCCATTGTTTTAAGTTTGAAAGATATTTTAATTTATTTGACATTCTGAGGAAGACTGTTCCAAAACCAGGGTCCTAATAAAATGATTTACAGAACATGGCGGTATTGTGGAGTGGTACAGAGAGAATTTTACTTTGTTGAGAATGTATATTTCTGCAGTGTTGTTCAGACAGTAGTGTGTAATGGTTTAACATAAACAGGAAAGAGTGCAATGATTGAGAAGACGATACAGTTAACACTGGGAATGATAATCTCTATGGTTATTGGCACATAGCCACGATAACTATTCATATGCAGTAGTGTTGTGGTCAAAATAGCATACATCACAAATGTATTGCGCACAAGCCAAGCATTCATCGCCAATTCCAACAGAGATCTCTCTGTAGAACCACCCGTTTCGGTGTTTGAATAAATCAGTACGTACGGCTTAAACCTTTTTTTGTTGCTTACATCAATTATTCATTGGAATTCAACCATTTTTCATTTATTGTTATTACATGACAATGCTTTCGTAATTCAACTGCAGGATCACTGGTAAAATACAATATTGCAGTGAACTTTTACTTGGCATGAAAGAAGATGTGTATAGCTCAGCCCTATGACAACAAATGAGCCAAATTTATTAACAGAGCTGTACATCTCGCAACTGCCATAGAACAGGTATGTTGCAACTGCCACTCTGAATGTTCTAAACATATGGAAATCATTTAGTGAGAGATGATGAGTAAGGTGGGTGCAGATGGCTTCAAATTTCTGGTATGGGATTATTGCAACTGTTGGATGTGCCGTATGGGGCTGTGCATTGTCATGTTGCAATAACACAGACACAGACAATAATACATGTCACTTTTTCATGCCAAAGGTTGTGACAGCATATAATGTCATTCCTTATTCTCTCTGTTCCTGGTCAGAGGTAATGGATGCAAGTTTCATGTCCAGTGGTGATTATTGGCCATTACCTTCTTTTCCAACGTGTTATGAAAGACATTCACTTGCATTAACAATTCCATATTGCAAGTCAGCTCCCACCTTGAAGGCACTTACCAAAATTCAAGCGTATCACATGGTATGTTTGACTTTGGTTAATGTCTTTAGTTACTGAAATGTCATGCTGTATCACTCTGAGGTTCATCATCATTGTGCCTTTAACAACTGCAGTTTTCTGGATTAACACTGTGATGTGTCAGACTCTGATGAGGAGTATTAGTCACAGTGTCGCATCTTTACTGGGACACATGCTGTTGAGATTAACAAGCATCTACTGTACTGGACCTCCATTTCAACAGGTTTCACAATTTCATGATGCAGTAAGTGAAAAGGAAACACAGAGGACAGTTGGCCCTGGAGCAAGCAACTAGTGGTGCAGTTGTCTTCACACATTTTCTATGTCCATGTTTGTGAATCTGCATGATGATACTGCCTAGCGAACATCTGGCACACTCTTATGAGCACCCTTATCAACTTACAGACTACTGGCATGATCTGTTCCTTTTTTATTGGACATTTAATGCTTGCATTTGATCCATTCTCGTACATTACATACATCCCAAAAATCAGTAAATTACTTATCGCTACACCAAAATATGGAAGAAATATATAAATGGAAATCAGCGTGTACGTAACACATATAAATATTTGAACACTGAAGCATACACATAGCATAATAAGTACATAAAGAAGGATTTAAATCAAGCTTGAAAACTAATTTGTTATCAATAAAAGCCCATTAATATAAAATTCATCTCAAAATACCCACCTAATATTGCATCACCAAGAAATTCTAATCTTTGATAACAATCCGTAATTCTATTGTCACTCCAAGAGGGATGCGTAAGTGCTTGCAACAGAAAACCTCTGTCTTTGAATCTGTAGTTTAATGTCTCCTCCAGCTCTTCTGTGTCACCTAAATGGAAGTCCAAATACTGATGAGGCAATGATTCTTGCAATAAGGGCCTCTCTGGTGGTCTCTCAAAGAGAATATGAGGTGATGCCTTCTTTGCTGGTAGAACTCCCAGACTGTTGAGAAGTGCAATTGCACCAGACAAACCATATGCCTAGAAAAATGAAGATACCACTTGACACACAGAAGATGCAAAATACCACAAACAAAAAATGAAGTGCATAATAATAAACTACTACTTTTTTTTCACTCTACAACACCTTTCCACTCCAACTTTCTCTCTGCAAATCCTACTTTCATTTTGTCTCGTATCCCACTATTTCTTCTGAGTCTGACTCTTAACTACCTTAATACCAACAATCTGTTGTTGTGGTCCTTGCCAACTTCAGCCAGAGGACTGGTCTGATGCAGCTCTCCACATTAGTCTATCCTATCGAAGTCTCTTCATCCTTGCACAACTACTGTAACTTACACCCATCTGAACCTGATTACTGTACTCAAATCTTGGTCTCCCTCTAGAATATTTATCCTCCACCCTTCCTCCATTACAAAATTAATTATCCTTAGCTGCCCTGCTTGCATCCTATCAACTTATACTTTCTTTTAATCAAGTTGTGACATAAAGCACTCTTCTCTCTGATTAAAGCCAATACCTCTTCGTGAGGTATCCTATTTACTGTTGCGTTTCAAACCACTCCAGACAAGAGATGTGTATCCCTATTTAAAATTAACTAGCAAATGATACAAACAAAAATCACACATCAAGTTATCATAGAGGAAAGCACAAATATTTTGCGGATTTGTTATTTTATTTGCGTGTGGAGAACCATACCAAGGGATGAGGCATGTCTTCATAATGGGACAGTGATCACAGTAACTTCACAAAAGGAACAATGTGCACATACATGAATATAGAAGCTCCTAGCACCATCAGCCTACTATGGAGGAGTTAAAAGTTCTTAGAGAATATTAACTGTGACAACAGCTAAGATGCCAACTCAAACAAATGAAATGTCATTCAGATTCACTCGTTCTGTGAATATGTGTAAGTTCCGATTTGAAAACTTTGATTTGACAGGGGCCTGACATTATCTAGTATTGATGTCTAATTCCATTGTGAAATGTGTGCACCACAATTGTATTATCGCCAATATACTTTGGATAAATAGCACGATCAGTAGTAAAGATTGAAATCCTTTATTTTACAGATCAATTTCCATCACTGTGTGGCCATCTTCAATCTTCAGTGCTAAAAATACATGAGAACCATCGGGCATGAACACAAATATGGCCATATTTATAATCATCATAAAAAAATACAGAAACAGGAAAACATACCAATGTATGGACTCTAGTACATACCAAACTATTTGAACCTTGTAGACCCATATCATAATAACACAATATTTCCCATGAGGTGTACCACGTACTGTGATGATTACTTCCAACAGATATCTTACTGTTACTGCATACAATAATTCTGAATTACAGAAGCACCTATCTTGTGACCTCTGCAATTGCCAATCCAACAAACAGTGAGCTTGTAGTTTATACAGCCCACTAGCTACGCTCAGTATAGCAAAACAAGCATCATAGTGCCCTCTACATTCCAAAGCGTATGACACGCAGACATCAAATACAGCAAATACCATTAACAGAAAAAACGAAAGCTTGCATAAAAGTAACCTTTAAACTCACATGACAATTTTTTACTGTCATAAGTCATGGCAAAACTTTAAAAAACACAATACAGGTACAATAAAAAATACATTAAATTACACCCTCTGACGTAAAGTACAAGATAAATTTTTGTTATAGGAATATACTTGACATAAAAGCACACATAGTAACTTCTTAAAAACAAATACAGACATGTTAACATCAGAAACATTCTTTTAAATTTCCAAAAATCTCGATTAAATGTAAAAATATTAATCCTTTACAATGGGATGTTATGCCCTCCCTTATTATATTTGAAGACTTTACCAACCTAATGATTGACATTATCATAGCACATTCTTTACAAGCAATTACAAATAGTAATAAAAAGACATTAACAAAAATATAAAATACAATAATCTCCCACATATGATGTACTGGACCTGTAATACTGTCATTTTTCATGTGCGCAAATGATGTAAAATTTCAATAATGACAAAGTGGGGGACTGCAGTACCTTCAATGAATACACAAGCATATGTCAAATATACATTGCAAATAGGGCTCAAAATTAATAACTAATATCCACCATTTGCTGTTACGAAACCTGTTGAATACCTCATAGCAAAAATTGACGAAGAAGAGGCTTGCCTAAATGTACACCAAGTTTACGCTCATGTCGTGAATCGACATGCTGCACTGTATAAGAGCATCATACCGTCTAATCTTCCATCTCGCTGCTGGCCCTGTGGACTGCCTTCCTGCTATGCTCTAGGCCAGCCCATGCACTTGGTCCGGGAGAGGGGGGGGGGATCCCACAGTGTGACCTCAGATGCCTGAGACTGCAGTCATGGGTGTATGAGTTGCATTTGTGTGTGTGTGTGTGTGTGTGTGTGTGTGTTGTCTAATTTTCAAGATGTCCTTACTGTCCAAAAACTATATTTGTGATAGTTTTTTTGTTGTGCCTATCTGCGACTCAGCATCTCCACCATATGGTGAGTAGCAACTTCTTTTTCACAATTTTGTTACATTCCATCCTGGATTTTCCATTGTGTGATAAAACTAATATCCACCATTTGCTGTTAGGAAACCTGTTAAACACCTCACAGCATAAAATTGCTGAAGAAGTGGCTTGCCTAGGGCACACCACATTTACTCTCGTGTAACAGCGTAATACCAGCTGATCTTCTGTCTTGTTACTGGCCCTGTGGGTGGCCTTCCTGCTATGCACCAGGCAGCTCTCGCCAAAGTGCTCCCAAAAATCAGAACTTTTAGTAACTGTCTGCTCATTAAGCAATGTGCAATTCCAAGATTTCAAATTACAGAAAATCTCCATTGCCTCAAGGAGTCTGATACATCTGCCTTTTTCTCCCCTCTGCAGCAATTTAAGCCGCGATATCAAGTCAGGAAGAGCATGGCCTGTATCAATCGAGTGTGCTGCAAAGTTGGATCTATCGGAAACATCTCTCCTACCCAGTGCAAAATGCTCATGATATCTCACTTCGAGTTTTCTCCCCGTCTGCCCCACATAAAAAGCATTACAATCAGCACACTGTAATTTCTAAACCCCTGACTCTTGAAAATAATTAAATTTATATATATATATTTTTAATTAACATTTTATGGAGCTTGTCTTCGGTTGAAAATGAGATGCCCACCACAATTTTTTTGAAACTCTAGTACTCAAAATCCTATAGTAAGGCAAACTAACAATTTTTTCTCTCTATTACTATTCATAACTGACACACATTTCTGCTCATTAGTCTTTATATTTTTGTTATAAATATTTCTCACATAATCATGAGGGTAGTTACTCATCCTCATCATGTGATTTTAAAGGTTACTTTTATGTAAGCATGGTTTTTTACTGTTAATAGTATTTGCTGTATTTGATGTCTGGATTTTGTACGCTTTGGTATGTAGAGAACACTATGATGCTTATTTTGCTATACTGAGCTTAGCTAGTCAGCTGTGTAAGCCACAACCTCACTGCACCTTGGATCGACAACTGCTGAGGTCACAAGATAAGTTCTTCTGTAATTCCAAATTATTGTATGCAATAAAAATAAGACACCTGTTGGAAGTAATCATCAAAGTACATGTTACACCTCACGGAAAATGTGCTATTATGAAATAGGCCTACAAGGTTTGCATAGTATGGTATGAATGAGAATCCATACACTGGTATGTTTTCCTGTTTCTGTATTTTTTTGATAATGATTATAAATATGGCCATATTTGTGTTCAAGATCATGTCTGATGGTTCTTATGTATTTTTGGCACTGAAGATGGTCACACAATAATGGATTTCAATCTTTACAACTGATGCTGCTATTTATCCAAAATATGTTATCTAGTGTTGTTATGTATGTTGGTGGACAATACGTACATATAAAAAGTGTTCAAATATTATTCAAGAAAAGTGAAAGTTAAGTTGCTTACAGTAATAATCAAGCAAGGAAGAGACAAAGTCTTTCAATGCCATTCAGGGCAATATTTGAGCAGCTAAGAAGTAAAGAAGAACAATATTACACCTTCACTGACTAAATCATGTCCACCACAACAGGAAACCTGCATTACTCATATAATCTTCTGCATTCTTCTGTAGCACACATTTCAAAAGCCTCTCTTCACTTTTTAGTCTGCACTGTATATTATCCCGATTCCACTTTCACAGAACTACACTTCCAACAAATACTTTCAAAAAGACTTCAAACCTTTACATTCATATTAGAAGTTAACATGCCTAACTTTTAGAAAAGCTTTTTTTGCTGTTACCAAATTTTGCTTAGGCCATCATATGTTATTTTGCTACTCAAATGGCAAAATCTTATTTAGCTTCTTCTATATTATAAATAATATCTTCTTGGACATTTGGTCTGTCTGTTCAACTAAATAAAATGCTGTTTGTTTTTATGTAATACCCATTTTGCTATATTTTATTTGTCAAGCATCCCTGGGTGTAATTCACATTTGTTGTTTGCAGATCTGTTACTACATCAAAGCGTTTCATTACTCTTTTACTGTTAGCTAAGAGACAAGATTGTGGAGTACATGTTTCGTAACATTAATCTGCTGTTTCATTTCACTTAACATTTCTAATGGAAAAAATCAGATTTTACTTAGGATGCTTTAAGATCTTGTTATCACGTGTATCACCCTGTCCGTTGTCCTGTGCACACCAGGGTGTCAGATATTCAGTACTGTGAGAGCACATCACCCAAACATTTCACTTTCACAGAGTATATTCTTTTTAAAAACTTGTGTTGGTTATGTATGTTTACTGTTTTCAGTATTGCTAACTGTTGCTGTTCGCACACTACTTTTTTAACTGAGTTCCCTCAGGATTGACTGATTTAAGCCTACCAAACACTATCAATCTTGTTTAACATCTACATACATACTTTGCCAACCTCTTAGCATACCAAAAGTCAAAATTTCTTTCCATTCCATTTTCAGATGAAGTGCAGAAACAATGACTGCTTAAATGCAGGCATGCCTAATTTTGTCATCAAAGAACCAGAACAATTTGTAAGGAGTTGTAGTATATTCCAATATTGCTTGTTAATAATGGTTCTTGAATCCTTGTAAGTAGTCTTCCATGGGATAACTGACATCTATCTTGAAATGTCTGTCATTGCTCTACTGTGGCCAAACAAACATATCATCTTTCTGTGTCTACATTAAGTACCTCATGACGTTCTCCTGCTTTATTTCTTCATTGATGGTCCTCGGTGTCGACGTACTGCATTGTGATACTGGCTGAAAAATGGGGGTGGAAGTTCAACACTGATTACTATAAATGATGTAGCCAACAGTTGCACAGTTGCGTTTCATAGTTTCACTGTTCAACCCCCCCCCCCCCCCCCCCTCCCAATAATACACAGTTATACGGCTTGTTAACTACTGTTTAACTTTCGACAAGCCTCATTAATAGTTTGCAGACAAACATCAGCATACTGCTACAATAGATTACTGTTGAATATCTATGAGCAGTAAAAACCTAACCACACAGTTCACAGTTCTTAAAGAGTAATGCAGTACATATTGAACAGACACCGTCATTGTTTTAAAACAAGGCTTAATTATGTTAAACTTATTCCACTATTAAGTTAATGCATTATTGTTGTTCTAACCAGCACAGATTCCTCGTCTGAAAATCAGCCGGGACCAAAAATTGGGCCTTTATAATCATCACAATAATAGGTACTGAAACTATACATTGTTTGCTGTTCAATTTACAGAAATTACAATTAAAACATAATTCATTAAAGTAACTGAATACCTCGAAAAATTGGATCTTTGTAACAGTTTCTTCTACTATGAGGATTAACTCAAATTATTTGTTTAACCCTTCGGAGGGCGCGCCTTTCATACTTCCATGACTAGGCTTGTTGCAGCTTTTACACCGCAATTAGTATTGCATTTTTAACCAAGGAAAAAATAATTGTTATAAAATCGCCAGTTACATTTTATTGGAGAAAACATAACATAACATTACGTGGCTCTAGAAAAATAATCTTTTATTTATTTGTTGCCTTCACAACTGTCTATTATTGCCATTGTAATTTATAACAAGCCGATATTTTTTATTGCCTTAACGGTTATTTTAATTATATCACTTAATCACACTGATTCACTTGAAAAGGAAGTAACAAGGGAACACATTATGAAATGGAGCATTCATAAACTCCCACTGCTATTTATGATTGTGAATAAAATAGTTAACTTCCATCCGCAGCTCACTTTCACATTGCACACATTTTGTATCTATGACACTATGTTTCTTGCACACATTTTTCTTGCATTTCATACATACTGTTTTGGTTCTGTTCTTTTGAATTCCAGGTTTTGTTGTCTCCTTGGTCTTCTCTTCTTTGTGTCTATACTTCGTCAAGAGGGCGTGAATATCCTTGGGAAGTGTCTCAAGTAACGCTTGTTGATTCAAATGTTCTTCCATTGGGTCCAGAGCAAGATGTTTCAAAAAAATTCGTCTTCTTTCTTTATTATCAGGATTGTTGAATTTGAAAATAATGTTTGCATTTATCCCAGCAGTACCTAGACGTCTGTAGAAAAGTGGCCATTGTCGTGTTATTCTGGAAGTACTGTAGGATGAGCACATCTGATCTACTGTGTCTACTCCTCCTTTGGTAGCATTGTAGTCCAAATTCACTCTCGATTTCTTAGTCTCTTGATCTATTTCATTTGTGCTTTCATTATCCATTAAAAATTCACAGAGCTGTTTTGTTTAGGAACAGTCGAGACCATACATAAATCGTCTTGAAAACTGAATGGACATGACTGGACTTCTCGGGTTTTATTTGCTCAGTTGTAAGGTTCCTGTTTGTTTTCTCAATTGGTGTCACTAATCTTTGCACTACGTCATCAGGCTTGTTAGACTTCAGGTAGGGTCCTGGAATCTGCCTGCCACAGAAAATATCCAAGTTCAGGGTGTAAAAAGTTTTGACATCACACAAGGCATAAATCTTGATCCCTTATTTTGCAGGCTTATTAGGGATATACCATACAAATCCGCAGCATCCTCTGCAAGGATGCAACATCTCTTCAATAGTGACAAACTCGCTGACATTGTAGTGAGCAAGGCAGTTGTTGACAAAATCTTGATGGAAGTCCAGAATAGGTGCTAGTTTGTCACTTTGTTTTCTTTCATTCCAGACACCAAGGTCATCGAACCTAAGTGTTCGAAGCACTGCACCTAAAAGAGCTTTTATCTCTGGTTTTGTGGTGTCTCTGCAGTCACGTTCTCTTGAATATTGAATTTCAGCTCTTTTACTATTGTGGATGTATCGATTTGTATTTCCCACAATGTTGCCAATCATCCCATCCATAATAAACAGGTAAAATGTATCAATTTCTATTTTACATAATTTCAGCACTTGCTCTTGGACCTGGCAAAACTTTTAGGATGTTCTTGGCCTTAGTTTTAGAAGAAGAAGAAAGTGGTTCACTTTTTCAAAAAGTTTCTTTATGTTTTCCTACATAAAATCGGTTAACATCTGTTTGTTATCTCCCCTCTTCAACCAGGTGTCCATCTGTTTCCTCTGTTGATTGTTCGGAGTCACTGCTGTGATTTTCTTTTTCAATAACTTCCTCTTCCAACTCAGATTCACATGAATCTGACAATTCTTGTAATTCTTCTTCTGACAATTCATGCAATACTTTCGTACAATTAGACTGTGCCTGTCAAATGCCTTCTTTTTCTCCATTTCCACACTTTTATGAGACCTAACAAAACACCTTTTTATAAAGGTAATAAATTGTAGCAAATCAGTATCCAAGATTGTAAAAAGTAATGAAAATTGCATATGGGAACTTTAACTCAATTTGAATATTCATTCTACACTAATATAAAAGAAAGATTGCCTTGACGTGAAAGAAAAACACAAGTAAACAAAATATTTACATCACAAGGCGCGTAGCGGCAAACACACTGCAAACCAACACACACGTTTCAAACAACAATAGCGACCAAACTGCTGGAAGCATGAGTCGCGCTAATGTAGTAAGTGGTGACATATGTTGAGAATGACAAATATGTATCTGGATGTGGACACAACTGCAATGTTATCTGTGATACTAACAGAAAACTAAATCTTGCGCCTGACCACTGAAGGGTTAAATGATGAAATTAACAGATACAGTTATACAAACAGTACTTTTCACGAACTTGTTACTTACTTTGGAATTAAATAAGGGTTGATTTTGCTAACATGTTTTCGAATAAAGCCAAAAAATACTTAAGAATGACAGTGTTTCATTTTCCAATGTTTATAATTAGTACAGAATTTATATTTGTTTGTAAGTCAAAAATAGAATTTAAGTTATGAATCAATTACTGATTTCACACTATAACAAAAGACATTAACTAGAAATAAACAAAATAAATTCAAAAATCAATTACACACACAAAACTAAGCACCAAATTAGATCTGGTGCTATATTCTTTACACCTGAGGGCAACCTTTCTCTTTCGTGAAAATGCAGATTATACTACCGTATGTTAATGGTAGTCAAACATGAAAAAATGAATTTAAGGAGGCAGATGGCAAAACAAAAGGGGAAGTAAAAATATCCCAGCTTGCTTCATCACATCACCCCCTCATTGGATTGACCAGATAGATACTGCAAATAGAACACTACATATGAAATTTTATCAAAACTACAGTACATATATTTTTCAAACATCTTATACAGGGTGTTTCAAAAATGACTAGTATATTTGAAACGGCAATAAAAACTAAACGAGCAGCGATAGAAATACACCGTTTGTTGCAATATGCTTGGGACAACAGCACATTTTCAGGCGGACAAACTTTTGAAATTACAGTAGTTACAATTTTCAACAACAGATGGCGCTGCAAGTGATGTGAAAGATATAGAAGACAACGCAGTCTGTGGGTGCGCCATTCTGTACGTCGTCTTTCTGCTGTAAGCGTGTGCTGTTCACAACGTGCAAGTGTGCTGTAGACAACATGGTTTATTCCTTAGAACAGAGGATTTTTCTGGTGTTGGAATTCCACCGCCTAGAACACAGTGTTGTTGCAACAAGACGAAGTTTTCAACGGAGGTTTAATGTAACCAAAGGACCGAAAAGCGATACAATAAAGGATCTGTTTGAAAAATTTCAACGGACTGGGAACGTGACGGATGAACGTGCTGGAAAGGTAGGGCGACCGCGTACGGCAACCACAGAGGGCAACGCGCAGCTAGTGCAGCAGGTGATCCAACAGCGGCCTCGGGTTTCCGTTCGCCATGTTGCAGCTGCGGTCCAAATGACGCCAACGTCCACGTATCGTCTCATGCGCCAGAGTTTACACCTCTATCCATACAAAATTCAAACGCGGCAACCCCTCAGCGCCGCTACCATTGCTGCACGAGAGACATTCGCTAACGATATAGTGCACAGGACTGATGATGCGATATGCATGTGGGCAGCATTTGGTTTACTGACGAAGCTTATTTTTACCTGGACGGCTTCGTCAATAAACAGAACTGGCGCATATGAGGAACCGAAAAGCCCCATGTTGCAGTCCCATCGTCCCTGCATCCTCAAAAAGTACTGGTCTGGGCCGCCATTTCTTCCGAAGGAATCATTGGCCCATTTTTCAGATCCGAAACGATTACTGCATCACGCTATCTGGACATTCTTCGTGAATTTGTGGCAGTACAAACTGCCTTAGACGACACTGCGAACACTCGTGGTTTATGCAAGATGGTGCCCGGCCACATCGCACAGCCGACGTCTTTAATTTCCTGAATGAATATTTCGATGATCGTGTGATTGCTTTGGGCTATCCGAAACATACAGGAGGCGGCGTGGATTGGACTCCCTATTCGCCAGACATGAACCCCTGTGACTTCTTTCTGTGGGGACACTTGAAAGACCAGGTGTACCGCCAGAATCCAGAAACAATTGAACAGCTGAAGCAGTACATCTCATCTGCATGTGAAGCCATTCCGTCAGACACGTTGTCAAAGGTTTCGGGTAATTTCATTCAGAGACTACGCCATATTATTGCTACGCATGGTGGATATGTGGAAAATATCGTACTATAGAGTTTCCCAGACCGCAGCGCCATCTGTTGTTGAAAATTGTAACTACTGTAATTTCGAAAGTTTGTCTGCCTGAAAATGTACTGTTGTCCCAAGCATATTGCAACAAACGGTGTATTTCTATCGCTGCTCGTTTAGTTTTTATTGCCGTTTCAAATATACCGGTCATTTTTGAAACACCCTATATGAACTGGCCATACGAAAATCCCCAAACAAAATGTTTACATACAGTGTATTGCACAATGGCACCAAATATAAACAAGTTATACTTTTAATAAAAATTGGGCATCTTCATCATAAGTGATGTCCTTTTTGGGTAAACAAGGATTACATTCTAAGGTACATATCACTTTATACAAGACCTGTCTTGCTTAAAAAAAGAAATAAACCCTCACGAGTTGCAAAAAGTTAAATTACACTGTGCATTGCAGTTCACTTTTTAGGCAGAAAATTTCACTTGCTCAATTTTTAGTATATTTCACAAGCTTTTTCACACTTTTAATGAGCTTTTACACATTTTCTCATCAAGTTGTCCACACCTTCAACAGGTACAAGAGGCAGTTAGTAAGGAAATGCACTGCTATCAGTTCCCTTGGAGGTGGTTCATCTCCGCCACAGTACATGAAAATATTAGACAAAATACTCTACTTTGGTATACTCACTTTTACTTCTAAATATAAGGAAAAAATGTTTAACACTAATGGCAGATAATGGTCATCACTTCAGAAATAAATACCATTACGTAGTCCTCACAACATCACAATAATAAGCACTAAAATGGACTACAGTGCTAAAGGTGGGGACTAAGAAAAAATTTTAAAATCAAGTACACATTACACTACTCTAATACATAACTGTCCAAAACTGGTGAAATTTGAAAGATTTGGGTCTCTCTCCCATTTTCAAAATAGCAAAAATTCAAGATGTGCAGTAGCATAGATTTACTAATCATTACGCTATGAAAAGTAAACTTAATTACCATTCAAATCAAACTCAAAGGAATGGAAGTTGTACCAAATCATTGGCCTATTTCTCCACTCAAATCTGAGCACCACTCTCATTCAATCAGAAAATTAAATCCTCACAAAATGCTGCCAAATAGTTGATCTGTCAGAACATTCACATCAGCCTAGCACCACAGTTATCAGTTAATCAGCAAAATTACTGTTCTTCATTCTGGTATTACCACTTTAAGCTTATAATTCCTCAGAAAACAGATAGAAGTTATCAGATAACCTATAGATCCGATAATGCAGCGTTATACGACTTGTGCCTCATTAAAATATTTCTCTTTGTGTTAAGCTCTCATTCCCAGCTGCAGTGTCATGAATTGCACAATATTCACAGTACCCAATGTTGCCTAGTTCAAATTTTAGATCCTCAATACAGTTACACCACGTTTGTTTGTATACAGTCATCTTTTTCATTACTCAATCATATGTCAGCTCTATTACTTTACTTACCTTTCTTACCTCATTAGCTAGTGGAGTGCATTCTCAAATAATATCCATATTGCAGAGATAGGCTCCCTAACGATTAAGACCCTAACATTATTCATTATTTTATTATCTCATTATTGTTTCATCATCTAAAAAAACACCTCCTCTGCTTATCCAATGCAAAATTGATTCTACTGAAAAAGACTCCACATTAACAGGTCCTTATGATAAGGCAAACTTAACTTATTATCGATCAGACAAAATTATCACTTAGAAAGTATTATTTCACTGTGTTCCATCGAACTGCTTGAGATTCTAGCCTGAAGGATGACTTACATACAACTCTCACTTTTTCTTTCATGCAGTTTACTCTAGGCAACTATGCTTAAAGTTGTGACTTCGTAGGATTTTCTGGCATAATAAGTCATGGAAGTCTCTTCGGGTTTGCTGCCAGATCCTAAAATCAACTTGACTCGATATTTCAGCAATCCAACTAGTCACCATCTTCAGGGGCTTAGGAAACCAGTGTATACAAAATTCCTTGTCAATGTGGGAAGGCTTACACTGGCCGTTCAATTTGCACAGTTCATGACATGTGTGGAGCATTGCTGTCATACAAGGCTACAACAGCCGCAAAAATCGGCAGTAGCAGAACACTGCTTAAATTAGGGCCACGGTATGAAATTTGACGAAACTGTGGTAGTTGCCCACATTTCCGGTTTTTGGAAAAGTGTCTATAAAGAGGCGATTGAAATTAGGTTGGCGGATAATTTAATTAACACAGACAAAGGGTTTCCTCTTAGCAGGACGTGGAATCCTATACTACCCTGCATCAAAATGGAACATTCTACGGTGCAGCCCTGAGTGCAATATATTGTTGCCGCCAGTGTTCTACTAAGGGCGGTGCCACCTCCCAGTCAGTCAGCACATGCACCATGTACTGAACAGTGGCCTATATAGGACGTCAATTTGCAGCACGGCATCAGTTCTCAGCGGGAGTCAGCAGCGAAGCAGCATTCTCCTGAAGACGGTGACCAGTTGGATCACCGAAATATCAAGTCAAGTTGATTTTAGGATCCGACAGCAAACCTGAAGAGACTTTTATGTTTAAAGCTGTAATTTCTTAAATATATATAGTTTCTGTGTAATTCCTTAATGTTACACAAGGCTGTACCATGACACACTTCTATAGGTAGATAGTTAAATTATATATATACATTTTTTTCTAATGTTGAACCCCCTACTTGCTTGTAGGTCTTTCTTCTGGCTCAGTGCACATTACAGTAAGTTCCTCGTCTCCCCTTATGGGATAAATATTGCTACCCATACCATCATACAACATCTCACTAGAATTAGAAATAGAAATTACACTCGTCTTACTACTATCATTTACGTTACTCTTACCTGTGATTACAGCACATTTATACGAGGGTCATCCACAAAGTAAATTCCATTTCTATTTCTATCCGTGGCCGTGCTACGATCGCAGTTCCGAGCATGCGCGACACTTACTCTGACTCAAGGAGAAGACATGTATGCCATTTTCAGATCGCTGCTGCTGACATGTGCTTTGTAGTGCTTTTTTATAAAGTTATCCATAATTGAAAACGCCACCATGCGTGAAATCAGATATGTGATTAGTTTTCTAAATGCAAAGAAAGTTAAACCAAAGGAAATTCATCGGCAAATCTGTAAGGTTTACTGACAAAATGCTATGAGTGATTCAATGGTCAGAAGATGGATCAGACTGTTCAATGAAGGATGTGATCAAGAGCACGATGAAGAATGAAGTGGACGCCCGTCTGTGGTTACTGATGAACTGGTTCACATAATTGAAGAGAAGATTAAGTACAACCGTAACTTTACATTAGTGCACTTGCTATGGAAGTTTCGCAAATCTCATGATCACTAATTCATGACATTGTTACCGAAAAACTGAAATTTTGAAAACTTTGCTCATGTTGGGTACCCAAAATTCTTACCGAACAACACAAAAAACAACAGATGGGCAGTGTACTTCAGTTTTTGACACTCTAAAATGAATAAGGCGATGGTTTTCTTTCTCAGATAGTCATGGGGGATGAAACTTGGGTATTGTATGACACCTCTGAAACAAAATGGCAATCAATGGAATGGAGGCACACTTCATCCCCAACCAAGGTTAAGCCTAAGCAAATCTTGACACCTCGAAAAGTCATGTGCACTGTTTTTTGGGACAGAAAAGGCATTTTGCTGACTGATTTCTTACCACGAGGCCAAACAATAAATGCACATGGTTACTGCAGAACATAAAGTTATTGCGCCGCGCAATACAGAACAAGTGCCGAGGATTACTGTCAAAACATGTTGTTTTTTTCCACGATAATGCCCGACCTCACACGGTGAATGTGGCCAAACAACTCTTAATGGAATTTCACTGGGACGCATTTGATCATTCTCCGTACAGCCCAGACCTCACTCCTAGCGACTTCCATCTCTTCTTACACCTAAAATCTGGCCTTGGTGGTCAACACTTCAACGATGATTATGAGCTGAAAGAATATGTTACCACATGGTTGAATACACAGGTGGCAACCTTCTATGAAGAAGGCATACAAAAACTTATGCTACGCTATGACAAGTGCCTACAAAATTTCGGATGCTATGTAGAAAAGTAGTTTGACAGTTGTAGATTTTTGTACAATAAATATTTTTTCTGTATCTGTACACATTTGTTTTATATAACCAAATGGGACTTACTTCATGGAAATACCATGTATACAAGTGGCTCTTCATCAAAACTCTAGCATTATCTAGCATAAATGGTTTGATCCAGAATTAAAATCATCTCCTCCATTTCTTTTACTTGAATTTTCCCTATCATTTTCGTGCCCATTCTGGCTATCCTCCACCCAACCATTCCTTGAATTTCTACTACAATTATTCCTGTTCATTCTATTTACCTGAAACTCTCTCTCTGATTGGTTATTGTCATCAAAATTCCTCCTACAATCTTCCACTGAGGGCTTCACCCTCTCCACTTTATCAACATAATTCAAGAAATCACTAATATTACCCCTACGGGCAGGTACAAGAAATTCTCTAACTTTCTGAGGCAACTTAGTTTCTAAACCCATAATTACTGGTTCACTACCTAGTGCTTTGTCCAAATATTTCAGTTTTGTTCATCCAAAGCTGACAGAAACCTTTCACAGAACCCTTCCTAGAGTCAAATCTCTCTTCTCCCCAAAATTTACTCAAAATTGTCTACTGCTTTTCTTTCTCAAAGCTTTGCCATGAAGTACAGCTATCACATACCTGAGCTGCCCATCCATAAGCATCCCCTTTCAAAAAACGTCTCACAAATCACATTTTTTCTTTGTCATTCTGTGTTTTAGGCAAATCATTAAATTCCCTAATGAAATCCAGTGGATACACTTACCCATATGGTTCAAAATTATTAAATTTCTTATAACTAACAAATGAAGGTCTGTTTGTGACACTACATACTCTATGCTTTAGATATTGTACCTCTTCCATCTTTTTCTCTATTTCAGCCAATTTAGAATCTACATTTTTATTTACTTTTACCTGTTTTCCTGTACTACTACTGCACACATGATTTCTACCTCCGTTACTAAATCATTTTTAATCTGATTGACTTGGTTCTCAAGTTTAACCCTGTTTTCAGCAGAAACTTTCCTGGCTGCTTTGACTTCATCTTCACACTGTTTTTCAGATGCCTCTACCCCCCCTACTATAGTCATCACAAATTTTCTTTCTCTCTTCTACACATTTACTACTCATTAATGTTAATTTGTCATTAATATTCTGTTCTACTTTCTTTATCTTTTCATAACAATGTTTAACTACCACCTCAACCACCTTACTTAATTCTGAAAGATTAGTACTGACTACCTTAACCTCATTTATAACTTCTTTCTTCAGTTCACCCTTTAAGATAACGTCATTTCTAATGCTATCAGTTTTCTTTTCCACCCTTCTAATGTCTTCTTCCATACTACTAATGTCTTCTTTCATACTCATCTGACTCAAACTACTCATAATTTGCCTTAACATAACTTCCACTTTTCCATCTGCCATAAACTTTTGCTCTTGCTGACTTTCGCTACTCGATTCCTCCTCCTTAGCCTAAACAATTTCATCCACTACAGTACTGTTTTCGTCCGTTTCACTCACATCACCAAACAATGTAGACAACGGTTTTTTCATTTAATCTACAATAAGACTTTCATCCCCATCATTGAAAGTTACATTCATGTCTGATTTATAACCACATCATCTACAGAACCAGTCCCAATTAGTTCTTTGTGTTCATTTAAAAACTTAACCGCTACAGCTTTGTTTTCAGTCACACAACTCCCCTGTTGTCCAGTGTCTCCAATCACACTGTCTTGTTCATTAGGGCCACTCATTATGTATCATTCAATGTAAAATGGCTTTTGCTAAGAATTACCTTGTTTTTAATCACTCATCTCCAGCTGCGGTTGTCATCTCGATTCATTGTCTCCACGGCTGCTTCAAGTTGTAATTCTCTCGGTGAGGCGTCTTGTTTATCTCTGTTGGATGTGTCCACCTGCTTACTGATTGGCTGCACCCGTACTCAATGGCTGCTTCCATAGAACTCGCTCATTGATTGGCTGCTGTCCTTCTGTGGCCATGAAACCCATGCGCTGATTGGCCATTGCACTTCCTTCATTACAATCACTGTATTGTAAACTGTTCTTGATTTCACTGACAAAGTTTGTGAGTCCTTGTCTATTGTGTCCACATAAAGTAGTCCTCACCCATAAGGGCACCACATGTGACGTCCACCTGCTTTATGTCTTTGTTGATGGTCCTCGGTGTAGACGTAGTTCCACACATGTCTGCAGTCTCAGACAACTGACACCACACTGCAGTGTGGTTTCAGTTGTCTGAGACTGTAGACTTGTGTGGGAGTTGCATTTGCATGTGTGTGTGTGTGGTGTGTGTGTGTGTGCGCGTGCGCACGTCTGTGTCTGTGTTGTACCTATTGCGACTCAGCATCTCCGCTCTATGGTGAGTAGCAACTTTCCTTCTCTAATATCGCTACATTCCATCCTGGATTTTCCACTGTTTGATAAACTAAGCACAAAATTAGGTAAGGTGCTGTATTCTTTAAAACTGAGGGCCATCTTTTCTCATTTATGAAAATGCAGATTATACTCACATATGTTAATGGTAATTAGTCAAAGATGAAAAAATGAATTTAAGGAGGCAGGTGGCAAAATAAGAAGGGAAGTAAAAATATCCCAGCTTGCTTTGTCACAATCTCCTGCAAGTCCTATTTGGTATGGATCTCACACACTTTAACAATTTCCTGTGATGAGTTGTAGAAGTATGCTTTATGCAATGCCATTTGTATACCGACTGTGTTTTCCTAGTATCATAAGAATGTATGTAAGTCTGGCTCCTGCTTTACGTATGACTGAGCCTAATGGGTCACTCCATTTATTACAGTGTTATCATGAATTTTTTCACTTGTATTACAGCTGTGGGGCACGTTTTAATGGAAAATCTTGAAATTAGTGGTTTGCAAACTGACTACTGTGATCAATAAATTGAAAATGGTAACAACTAAGCTCATACTTTAATCAGCATTTTAAGCATGCAGCCCGAGTTTCAGATCTGCAAGACTTATTATGGATAGTGTTATTTTTGATGTAAAATGTTTTGTGCTGAACCTTTAATCTGTGACATTACCGTACTTCAGTTTCATACATGGGAGGCATTGCAGAACTCATTAGAGTCTACATCACATCTACACTGGTACTCAGCAATCCACCTACGGCATGAGGCAGAGGGTATCCCATACCACTGCCAGTCATTTCCTTTCCTGTTCCACTTACAAATAGAACTACGGAAAAACAGTTGCCTATATGCCTCCGTATGAGGCATAATTTCATGTAATCTATCTACGTGGTCCTTACGCACGATGTGTGTTGGAAGCAACAGAACCATTCTGCAGTAAGCTTCAAATTTTCTCAAAAACACTTATATGTTGTTCGAACCTACTGGTAACAAATCAATCAGCCCACCTCTGAATTGCTTCAATGTATTCCTTCAATCTGACCTGGTACAGATCCCAAACACTCAAGCATTACAAAAGAACAGGTTACACTAGTGTCCAATATGCAGTCCCCTTTGATGGTAGACCACTCTTTCCTAAAACTCTCCCAAAAAAACTGAAGTTGACCATTTGCCTTCCCTACCACAGTTCTCACATGCTCATTCCATCTCGTATCACTTTGCAACATTACGCCCAGATATTTAAACAACTAGCTCTGCAGGTGACGAAGAAATTGAAGAAATGTATGATGAAATAAAAGAAATTATTCAGATAGTAAAGGGAGACGAAAATTTAATAGTCATGGGTGACTGGAATTCGGTAGTAGGAAAATGGAGAGAAGGAAACGTAGTAGGTGAATATGGATTGGGGCTAAGAAATGAAAGAGAAAGCTGCCTGGTAGAATTTTGCACAAAGCATAACTTAATCATAGCTAACACTTGGTTCAAGAATCATAAAAGAAGGTTGTATACATGGAAGAAGCCTGGGGATACTGACAGGTTTCAGATAGATTACATAATGGTAAGACAGAGATTTAGGAACCAGGTTTCAAATTGTAAGACATTTCCAGGGGCAGATGTGGACTCTGATCACAATCTATTGGTTATGAACTGTAGAATAAAACTGAAGAAACTGCAAAAAGGTGGGAATTTAAGGAAATGAGACCTGGATAAACTAACTAAACCAGAGGTTGTACAGAGTTTCAGGGAGAGCATAAGGGAACAATTGACAGGAATGGGGGAAAGAAATACAGTAGAAGAAGAATGGGTAGCTTTGAGAGATGAAGTAGTGAAGGCAGCAGAGGACCTAATAGGTAAAAAGATGAGGGCTAGTAGAAATCCATGGGTAACACAAGAAATACTGAATTTAATTGATGAAAGGCGAAAATGTAAAAATGCAGTAAATGAAGCAGGCAAAAAGGAATATAAACGTCTCAAAAACGAGATCGACAGGAAGTGCAAAATGGCTAAGCAGGGATGGCTAGAGGACAAATGTAAGGATGTAGAGGGTTATATCACTAGGGGTAAGATAGATACTGCCTACAGGAAAATTAAAGAGACCTTTGGAGAAAAGAGAACCACTTGTATGAATATCAAGAGCTCAGATGGAAACCCAGTTCTAAGCAAAGAAGGGAAAGCAGAAAGGTGGAAGGAGTATATAGAGGGTCTATACAAGGGCGATGTACTTGAGGACAATATTATGGAAATGGAAGAGGATGTAGATGAAGATGAAATGGGAGATATGATACAGCATGAAGAGTTTGACAGAGCACTGAAAGACCTAAGTCGAAACAAGGCCCCGGCAGTAGACAACATTCCATTAGAACTACTGACGGCCTTGGGAGAGCCAGTCCTGACAAAACTCTACCATCTGGTGAGCAAGATGTATGAGACAGGCGGAATACCGTCAGACTTCAAGAAGAATATAATAATTCCAATCCCAAAGAAAGCAGGTGTTGACAGATGTGAAAATTACCGAACTATCAGTTTAATAAGTCACAGCTGCAAAATACTAACACGAATTCTTTACAAACGAATGGAAAAACTAGTAGAAGCCAACCTCGGGGAAGATCAGTTTGGATTCCGTAGAAATATTGGAACACGTGAGGCAATACTGACCCTACGACTTATCTTAGAAGCTAGATTAAGGAAAGGCAAACCTACGTTTCTAGCATTTGTAGACTTAGAGAAAGCTTTTGACAATGTTGACTGGAATACTTTCTTTCAAATTCTGAAGGTGGCAGGGGTAAAATACAGGGAGCGAAAGGCTATTTACAATTTGTACAGAAACCAGATGGCAGTTATAAGAGTCGAGGGGCATGGAAGGGAAGCAGCGGTTGGGAAGGGAGTGAGACAGGGTTGTAGCCTGTCCCCGATGTTATTCAATCTGTATATTGAGCAAGCAGTGAAGGAAACAAAAGACAAATTTGGAGTAGGTATTAAAATCCATGGAGAAGAAATAAAAACTTTGAGGTTCGCCGATGACATTGTAATTCTGTCAGAGACAGCAAAGGACTTGGAAGGGCAGTTGAACGAAATGGACAGTGTCATCAAGGGAGGGTATAAGATGAACATCAACAAAAGCAAAACGAGGATAATGGAACGTAGTCGAATTAAGTTGGGTGATGCTGAGGGAATTAGATTAGGAAATGAGACACTTAAAGTAGTAAAGGAGTTTTGCTATTTGGGGAGCAAAATAATTGATGCCCGAAGTAGAGAGGATATAAAATGTAGACTGGGAATGGCAAGGAAAGCGTTTCTGAACAGTGAAATTTGTTAACATCGAGTATTGATTTAAGTGTCAGGAAGTCGTTTCTGAAAGTATTTGTATGGAGTGTAGCCGTGTATGGAAGTGAAACATGGACGATAAATAGTTTAGACAAGAAGAGAATAGAAGCTTTCGAAATGTGGTGCTACAGAAGAATGCTGAAGATTAGATGGGTAGATCATATAACTAATGAGGAGGTATTGAATAGGATTGGGGAGAAGAGAAGTTTGTGGCACAACTTGACCAGAAGAAGGGATCGGTTGGTAGGACATGTTCTGAGGCATCAAGGGATCACCAATTTAGTATTGGAGGGCAGCGTGGAGGGTAAAAATCGTAGAGGGAGACCAAGAGATGAATACACTAAACAGATTCAGAAGGATGTAGGTTGCAGTAGGTACTGGGAGATGAAGAAGCTTGCACAGGATAGAGTAGCATGGAGAGCTGCATCAAACGAGTCTCAGGACCGAAGACCACAACAACAACAACAACAACAATTTAAACAACTTGACTGTGTCAAGCAGGACACTAGTAGTACTGTACCCAAACATTACAGGTTTGATTTTCCTACTCATCCACATTAACAAACATTTTTCTATATTTAGACCTAGCTGCCATTCATCACACCAATTAGGGTATTCTGTAACTTAAGAAGTCTTCAAGCCACTCACATATCTGTGAACCTATTCCATATGCTCATACCTTCTTTAACAGCCTGCAATGAGGCACCATGTCAAACACTTTCCGCAAATCTAGACATATGGAATCTGCCTGTTACCTTTCATCCATAGTTCCCAGTATATCTTGGGAGGAAATGGCAAACTGAGTTTACCATGAGCGATGCTTTCTAAAACTATGGTGATTGATGGACATAAGATTTTTGGTCTCAAGATATATTTGAACTAAGAATGTGTTCAAGGATTCTGCAGTAGTGATATTGGTCTGTAATTTTGCTGGTCCATTCTTTTGCCCTTCTTATGCACAGGAGTCACCTCCACTTCTTTCAAATCACTTGGGACTTTATGCTGGGCAATAGATTCATGACAAATGCAAGCTAAATAAGGGGCCAACACCACAGAGCATTCTTTCAAAAAACGAACTGGGATTCCCTCCAGACCTGGTGACATTTGATTTCAAGTCCTTCAGTTGTTTCTCTGCACCAAGGATGCTTATTACTATGTCGTCCCTCTGGGAGCCTGTTCAATGGTCAAACAATGGTATGTTTGTATGATTCTCCTGTGTGAAAGTTTTCTTGAATGTGAAATTTAAAATTTCAGCTTTCATTTTGCTAGCTTCAACTGCGACACCAGACAGGTCAAGTGACTGGATGGAAGCCTCAGATCCACTTAGCGATTTTACATAAGACCAGAATTTTCTCAGGTTCTTGGACAGATGTTTTCATGATGTATGAGACTGGTAGTAGCTGTATGCTTAGGCAGACACCTTTTCACAGACACACAAATCTATACTAGCCTTTGTTTGTCATTATTTGTGCATTCTCTTTTGAACTGAGAGTGCAACAGCCTCTGTCTCACTAGCAGTTTCCAAATCTTGTTATTAAACCATGGTGGGTCTTTTCTGCCCATAATCCACCTACTGGGCACATAATTTCCAGACCATGATTTACAATCTGCTTAAACTTTGCCAATATATCCTCTATGTCAATCTTAGTGGAGATGTCAATTCACTAGTGGAATTAAGAGATGTCAATTCACTGTCTAAGTGAGATGCTAACAACTGCTGATCTGCTCTTTCCAGCAGAAATATTCTCCTAGGCTTCTTAGCCAACTTATTAACTTTCATAATCATAGTTGCTATAATGATATCATGATCACTAATCCCCTTTTCTATACTGACATTGTCAATCAGGTCTAGTCTATTAGTAGTTACAAGGTCTAAGATATTTCCATTGTGTGGGGGCTGTCAAGCTACCTGCTGAAGATAGTTCTCGGAAAATGTGTTCAGAAGTACTTCACATGACTATCTGTCCATACCCCTGCAATGAACCACAGACATCCCGGTCAAAACTCGGTAGGTTAAAGCCGCCTCCAATTAGTATTACATGATCTGGAGATTTACATGCTACTGACCAGTTCTTTGAATGGCTCTAGAACTGTCACAGAAGAATTGTGTGGCAGGTAAAAACATCCAACAATTAACTTGGTTTCACCTAGACCTGTTACACACAAACAGATAACTTCACTGTCATACTGACCTTTGACCTCAACAGACATGTTGTTTTTGTCAACTGCAATGAACACTCCCCATCCTATGGTCTCTAATCTGTCTTTCCGATACACGTTCCATGACTTGCTAAATATCTCAGATCTTTCCATTTCAGGTTTCAGCTAGCTCTCAGTCCTGATAATAATTTGAGTGCAACAGCTTTCCTGAAGGGCAGTAAATTCGGAAACTTTGTTACAATACTTCGACAATTTACTGAAAAAATTTTGACAGTTGAAGTGTCTTTACTCTGAACACAGTCTGACTTCCCTTGCTGAGTACTGCCTGGCGAGCGTTCATCAGAATACCTCAAACTAACACCTAGCCTAAAAAACCCTTATATGCACTCCAAGTATTCTGCTATCCAAGTAGCAGCCAAGACCATCGAAGAGTCATCTAATACAACATTAAGTGAGGTGCTAAACCTCACAAAACACCAGCTTCAGCACAGGCCACATTAGTGCCGAATGGCTTACTGATGATGGATGGTCAAGATCATCATCGGAGCAACTGAACATCCGTTCATCTCTTAGTCCAGCAATGCAGAATAAACAAGTTTTTGTCAGTAGTTAGTGATTCACTTTCCTCAACAATAATAAACATGCACAGAAGAAAAGTATTTTATTCACTGTAATCATCTCACAAAATGCAAGAATCTCACAGAAATAGCAGTCTTTTTGTTGTGCCTGTCTGCAACTCTATGTTTCCTGGATATGGTGCATAGCAATCTACTATTTTCATAATACTGTTAATCCACCTTGGACTTACCAGTGTTTGACAAAAATGTTTCCCTCATGTTGCTGCCTATAAACCTCAAGTAAATCAACTCAAACAAATAGTGTCCCAACTGCAACACAAGGCATGAGGAATTTCACTGCCCATTCTGTGACATCACGATGTTTTACATGCATCAAGTTGGGACAGCACCACACAAGTGTCTAATGCTGCCAGCAATCAACAGATTGTGCTGCCGGCATGCTACATGTTACTAAGCCATTTTCGACAGAAAAAAATTTATGTTAATTTATGTCAACACATAGTGAGAGACGTCAAGCTGGACACAGGTGTGGCTGTGTCTCCGATTACTCTGGACACCTACCAGTGCACAGTTTCACCACTACTGCAGTATACTCACTGTACAGTGGTGATATACAGTGGTTCCTATTGCGAATTAAATCTCAGTCTGAGCTTAATACAAAACAAACTAACATCAAAGCAGGGCCATATTGATGTAATAAGTAACTTTCCAGGCTATAAGTACTTAAAGAGATGTAGTTTTTCTTAGATAAAATTAATTATCATACCACATTTGCTCACTCTCCCACCCACTCCATCAACTAAGCAAAAACGTGGTTAATTCTGTCTGGACAGAAGTATGCCAAAAGTGATCCCTCAGCTTAAAAAGAGCCTTAGAACAACACTGTGTCAAGTGAAGTTCACTTCGGCAAACCCCTTTTGTTGTGTACTAACACATCATATTTCAGCACTGTAAATAAACAAGAACTGTGACCAAACGAAGGCTCACAAATTGAGAACGTCGAATAAAGTAAGAAGATATAACACATTTATCTGTTTAGGATTAAGTGTAATTTGATCACTGTTTCACTGTTTGGCCCCTTGAGCTCTGTTTCATTTTTTGGTCTCTATTTCAAGGTCCCTGTTAAAACAGCTCAAAGGCTGCCAATGTAGGCCTCATTTCTTGTGCTTACAATTACAAAACCATCTATTTTAAATGTGGCCTTGCTCACCAGATACAGAATTCTACTCACACTAAGTGTTATGTTCTGTCACAATACATCTTCCTTCACCCTCAACGAATTTACAATTGAGGTACATATACAGGGGATGAAATGAGACTGCAATCATCTGCTTTGCACAGTTTTGTCAGCTGTGTAATGAGGTTCACTACACCTATTACCTAAGAGCACAGACATTTTCTTCACTGAGACATCATTTTAACACAACAATTCTGAATGCTCCTGTGCAGTGTTGTAACATGTGGCCTCGTGATGAGCAGCCCTAACAGAGAGTACACATCAATCAAGTCAAACAGTTCCAGGGAGCAATGTGGTCGCCAATTGCTTCTGCCTTTTCTAACTTTTCTCATGTATCATGGTTGACCGTTATGATGATGTCAACTACCAACTTTGCACTGAACTCCACATTTGTTGTAGAGGGAACAGTATTCAACAATGGCACTCCATTAAAGGCATCTGTGTTCAAAGAATTCTGTATATGTTAATGGGATAGAACACCTGACCACCGTTCTTTCCCATCTAGCATCAAAGCATGAAGTGGAGTGGCTGGCCAGGACACACAAAATGCAGATGAGGTAAATTTTGAGGACCACACCTATTGAGAAAGCACTCACTAGCTTCAGCACAATATACAGGTTCAACATAAGCAACAGACAAGAGTCTCACTGAAGAATTGCACATGTGCAGACCAATTAGTACTCCAACCTGCTGCACCTGTGCATACAGTAATATTATCACACAGGACTGCACTTTTGGTAGGAATGACGGCTATTTTGATGTTGTAGGTGATTACAAGTAGCAGGTACAACAATGGAACCAGCTCTGCTCATTCAGACCTGCAACTCCCCCCCCCCCCCTTTCTCCCCCCACTTGGGCTCACAGAAAACACCACACCACTGTCGCGATCCCCGGCTCCACCCTTCTGGCCACCCCCTGCGGGTAACCAGTCTCTTGCTGCAGGCAGACTTAAGCTGTACCAAGAGGCAAACAACTGTCAGATATCACCACCCATCTATTGTAGTTAGATTAATACCTGGATAGGCCAACCACAGCTCAGACATGCCAAGGGACCCTTTTAGAGAGGGATGAGGGTGTCCTGCACCTATCGTTCCATTTATCTAGTCAGCTAGGCACACACTTAACCAGTTCTGGTTCTATGTTCTCAATAAAGATGGGAAGCGTTTACTACATTATATAGGAATTCAGATTCCATAACCAGCCTGATTATCAATATCAACACATAGTAGAAATATTCTGGCCTTGCATTCTGCCAGTTGTCCTGTGCACCGAATAGGGCACAAGTGGCATCGTGTCTCGTGTCGGGTGCAACCTACTGCGACGTGGACATGACTGCTGATGCAACACTGCAAAAATACTGTGGCTGGTAGAACTGCATTGACCCTCTTGCACCCTGTGAAGCCACAGTTATTGTATCTTAGGGATACAGAGTTCGACGATGCCTATTTAAGGTTCCTGACTTGAGTTACTCATCATAAAAATTTATCACATTTTACAGAAATCTTTGCTATGTTCTGAACTTTGCTTCTCATCAGCTACTCACTACATGAACTATGATGCTGCAGATCACCCTGTATGTTCCACGAAACTCACATCAACGTTTGTGCAAGTGATCTCTGTATGGTTCATAAAACATCAAACTTCACTGAAATATACACTGATAAAATATAGCATACACAAGAAAGAAGAAAACTTCATATTTACCTTCAAGTAAACACCGGTAAGAGCCTCAAGAGCATCAGCCAGAGCTTTATCACTAACAGTTTGCACGCCAATGAAAAGTTCAGAGTTGTTTGGTGTTGCTAGGTTCCAACTGTTTCTCATGCCAACTAACTGGTCCACTGAGTGCTCAACTTCACTGAGATTCAATTTCTTCAGATATTCTGGAGCTATATGTTCGCTTAAGAATTTTCTACGCACTGGTTGCGGAACGGTGAAACCAGGTGGTACCCATGTTTCATCTGGTACGTACCTATGAATCTGAATTTAAAGTAACACATTTGAAGTAAACTGAAATAATAATAAACTAAAATAATATCAAGGAAAAAATCTATGATACTGTTTTATTAAAAATAGCTACTGCTTTCCATGCAGTGTAAAAGATAATAATAAATATTAGATAGTAGAGAAACAGATTTTGGTCAAAATAATTGTTAATGCAACTTAATGCAGGTGGATATTATCTTTAACACTTCCTAATTCCAGTGTTTCACTAAATCAGTTCTGAAAAAGACCTACAAAATTAACAGTGCCATGGCAAAGTAAAAAGTAGTCAGTAGACTCTGGTCACTTCCATTTGGCTAGCTGTAGCAACAGTTCTATTCAGAATCCAAGCACACCTCCAAACATGGAGTTTGTAGTATTAACAGGTGATAGTAAGGGCTAAATCGCATTAAAAAATCCAGCCGTATCACCGAATGTAAAGCTGTCCAATATTTGATGAGTACTAGTCTGTCTTCACTGATTAATTGAATGTGATTAATGGAGGGAGATAAAAACAACACTGGTCCAGCCCACTGCTTCCCACACTGAAACTAAGTTTATTGTACAGTTTCATTCCCTGTAATTCTACTAAAGCCAACTGGTACCCATAAAAACTTCACTGTGGAAGATATCTGTAGTCCTAGTGGGCACATCTTCTGACACTATCGTCACATGGTCCCACACTTCAAATTTGGTCATTCGCTGCCCAGTAAACTTCAAAAGGTTGTGCTATTTGCAAAACATCTGCGAACGGCAGGTTTTCCCAGAGTAAAGCCTTCTGGCACACTTCCTCATCCGGAGCTACACAGATAATTGCGTTGTGTACCAACACAGATAATTGCGTTGTGTACCAGAGATTGTTTTGATTTAGGGCACAAAAACAACTGGGGTCATACGCACCAACGTCAAAACTATATAACACGAAGAGAGAAAGGAGTCAAAAACCAACTAAAAGTCAATCCCAATTGACATAAGAGAAGGAAATGCCTTTGCCATATTGCTTTGGCGGATTAAAAGTAAAACTCAGTCGACAGCTCACGCCTCATTTGCTAAAATGGCCTGTAACTCAGATGGCAAACACAAGTTGGAATGTAAATGGTTAAAAAATGGACATTCCATCAGGAAGTGGCAGACAGTTAAAACTCGGGCACAGTGTGTACAGAGTGGTGGGAGAGTGCCACTTATCAAATGACGATGGTTAAAAAAGGCAGTGCCCAATATGCAACCTAGTTAAAATGACCTCCTCCCGACAGGAGGGCTAAGAGGATGTCGTCCAAGCCGCAGGGAGAGGCTTAATAATCCTGAGCTTATTCCCATGAAGGGACGACCAATGGCAATGCCAAAGGGGCACAACCTCGTGACTAACGGTAACACAGAGACCATTGGAGGGAATATAGGAGCTAGTGGGATGAGGTACGAGGCTGGCAGGCTTGGCAGCAGCGTCAGCAGACTCGTTTCCTGGCAGACCAACATGACCAGGAACTTCACAGAGAGTGAGCAAGTGACAGTTTTCCTGGACCTGTTGCACTAAGGGATGCACGGTGTACAGCGCACAGAGGCTTTGAAGTAAGCTGAGAGAGTCTGAGCAGAAGACACAATTGAAAAGTCTGTGTTGCCAGATGTACTCTATGGCCTGATACAGGGCGAAGAGCTCAGCTGTAAATAGTGAACAGTGTGCCGGAAGCCGGTATATAAAGACGTGGGCACTAATGACAAAGGCACAACTGACACCATGGTCAGTCTGAGAGGCTTCAGTGCACATAAAGGTACTATCGTGAAATGCCATGCGAAGGTCATGAAACTGAAGGTGATAGAGCAAGGCTGGAGTAGTGTCTTTAAGAAGCAAATGGAGGCAAAGGTTAACACAGGCTGCTTCACAAAGCCACGGTGGCGAACGGTTCACATCCACCAGGAAAGTTGCAGGTAGGGTGAAGTTAAGCTGCCAGAGAAAGTGCTGAAAGTGGACTCCAGGAGGTAACAGAGAAGCGGGACGCGCTCCATACTGGCTGTCAAAGGAATCATTGAAGACGGAGGCATAGGATGGGTGGCCACACATGGCCATAGACAAACAGCATGCATACCTGCTGAGGAGAAAGTCACGGTGGTAGAGCAGTGGTAGCTCAGCAGCTTCAGCATACAGACACTCAACCGGGCTAGTGTAAAAAGCACCAGTGTCCAAACGGATACCACGATGCTGGATAGTGTTGAGACAGCCTAAGAGGGCAGTACAAACAGAGAAGGGTGGTTTGATCGGCACCCCAAAGTACCATCGATAACACATAGGATACTGAAGGACCATGTACAGAGGGCTGCCAGGTATGACACGGGAGGGCAAAGAGAGTTTCCTATCTTGCACGAGCTCCAGGAATTTCGTAGTTTCGACAAACGGAAGAGCAACAGTTGTAAAGATGGTGGGAGAAACCATTTACCTCAGTTTTGTCAGTGGAAATATGAAAGCCATTGTCAATGCTTCAGGAATAAAGACAATCAAGACATCGCTGAAGATGCCGTTCAATGAGACAGGTCTGTGGAGAACTGCAGTAGATGGAAAAATCATCAACAAAAAGGGAGCCGAAGATGCCTGGCAGGAGACAGGCCATTATAGGGTTAATGGCGATAGCAAAGAGGACAACACTCAGGACGGAACCCTGAGGCACAACATTTTCCTCGATAAAGGTGTCCGACAAGGCAGAACCCACATGTACCTTGAAAACTCGATCTTTTAAAAATTTCTGAAGAAAACAGGGCAAGCAGCCACAGAAGCCCCACGTGTAAAGAGTATGGAGGATATCAGTTCTGCAGCAGGTATCATAGGCCTTCTCCAAATTGAAAAACATGGCCACAGTCTGGAATTTCCACAGGAAACCATTCATGACATGGGTGGACAAAGTAATGAGATGGTCAACTACAGAATGCCATGCTCGAAATCCACACTGTGCAGTTGTTACTAAACTGTGAGACTCAAGCCACCATACCAGCCAGGCATGAATCATACATTCCATCACCTTGAAAATGCAGGTGGTGAGAGAGATGGGGCAGTAGCCAGAAGGTAGGTTTTTGTCCTTACTGGGCTTAGCTATGATGGTGGCTTCATGCCAATGCCTGGGAAATGTGCCCTCTGCCCAGATGCGGTTGTACGTATTAAGCAGAAAGTGCTTGCCTGCAAGAGAAAGGTGCTGCAACATCTGAATGTGGACAGTGTCTGGCCCTGGGGCGGAGAATCGGGATGAACTGAGAGCGCGATCTAGCTCCCTCATAGTAAGGGCGGCATTGTAGCATTCATGATTCTGAGAAGAGAAGGGTATCGCCCGAGCCCCCTCAGCTTGTTTCTGATGGAAGAAGGCAGGGTGATGGTGGGAAGAGCTTGAAATATCTGCAAAATGGTGACCCAAGGTGTTGGAGATAGTAATAGGGTCCAAGACAACATTGCCTGCTACTGTCGTCAGGCCGGAAATTCGTGAACGGATTGTGGTTCCAGAGAGGTGTCGGAAGTTGGCCCACACAACAGAGAAAGAGGTGGAAATGTTAAAAGAACTAATGAATGAAATTGCATGCATCTGTTTATAATGAATGCAGTTTGCCATCATAGGATGACAGTTAAAAACGCGGAAAGCAAGTCTCCGTGAATGAATTGCATCGCGGCATGCCTCAGTCCACCAAGGGACTGGGACACAGCGTGGTAAAGAGGAAGTGCGTGGAATGGAATGTTCTGAAACCGTAAGGATAACATTTGTGAGATACTCCACCTAGTCATCACAACTGGAGAAATCCTGTTCTTTGAAGATTGCCAGGGAGGAGTAAACCTGCCAGTCAGCCTTAGTAAGCTGCCATTTGGGTGTGCATGCAGATGGGGTAGGAGTCAGCAAACGGATAGCACATGGGAAATAGTCGCTCCAATAGACGTTAGAAAGAATGGACCACTCAAGACAATGGGCAAGCTGGGCAGTGCAGAAGGATAGGTCCAAATGGGAATTGAATGAGTCGGAAAGGAATGTGGGTGCCCCAGTGTTAAGGTAGAAGAGGTTGAGTTGATTAAGAAGATAAGCCAAGAGGGCACTTCTCTGACAGGTTCTGGGAGAATCCCAAAGGGGATGATGCACATTAAAGTCACCAATTAGCAAAAATAGGGGAGGTAGCTTCCCAACAAGCTGAAGGAAGTCTGCCCTGGTGACATCAAACGACAGAAGGACATAAATGGTACAGTGGGAAAAAGTCTGGTGAGGAAGGAAAAGGCGAATAGCAACAGCTTGAAGATTGCTAGTCACGGAGATGGGACATCCCTTACGAGCAGCATGATGCTCAAATGAGATGGAATGCCGAACTCAGGGGGAAAGTCAAAACAAACCGGGAAGAAATGTGAAAGCTCAAAGCAGTTATGAGGACACAATTTTGTTTCCTGAAGGCAGAGTACAAGGGGATGCTGTGATGCTAAAAGCAGCCATAAATCCTCTTTATAGAACCGAAGGCCACAAACGTTCCACTGGAAGAGAGTCATGGTGAGGAAGAAATGAAGAGGTGTCAGCTCGGCGGCTGCGGAGTGACAGCCTGCAAAGACTCGCTGCTACAGGGCACAGAAGCAGGAGGATACTGCTCTGTGAGGTTCACAGAAGCATAGTCTTGTTTGTGCTGTTGATATGTGGAGTCCAATGCAGAAAAACATTTGGTGGTGCTCAATGGCAACACAGAAGCCGGCCGGGCAACGATATCATGTGGCAAAGGAGAAGACTATTTGCCTTTGGTGGACTTCTTCAAGCCTTTCTGGTTAGCGAAGGATGATTTGGGTGTTGTTTGGCTGGAGGGACGTAGGAAGTCTTCATGGGAGTACTCCTCCTGTCCTTTCCGGCCTACCGGTGTGTAGCTGGTGGCTTCACCCCTTGAGGTAAGAGTTTGATGGCTTGTTGCACAGCTGAACAGGGGGATGACAATGATCCCGTGACACTAGGTGATTTCACAACCTCAGAGCTGAATTTGAGGTCGCATGTCTGTGTGGCCATCTCCTTCATGAATGAGGGGTAACACGAACAGAACTATAGGTGCCAGACAGGAGAACACAGGGTTTGCGACTAGCCAATAGCTTGCGAGTGACTGGGTAAGGCAGTTTTTCCTTTACCAGGATCTCCTAGACAGCCTGCTCATCAAGATACATGGGACAATCCCAAGAGGAGGTGGCATGGCTGCCACTCCAGTTGATACAGTGGGGAGAAGGAGGCGCACTCCTTCCAACTGGGGGTCCCCTTCACAAGGGGGGCGCACCGCTTTAGGTGATTGTTCATGTTGTGTCTAGACAAGACAGCCTAGACACAATGAGAGGAAGCTGAAAGGCACGCGCTAAGTTAAAGCAGGATGGCGTGAGGTCTGAAACAGGATACGTAATGAATGCTATAAAGAAAAGTACGTAGCTTCTGGAATACTTAACTTTAATCCATCCTTTTGGTACATCTGGAGATTGTGGCGACACAAGTGAGACTCTTTAGATACATGCAATGTTACTAATGGCACCTTGCTAGGTCTTAGCCATTGACTTAGCTGAAGGCTATTCTAACTATCTGCTCTGCAAATGAGCGAGGCTTCGTCAGTGTGCATCGCTAGCTACGTCGTCCGTACAACTGGGGCGAGTGCTCTTCCGTATCTCGAGACCTGCCTTGTGGTGGCGCTCGGTCTGCGATCACACAGTGGCGACACGCGGGTCCGACATGTACTAATGGACCGCGGCCGATTTAAAACTACCACCTAGCAAGTGTGGTGTCCGGCGGTGACACCACAATTCACATCTCCCAAACACCTGACAGGGGTACCAATCATCAACTTGGGAAGGTAGCAGCTCACACATCAGACATGTGGACCAGCTTTCAGGAGTGAACAGGAGGGAAGAAGAAAAAGGGGAACCTCAAATGCCGAAGCAGAGGAATGAGAGGAGAAGGGAAACAAATAAAGAAAAGAGGAACGAAAAATGGTGGCGAGACTGTTCTTATGTCAGCGACAGACAATGCGGAACATTCCTAATAACACCCCAGACACGTTTCCCAAGGGAGGGGAAAAAGAATAGCAAGAGGATACACATGCAGCACAGAAGGGAAAGATGCTGCAAAGGCTCGGGCCCCGTGATAGCCAAGCAGGAACCTGCCAAAGAGTGGAAAGTCCCGAGGGAGAGCATACCATAGAGTCTGCGTAAGAGTCATTATGGGCATCAGTAATGAATTGACAATTACAGATAAAGCCGTTAAGGTCAGAAGCCCAGGCCCTCTAAGACTGGTCTGGTTTCTTGCAGCATCAGTACAATTCAACTCATGCCGCTATGACATGCACTCATTTGCGATGGTAATTGGACAATAAACTGCACATGTGATCAAAAGTAAGAGCTAAAAGTTCCTGTAAAAGAGGCAAGTTGACACAGTAATTGATACACCTCAGTTCGAATCCACGAGAAGAATAGAGCTTTGCACAAATGCGAGTCTGTCACACTGAAAGCCAAAAACTGCTGTCTGAGTAATCTTCTGTAACCTTCCCAATCCTCAGACGAATCTTCAAAAGGAAAAATGCATGCGGATAAACTGGTGGAAAGATACCCTGTCTGTTAAAGTTGTCACTGCTGAAGTAAGCTGTTCAATTGAGGCCAGTAGCACGGCATCCATAAAGACTAAACCTGAAAAAACTGCACTTAAAGACTGCACACGTAAACACCATTTGTGTATTAACCATGTAATATAAAACCAGTCCAACTCTGTAGTAACCAAGTAATACACAGAACCGATTGTACTAACACCTCTGAACAATAATAGAAATAAGCCTTTTTTGACTTCACATCTTAAACATTAGAATACACAGACAGCTTTTTGAGAACAAATAACAGTATCAATATTTAGAAGGCCACAAGGGGCTATACTCTGTGCCAGGCCTGTGGGAGAGTCAACCCCCACTGCCCAGGAACTGCTGTTTTAATTTTAATACTATCACATATTCCAATATTTCAGGAGATACAACTTGACCAACATCTAAAGCAATGGGCATATGACTGATTTTTGCAATAACTGAAATCAACAAACTTTTGTAAATCCAATGAGAACTGTTGGTGCATGTCAGCAACTTATGGATCAGCTGGGTGCAAAACATGGGCAATGGGGAAGATGGAAAGGAAAAAATCAGAAGCCTCTGAAACACAGCATTATAGAATGTATTTCACAGTCTGATGGACTGATTAATTAAGAAACAAAGACATGTTGCAATGAATCGAAAAGAAAGAACGGTTTGGGAAGTATCATGAAATGAGCCACTGCCAACAGTATTAGTTGAAGGGATGGAAGAGGGAAAAAAATCATATATGAATGTAAAGGGTGATCCCATTATGATGTTACAAACTTTCAGGGATGTTGGAGAAGGATAAATGTGTCAACTGACTCTCCATCAGCACCACAGTGTTTTCCCCAGTTGTGTCAATGTTCTTATGATTTTTATTTTGATCTTGGAGTTATGTAACTGAGACAGTCTTAATCATAGGTTAAATTATTTTCCTCAATTGTGCTTTACCATTCCATTCATGCAAGATGATCAGAGATGGAACGTGAGCTCGGAATGAATCAAGACAAGGAAGAAGCATGAGCCATGTGCTTTTCAAAATAAAGATCTTAGCATTTGATATAAGTGATTTAGGGTAACCACAGAAAATTTAGATATGGATGGCAGGAATATGGGTTACAGCACAGTCCAATAACATGCAAATCCAGAGTCTTACCACTCTGTCTAAAATATGTACAACAACAAATGATATAACAACTTCACAGTAACAACATAGCATCCTGCACACCTCATTTTGGTATAATACATTGATTATGATAGTTTTGTCTTACTTTCTGCATGTCTTACCTGCAATTTACTTCCAATATCTTTTTCTTTAGCCACATTGTAGAAGTGCCAATTGCTAACAACTTTCATTTTAATACTTGATAATGTTCCTTCATGATGACTTTTATAATGAATGAATAGAAATAGGCTCACAGCAAACTTAAGAAACGAGTCCCCAAGTGTCTCTAATGTTTCAGAATTGAAAAGGTCGTCACAAGATGCTGCAGTCAAAGCCTAGGACAACAGAAAAAAATCACTATGATTATAGGCATGAGCACTGAGATAAACATACATTTCATAAGCAAACATAACATGCAGGCCTCCAACACACTGAAATCTCGTCAAATAAAATAGTAGTCCTATTTATGACTGCACACTAAAAATGCCAGGCACCATATAAAATTCAGTGACTATATGGGTCATTGCATGTGTGCCCACACTTAAGGATGCACGCGTAACAAACACACACACACACACACACACACACACACACACACACACACACACACACAAAGGTTTGCATCTAGCAGTACTCTTTGCTGACACTTCGTAGAACGTGAGTATAGTATGGAAGAGCTGGTACTTACAGGGAAATTTATCAACTTTTTGTTCAACAAGAATGCTGAAGACAGTTTGCAGTTATTGAGGCAATATCTCTAATATGCAAGCAAAAGGACTCAGTATTTGCTAAACAGTTTGAGCCAATTGGGAAGCTTAACATTAACCAAGTGAAATGAGAACTGATAGTACGTAAAGGATGTGTAGGAAGAGCTTGCACTTTTAATAATAAAAAGGGGATCATTTGTTATTTTGATAGGTACACAAGCTGTTTGTTTCTATCAACAAGTAATACAACCATAGAGTATGATGAATGCAGTGCAAATCACAGAAACATAAAGCATGTGCAAGTTAGCATGTGAAAATAATATTAATCTGAGACACAGATTGAAAAAATTAACTACATGCTACTTTAAATTTTGTGCAGTGTGAAGGAGTATCATAAAGAAGACTACTCAGATTAACATAATTAATTTATGAATGTGAGCTGACAATAATCAGTAATAATTGATATCATTCAACCATTGCAAGCAAGTTGTTCAACGCTATCAATTACTACTGACAGGCTATAAAATTTGGTTTACGTTGCATTTAAATGAAAGAATGCAATCAATTATGTGCTATTTATGATTATTAGAAATTAAAAAGAGCACAAGCTCACAATATCATTGACTCATACAAATATTATGTGACATCGCACTTAACATTTAAGATAATTAAACAGTAGTTATATTAAATTAGACATCTACATGGCTATCCTGAAATTCACGATTAAGCGCCTTGCAGAGGGTTCATCATACCACCTTCAACCTATTTTTCTACTCTTCCACGCTTTAACAGTGCGCACGAAAAATGAACACTTAAATCTTTCTGAGAGAGCTCTGATTTGTCTTATTTTATTGCAGTGATCATTTCTCCCTTTGTAGGTGGGTGCCAACAAGATATTTTCACATTCAGAGGAGAAAGTCAGCAATTGAACTTTCATGAGAAGATCCTTCTTCCCAGCTGCAACCCCAATTTTCATATCACATCCATGGCACCTCTATCCAGTTTTGTGATAATACAAAATGAGTTGCCCTTCTACGAACTTTTTTTATGTCCTCTATCAATCCTATCTGGTAAGAGTCCCACACCTCACAGCAATACTCCACCAGAAGATGGACAAGAGTGGTGTAGACAGTCTCTTCAGTAGAACTGTTACATTTATGAAGTGTCACATCCCACAACATTATATATGTGGTTGTTCCAATTTATGTTGTTCACAATCACAATTCCTTAGTATTTAGTTGAACTGAAAGTGTTTATATTTATGTGATTTATCAAGTAACCAAAACTGAACAGATTCCATTTAGTTTTCGTGACAATAACCTCACACTTTTCATTAATGGTCAACTGACACTTTTCACACCACACAGATATCTCGTCTAAATTATTCTGTAACTGGTTTTTGATCTTATGATGATTTTACTAGACTGTAAAAGACAGCATTGTCTGCAAACAATCTAAGATGGCTGCTCAGACTGTCTCTCAAATCATTCATATAGATTAGAAACAGCAGAGGGCCTCTAACACTTCCTTGGGAAACGTCACATATCACTTCTGTTTTACTCAATGGCTTTCCATCAATTGCTATGAACAGTGACCTTTCACACAAGAAATCATGAATCCAGTGGAACAATTGGCAATTGGGATGAAACTCCATAGGCATGCAATCTGAATAGAGGTCACTTGTGTGGAATGGTATCAAGAGACTTTTGGAAATCTAGAAATATGGAATCAATTTGACACCCTCTTTTGATAACACTGATAACTTTATGAGAATGAAAAGCTTTACTTTATGAGAATAAAGAGCTAGTTGCATAGCATAAGAACAATATTTTCTGAATCCATGCTGTGTGCCAATAGATGTTTGAACACAGTAACTTTTCCAAAATCCTATAGTAAACAGATGTTAGGAGTAATCTGCTGGGTAACAGTTCCCTACTGCTATTTCCTTTCTTGAATACTGTGTGATCAGTGAAACTTTCCAGTCTTTACATGTGGATCTTTTGGCAGGTGAGCAGTTATATACAACTGATAAGTCTGGAGCCAATGTATAAGCATACTCTGAAAGGAAACTAATGGATGCAGCATCTGGAATACAGGTTTTGTCTTTATTAAATATATAAGCAAACTTACAGAGGGTAGACTGCAGTCCCAACCAATTGCTGGTATTACATATGAATTTGTAAGAACTCTCCTGAGGTGAGGAGTGCGACGAAGGAGAGATGGGGAGCATGATGGCGGGGAAACTGGGAGCGCGACAGTGGACAATACAATCAAACGCAGAAAGTAGTTACTGTCACTACTTCTATTATTTATTCCATCTCAAATCTTATTTCAGCATGTATGTGAAACTTGTGAGGATGACCTGAATCATGTTTTTGTCACAAAGGCAATTTCAGGAAATAGAATTTAGTATTTTGTATTCCTCTCTGTCAACTCACTGGGTTACCGGGTAGACAAAATTGGCCCACTTAGTTGCTAGTTTTTTACTTTCAAATTCAATCAGCACTTTTCCAACAGCTAACACTACATTCAGTTTCATTTCTTTCTGCTTTAGTTTGCCAATGTCTATGCTTAGCTTAAATATGTGATTAAGCTGTCTCTGCTTACAAAGCAACTTTCTAAAGTGGTTATTGAACCACACTGGTTATTTTCAATCATGGACAAACGTCCTATGTACATAGCTTTCTAATCTAAAAATATGAAATTTTTTCACAAAAGAATAATTTTAAATTTAACACCTAAGAACATGTAAATAGCTTCACAGTCCTAGTAAAAAATGGCAGGTATTTCAAAGCACTGGAACCAAACGGGTTTCCAGAAATAGAAGACATACAGGGCAATTGTCACTCTGGGTTTCCCAGGCAGATCATAAAGGATTATTTGAAGACAGACAAAGCAAATCAAGAATAAATAAAAGTTCTATTAACATCGTACATTGGAGCTCTGTCAAACACAATATTTCTCTCATTTGTTTCACCCCAATGGAACTCATGATTTGGAAACTATAAACATTTACATTATTATCTTTAACAATGAAAGTGTGTCTACAACTACCGTATATTTCACCATGCTTGTCAGATTTCAAATTGTAAATGATCACCACTCTTCTTTTGAGACAGCTTACATTAAATAAAGAGAAGTGAAACAATGCATGAAACTGTAGCTAACTTACTTGCTCCACATCATTCAGTGTCAAGCCACAGCCCCCAAAATCACTGTTCAGGAGCTGAATGTCACATGCGTTTTCAGGCATTTCATAGTCCAACACAGAACCCTCAGATATTGGAACCTGTTGATGAAAATGAAAATATGACCTTTATCATTTCAGGTGTCTTATCATCACAAGCACAGTGTTCCTGCAATATTTAGGACTTTTCAATGTATCATACATTCATCATCATTAAAATAACTGTACCCACAAGTACCAGATTGATTGCAATCATTGTTGGCAGGCAAGTAGGTGGTACCACACACACAAAATGATTATGCTTTTCAATTAGGAAGGATCAATGTGTTGTGCTGCACAGCCACAAAATGTACAAGCTAATATGGCATCGGGACCCCCAACATTGTGAACACAAGCATCAAGACATGTGGCATGGAGTTGTACAGGTCTGATGCCACTTGCACCTGAGCATGCAGACCCCACAGACTTGTGGATGGAAGTGATGTCCTGATGACACTCACCAGGGCAATCCACATGTTCTCAATCGGGGAGAGATCGGGCCATGTGGCTCGCTATGGAAGAGTATCTTATGACTATAATATCAATGAGTCACTGTTGGAATCGACAAACTCATACAAATACCTGTGTATAACACTTTGTAGGGATATGGAATGGAATGATCACATAGGTTCAGTCATGGGTATAGCAGGTGGTAGACTTCAGTTTATTGGTAGAATACTGGGGAAGTGCAATCAGTCTACAAAATAGATCACTTACAAATCACTCTTGCGATCCATCCTACAATATTGTTCATGGGACCCGTACCAGATAGGACTAACAGGGGATATTGAACATTTGCACGGAAGAGCAACATGAATGGTCACAGGTTTGTTTAATCCATGGGAGAGTGTCACAGAGATACTGAAGGAACTGAAACGATAGATACTTGAAGACAGACATAAACTATCCCAAGAAAGTCTATTACCAAAATTTCAAGAACCGGCTTTAAATGGTTACTCTAGGGATATACTGCAATCCCCTACATATCGCTCACACAGGGATCGTGAAGATAAGGTTAGAGAAATTACTGCATGCACAGGGGCATTTAAACAATCATTCTTCCAATGCTTCATACATGAATGGAACAGGAAGAGACCCTAATAAATGGTACAATGGGACGTACCCTCTGCCGTGCACCTCATTGTGGTTTGCAGAATACAGATGCAGATGCAAATGTATCCACAGCTGCAAGGCACACTCAGGAGGTGGCAGCGTTATTAAGATGAGAGTCGTCCTGTTGAAATAGGGCATGGGCATGGGCATTCATGAACACCAGAGCTACCACTTGCAGGACCTCATCCTTGTATCATGCAGCTGCCATGGAGCCCATTAGGAACACTAACAGTGGATGGACACCATAGGATATTGCTCCCCACGTCATCACACTAGGCTGGCAGGATGTCTGACGAGAGACTGTAACATCTCGACAACCTCTTCACTGCACTTGCAGACACAGACCTAGTGGTTGTCACTTCCAAGACAGAAGCAGGACTCATAATTGCAGATGACCTGCAGCCAGTTTGCAGGACCACATGTCTATTTATGTCAATTCTAGGAGAGTTGGGCATGACACTTTGTGGGCGCGAGTGGCAGGTATAACAGTTGGTGTACGGCAACCCTTGCATCATGCAGTTATCTGCCAATGGTACTAGCACTTACAAGATGTTGCACAGAAGGCAGGACAGCTCATTGAAAAGTTCTGATCATTATCATCAGATCTGCTATCACATGGTGGACAATCCTTCAATGTTCCCTTCTTGCAGTGCGTGTTCGATGTTCAGATCCTATATGTGTATCTATATGTGTATGCATGCCTTCCCACATCCATTGTACCAACAACAGGTGATTCTCGTGTCCATATGACCAATGGGGTGCGCAATATGACGACGGGACCACCCATCCTCCCACAGCCCCACAATGTGGTCCCTCTCAAACTCGTCCAGCTGGGCAACCTACAGTCATACATGTCGCATTGCTGTAGTGCATATTCAGGTGCTCTTTAGTGATACTATCTGCTGTCATAATGGTCAGCACGGCCATTTGGGGTGCCCTTATGTCAACCAAAGTGCGCGACATTATGGCCTCACCCAGACTCCCAAAATGCACGGCCGACTGTGCAAAAGAAATCATTTGCATATCTAATGGTGTATGGTGTGTACATCGCTAACCAGTTTGCAGTGGATCATTTGGGTCCTTGTGGCTGCAGCTCTTTTTATGATTGAGTGTACATTACTGGTTACACAATAAACTTTTAAGAATTACACATATATCACATTTTACACTGTATTTTGCATACTTGTGACAGGGCATCAAAATTTGGTATTTCATTTGTAGCACATTTCTTTACAACTATGACACCTGGGACCACTTGAATCCCACAATGGTATGGCTGGATAGGTAACTTTCAGTGAAACATTATAGATGTCTGCAATTTAATACTTTTGCCACGTATCATGAATATGCAGCATGCATGTCATCCAACATAGTGTAGCAGTGAAGTCACAGCTGGCAACAATCTGCTTCCATCATTTTGAATTCTGTTACCCTGTAGAATCTTCTTTACATAAAATGCTTATATATGTGTCACGTAGAAAGTTGTAAGCCATACTAAGTCACAACTGCAAATCTGTCACTGAAGTATAAAATGTATCTATTATTATAATCCACAGATTTTGTAAATTTGTACCATGAGATGAGTAAGTCACAAGTCGCAATATTTGTCAATATATTGTGATTTCATTAACCTCTATCATTGGAATACAAACTACATTTATAAATTGGCAGACATTGATGTTTGAACAGCGTTCTGTCACTGGAATCCATGTTAAAGAATAAAAAGTCTGCTGCTGAAACTCATCCAAGTTCATCACGGACGACGGCATGGGCGTCAATACATCACCCAAATCCTTTTTTGAGGATTTTGAAATTAGGAAGTGATTTGTTCTGAGGACTACTTAAGACAGGTGATGAAAACTGGTTCCTCAATACAAGCTTGAAACAAAATGCCAGATTATGGATGGCAGCACTTGGGTTTTGCAAAAATTACTATCTGTTGGGACAGTTATGGGCAGTATCTTCTGTGATGTGAGGATTGCATTCTTGTGGATCTTCTTGTACCTAGTCTAACCATAAATGCTATCCACTGCAATCACAAATTTTTTAAGCTCTGTTGTGACTCCCAATAAGCACACTGGGAGAAAGACCATCCTGCAGCATAATAATGTGCTACCCTTCATTGCTCATGTCATTGTGGAGAAAATTAGGTTTCTGAATGGCAAAGTCTCCTGAATTCTCCATACAGTTCAAAATTGGCACCCTCTTTTGCAAAAGAACAACTGGAAGCCATGGCCATGAGATACTGGAGAACACCGAGAAAGTCATGTGTCAATACCTTACAGCATATAATGTAAATGGATAGATAAAAAAGCTACTCACCAAGCAGTGGCAGGGGAAAACATACACAAAAGGGTTTAACTTTTACAAGCTTTTGAGCCTGTGGTTCCTTCTTCTGGCAGAAGAGTTGAAGGGGAAGGAACAGGGGTGAAGGAAAAGGACTGGAGAGGTTTATCGAAAGCGGTAAAGTTCAGAAAAATCACCCAAAACCCCAGATCAAGGGAGTCTTACCAGATGGGATGAGATGGACAGACTGATTGTTGGGGACTCCACCAGATGACATTTGAAAACCTGAGAGATAAAAGGTGGAAGACATGGTAAGTTGTAAGACAGAGACCTCTACTAAAACATCATGCATGAGTTAATAAGAGTGAAAAGCTAAGTGCATTGTATGTAACAGAGGTGGGAGGGGGACAGTGAAAAATGAAAGATGTAGGAAACTAAATGGAGTGAAGAAAGCAGCAGTTACTGTGACAAAATGGGACATAGAAGGAATTAACAAAATTAAGGCCAGTGGGTGATGAGAACCAAGGACATGTTATAATGTTAGTTCCCACCTGCGGAGTTCTGAGAAACTGGTGTCTGGGACAAGAATCCTGATGGCACATGTGGTGAAACACACACCAAGGTCATGACTGTCGTGTTGTACAGCATGCTTTGCAACAGGATATTGTGTGTTGCCTGAATAAACCCTCTGCCTATGTCCATTTATCCTGACTGATAACTGGGTGGTAGTCAAGCTGATGTAAAAGGCCAAACAGTGTTTACATAACAGCTGATATATGACGCGTCGTTTCACACGTGGCTCTCCCCTTGATAGTATGTTTTTCCAGATACAGGGTTAGAATAGGTAGTGGTAGGAGGGTGCATAGGGCAAGTCTTGCAGCAGGGATGGCCACAGGGGTAGGAGCCATAGGGTAGGGAGATGGGTGCACAAGGAGCATAGGGTCTGACGCGGAGATTGGGAGGGTGACGAAAAGTTGTTCCACATGTGGTGCGCAAAATCTCAGGCAGAATGGATCTCATTTCAGGGCATGATTTTAGGAAAACATGGCTTTGTCAAAGTATCTGATTACTACATTCAATCCCAGGATAATACTGGTTGACAAGTGGTGTGCTCCGAAGTTGTTTTTTGGAGGGATCAGCAGTACCAGGATTGGATGTGGTGATCCGAGAAATTTTCTGACCTGTCTATTTTTTGCTATTCCCCCTCCCACCTCTGTTGCATACAATGCACTTAGCTTTTCACTCTTATTAACTCACGCATGATGTTTTAGTAGTAGTCTCTGCCTTATATCTTACTGTGTCTCCCACCATTAAGCTCTCACGATTTCAAATCTCGTCTGGTGCAGTCCCCAACAATCAGTCTTTCCTTCTCATCCCGTCAGGTAAGTCTCCCCTGACCTGAGGTTCTGGGTGACTTTCCTGAACTTTACCTGTTTCCATAAACCTCTCCATTCCTTTTCCTTCACCCCTGTTTCTTCCCTTCAACGCTTCTGCCAGAAAAAGGAACCACTGGCTCTGAAAGCTTGTAAAAGTTAAACCCTTTTGTGTGTGTGTGACCTGCCGCCGCCACTTGGTAAGTGTGATTATTTTCATTTTAATACTTTACAACAGCCGGAAAGGGTCTCTAATACAGCAGAATGTTCACAGAACAGTATGGAAAATGTATATCAAGAAACAAGACTACATAGAAAAGCAACAGAAACAACTTCAGATTAATAGAGTGTATATGGTCAGGCTAAAAAATAAAAATCAATATTCATTTAACATACCATGAGTTATAGTATAACCCTCATATTAGTGGAGTAAATTACAGGTCACTCATAAATAGGATAGCTCACTGTTCAAAAGCCAGCTCAGCCCCCCCTATACTGTGCAATGTGGGAATAAAAGGATTCTTTCAAGTTGCATGCTCCTAGTTGCAAATATTGTGAGACTTTATCTTGAGCAAACAATAACAGCACAAGGACATTGTTGGTATATGTATCACATACAGAAAAATTGTAAATCTTCTCACAAGTTAACAAGCCGCACAAACTGACTAACTCAAGATTTATGTATGTAGAGTATGCAGCAAAATAATCACAGACAGCAATATAATTTCATGAACAGCAAAGTTGCCACTCACCATATAGCAGAGACGCTGAGTTACAGATAGGCACAGCAAAATGACTGTCACAAATAAGCTTTTGGTCAGAAAGGCCTTTGTCAAAAAAAGATGACACACACACACACACCACACACACACACACACACACACACACTGCAGTCTCTGGCAACTGAAGCCACCACTGTTACATCCATCCTGGATTTTCCATTGGACAATATAATTTCAAGTAACTGACTATGTTGTCAAAATAGAGACATGCATCTCACATAACTTCACATAACTTTTTCACTAGCACAAGTGACAATAACAATAACACAACAGAAAATTGCCAATTTAAGCAAATGCCAATTCTGTAGGTATTATTTTATTACATCAAATTTACTGTGTATTTTGTGTTCTTAATGTAAGCACATTTGTGAATGAGAATCGAAAACATAGCACAATGAGGTAAGACACAAATTGTTATAATAGAAGAACCAGAATATCATTTGACACAGACAGACTAATAAAAGTGCTATGCATCACAGCCAACGTGGTGCTGGAAGAGATTGTCACATGACATAAGGCATAGTAAAAAACTTTTTAAGTACTAGTTAAATTTTTTCAGAATTATAGATTTCGTTATTTGATCCATGTTGGCATTCTATCCTTTTCCTGATTTTGTCATTATTCTATCCTGGAATTTGCTTTGTTTGATTTAGTGGTAGTAAATACTTATTAGAAAATATATGGTGTATAATATCTGATCTGCAAGGGGTATAATATCTGATCTGCAATTATTTTAGTAAGTATGCCAATATTTTTTTCAGTATGATTTTGATAATGTGAACATACAGTGTGTGTGGGGGGGGGGGGGGGGGGGGAGGGGGGGGGGGAGGGTTGGCTGTATGTGTGAACGTGTACTCCTGCTACAAAAACGAGCTAGTATCTTGTGGCACCTTCCATCACCTCCAACTGTAGCAGCAGATGACAGGCTGCACAGACCAAAAAGCAGTGATCAGTGAAGCACCTGCCAGCCAAGGTACCACTGCACTCCCCCAGCACCCTTAGGTCGGCCGTGCTCTTGTAGCTCACCTGTGGTGCAATGCCACATGGCATGCGTCGCCACCTGGGGGCACACCTGCCGATGAACACACAAACAGCAGGATTCTTACCGTGCACCCACTGTCAGAGTTTGTCACTGTTAGTTACATAAGAGGAGTGATACTGCATTTTCCACACTGCCTCCCCAAGCTGTGTGAGCTCCATGTGCTTCTGCTGACTGCGGCCACACAAAGTCCGATCCTGGATGCCTGATTCGTATCCCTAGTGTTAGCACCTGGAATACTGCACTCATTGCGATGTAAACAGTGCAGTAAAGTGAAGTGTGCCCCAGGAGTACCATGCAGTTTATTATTATTCCATTCCCGGCCATTTTGGCACCCATTTGCCACCAAGCACACCACTGAAGCGAGTTTTCATGCACCACGAGGCAGTGTTGAACAAAGGCTATAAGCCATTCATGGTCCACCGTGTCCAGAGACTTCACCAAGAGTGAGGGTCCTCCTTGGTTAAGAGGTAGTAACTTGTTAAATACACTCCTGGAAATGGAAAAAAGAACACATTGACACCGGTGTGTCAGACCCACCATACTTGCTCCGGACACTGCGAGAGGGCTGTACAAGCAATGATCACGCGCACGGCACAGCGGACACACCAGGAACCGCGGTGTTGGCCGTCGAATGGCGCTAGCTGCGCAGCATTTGTGCACCGCCGCCGTCAGTGTCAGCCAGTTTGCTGTGGCATACGGAGCTCCATCGCAGTCTTTAACACTGGTAGCATGCCGTGACAGCGTGGACGTGAACCATATGTGCAGTTAACGGACTTTGAGCGAGGGCGTATAGTGGGCATGCGGGAGGCCGGGTGGACGTACCGCCGAATTGCTCAACACGTGGGGCGTGAGGTCTCCACAGTACATCGATGTTGTCGCCAGTGGTCGGCGGAAGGTGCACGTGCCCGTCGATCTGGGACCGGACCGCAGCGACGCACGGATGCACGCCAAGACCGTAGGATCCTACACAGTGCCGTAGGGGACCGCACCGCCACTTCCCAGAAAAATTAGGGACACTGTTGCTCCTGGGGTATCGGCGAGGACCATTCGCAACCGTCTCCATGAAGCTGGGCTACGGTCCCGCACACCGTTAGGCCGTCTTCCGCTCACACCCCAACATCGTGCAGCCCGCCTCCAGTGGTGTCGCGACAGGCGTGAATGGAGGGACGAATGGAGACGTGTCGTCTTCAGCGATGAGAGTCGCTTCTGCCTTGGTGCCAATGATGGTCGTATGCGTGTTTGGCGCCGTGCAGGTGAGCGCCACAATCAGGACTGCATACGACCGAGGCACACAGGGCCAACACCTGGCATCATGGTGTGGGGAGCGATCTCCTACACTGGCCGTACACCACTGGTGATCGTCGAGGGGACACTGAATAGTGCACGGTACATCCAAACCGTCATCGAACCCATCATTCTACCATTCCTAGACCGGCAAGGGAACTTGCTGTTCCAACAGGACAATGCACGTCCGCATGTATCCCGTGCCACCCAACGTGCTCTAGAAGGTGTAAGTCAACTACCCTGGCCAGCAAGATCTCCGGATCTGTCCCCCATTGAGCATGTTTGGGACTGGATGAAGCGTCGTCTCACGCGGTCTGCACGTCCAGCACGAACGCTGGTCCAACTGAGGCGCCAGGTGGAAATGGCATGGCAAGCCGTTCCACAGGACTACATCCAGCATCTGTACGATCGTCTCCATGGGAGACTAGCAGCCTGCATTGCTGCAAAAGGTGGATATACACTGTACTAGTGCCGACATTGTGCATGCTCTGTTGCCTGTGTCTATGTGCCTGTGGTTCTGTCAGTGTGAACATGTGATGTATCTGACCCCAGGAATGTGTCAATAAAGTTTCCCCTTCCTGGGACAATGAATTCACGGTGTTCTTATTTCAATTTCCAGGAGTGTATTACTGTAGTTGTTAACTTCTAGGGATAATATCTCCAAACTAGCTCATGTCGTTCTTTCTGGACATCCTGTTATTTTTTGTTATCTTTGTTAATTAGTGCACTACTGTAGGCATGTATGCCCCCTAGGGGCTCAGAAGGGAACCTAAATTGTTTCTTCAGTCTGAATAATTAGGTGAATGTATTTTCTCTGACTAAAATGTTAGTTAACAGTGTAACTTGAAACAGTATCTACAACCTTTACATTTGTGTTATTTGCCATGTAAGCAAAATTTAATGGAATTTTTTAGTACTCGTACAGATTACTTCACACTATTTACTGCTTAGGTTCAATTGCCACTTTACACACCATGACAATATCATGTCTAAAGCATTTTGTAATATGTTTACATCATCTGATAATTTTACTGGAAAGTAAATGACAGTATCATCTGCAATAAATCTTAAAAGTGCTGCTTAGACTGCCTCTTAACTCAGCAGATGGTCTATAACATTTCCTTAGGGAACCCCAGGCGTAACTTCAGTTTCACCAGATGGCTTCTCATCAATTACTATAAACATCTCTTTGGAACTTCTACCAGATTAGGAAAGAGTTTCATTGTTGAAGCTACTAAAAGCACCTTGCATTTAAGCACACATACTAAGTTTTGAGCATTTGAAAACTGTTGCCTATCTTCCAGATTTTATTCTTTCAAATCTGCCTTGTTTCTGCAATAGTGTGCACAGACAACAGTGGTCTCTTGATCAACTGATGGAATTTCATAAAAGGACATTCATTCCTGGCAGAATAAAATTCAAACGTCGAAGTGCCATCGGATTAAATAGTAATCACTAGTACAAGAAGTGAATATGTGCACCATTCAAGTTCTGTTACTTTGGAATTTATCTTCCAATTGGACTCAACAAATTCTGTGCAAGTTTCATGTTATGTCAGTTTTATAATCAATACTATTGCTTCTAATGATGCATATGTGATGTATAACATAATGGCTTTTTGGAAAACATACAGTTCTATTTTGATTCATTTCTACGCAATTTCTGTACCTTCGACTGTTGACCGAGTTAGGTTCGAGAGATGCTTTTCGCATGAAGTTCAAATATCGCTGTAGTCATTATTATTCTACTCACTGACTATTTGCATGTACAGTGTAAACAGCACAACCACCATTTTATGAAACCCACTTCTTTGATGGACCGAGATAGCTGCTTCTGCTAGAGTCAGCTTCTAAACAAGATTTTGCATGGTAATATAATTGTGAATTAATAAAGACTATGCAGTGTGAACTTAAATTTAATGATCCTTATCAATGAAGTACTTAAGGAATACTAATAGTAATTCAACTGTGAATAATTCAAAATATATGTATAAGTTTTGTGACCAAATCTGGAAGGCCAAAATTTCATAGTTGTTACTCCGACTAATTTCTATTCTGCTGATACCTGTTACACAAGTCACATGTAAACATTCAGATTATTCAAATTAAAGCCTACGATTATTATAAATCTTTTAAATTGCAACTAACAATATATGAGATGGGAGTTATTGTCGTACTGTTTACTAGTACTTGGAAACAAAGCACAGTTTTTGCTACTCTTGTAGTAGATGAAATTTTATAACAGTGCCTAGCAAGTGCTATTGTACCAAAATGAATTTCTTTAAATGACATTATGCTCTGACATCCACAATTGCATTATTTCTCACACCGAACACGTTTCAGTTCATTTTCTTTGTACATTTACTCACTTTGACAGCTCAACGCTAAGCAAACGTAAATAAATAAAACCGAAGTTAATTTTCAACTGTGTTTAGCATTAAGTCAAGCCTCGATCCCACCCTAAGCTGATTGCGGTACCACACACAAGGACCTCTATGAGCAGAGGGACCCTGCAATAGGAGTTGCATGATAACACCTGCCTCCAAATTGCCAGTTGGATGGGGCCTACGCTTCAACGATTTGGTTTGTAAACACTGCAAACTTCCATACACCCCAGATTGTTCACCGTGTGATTTTCGCATTGTTGGTGACCTGAAGAAAGATATGCGTGGATGTCGGTTCCAGTCAGACAAAGAAGTGGAAGAGAGGGTGCGGTTGTGGATCCGTCAGTGGCCAAAAATGTTCTACGAAACAGAAATTGATCGCCCCTTTTCCCAGTTCGATAAATTTGTAAAGTTGTAGAATTTTGGAACACGTATTATGTTCGAGTATAATGACTTTCCTGGAGACTAGAAATCTACTCTGTAGGAATCAGCATGGGTTTCGAAAAAGACGGTCGTGTGAAACCCAGCTCGCACTATTCGTCCACGAGACTCAGAGGGTCATAGACACGGGTTCACAGGTAGATGCTGTGTTTCTTGACTTCCGCAAGGCGTTTGATACAGTTCCCCACAGTCGTTTAATGAACAAAGTAAGAGCATATGGACTATCAGACCAATTGTGTGATTGGATTGAAGAGTTCCTAGATAACAGAACACGGCATGTCATTCTCAATGGAGAGAAATCTTCCGAAGTAAGAGTGATTTCAGGTGTGCCGCAGGGGAGTGTCATAGGACCGTTGCTATTCACAATATACATAAATGACCTTGTCGATGACATCAGAAGTTCAGTGAGGCTTTTTGCAGATGATGCTGTGGTGTATCGAGAGGTTGTAACAATGGAAAATTGTACTGAAATGCAGGAGGATCTGCAGCGAATTGACGCATGGTGCAGGGAATGGCAATTGAATCTCAATGTAGACAAGTGTAATGTGCTGCGAATACATATTTAGTTACAAAATAGCAGGTCAGCAACTGGAAGCAGTTAATTCCATATATTATCTGAGAGTACGCATTAGGAGTGATTTAAAATGGAATGATCATATAAAGTTGAGCGTCGGTAAAGCAGATGCCAGACTGAGATTCATTGGAAGAATCCTAAGGAAATGCAATCCGAAAACAAAGGAAGTAGGCTACAGTACGCTTGTTCGCCCACTGCTTCAATACTGCTCAGCGGTGTGGGATCCGTACCAGATAGGGTTGATAGAAGAGATAGAGAGGATCCAACGGAGAGCAGCGTGCTTCGTTTCAGGATCATTTAGTAATCGTGAAAGCGTTATGGAGATGATAGATAAACTCCAGTGGAAGACTCTGCAGGAGAGACGCTCAGTAGCTCGGTACGGGCTTTTGTTAAAGTTTCGAGAACATACCTTCACCGAAGAGTCCAGCAGTATATTGCTCCCTCCTACGTATATCTCACGAAGAGACCATGAGGATAAAATCAGAGAGATTAGAGCCCACACAGAAGCATACAGACAATCCTTCTTTCCACGAACAATACGAGACTGGAATAGAAGGGAGAACCGATAGAGGTACTCAGGGTACCCTCCACCACACACCGTCAGGTGGCTTGTGGAGTATGGATGTAGATGTAGATGTCTTAACACGTGTGGTGATTACTTTTGAATGGAATTATTTTATCGCCTCATTGTGGCAGGTGTTCCTGTGTTCCTATTTTCAGTTGACTGCCCCTTATACATGAAAATACATAAGGCTAAAGGGAGTAAAACACAAAAGAACAAAACAGAGAAACGAAACTGATATGCAAATTTTCCGTTTCATAAATCTTCAATAATGATTATTATTTTCTAAATCTGAATAACCACTGAGCAATAGTTTCCACAGACAGCATTCAACAATGACATAATGTATTAAAAACAATGTATACATAAAATATGATAATGACAACAACTAATCATGAGTGATATGAATTTTACATGGGTTTAATAGAAAATTCTGAAAGAAGGCATACCATTTGACAGAGTTCATATGCTGCCGCCAGAACAGTAAGTTTATGGAGGACTGATGGCAAGAGATGAATTTTAAGACAAAGAGCTGCAGACAGTGGAATAATATCACACAATTCAGGATTGAAATAGCTCCTCCTCTTTTGTGCATTTTTCTTCTGCCGTCTGCTGTAAATAAATCTTGCATTAATTTCTGCATAAATAAGTAACAAAAACATATTAATAAATTATGAGAAAGAATTGCTGGCCAGTGCCAAAATTTGTAGTGTGCTGACAGAATACATAAAAGTGAATGTTATACACCTCCTAGCTTGTATATCAACAAAAATACACAATATTTGAAAATGAGATATAATTAAATAGATAGAAAAAAAATCTACTCACCTTGCAGTGTAGGTGAAAACAGGTGTAAAAGATATAGAAATGTACTAGTTTTCAGAGCCAGTGGCTCCTCCTTCAGGCAGAAGTGTTGAATGGAAAGGAAGAGGGATGAAGGAAAAGGACTGGCAAGGTTTAGGAAATGGGGACAAACACAGAAAATTCGACTTGAACCCAGGGCAGGGGAGACTTATTGGATGGGATGAAGAGGAATGAATGACCATTTGTACCTGCACCAGGTGAGATTTGGAAACACAAGAACTTGAAGGTGGAAGACAGGATAATAATTAAGATGGAGATTACTGAAAAAACACCGTGCATTAGTCGATAAGAGCAGAAAGGGAAATGTATTATACGAAGACTAATCAGAAAGTAACAAACAGTTTGAAATAAAAAATTAACGATACAGAAAAATACCACATATGGAAAGTGCTGGCTAAGAATTACAAATTTTTTTTAAGAATAAAGGAAATGACGCACTGAAAGGCAGAAGTGCTGCATCATTGATAGGTACACAAACAAAAGGTACAGTGCTTTCCTAGTTTTCGGAATGAACTTCCTTTTTCGAGATGGTAAGAAAACACACACAAACACACACACACAGCACATGCCTATCTCCCTACACTGTCAACTGCTCAGTCAACTGAGCACAATGTAGGGTGACAGGCGTGTATATACCAGGTGTACCGGTATGAAATGAGTGTACTTTTTCTTTTTCTTTTTTTTTTTAATGAAACACTAATTTTGAATTGAAAAGTAAAAACATTTTATTCAAAGTACTGACCATTGCTTGCTATACATTTTGACCACCTTTCTGGCAATTTGTAGACACCACGCCAATAGAAATGTTCGTCTTTTGAAGCAAACCAATCAGACACCCAATTTTCGACTTCTTCGTACAAATCGAAGTGTTCCTCGGCCAATGCGTGTCCAATTGATGAAAACAAATGGTAGCCGGAAGGGGCCAAGTCTGGTGAATACAGTGGGTAGGGTAGCAGCTCCCAGCCAAGTGTTTTGATTGTATCCTGAACCAGTTTTGCTTTGTGTGCAGGTGCATTGTCATGTAAAAAATATACTTTGCCATGTCTTCTGGCCCATTCTGGTCTTTTTTCGATCAATGCATAGTTCAAATTGATCATTTGCTGTCTGTAGTGATTAGTATTTACAGTTTCACCAGGTTTTAGAAGCGCAAGATACACCACACCTTTCTGATTCCACCAAACACACAGCATTGTCTTCTTGCCGAACCGATCTGGTTTTGCAGTCGATGTTGATGGTTGTCCCGGATTAACCAATGATTTTTCCCTCTTAGGATTCTTAAAATAAATCCATTTTTCATCGCCAGTAACAATTTGATACAAAACTGACTTTCTTTCATGTCTTTGAAGCAAAATTTGACAAATGGTTTTTCGGTTTTCCATCTGTCTTTCATTCAATTCATGTGGCACCCATTCTCCGCACTTTTGGACTTTTCCCATAGCTTTCAAACGGTCAGAAATTGTTTGTTGTGCAACATTTAGCAGTGCTGTCATTTGCTTCTGACTCAAAGTATCATCTTCATCCAATATTGCTTGCAATTCGGCATCTTCGAACTTTTTTGGTGGTCTTCCACGTTCTTCCTTTCTTACATCAAAATTATTATTTCTGAACCATTGAAACCATCTTTTGCATGTTGCTTCTGATAGAGCATGATCACCATATGCCTCGACAAGCATTCGATGCGACTCTGCAGCACTTTTTCCAAATGAAAACAAAAAATTAATGCTTTCCGCAAATCATCACTTTCTGGTACATTATTCGACACTGTTAATACGATGAAAACATATGATGTTGTTTATTCCATGACTTGATGTATACTAAATATCTTTGACAGATGTCATACCAACCAAACAAAAACAAAAAATTAAGGCTCGTTCACAACAAATGTTCCCTATCGACACATTTTTATCTTAACACTCATTTCATACTGGTGCACCTGATATATATATCTAAAAACAAAGATGATGAGATTTACCAAACAAAAGCGCTGGCAGGTCGATAGACACACAAACAAACACAAAAAATGGTTCAAATGGCTCTGAGCACTATGGGACTCAACTGCTGAGGTCATTAGTCCCCTAGAACTTAGAACTAGTTAAACCTAATTAACCTAAGGACATCACAAACATCCATGCCCGAGGCAGGATTCGAACCTGCGACCGTAGCGATCTTGCGGTTCCAGACTGCAGTGCCTTTAACTGCACGGCCACTTCGGCCGGCAAACAAACACAAACATACACACAAAATTCAAGCTTTCGCAACAAACGGTTGCTTCATCAGGAAAGAGGGAAGGAGAGGGAAAGACGAAAGGATGTGGGTTTTAAGGGAGAGGGTAAGGAGTCATTCTCATTCTGGGAGCGGAAAGACTTACCTTAGGGGGAAAAAAGGACAGGTATACACTCGCACACACACACATATCCATCCGCACATACACAGACACAAGCAGACATTTGTAAAGGCAAAGAGTTTGGCCCAAACTCTTTGCCTTTACAAATGTCTGCTTGTGTCTGTGTATGTGCGGATGTGTGTGTGTGTGTGTGTGTGTGTGTGTGTGTGTGTGTGTGTGTGTGTGTGTGTGTGTGCATGCGAGTGTATACCTGTTCTTTTTTCCCCCTAAGGTAAGTCTTTCCGCTCCCGGGATGGGAATGACTCCTTACCCTCTCCCTTAAAACCCACATCCTTTCGTCTTTCCCTCTCCTTCCCTCTTTCCTGATGAAGCAACCGTTTGTTGCGAAAGCTTGAATTTTGTGTGTATGTTTGTGTTTGTTTGTGTGTCTATCGACCTGCCGGCGCTTTTGTTTGGTAAGTCTCATCATCTTTGTTTTTAGATATATTTTTCCCACGTGGAATGTTTCCCTCTATATATATATATATATATATATATATATATATATATATATATATATATATATAGTGCCACCTGCAACTGCAGCCACTGTTTTATATCGGCATTCAGTTTGGCACCAGTATCAACATGTTGTGTAGCAAGGAATGTCTTCACTGCTGGGAAGAATTTGTAGTCACTCGGCACCAAATCTGAGCTATATGATTGATGATCAAACACCTCCCATATAAAACCAAATATGAGCTCTTGAGTACGATTGGCTGTGTGTAGATGTGTGTTGTCATGAAGAAATGAAAGTTTTGCAGTAAGTTTTCCCTGACACTTCCTTTTTGCCAACTGTCTTAACTTTGAGAGTGTTTGAAGGTATCTCTCGAGTTAACTGTTGTGCCACTGTCAAGGAAATCAACAACAATCTCTCCACTAGAGCCCCAAAAAGCAGTAACCATGACATTTCTTGCTGACAGCATTTGCGACTTCCTTGGTTTCTTGGAAGAATTTGTGCATCCCCATTCCATCAGCTGCCTTCTTGTTTCACAAACGAAGTCTCATCCCCAGTTACAATACAATCAATAACTTAAAAAACTGTGAGGACAGGTTGTGAGTTGTGCTTGGGTAGCTCAGATGGTAGAGCACTTGCCCGTGATAGGCAAAGGTCCCGAGCTCGAGTCTCGGTCTGGCACACAGTTTTAATCTGCCAGGAAGTTTCATATCAGTGCACAGTCTGCTGCAGAGTGACAATCTCATTCTGGAAACATCCCCCAGGCTGTGACTAAGCCATGTCTCTGCAACATCCTTTCTTCCAGGACTGCTAGTTCTGCAAGGTTCGCAGAAGAGCTTCTGTGAAGTTTGGAAGGTAGGAGACGAGGTCTGGCAGAATTGAAGGTGTGAGGACTGGTCGTGAGTTGTGCTTGGGTAGCTCAGATGGTAGAGCACTTGCCAGCGGAAGGCAAAGATCCCAAGTTCGAGTCTCAGTCCGGCACACAGTTTTAATCTGACAGGAAGTTTCGTATCAGTGCACACTCCGCTGCAGAGTGAAAATCTCATTCTGCCAATCGATAACTTCATTATCGTTTTTCTCTTAACCTTGGAGGAAGGTCAGTGTTGCAGCCAGTCTCTCTATTTTGTAGTCTTCCGTTAGGATTTTGGGAAACCAATTAATACAAAATTTGTTGCAACTGAGCTTCTCCACCATAATTTCATGCACCAAACTGCATGAAATTTGGGTAAAATATTATAAAAGTTTCGTAAATGTGAAATGACAATTCTCACAAATTCTGTAATTGATTTTCATCACAAGTTTGTCAGTCACAAAGCTAGGCCTACACTGCGGTCCTTATCATGAATGCAGGTATGGCAATTTTTAAAATCGATGCAATATTTCCTCAATCAGCTTTCACTCATTATTCCTTTTCCATACATATCACAAAGGTCATGATAAATTTCAATTGGTTTGCAGTTATTCACCAATGAAAACCTAATCACAGAACGCACCTCATAAGCAGTGGGATTATTTATTGCAGCTCATGTTTTAATACGTCACAGATAGCAAAGTAGCAGCAACACAGACCACGCTCTACCACTCCTGGATGCAGTCTTTCCTTTTCATCAAATCCAGTAAGACACCCCTGATCTGAGACAAATTTTCCATAACACTCCCCTCCCCATTTCCTAAACCTCGTCAGTCCTTCTTCTTAATCCCTCTTCCTTTTCCTTCAACCCTTCTGCCACGTGAAGGAGCCAATGGCTCCAAAAGCTTGCAGATCTCCATATCTTTTACATGCATTTTCTCCTACATAGACTTCCTTGCTTTTGGAACTACACTTCCTCAAGGAGGAGAACCCAGGATCATAGGAACGCACTTGTCTCCTCATCCTCACTTCAGTTGAGTGCCCTTATCCTCCTCCTTTTTTCCTTCCCCTACCCCACACTCCTCTTCCCAAAGCTATGGAAGATGTACCATTAATGGACAATACAGCAACATGAAATTGTAATGATGACTGAAAATAAGTTCACTTAACCTGAAGTGGAAAGTATATAAAAATAGGCACTCACAGTAGGACACATGCACTCTCCCTCTATGGCACATGCACTCTCTCTCATAATTAATGATCATTTTCATGAAGATTGTTCACTGATTGACAAAAATATGCAGAATTATGCCAGACTGATAAAAATGGTAAACAAGATTATATGAGAAGCTACTGATCTCATAATTACCAACTGGAAAGAGGTGCATGTGGTCCAATATGAAATTATAATCTATCACATTGAGTTGTAGTACATAATCAGTATGGTTTCAGGAAAGGTGGCTGTATGGTTTTAAGCTACAAGCAAAATGGTCACAAAAGTAATCAGCTAGCTAAATTATACAATGGGTATGCCTGGTATCCACTGTGACCTCACAGAAGTGTTCAATACTGTAACCACCATTTGTTTTTCCACAAATTAATGAGCTAGAGGGTAAGGGAAAAAATTCTCTTCATAGCACCCTTTTGCTACAGGTTGTAGCATTTCTGGTCCTCTTGTTATATTTAAAATGTTCATTTAGCGGTCGCAAATTTAATCTAGGTTACTGGAAATTACTTGCTTGGGATGAAGTTACATACCAGTGGGCAAGGGAAGGTCAAGAGCTGTTACCATGTGCCCATTAAGTCCTTGTTCAATCTTTTTATATAGCTGGCAACAGTTTCATATTGAAAGTTAATAGATAGTACATTGCACTTAATTATAGTTAATAATCAGTAAGAGGTACTTACAATTACACAATTTCAACCTAACAATACCTCAGTTCACTCACTCCTCATTGTCTTAACAGCATTAGTTTCATTCTGGTTATTTTCACTTTGGACTACTTCCGATTAAATTAACAAAATCTTAAATCATATACTATTTCAGGAAAGAAACATTTTCCATCATGCATATACAATTGTTAATCTAAAACAGTTGACCACTAACTACCTATATGTTTCTTTCACAGCTTCTCCATTACATTACTTTGTCCTCAGATCTTTCATAAGTGTGTTTACTCTTATGAAATTTCCTTTCCTTACCTTCCATCAACATTTATCACACTTTTAGTTATCACAATATTAAACTGCCCTCATTTCACTCAACACTCTTCCAGCCTCCCATCATGTCATGCTTCCGTACTGCTCCTACACTCTGACTATTACCACCTACTTTAAAATGCACATAAGCTCAGCTTGAAAGATATGCACAGTCAAAATGGCAATACCCAGTGAACATCTATCTCCTCAAATAACACTTGGTACTCAAGTCAATATGGCCCCCTTACAAGGAACAGCAGTTTGGATTTTCTGCTGATCTGTCACTGTAGCATTAGCTTCGTGACCTTGCTATGTTGACACTGCAAACAGCTATATGAAACAGGAATCTATAGCCATTGTATGTCCTGAGGACACCCAGCTCTACTGTGTGATTTGATAATGATCTTGGCTATAATGTTCTGGAGGAAAAATACTCCATCGTTTGGATGGGGACTACTCAGGAGGATGTTGTCATCAGGAGGGAACAAATCTGGTACACCAAAAGTTGAAGTATGGAACATTACACCCATTATTCGGGTAGACATGTTAGAGAACTTGAAAACAGAAATGAGGAGGTGGAAGCTAAAGTGAGAATTAGTGGAGTGTGGTATCAGAAAGAAAAATATAACTGGACTGTCATTGAATTTAGATAAAAACAATACACACAATTCAGTACTGCACAGGACCTCACCACAGCATTAGAAATAATGCAAATGGGTAAATCAATAATTAAAAGAATATTCTAATTCTTATGGTTTTATAATGAAAGAACTTGCATTGGAAGTAATATTTCACAGATGATTTCCATGTCTAAGCGCTGTAACTGTTGATTTAAAGATAATTTCAGATTTTGGAGATAAAAACACTTCAAAAGTTGATGTTTCTTATATTGTCTAATATCTTGTGGAAAGATTTCTGGGGATACTTGTCACTGAGGAAAAAGTATTTGTAGTGCAGCGGCAAATTAATAATAATACATAGCGTTCGCCCAACAACCTCTTGTAGACCAGTTTTCACAAAGTTAAGGATACTGATGACAACTTCACAATACCTTTGCTTCCTAATAAAGTTAATCACAGTTTGAAACAATAGTAACATTCATAAATGTAGCACTAAAAGCCGGAATGGTGTATGCTATTCATCACTCAGCCTTAGTGTGGTACAGAAAGCAGTGAGGATAATCAGCTACAAAAATGTTGACCATCTACCCAGTGATGTAAAGAATTTAATAGATATTAAAACTAATTTCAAACAACTAACTGAAATTTTATCTGCTTGACAGCTCCTCTTGCTCAATGGAAGAGCTTCTGAATGTACAAGGTGCATCCAAAAATTAAGTTCTGATGACCAAGAAAGAAAACAAAAACATTACTTTTACTTAGATTCACTGGCTACTTCTCAATGTAATGACCACCACTGTTGAAAAATTTATCACCATGGTGCATCATCAACTGTGTGCCCATGCCAACAATGTTCGGAGCCATAGTCACTTCAGTCTGCACCTCATCATTTTTGTGGGAGCATTTTCCTGCCAGAAAACAGTTCATGAAACAAGACTGAAGAGATGAAGTCACTTGGGGTGAGGTTGGGCCTGTAGGGTGGATGGCTGAAGGTCTCCCATCCAAACAGATTCAACAGATTTCATGTACCATTGATTGTATGGGATCCTGCATTGTCACACACAAGCACAGTGCCTCTTGTCAACATCTCATGTCTCTTGTTCTGGATCCCCCTACACAAATTTTTCAATATCTGACAATCCAAACAGCATTTACGGTCTCCCATCGCAGCAAAAATTTGTCACAGAGCCAGCACCCAGCATTTTGTGATAGAAATAGTGATGTAACTTCCAGAAAACCATCTGAAGATGAAGATGAAAAGGTTCAAAAACTGGTTCATGAAATAATAAATAACTATTAAAAAAAGTGATTGATTGCAGTTTTATGCACTTACATTCCATTATCCCTGTTTTATATTGATCTTATAATCTCTTTACAAGACACAACCCATTCCTTTCAACTGTTCTTCCAAGATGGATGACACAGGTAAAATACACTCAAACTTCAAGAAAAATGTAATATCTCAATTGTAAAGAAGGTAGGTTCTGACTGTTGTAAATATTGCCAAATAATAGGGTTTGTTGCAAGATACTGACAAAATTATTTGCAGAAGAATTGGTAGAATCTGAGCTCAAAGGAGATCAGTCTGGGTTCCAGAGGAATCTAGGAAGTTGAAAAGCAACACTGACCCTATGATTGACTGTAGAGGATGTACTAAAAAAAGGTAAACCTGAAGTTACTGCACATCAAGATTCAGGAGAGAGCTATTCAAAATATTAACAGGAATACTCACTTTGAAGATAGCAGTGAAGAAATTAAGGGAAAACAGGTTACCTACAATCTGTACATAAACCACAGTGCAGTTATACGAGTCAAAGACATGAAAAGGAAGCAGTAATTAATACGGGAGTGACACAGAGTTACAGCCTATCCCTGGTCTTACTCAACTGGTACACTGAGAAAGCTATGTAGGAAACCAAAAAGAAATTGGGGATGGGAATTAAAGTTCATGTAGAAGTAATAAAATCACTGAGGGCTTCAGATGACATTTCAGTTCTATCGGAGATGGCACAGGATTCTGAATATTAGATGAATGAAATAGTTAGTGTCTTGGAAAGCTGTCTGTCATAAGATGAACATTTAAAGAAGTAAAACAGTTGAAATATAGCTGAGTTAAAACAGGCAATGCTGGAGAGTTACATTAGGAAATGAAACAGTAAAAGTAGTTTTATTTGGGAAGCAAAATCACTGACTGTCCTCAATAGAGAAGATTAAAATGCAGACTGACAATGACAAGAAAATCATTTCTGAAACAGAAAGTTCTGACAGATGTAAATAATTCAGAAGCACAGGAGACCACTAACCTGATAGCAAGATCCTCGAGTTGTAGGCAGGCATACACAAAAGAGTAGCTTTCGGAAGAAACCCTTTGATAAATTGGACTACAACACACACACACACACACACACACACACACACACACAAACCCGTGCCCACTAGATAAACAATTGTGAGATACAATTGTTTCAAAATCTACAATTACATTTACACCTATGTCTACATCTACATTCATACCCTGCAAACCACTGTGAAGTATATGGCAGAGAGTACTTTCCAATGTACCAGTTATTAGGTCTCCTTCCATTCCATTCAAGTATACATCAGGGGAACAACTGATGTTTAAACATCTCTGTGTGTGCCATAATCAGTCTTATTTGGCCTCATGATCCCTATGGGAGCAATATGTAGCAGGTTCTTGTGTGTCACTAGATTCATGATTCAACATTAGTATTTCAAACTTTGTAAGTAGGCTTTCTTAGGATAGTTTCTGGCTATTTCAAACTTTATAAGTGGACTTTCTCAGGATAGTTTGCACCTATCTTCAGCACTTGGCAGTTCAATTCTTTCATCATCTCCTTGATACACTCGCATGGGTCAAACAAACCTATAACCATTCATGCTGTCCTTCTTTGTACACATTCAATATCCCCCATTAGTCCTGCCTGGCATGAGTCACACACACTTCAGCAATATTCCAGGATGGATCAGATGAGTGTTCTGTAAGGGCCATTCCAAGTCAAATCAAAACAGAAAAATACAATTTCCAACCAACCACACTGATTTTCATCAGATTTCATTGCACATGAAGAGAGAATGAAAAATGTCAAATTACAGATTTATAGCAGAAGTAAGAGAAAAGTAATGGTCACCCGAAGTTCTGAAAATATGTGAAAATTCTGACACGCACTGCGGACAAAAATGTCTGCAACTGCTGTTCGAATAGAGACAAAGGTAATTTTGGAAAGCTCTGTGAACAGGTTTTCAAATGATATGAAACACAGTATATTCGAACAATGTTCACAACTAACGTAAGTGACGTTAACCTTTGACCTTGACTCTCTCAAAACATGTCACCTTAAAAATTGAAGGTAAAAAATAAATTTGCTTCTTAATGTTACACTGTACAATAAAGTCAATCTGGGACGTCATTTAGATTAGGTGATATAAATTAATGTGTACAGCTGTGATATCCAATAAAGCAATACAAATTGTATGCAGACTACAACACAATGGTGTTAAGTACTGAGAAACATATTAACTGTTAAAAAGGTGGGGTTATAGCAATGCACAGTACGACAGCAATGTAAACAGATCAACAGCAAGCATTTTGGTGTACAACACGAATACAGCATGGCCAAAAAAATGTTAATTTCTATTATATGATGGTAAGTGACAAAGCAAAATATTGTCATTATGAAGTGTTTCTTATCAAAGCTTTGATGGCAGTGTGGATGCTACATGCATAGATGACATTGTAACAAAAGATATTGTGTTGCAACTACACAAATCTACCATAAAGAAGGTGTTTGAGAGGCTCTTGTACTTCTGTAATCCCTCCCGTGAAGATGGACACAACCGATACAAAAAAGTTTACCTAGAGTGAAAATGTCGATGGTTGATATGATCAACGGCGTAACGACCGACCACAAAATGCGGTATATGTACGAAAATTAACATGGAAACAAGAGTATGTGGTTGACCCAACTGCACTCAAACACACGGAAATCACAAACCTCCACAGGTGACTCACACACCTGTACCCTGAAATATTGCATTAGTTGTGTTAATTGACAGTCTATTACCTCTTGATGAGTCTCTGGTGAAAAAGAAGAGACTGAGGGAAAACATACGCCCCGAAAAAGTTTGAGAAAGTGGCTGAAGTATTCCTAAGTAAATATGTGCCCAATGTGGGAGAAAATGCAGAAGTTGAAACAAATTGTGATCTGAAATTATAATGCGTCAAGGGAGAATCCTCCCCCCATGAACCATGGACCTTGCCGTTGGTGGGGAGGCTTGCGTGCCTCAGCGATACAGATAGCCGTACCGTAGGTGCAACCACAACGGAAGGGTATCTGTTGAGAGGCCAGACAAACGTGTGGTTCCTGAAGAGGGGCAGCAGCCTTTTCAGTAGTTGCAAGGGCAACAGTCTGGATGATTGACTGATCTGGCCTTGTAACAATAACCAAAACGGCCTTGCTGTGCTGGTACTGCGAACGGCTGAAAGCAAGGGGAAACTACAGCCGTAATTTTTCCCGAGGGCATGCAGCTTTACTGTATGATTACATGATGATGGCGTCCTCTTGGGTAAAATATTCCGGAGGTAAAATAGTCCCCCATTCGGATCTCCGGGCGGGGACTACTCAAGAGGATGTCGTTATCAGGAGAAAGAAAACTGGCGTTCTACGGATCGGAGCGTGGAATGTCAGATCCCTTAATCGGGCAGGTAGGTTAGAAAATTTAAAAAGGGAAATGGATAGGTTGAAGTTAGATATAGTGGGAATTAGCGAAGTTCGGTGGCAGGAGGAACAAGACTTCTGGTCAGGTGACTACAGGGTTATAAACACAAAATCAAATAGGGGTAATGCAGGAGTAGGTTTAATAATGAATAGGAAAATAGGAATGCGGGTAAGCTACTACAAACAGCATAGTGAACGCATTATTGTGGCCAAGATAGATACAAAGCCCACACCTACTACAGTAGTACAAGTTTATATGCCAACTAGCTCTGCAGATGACGAAGAAATTGAAGAAATGTATGATGAAATAAAAGAAATCATTCAGATTGTGAAGGGAGACGAAAATTTAATAGTCATGGGTGACTGGAATTCGAGTGTAGGAAAAGGGAGAGAAGGAAACATAGTAGGGGAATATGGATTGGGGGACAGAAATGAAAGAGGAAGCCGCCTGGTAGAATTTTGCACAGAGCACAACATAATCATAACTAACACTTGGTTTAAGAATCATGAAAGAAGGTTGTATACATGGAAGAACCCTGGAGATACTAAAAGGTATCAGATAGATTATATAATGGTAAGACAGAGATTTAGGAACCAGGTTTTAAATTGTAAGACATTTCCAGGGGCAGATGTGGACTCTGACCACAATCTATTGGTTATGACCTGTAGATTAAAACTGAAGAAACTGCAAAAAGGTGGGAATTTAAGGAGATGGGATCTGGATAAACTAAAAGAACCAGAGGTTGTACAGAGATTCAGGGAGAGCATAAGGGAGCAATTGACAGGAATGGGGGAAATAAATACAGTAGAAGAAGAATGGGTAGCTTTGAGGGATGAAGTAGTGAAGGCAGCAGAGGATCAAGTAGGTAAAAAGACGAGGGCTAGTAGAAATCCTTGGGTGACAGAAGAAATATTGAATTTAATTGATGAAAGGAGAAAATATAAAAATGCAGTAAGTGAAACAGGCAAAAAGGAATACAAACGTCTCAAAAATGAGATCGACAGGAAGTGCAAAATGGCTAAGCAGGGATGGCTAGAGGACAAATGTAAGGATGTAGAGGCCTATCTCACTAGGGGTAAGATAGATACCGCCTACAGGAAAATTAAAGAGACCTTTGGAGATAAGAGAACGACTTGTATGAATATCAAGAGCTCAGATGGAAACCCAGTTCTAAGCAAAGAAGGGAAAGCAGAAAGGTGGAAGGAGTATATAGAGGGTCTATACAAGGGCGATGTACTTGAGGACAATATTATGGAAATGGAAGAGGATGTAGATGAAGATGAAATGGGAGATACGATACTGCGTGAAGAGTTTGACAGAGCACTGAAAGACCTGAGTCGAAACAAGGCCCCCGGAGTAGACAATATTCCATTGGAACTACTGACGGCCGTGGGAGAGCCAGTCCTGACAAAACTCTACCACCTGGTGAGCAAGATGTATGAAACAGGTGAAATACCCTCAGACTTCAAGAAGAATATAATAATTCCAATCCCAAAGAAAGCAGGTGTTGACAGATGTGAAAATTACCGAACTATCAGCTTAATAAGTCACAGCTGCAAAATACTAACACGAATTCTTTATAGACGAATGGAAAAACTAGTAGAAGCCAACCTCGGGGAAGATCAGTTTGGATTCCGTAGAAACACTGGAACACGTGAGGCAATACTCACCTTACGACTTATCTTAGAAGAAAGATTAAGGAAAGGCAAACCTACGTTTCTAGCATTTGTAGACTTAGAGAAAGCTTTTGACAATGTTGACTGGAATACTCTCTTTCAAATTCTAAAGGTGGCACGGGTAAAATACAGGGAGCGAAAGGCTATTTACAATTTGTACAGAAACCAGATGGCAGTTATAAGAGTCGAGGGACATGAAAGGGAAGCAGTGGTTGGGAAGGGCGTAAGACAGGGTTGTAGCCTCTCCCCGATGTTGTTCAATCTGTATATTGAGCAAGCAGTAAAGGAAACAAAAGAAAAATTCGGAGTAGGTATTAAAATTCATGGAGAAGAAATAAAAACTTTGAGGTTCGCCGATGACATTGTAATTCTGTCAGAGACAGCAAAGGACTTGGAAGAGCAGTTGAATGGAATGGACAGTGTCTTGAAAGGAGGATATAAGATGAACATCAACAAAAGCAAAACAAGGATAATGGAATGTAGTCTAATTAAGTCGGGTGATGCTGAGGGAATTAGATTAGGAAATGAGGCACTTAAAGTAGTAAAGGAGTTTTGCTATTTGGGGAGCAAAATAACTGATGACGGTCGAAGTAGAGAGGATATAAAATGTAGGCTGGCAATGGCAAGGAAAGCGTTTCTGAAGAAGAGAAATTTGTTAACATCCAGTATTGATTTAAGTGTCAGGAAGTCATTTCTGAAAGTATTTGTATGGAGTGTAGCCATGTATGGAAGTGAAACATGGACGATAAATAGTTTGGACAAGAAGAGAATACAAGCTTTCGAAATGTGGTGCTACAGAAGAATGCTGAAGATTAGATGGGTAGATCACATAACTAATGAGGAAGTATTGAATAGGATTGGGGAGAAGAGAAGTTTGTGGCACAACTTGACCAGAAGAAGGGATCGGTTGATAGGACATGTTCTGAGGCATCAAGGGATCACCAATTTAGTATTGGAGGGCAGCGTGGAGGGTAAAAATCGTAGAGGGAGACCAAGAGATGAATACACTAAGCAGATTCAGAAGGATGTAGGTTGCAGTAGGTACTGGGAGATGAAAAAGCTTGCACAGGATAGAGTAGCATGGAGAGCTGCATCAAACCAGTCTCAGGACTGAAGACCACAACAACAACAACAACAAGGGAGAAATTCAGTGCTAGCAACAGAAGCAGTGAGAAGATCCAAATGTTGACATTTCTTCCGAAAAGTTGGCACATTCAAAGGATTGGAAATTAATTTGGAGCTTAAAACTATTTAGTGAAAAAAGCAACACAATTAAAAAAGCCTGTTGTATTTTCCGAGCTGAGACTAAAGGTGTCTTAAGTAAGAGCATTGTAAACTATGCAATAGAAGTCTATGACAGAGAAGGTCTAAGTCACTGTTTGCCTGGGAAGACAAGATTTTGTTTCTGTCAGGCAAAATGGTTCCTAGGTTCATAAACAATAACAACTGGTGTTGGTAAACCTGCATTCAAGTATTCAAAGATGTGTGTCTAGGACTGAAAACAGAATTATTCCAATTCTGCTGGTTACTACAAAATAGCTGTGTTCTGGCTGGTGCAACTAGTATCCATAGTGAGTGTGTGTGTGTGTGTGTGTGTGTGTGTGTGTGTGTGTGTGTGTGTTTGTGTGTGTGTGTGTGTGTGTGTGTGTGTGCGTGCGTGCGTGTGTGTGTGTGTGTGTGTGTGTGTGCAGTATTCACCAAACATACAAACATCACCTTGCGCAGATCATTTCTGAACAGCCAAAATATTAGATGTCATATGTGAGAACTGTCCAGGTCAACATTCTAATCATGACATACATAGGAGAGTTGTTTGAAGGAAATGGGATTGATGATGTTACCCACTGTGGACATCTACAGATAGATTAACTCTCGAGTCATATCTGTGTTTTGTGGAAGACCTCTTGAAAAACCTTCCTAACGAATTAAAAAAGCTCCTACCACACTCCTTCATAGCTGACCAACAGTATGAATTTCTAGAACAGTGAATGAGATACTTTGTGACAATGAACATATTGTAATATGTGATTTTCAGAGAATTATGCATTTGTTCTGCAGTATGAGGTCCAGAGGTTTCATCCGAACAAAGCACAGTCCACCATTCATCCATTTGTGGTTTTTAATTTAGACATCCAGAAACCTCAGCAATAGATCACATTTCACTTGTTGTCCATCAGCATGCCTTAAACAAGACAATGAATGTACATCTTTTCTGTCATTTGGTTAATTTGATGATATCTCATTACCATAAAACACTGAAGCACATGTATTACTTTGCAGATATCTTTTCATTAGAGTGATTTCAGTGTCCATGCAGAATGGCATTTCTCTGTCACATCACACGGCAAAGGATATGTGAGGTATCACAGGCACTATCAAGATACACTCTGCCGGTGCCACTCTGCAGTGTATTTGCAATGCCAAGATAAAGACACCCAAACAGTTGTTCAAATGGTGTTCCAAAAACATTACAGTGTATCCCTTTCATTATATTGCATCTCACAGCTGAACACATTAATTTTATCGTCTAATCTAAATGTCATCCCAGAATGATTTTTAATGTGATGTACAATGTAACATGAATAAGCAAATTTGTTATTTTTTTCCATCGGTTTTTAAGGTGCCATGTTTTGAGATATCCAAGGCTGAAGGATAAGGTCACTGACATTAACTGCATACACCGTTTGAATATGGCTATGTTTTATATCATCTGAAAGATTGAAACTTCCTGGTAGATTAAAACTGTGTGCCCGACCGATACTTGAACTCGGGACCTTTGCCTTTCGCGGGCAAGTGCTCTACCATCTGAGCTACCAAAGCACGACTCACGCCCGGTCTCACAGCTTTACTTCTGCCAGTATCTCATCTCCTACCTTCCAAACTTTACAGAAGCTCTCCTGCGAACCTTGCAGAACTAGCACTCCTGAAAGAAAGGATATTGCGGAGACACGGCTTAGCCACAGCCTGGGGGATGTTTCCAGAATGAGATTTTCACTCTGCAGCAGAGTGTGCACTGATATGAAACTTCCTGGCAGATTAAAACTGTGTGCCCGACCGAGACTCGAACTCGGGAACTTTGCCTTTCGCGGGCAAGTGCTCTACCATCTGAGCTACCGAAGCACGACTCACGCCCGGTCTCACAGCTTTACTTCTGCCAGTATCTCGTCTCCTACCTTCCAAACTTTACAGAAGCTCTTCTGCGAACCTTGCAGAACTAGCACTCCTGAAAGAAAGGATATTGCGGAGACATGGCTTAGCCACAGCCTGGGGGATGTTTCCAGAATGAGATTTTCACTCTGCAGCGGAGTGTGCACTGATATGAAACTTCCTGGCAGATTAAAACTGTGTGCCCGACCGAGACTCGAACTCGGGACCTTTGCCTTTCGCAGGTAAGTGCTCTACCATCTGAGCTACCGAAGCACGACTCACGCCCAGTCTCACAGCTTTACTTCTGCCAGTATCATGGCTAAGCCATGTCTCCGCATTATCCTTTCTTTCAGGAGTGCTAGTTCTGCAAGGTTCGCAGGAGAGCTTCTGTAAAGTTTGGAAGGTAGGAGACGAGATACTGGCAGAAGTAAAGCTGTGAGACCGGGCGTGAGTCGTGCTTTGGTAGCTCAGATGGTAGAGCACTTGCCCGTGAAAGGCAAAGGTCCCGAGTTCGAGTCTCGGTCGGGCACACAGTTTTAATCTGCCAGGAAGTTTCATATCAGCGCACACTGCGCTGCAGAGTGAAAATTTCATTCTGGAATCTGAAAGATTGTTCACAAACCTATTGAAAATTACCAGTTTCAGAGTTCTACATCGATTATAACAGAAGTAACAGACATTTTTGTGTTCAGCGTGAATCAAAATTATGCACATTTTCAGAATTTTTGGTGGTCATTACATTTGTGGTACTTGTGTTGTAATTCTATAATTTGACATTTTTTGTTCTCGTATCAAGTGTGATGAACACAACAAATCTGATGAAAATCGAAGGTGGTCATGTTTGCACCAGTGTTGATTTGATGTGGAATGACTCTTAAGTAATGTCCTCTGTAGACTGACTGCATTTCCCAAGTCTTACACTTGTATTATCGACAACTGGACCTTTCTGATTGTTCCATTTCTTATCCCTACAAACTGTTACACCCAGGAATGTGTACAAGTTGACCAATTCCAATTGTGACTCACAATACCATAGTAATACGATACTACATTTTTCCGCTTTCTAAATTTGTCATTTGTGATTGTTACAACTGTAGCTCAGAAACTGGCCAAGTAACTTTAAACAGTATTGGGAAAAATTGGTAATTTCAAGTGAATGTTTTCAAAGGATGATTTTTTTTAACACAATTTTTTTGAAAAACTTGGTCACAACCACTTCATACAAAGAAATTCTCATCACATGTGAAGGCTATCAGTGGTACCGTGATTAGTGTCAGACACTCGTGGATGGCACAGGAACCAAAACTGAGGGTAGCAAAGCAAAAATAGATATGTTGAACATACCATTCCTGTCACATTAAATTCAGAATTTGAAGTCGAGTCAAACCCTATTTTAATGACAATGTACTAAAGAACCCTCAAACAAAAAACTGTACCCTGTGGTTGGAATGCAGTATATGGCACACCTGTCTACAAGAAGTGTAGCAGAAGTTATCCATAAAGCTGTAATCCAATTTTATTGAGTCCATCAGTTGTTTATCCTTATGATGTATCTGAGCTAAACCATCTCTAACAGAATGACCTCTTCCATGCAAACCAGTGAGGATTCACACACAAACCAATTAGTGCTTACCACACATGACATCTTGAAACCCAGTTAGACAGTTCAGTATTTTTTGGCTCACTAAAAGCATTTGATCCAATACCACACTCAAACTTATTAATGAATGTACAATCAAACTAGGTATCAAACAAAATTTGTGGCTGTATGGAGGAGCTTGTGATATGGATGATGCAGAATCATGTCTTGTAAGTAGAGTAATTGACAAAAGTAGAAGTAACTTTACATGTGTCACAGGGAAGTGTATTGGGATTGTTTTGAGTTCATTTTGTATACCTGGCAGACAAAATAGCAACTGCAGACTTTTTGCAGATCGTGCAATTATCAATAATGAAATAGTATCTAAAAAGAAAAGCTGCATAAATGATTGAGAAAATCTACAAAAATCTAGGTGAAACAATTTGTGGGGATATTAACTAGAATGATCACACAGGCTGAAGCATAGGTAAAGTAAATGACTAGACTTTGTTTCATTGTGGATAGTGGGAAAGTTCAATGAGTTTACTACAGTGTTTGTTCATGAAATGGTTGTGTGGTCCATCCTAGAATTTAGCTAACATGAGTCAGACCCATATCAAAATAGTACTAGCTACATTAAGAAGAGCAGTATGAATGCTCATACGTTTGTTTGACTCACAGAAAAGCACCACAGACATTCTGTTAAACATGGCCTGCCAAAATGTCTGAAGACTGACAAAAGCCTATGTATAACATTTCAAGAACCACAATTAAACAGGGAATATGGAAATACTGTATAGATCCCTTCAGATCTCTCAAATAGTGACTCCAAAGACAAATAATTAGAGCACATACAGAGGAATTTAAGCAGTCATTCCATCTTTACTCCCTATGATAAGAGATGGTACAAACCCTAGTGTGCAGTACAATGTGAAGTACCATTGATAATGTACTTCACAGAGGTTTGCACTAGAGTTCTGCATGACCGAGTAAGCGAGCACAAAATACGAGATGGGACAAGCACACCCTAACTGTATAGGCTGCCCGCACTAGTTCTTGTGACCGAACATATATGCTGTGACCGAATACGTAGCACGTAAATTTAAACACATTACATGTATCATTATCCGTGTGAGACTGCAGCCAGTGCAGGTTTCTCAATTGTGGTGTGTCTCTCTTCATAATCATGCAGCGCGAGGAAGCCAGTGCAGTAAGACGTAAGACAGAAACCAATGTTTACACATAGAAGAAGCGGGAAGGTCTATAAATCCAAGTATGGAGTACTTATCTGTTGGTTGTAGACGAAAACAGTGCGTCTACTGGGTACGTATCGTGCATAAACTGCTCCACATTATTGTGTTTCCAGTCAGGAACCACTCATTTAAAGAAACACAGTTGCAAGTAACCTCATAAAGATACAGTTCCTTCAGGGATACCGGCAGTAATAAAAAACAGTATTGCAGCAAAGGGTGTTGCAATGTGTGCTCAAGATACGAGACATTTTAATGCTGTTCCCGGAGAAGGTTTCAGAGAACTAGGCCAAGAATTAATATATCTAGGTGCGCATTATGGAGAAGTTAACGTGGCAGATGTCATGCCACATCCCTCTACTATAAGCAGACATGTCAAAGAACAAGCTGATGCAATACGAAACAGCATAATGCCTTCTGTTATTGCGGAAGTTATTAATAAAACATGTGCTACAACAGTTGATATGTGGACTGATTCGCATAATCAGGTGCACTATTTGACCCTTACAACACATTACATTAACACAGATTGGTCTCTTGTGAACAATGTTTTATTTACAACAAATTCCCGGATGTTAAGAAGGTGGGAGTAAATACGAGGGCAGTTCAATAAGTAATGCAACACATTTTTTTTTCTCTGCCAATTTTGGTTGAAAAAACCGGAAATTTCTTGTGGAATATTTTCAAACATTCCCGCTTCGTCTCGTATAGTTTCATTGACTTCCGACAGGTGGCAGCGCTGTACGGAGCTGTTAAAATGGCGTCTGTAATGGATGTACGTTGCAAACAATGGGCAGTGATCGAGTTTCTTTTGGCGGAAAACCAGGGCATCTCAGATATTCATAGGCGCTTGCAGAATGTCTACGGTGATCTGGCAGTGGACGAAAGCACGGTGAGTCATTGGGCAAAGCGTGTGTCATCATCGCCGCAAGGTCAAGCAAGACTGTCTGATCTCCCGCGTGCGGGCCGGCCGTGCACAGCTGTGACTCCTGCAATGCCGGAGCGTGCGAACACACTCATTCGAGATGATCGACGGATCACCATCAAACAACTCAGTGCTCAACTTGACATCTCTGTTGGTAGTGCTGTCACAATTGTTCACCAGTTGGGATATTCAAAGGTTTATTCCCGCTGGGTCCCTCGTTGTCTAACCGAACACCATAAAGAGCAAAGGAGAACCATCTTTGCGGAATTGCTTGCTCGTCATGTGGCTGAGGGTGACAATTTCTTGTCAAAGATTGTTACAGGCGATGAAACATGGGTTCATCACTTCGAACCTGAAACACATCACTTCGAACCTGAAACAAAACGGCAATCAATGGAGTGGCGCCACACCCACTCCCCTACCAAGAAAAAGTTTAAAGCCATACCCTCAGCCGGTAAAGTCATGGTTACAGTCTTCTGGGACGCTGAAGGGGTTATTCTGTTCGATGTCCTTCCCCATGGTCAAACGATCAACTCTGAAGTGTATTGTGCTACGCTTCAGAAATTGAAGAAACGACTTCAGCGTGTTCGTAGGCACAAAAATCTGAACGAACTTCTCCTTCTTCATGACAACGCAAGACCTCACACAAGTCTTCGCACCCGAGAGGAGCTCACAAAACTTCAGTGGACTGTTCTTCCTCATGCACCCTACAGCCCCGATCTCGCACCATCGGATTTCCATGTGTTTGGCCCAATGAAGGAAGCAATCCGTGGGAGGCACTACGCGGATGATGAAGAAGTTATTGATGCAGTACGACGTTGGCTCCGACATCGACCAGTGGAATGGTACCGTGCAGGCATACAGGCCCTCATTTCAAGGTGGCGTAAGGCCGTAGCATTGAATGGAGATTACGTTGAAAAATAGTGTTGTGTAGCTAAAAGATTGGGGAATAACCTGGTGTATTTCAATGCTGAATAAAACAACCCCTGTTTCAGAAAAAAAATGTGTTGCATTACTTATTGAACTGCCCTCGTATTATGAAAGAAATTGAAGAGAGGATGGCTGATTGGGACATTTTGCCAGACATTTGCAGAGTTTTGTTTTTGTCTCCAACCAGGTTGCCAATGTAATAAAGGCTTTGGAAAATCATGAAGAGATTCCTTGTGCTGCTCATTATATAAACACAGCACTTAGCCATACTTTCGATGATGATAACTTCTTGTTAAATCATGCCCCGAACATCACATCAACAATAAAAACTGCAAAATGCATTGTAAGGTACATTAAGAAAAGTGGCCTCTGCTCGTCTTTGAAATCATCGTTGAAACAAGAGGTCTGCACACACTGAAACGGCTTGTACACTATGCTGGAATCCTTACACACTCAGTATAATGAAGTTGCTGCTTTGCTGATGGAAAAGGACTCCACTTACAAATTGCAAGGATATGATAATGAGCTCACAGGAAAAATTGCACATTTTCTGAGACCATTTAAAGAGGCCACATATGAAGGCGAAAAAGAACCGACAATCCAGTTAGTTCTTCTTTGGTTTCACAAACTGCAACAAATTTGCAGTGTCAATGACACTGACTGTCAGGTGAGTAATTACTCCAGTTAAAAGCACTCTTTCATTATGATACGCGATAGATTTATAAATAACTAGTGAAACTGATGTGTACTAATAGATATATATTTTTTAACAGGAGGTACAAAGGATTAAAAATCGAGCCTTTACTTTCGTTTGTGAGAAGAATGTGATCACTTCCAGACATAAAATAGCTACGTTCCTTTGGCCGTCTTTCCATGATCTTAATACGCTTGAAATAAATGAAAAGCAGGAAATTCTTAGCAATGTGTGACAAATGTGTGCTACTTACACAGGTACAACATGCAATCATTAACATAAATGTTTTTGCATAGTTATTGGATAGTGTATTACAGAGAAATGGGAATGTTATAATTTGTATAATATGTCATTAACATAAAACACTTCGTTTTTACGGGAATGTTTCGATGATTTCCACATCAGTTCTGTATTACTTGTCTCTTTTGTTTATTATCATAGAGCCTTCAAGTGCTGTGTCATCACCACCCAGAAAGAGAGATCGTTTCAAGGAATGGAGAAACAACAGATCATCCACAGCAGATGGAGTAGATCTCTACATTTTAATGCACCCTGGAGATGATGATGACATCTTAAAGTGGTGGAGGAGACATGAAACAGTTCTGCCAGGCCTGGCTGCAGTTGCAAGACGTATTTTCTGTATCCCAGCAACGAGCACACCTAGTGAAAGACGCTTTAGTAAGGCCGGCATGTTACTAACAAATCGCCGCAGCCAATTAAATCCGGAACGTGTTAGTGATTTACTGCTGATCAACAATAACTATAATTTTGTTTCTGTTGCAAACAAGTGGAAAATATGACAAGTTACATCTGTAAATGTTTAATGTTCTTTGTATGCTTTCTTTATGAAGATAGTTGTCTTCTAGATTACCGGGACAGCACTTATTTAATGTTTCCTATTAATGAAAGGAAAAATATATCTTCTGTTTGGAAATGAGACTCATCTTGTATCCGCAATTGTATTGAAATATCATTTCACTTTCAAAGTGCTTTATGCATTTAGTTGTGTCATGTACCCGTTCTTGGAAACATTACTTATGTTTTAAAAGAGAGAGAGACAGAGATGAACACATTGTGTGTGTGTGTGTGTGTGTGTGTGTGTGTGTGTGTGTGTGTGAGAGAGAGAGAGAGAGAGAGAGAGAGAGAGAGAGCGCGACATTGGATTTGTACAGTACAATGCAGCAAGCCAGGGCGAGGCGAGGTGAGACGTCAGTGGTGACCAGTCATGCTCTGTTATATGTGTGTCCGGAATCCAGATAACAGACATGGGGCGAGTACATGACCGAGCCGAGTCATGTGGGGCCAGATACGAGCGGCTCGGTCCCCCCGTCAAGAGGCGAGCCGTGACCGGTCAAACAACGAGCATTGCAGCACTCTAGTTTGCACAGTATTGGTATATATGCAAATGGTTGAATGTCTGAGATATTACTTTTCTCCTATACTGCAAGACAGCAGCATCTGAGTTCATCCATTTTCTGTTTCCCCTTTTATTCAGAAAGTAGCAAGTGTTTCCTGAATACCTATCAGTAAAAATCTTCATTAAGTCAGGACCTGCACAACTCGTGGACCTTTTCGAGGTGGGATGAGAGGACAGACAAACATGAAATTCCTTAGGAGGAGCAGCAGCCTTTTTTGTAGTCGCAGGGGCAACAGTTTAGATGATTGGCTGATATGGTCTTGGAAGATTAGACAACATGACCTTGCTATGCCTGTACTATGAACTACAACTGTTATAGTTAAATGATGACGGTATCCTCAAGGGTGAAATATTCTGAAGGTAAGATAGCCCCCAGTCAGATCTCTGAGTGGGGACTACTTGGAAGGATGTCAACATCACAAAAAATAAAATTTTCAAAGAGATAGAGGGGCTGGCCAGTACTTACCTCAGCTCAGTACAGCCGATAGATACACATAAAACAGAACTGAAAATTTACATTCCTAGCTTTCGGAACTTTGTTCCTTCATCAGGGAGGAGAGAGGGGAAAAAAGGGAAGAAGGGAAAGTTGATTCAGTTACTCACAACCCAGGTTATGAAGCAACAGGGAAAGGTAAACAGTTTACCTTTCCCTTCTTCCCTTTTTTCCCCTCTCTCCTCCCTGATGAAGGAACAAAGTTCCGAAAGCTAGGAATGTAAATTTTCAGTTCTGTTTTATGTGTATCTATCGGCTGTACTGAGCTGAGGTAAGTACTGGCCAGCCCCTCTATCTCTTTGTTAGTATTTGTTTCACATCTTATATGAGATTTTCCATTAATCATTTAAAATAAAATTTTCCTACTGGCAGATCACGGACTGTTAGGACCTTGACCGATTATGCAGGAGAGAGTGAGTTCAAATAGGAAAATGGATAGGCTGAAATTAGATATAGTGGGAAGAAGAACAGCACTTCTCGTCAGGTAAGTACGGGTTCTAAATACAAAACGAAACAAAGGTAATGCAGGAGCAGGTCTAATAATGAATACAAAAATAGCAAAGTTGGTGAGCTACTATGAATAGCATAGAGAGATATAGAAGATCCAATGGAGAGCAGCGCACTTCGTTACAGGATCGTTTAGTAATCGCCAAAGCATAACGGAGATGACAGATAAACTCCAGTGGAAGACTCTGCAAGAGAGATGCTCAGTAGCGTGGTATGGGCTTTTGTTGAAGTTTCGAGAACATACCTTCACCGAGGAGTCAAGCAGTATATTGCTCCCTCCTACGTATATCTTGCGAAGAGACCATGAGGATAAAATCAGAGAGATTAGAGCCCATACAGAGGCATACCAACAACCTTTCTTTCCATAAACAATACGAGACTGGAATAGAAGGGAGAACCGACATAGGTACTCAAAGTACCCTCCGCCGTACACCATCAGGTGGCTTGCGGAGTATGGATGTAGAAGTAGATAGTGAACCCATTATTGTAGCCAAGATACCAACAACCACCACAGTAGTTTATATGCCAACTAGCTTTGCAGATGAGAGATTGAAAGAATATATGGTGAGCTAAAGGAAATTATTCCAATAATTAAGGGTGAGGAAAATTTAATCATATGATGGACTGGAATATGGCAGTAGAAAATGGAAGAAAAGGAAAAATAGGAGGCAGCCATGAACTGAAGAGACAGGAAGAGAAATGAAGTAGTCTGGTACAGTTTTGCACAGAGCATAATTTAATCATTGCTAATACTTGGTTTAAAGGTAGGTAATGAGAGACAGGTGTATATATGCAAGAGACCTGGAGACATGGGAATGTTTCGAACAGATTACATAGTGGAAAGAATAAAAGATTTTGAAACCAGGTTTAAACAGCAAACAATTCCCAGAAGGCAAATGTGGACTTTGACTATAACTTATTAGTAATGAACTCTAGATTAAAACTGAAGAAACTGCAGAAAGGTAGGAATTTAAAGAGCTGGGACCTACGTAAGTTGAAAGAACCAAAACTTGTTGCAAATTTCAAAGGGAGGATTAGGCAACAATAAATTGAAACAGGTGTACGGAACAAAACAGAAGATGAACAGGTAGCTTTAGGGATGAAATAGTGAAGGCATTGGAGGATCCAACAGGTAAAAAGACAAGACCTAGTAGGAAACCCTGGATAAGACACGAGATATTGAATTTAATTGACAAAAGTTGAAAATATAAAAATATGTCAGATGAATTAGGCAAAAATTAATACAAATGCCTAAAACATGAGACTGACAAAGTGCAAAATTGCTGTGCAGAAATGGTGAGATGAGAAATGTAAGGGTGTAGAAGGAAGCAAAACTAGGAAAAAGACGGATGCTCCCTATAGGAAAAATACAGAGACCTACAGGAAAAAACAAAAGCATCTTTATGAATATCAAAATCTCAGAAGGGAAACCAGCACAAACCAATCACAGGAAAGCACAAACCAATTGCAGGAAAGCAGAAAAATGGAAGGAATATACTGAGGGCTACACAAACAAGATAATATAGGAAGGGAAGAAGAAGTAGATGAAGATGAATTGGAAGATACTGAGAGAAGAATTTGACAGAGCACTGAAAGACTTAAACTGAAATAAGGCCCCTTGAATAAATTACATGCCATCAAAATTATTGAGCTCCTTGGGAGAACCACTAGTTCACTTGGTGTGCAATGTATATGGCACAGGCAAAATACTCTTGGACTCCCAGAAGAATATAATAATTCCAATTCCAAAGAAGGCAGGTTCCAACAAGCATGAATCTTATTAAATCATCAGTTTAATAATGATATTATGAAAAGGATAGTTGCTACTCACCATATAAAAGATGATGAGTCGCAAATAGGCACAACAAAAATACTGTCACAAAATGAGCTTTCGGCCAACAAGGCCTTTGTAAAAATAGACAACCAACACACACACACACACACACACACACACACACACACACACACACACGCACACACGCACGCACGCTCGCGCGCGCCAGTCTGGCTTCAGCTACCAGAGGCTGTGGTCGTGTGTGTGTGTGTGTGTGTGTGTCTGTGTGGTGTGTGTGTGTGTGTGTGTGTGTGTGTGAGTTGTGTGAGTGAGTGAGTGTGTGTGTATGTGAGATGTATTTGTGTGTGTGTGTGTGTGTGTGTGTGTGTGTGTGTGTGTGTGTGTGCTCTCTATTTTTGACAAAGGCCTATCTACAACTCAGCATCTCTGCTATATGGTGAGTAGCACCTATCATTTTCACAATGCTGTTACTTTCCATCCTGGATTTTCCACTGTTTCATCAGTTTAATAAGATGTACTTGCAAGATACTGACACGAGTTATTTACAGAGGAAGAGAAAAACTTGTGGAAGGTAACACTGGGGGAAATCAGTTTCAGTTCCAGATAAGTGTAGGAATATATGAGGCAATAGGGGCCATGTGACTTATGTTACAAGACAGACTGAACAAAGGCAAACGGACATTTACAGCATTCATATATCTATAGAAGACTTTTGACAATGTTGGCGAGATGACCAACTTTGAAATTCTGAAGGTAGCAGCCACGAAATGTTAAGAACAAAAAGTTATCTACTACTTTACAGAAATTACATTACAGTTTTATAATTTTAAGGATGTGAAAGGGAAGCAGTTGACAAAAGGGCGATGTTATTCAATCCATACATTGAACAAGCAATAAATCGAAACTAAGAGGATATTTGGAGAGGAAATTAAAGGTGAAGGAGCAGAATTAAAAACCTTGAGATTTGTTGATAACACTGTAATTCTGTCAGAGAGTGAGACTTTGAAGTACGGTTGACTGGAATGGATAGTGTCTTGAAAAGAGTTTATAAAATGAACATCAACAAAAGTAAAATAGTGGTAATGGAATGAATTCAAATTAATTCATGCAATGGTGAGGAAATTAGTTTAGGAAATGAGGCCTTAAAACAACAGAGAGGGTTTGTTATTTCGGCTGCAAAGTTCCTGGTGATGACTGAAGTAGAGATGATATAAAACACAGACCACCTATATCACAAAAAGCTTTTCTGAAAAAGAGGATTTTGTTAACATCCAATAAAAATTTAAACATTAGGTATTTTCTTTTGAAGATATTTTTACGGAGTGCAGCCTTATATGGAAGTGGAAAAGTGGAATTTGGATGGTAAGCATTTCAGACAAGAAAAGACTAGGAACATTTGTAATGTGGTGCTGAAGAAAAATGTTGAAAATGGGTGGATCAAATAACTAATGAGTTGGTATGGAATCAAACTGGATATAATATATATATGGCACAACTTGAGATTTGGTTGGGGCCATTTCCTGGTGGACCTGGATTAATTCTCTGTACTGCTACACCTACAACATCAATCTAAATAAGGGTCACCTATCCCACTATGACCTACAAGAAAATATTAAAAAATAACTTCTTCTGTATCACTAACAAATATCCTGTAATAATTCAAGTACCTCCAAAAGACTCTCATATCTGACCACTGGATTAGGAAATGAGCACAATGATCTTTTACAGCACCATCTTAAATACAGATCTAGTCTCTTTCTCCAATAGTCTCTTCCATAACAAAACAGTATGAAAATCAAAATTGAGGATGCCACACAAAACCATCACACTTTAAGTTTCCTCTGGAACAAACGGAATTTATCATCTTGTATTACAACTCATTAGATCTGCTTTATTTGTTGAACAACACCTCCAGCTACCTAATGACTCCACACCCTGTTACGCGAGCACTTGTATGTCTGCCCAATTGCTCCACTCTCCTTGAAAACAGTGAATGACTAAGCTGGATCCCATGGCCACTCATGGGAAGCTTTCTCCACACACAGAACAAATTTACTGATCATCAACTACCAACTTTTGAAACACACACTCTAAAACCATATCCACCCCAGAAGGCTCAAAATTTGACTGCTGCACATGGCGAGGGCAGACAGCTGAAATCAGGCATTCCAAACACCTACAAGAAATTATTTAACATTTAGAGCTTGAGACAATCTGCCTCAATAACAGAATTCAAGGATTTCTGTTGGATGTTTCCTGCTAACATTCATTTGCAATTGCAGTAAGGTGCTGTTTCTTGCTAAATCTTTCAGAATTTTCATTCCTAACAGACACTGGAAAACACCTGCCATTTCGGGCAAAATCATTTGGCCTAGAAACAGTCAAGTATATCTTTACCACAGCTCAATTGGCATGATTAGGTAAAGACTGGCCCATCATCAAGCTGGAAAAAGCCTCTTTCCCACTTACACCAGAAACACACTATGGTTACCAAAACAGCCACAGAACACAGGTACAGTCAGCATGTTTTCACTTTGTGCTAATTCTTTTCAACATGAAATTGCAATTCTCTCTTAACAGTTTTATAATACCTGGGGGTTCAGTTGTCGGCAGGCGGTTTACCTATAATTCTATAAACACAATAACAGAAGCGTAAGAAAAAAATTGCAATACTAAAACCAATGATGAGGAGAATGCGGCAAGTGCCATCACCCAACTTCCCAATTTCACTCAGTGGAAGAGGAGTCAAAATAGGCGAACACATGTGTCAGGTTATATTTTTGAGGTATTTTCGAGGTACTTTATGTGCCTTTTACGGTGCGACATCCTCAGACAAAGTAGTGGCTCAGTGCTTAGCATGGTGGCTTCTTAATTATGCACCCCGAGTGTGAAATTCGATTATTTTTTATTTACGTTAATTTTATTGTTTTCATTTATCTACCTTCATCTGTAGAACATTACTACAAGATTGTTTCTTATATATAATATAAGGGCGTTATATTAATTATAAAATTACAACTGGATTTCACAATAAGTGCCAAACATTTATTACATAATGTAAGTGTGTATAGTACTCTGAGGGTTTACAATTTTTTTAATTTCCCATACCCTGATACTTTGTTCTCATATCAAATCTTACATTATTTATTAAAATTTAATTCATACCTTTATTCTTCAGGATGATTTGGTGCATTCCCTTGGATGATATTGATCATAGACACATTCAAAACAGATATTCCGAACACCATAAGCATCACATGAAGGCAGATCTGCCACTTTGACTTTTCTTCATATGAATCTCAATTCTGAATCAAGATACACTACACAAATTTCACTGAAAACAATTTCAAATAATTTTCTCATTCTTCTTCTTTTTTATTTTTTTTTTAAGTAGACAAATAATGACAACATTATATCAATATACACTGGAAAACATCTGTGTAATAAACCTCTACAGAATGGGTATGTAAATGAAAAACAAAAACAAAAGTAATAATCGGGTTACGAACATGGAACGCAAAATTAAGAAGCTGCAATGCTAACCACTGTGCCAACATTTCCTCAGAGGATACAGCGTGGTAAAACCCACATAAAGTACCTGAAAATACCTCAAAAATTTTGACTGTTATCATTTCACAAATGGCACTTGTCGTGTTCTCCTTGTGAGTTTTTCATCCGCAAATCAATGAGTGCACAAAAATAATGAAATTTATATTTAAAGTAGGTAGATAAATACCATATATGTAAGTTTCACAGATCACTTACTTCTGCTTGAGACAGTTCAAATCAGTAGAAATCATTAGTGCTTCCTTCATGGATACAGTGGGGCATCTGTTCAAGAAATCTCCATCTACGCTTGTATCACAATTGCCATCACCAGGTCCTTCTTCAAGAAAGTAAAACTATGTGTGCATAAAAAAGGAATGATTGTGTCAGCATTTACCTTACTGCATTCTGTAATTTATTAATACATCATATAATTAATACCATATCAGAATTTCCTCACATTCAAGCTAGTATTAACATAGGACATTTTTGTAGTTTAGAATTACAAATCAAACACCTTTGAGCCATCTAATTTCCAAACTGTTATTTTATTGGGCTACCAGTTTCAGCGATTTATTACACCAGCTTCAGGCCCCCTGACCTTGGCTCCGGTCAAAATAGGGGCCAGCATACAAAGACTGGCATCTGCAGATTTCTTCTTTATACAGTGATCACTTCAAACATCATCTGCTGACACATGATGTTTGAAGTGATGGGTCTATAAAGCAGAAATCTACAGACACCAGTCTTCGAATGCTGGCTCCTATTTTGACTGGAAACGGGGTTGTAATCTTCTTACATATTGGTCAGGGGGCCAGAAGATGACGTAACAAATAACCAAAACTGATAGCCCAATAAAATAACAGTTTGGAAATTAGACAGCTGAAAGGTGTTTGATTTGTAATTCTGTACTGAACACCAAATCCTGCAACCATCTGAAAAGACAGATGTACAGAGATTTTTACAGTTGGTTTTGAGCATATGTAATGTGACTACATAATGACTGCATATGCTCCTAAAGTGTCCATCTGTAAGCAACTGTGGGAAAGCAAATCAGGATTTCTTCCAGTTGCCACCAGCTTTAAAACACATAGGTGACCACTATGTCAGCTGTCCTCATCAAGAGCACAACAGTGACATGACAACCAGTTGCTCACTCATTTCACATCTGCTAAAGAAAGCTTGTGCAGTAAATATAATATGGTCAGCGTATAGACTGCACCAAGCAACAATATTTTGCAAAGTTTCATCAAAATTAAACAGATGCTTATGGAGATATTGGTGTTTTTTTATGTGTTTATGGCTGCTATAGAATAGCATTAAAGAGTTGTATTTCACAATTATGTTTACATCATATACAGCAAGCATTCCCAGTGCTCAATTACAAATATCTTTCAATTTGATCAGTATAATGTAATAGGATAAATAAAAAATCTACTGGCCAAGGAGGACTGGAGAGTCTTATGAAGGACAGATTTTGGAAAAGTCACCCAGAAACTTGGGTCAGGAGAGATATACCTTCACCCCTCTTCCATCCCTTTCAACCCTTCTGCCTGAAGAAGGATCCACTACCTCCAAAAGCTTGCCTAATTATAACCTTCTTTTATGTGTGTGTTCTGCCACTGCTTGGGTGAGTAGATTTTTTATCTACCCTATTAGATTATATTGTCAAAAATTGGTTGTTTTCATTGTTATTTCAATTTCATCAAGTTATTATGAAATTAATGATTTCAATAAATATAATAAAACCAGTTTAGATGGCCTAACCTTTGTTTTAAGCCCTCAGTATTGATGCTTTGATATGCTGTCTGTTATATGAATTTGTAAGGATATGTGATTTTGGAGAAATGTAAAGTTATTACTGTTATTGCCCTAGCCAAAATGAAGTCTCCGAGTTCTTTAGAGCCCACAGCCAACCAAGCTGCATCTTTAACAAAGTCCTGTGCCTTTGTTTTGCAGACTAGGTTGACAACTTCCACTGAGCTCTACACAGAAAAAGATCTGTTGTTGTTGTTGTGGTCTTCAGTCCTGAGACTGGTTTGATGCAGCTCTCCATGCTACTCTATCCTGTGCAAGCTTCTTCATCTCCCAGTACCTACTGCAGCCTGCATCCTTCTGTATCTGTTTAGTGTATTCATCTCTTGGTCTCCCTCTACGATTTTTACCCTCCACGCTGCCCTCCAGTACTAAATTGGTGATCCCTTGATGCCTCAGAACATGTCCTACCAACCGATCCCTTCTTCTAGTCAAGTTGTGCTACAAACTCCTCTTCTCCCCAATTCTATTCAATACCTCCTCATTAGTTATGTGATCTACCCATCTAATCTTCAGCATTCTTCTGTAGCACCACATTTTGAAAGCTTCTATTCTCTTCTTGTCTAAACTATTTATTGTTCACATTTCACTTCCATACATGGCTACACTCCATACAAATAGAACCTAAAAAAAAATTATCAAGCCAGAGCAGAGACACAAATGGGAACATTATGAGTGATTTAGTTGGTTGGATGCACCATATTCTGCTTGGCACAAAAGCAGTCCTATTGCGTTAAGTGGATGTTCTGTTCACTCTGCCAAACAAAACTTATGCCCCTCTTAGGCCAGTTGAGAACTGCGATGGCACAAGGACACCATCACTGTGCTAGCCTGTGCTTGGCCTTGGAAATCGTTGTTTCATCATAATAAATTTAATACTCAGGAATAATTTACTCCCTTGATATCAAACTATAAATTTTGTCCAGTAACTGGAGCACTTTATGCCCTATACACTTCTTGTGTTTTGCTGAAGTACACTACCACTTGGCAAGTGGATTCTTTGCAGGAATTTTTCCAACATACAGTGCACCTTCTCAATAACTTTATAAGGCTATGGCGAGTGTTGGCTCTGCATGTCAAAAGTGAGAAGAGAATTCTGGTGGATCATTGTATAAACAGCTGCTGAGAAGGACTTTATCAAGTTATGTTTCTGATGAGTTTGTTTCAAAAGATATTGAGTGAGCTACAGTGTGTATTCCTCTTTGATGTACTTAGTTGCAACCACACCAAATTTATTTCACAGTTGCAGGGACTAGTTGTTTTCCAGAGAAAACATCTGAAAGGATCTGTCACTACGAGACAGAGAGATAGTTGGTGTCACTGCTCTTTTCAGTAATTTTCGGGTGACAGTACCATCCATCTGAGATATTCCTGTCAAATTCTCATGTTTTAACTAACAGACTGTTCAGAAGACCTCTCATGCATCCCCACACAGTGACTTGCCTAACTAATAACCTCACTGTGTTTCAATTTCATCTTCAACACCAACTAATGAATAACAACAGAAGTTAGGAGCTTCAATCCATGTCCAAAATTTTAACTACTGTTTAAATTAAGTTAGCAAATCAGAGGAAGGAGTGTCATCGTATTAATCAATTTTATAACTCAATTATTGAAGCAATGTGACACTACAGGAACAACATGGCAGCTTACAAAATACTCCTGCAGAGGAATAATTTCACTGAGGTAAATACACTGTCTCAGATATGTGAGGGAACACACTTCTTGGAATAGTAGCAATCCAAGGGTAAGTAATGAAATGCTGTGTGCCCTTAAAAAGTATTTCAAATTGTTTCCAAAAGAGACATGGCTACAAATATTCTATCATTTTCAACGTCAGCAAAAGTACACGAAGAATTGTCATACAACAATAAAATATATATAATATTTTGAAACTAGATCTACAAACTTTACAAATTTTTGAGAATATGCGAATTATGCTATTTTGCAACACCAATCCACTATGTTGCCAAAACCAGAATCTACGGCCCTCTATTGCTCTCTGCCCAACAGGCAGCATGCAAATACTTGATAGATTACCCCAGGGGAGTGTAGGGTGTCTTCCAGTGCTAACAGCCTCACTGGTGTGTGTGCACCTCGTAACAATCAGTTGCAATGGCAAAAACTACACACAAAAGTAACATGGGTTTATGAAAACACCTTATAGAGAGAATCGTCTTCAAATGTGGCACTTATATGTAACAGCTTACACACAGTAATTAGTAAACAAGCAGTGACACAAAACTTCAACATGATCCTAATGTCACTGTGTCGCTTCTGCTTTTGTAAAATGACAAATCTCATGCATATGAGGGTTACCTGTGCTGTGTAACAAGAACGTAGCTTGTTCTCTCAAGACCACGCCAATTCCTGCAAACTGATTACAACAAAGAACATGATTTCGCAATCTGTCATGTACCATGATTTTTTTATTTGTATAGAGTCTGGGAACTATTATTAAAATATAAAACTGTATTTACTTGCTGCCTGTTTTCACAAAATTACAATGCTCAATCATAAGTGCTAATTTGGACGAAATGTGAATGTTCCAATTAATTCAATTCAAAGCACATATAGTGTCACACCGGTTAGATAGCTGACATTGGTACAGGTGTATTTGGCACAAAGTGTTCTGAATGGTGTCGAGATATAACAATCACTTGGGGGCTGTCAGCTAACTTTCCACATGCTACTATTTGACAACAATCACTGCTCCAGATATAAGAGAAACTTTAAATGTCCACCATACGGGTTATTGTCACGGTTTCATGAGAAGCTCCGATTAGCCTCGAACATTCTGGCATATCTGCATATGTATAAATGCTACTCCTCATTTAATTCTAGCCAGTCTCAATACAGGTGATCCTTCTATCACTACCGAATCTATTATGAATGTATATATTGTAAATTGCTTGTGAACTACACTTCATAGTACTAAATCATCATGTCAGTAGTTTTATACAAAATCACGGATAAATTTTGAGGACGTAAGTGAGCACTGGATACAGTGTGGTATCAAAAATGCAAAGACAATGAAAATGAAATCAAGATAACACAGTACTTAAATTTTAGGTTCACCACACTGAGAATGAAGAAGAAAGAGGCCCACGTGTTTCATTTGCTCAAAAATGTTGGCAGCTGACAGCACGAAACCTATATACTTAAACGATGTTTGAAAATGCTTCACAGTGAGTTTGTTAACATACTCTGATGATTCTTTAAACTAAAATAATTTGAAAAGCCAACACTTTATTTTTTTTTAACTTTTGCCTGTCACAAAGTTCCACGTAAAATAGTCAGATGTAAAAAGCCTCAGGTGATTGGTGAAAAGTTCGTTTTACCAGCTGCAATTCAGATTGTACAAACTATGCATAGAGGTACATTTGACAATATTTGCAGTCCATACCTGTATCAAATAAAACTGTTGGCCCATAGAATTTGTGAAGTTAGGTGACAAATCGTTTTCAGTTCAGCTTGATTAAGAAACTCACAGTAATAAAGATGCTCATTCATTGCCTGTGTTTGATATTGTAAGGAATGTTAGCAGTGCAAGAACTGCTTTTCTACAAATCAATTAAACTGAAGGCACCAACACTCACATTATTTATTGTCTTAAATGATTTTATAAAGAGGCAAACCATGAATTGAAAAACCGCATCCCAATATGAACCGAGTGTACTTGTACAATCTATGGAAGATTCTGTAGTATAAAAGTACTTGTGAAATAAAAAGCTCCACAGAGTGTCTGGCCACACTGCATGGTCCACATAGAAGCTAAGGCTTCCACCACGAGTCCTAGCATGAATTCTACGCTAAAGACTGTTGAAATCATAGTAAATTATATAAAAATTAAATCCCTGCAACCAAGAATTTTTTCTGCCCTTGTAAAGACATGGGTGCATTACATTCAATGTTCTTATTTTTTGCAAGGCAATAGTGTTATTGTGTGTGAAATTTTTTCATGTTTATAAATTAAGAAATGAAACCACCATATTTCTAGAAGAGGAAAACAAACTGGAAGCTGAGAAGTTTTGAGATGGTTTATTTGTGATGAAATTGATATATTTCATAGATACATTCCAGAAATTAAACATCTTGAACATTCAACTCCAAGGAGTAATACACATATGTTGGAAACAAATATCGAAGTTAACGCTTGCCATAGAAAATTGAAATTGTGGAGAGAGAGAGAGAGAGAGAGAGAGAGAGAGAAGGGGGGGGGGGGGGGGGGGGGGGGAGGAGACAGGAAAAAACACTAGAAATGTTCGCAAATGTGGATGAATGTGCTGAAACTTACAAGGCTGAAGAAAAACATTTGGAAACTGTTTCTGTAAACACTGAAAATCATTCAACCACACTGGAAACTAATTTTAAAAAGTATTTTCTTGCTGACAAAAACTTGTGACCTCATTACGAGTATAGGACATTATAGGTTAATTAGGGTTCAGTTTCAAAATACCCCCAAAAAGAAACCAACAGACTTCACGGCAAGTTCCAAACTCAAGTAACAGTTAAGTACTAAAGTGATTGTTGAATTTTGGTAGCAATGGATGATGAGTTTCCTGCACTGAAAACAAGAGCATTTCACAACTGTTGCTAGTTTCAACATCCTATATTTGCAAAAACAAATTATCTGCACTGGCTGTTTTGAAGACATGACATAGATCTTCATTAAAACACAGAAAAAAGGACTCGAGTATTCTATTTCCAATGCTAAACTCTCCTTCAAACAGAGCCACTAATAATCACCTTGGTTTTAATTTTGTCAGAAGTATTTTGCTTTGCTTCTTTTCAGAAAATTAATTACCTTTTGAATTCATACTTTTTTCTTTTCAATAATCACACATTTAGTGTGGCCGGCAATACCTTTACAGAGAGAGACACCAAATGATGCAGGAGGCCTATGGTGATGAGCACTTATGCCATACTTGGTGTTATGAATGGTTTACATGGTTTAAAAATGGCCACATGGAAGTTAATCATCACCCTCATTCAGGATGCCCTTCATTGTCTACTGATGATACTCATGTCATGACATCAATGAAATTGTGCATGGCAATCCCAGACTGAATGTCCAAAAGATTGTAGAAGAATGTAATATTTCAACTGGATCATGTAACGAAATCCTGGCACAGCCCCTTCGAATGCAAGATGTTGCTGCCAAGTTCATCCCACAGCTCATGAGTCAAGACCAGAGAGACCTTGGCCTTGTAATCTGTGAACAGCTTTTGGATCGAGCAAATGAGAATGAGATGTTCCTTAAGAGAATCATAACCGGTGATGAGGTGTAGGTCTATGGTTATGATGTTTAACCGGTGATGAGGTGTAGGTCTATGGTTATGATGTTCAGACTTCAATCTTCACAATGGGTTGGGGAACATTCTCCAAGACCAAAAAAAAAACCTGATCAGGTCAGGTCAAGTGTCAAAGCCATGCTGATAGTTTTCTTTGACTTTGAAGGATTAGTTCATCATGCATTTGTACCACAGGGACAAACTGTTAATCTATGGTACTATCAGGACATGTTGGGATGCCTGCAAGAAAATGTGAGAAGGAAAGGGCCTGAAATGTGGTGAGACAATTCATCACTCTTACATCACGATAACACACCAGCACATTCGTCCCTGTTGATGTAGTTAAAAAACCCATCGAAAGGATGAAGATTTACAATAATAGATGAGATAAAAGAAAATTTGCATGATGCAACAAGAGCCGTACCAAGACTGCTTCCGGAAGTGGAAACAGAGTTGGAATCAGCGTATCAATTGTGGAAGAGAGTATTTCAAAGGAGACCATGCACAATAAATGAAAGGTAAGTGTAGAAAAATTTTGTGGATAGAGTTTCAGGAGTTTTTGAACAGCCCGCATATGTAGGAAGTTATTGCACTCTTCATCAGTGTTTGGACATCAGCAGGTTTCTTTTCCTTTGAGATGGTGCACAGTTCAGCATTTCTCTCACTTACTTCTTACAAGGGAACCTCCCCATCGCACCCCCCTCAGATTTAGTTATACGTTGGCACAGTGGATAGGCTTTGAAACACTGAACACAGATCACTCGAGAAAACAGGAAGAAGTTGTATGGAACTATGAAAAAATAAGCAAAATATACAAACTGACTAGTCCATCTGCAAGATAAGCAACATAAAGGATAGTGTAAGTTCAGGATCGTCGTGGTCCCGTGGTTAGCGTGTGCACCTGCGGAACAAAAGGTTATTGGTTCCAGTCTTCCCTTGAGCGAAAATTTTACTTTCTTTATTTTCGCAAAGTTATGATCTGTCCGTTCGTTCATTGACGTCTCTGTCCACTATAATAAGTTTAGTGTCTGTGTTTTGCAACCGCACCGCAAAACTGTGCGATCAGTAGACGAAAGGACGTGCCCCTCCGATGGGAACCGAAAACATTTGATCGCAAGGTCATAGGTCAACCGATTCCTCCACAGGAAAACACGTCTGATATATTCTATACGACACTGGTGACGGCATGTGCGTCACATGACAGGAATAGATTGTCGACCCACCTAACTTGTACACTTGGCGAATGGGTAAAAAGATTCTTCTACCTTGCCCGATTTAGGTTTTCTTATGGTTGTGATAATCAGTCCCAAAAAAAGTGATGAAAACAAAAGAGTTTGTCACATAAACTGCAACAAATGAATACAACAGTTTCACAGTCGCTCAGTTTTCCCTGTGCTCTGTCAAAACATGTTTTTAACGTTTTCAAATTTTTCCGTGTGTAGCCCGTCAAATCCTGCATATGTTCAAGCAAATTTAAACATGTCCTGGAATTTTGGAGATCGAAGTTGATTTTGTGTGAGTGCCTGAACTTTGATAATTGTCTGAAAATAAAAAATTAAAATTTTCACTCTAGGCGAGACTTGAACCAAGGTCCTCTCGTTCCACAGCTGCTCATGCTAACCACGAGACCACGGCGCTCCTGAGCACACAGTCTCCTTAATTCTGCATATCTTACACATGGACTACTCAGTTTGTATATTATGCCTATTTTTTTCCTAGTTCCACACAACTTCTTCCTGTTTTCTCCATTGATCTGTGTTCAGTTTTTCAAGGCCTATCCACTGTGCCAACTTATAACTAAATCTGAGGGGGGTTGCGATGGGGAGGTTCCCTTGTTAGTGCCCAGCCATCTTGACAATCACCCCCCCCCCCCCTCTCTCCCACCTTTCTCTCCCCGCCCCCCTTTGCATATCATAAAATCTACTGCATGTACGATATCCTCACCTGCCCCCTGATGATTCTTTCCCTGAGTAGCTCCTCCTACTATTGTTCCAACAATGTTGTTGTGCCTTAAAAAGTGTAATATCAGTTTTTCTCTTCTTATTTGGAAGTGCCTCCACAAAGATGTACTCTTCTTAGCACTTCTTCATTGGTAACTGTCTCTCCATTAGATCATCATCATCCTTCTCTAGCACCAAATCTCCGATTGTTCTCACTGTCCCCTCTCTTTTTTTCCTATTGTCCAAGATCCAAACCCTCATACAGGGAAAAGATAAATGGCACTTGAACTCAAGTGTTGTCAGAATTCAACAAGGCCTCCTTTCCAAATCATCTAATGTTCTTACTTAAAATACTTATCATATAAGAAAGGTTTTTACATAAATATTGACAGGGACAGCTGCTAGAAAACAGGAGATAAACAAACCACCTCTAATTACAAACTCATTTCACTCCTTCATTCTTTTCAAAAGTTTTTGAGAATACTTGCTCATTCTTCTGGATAGAGCTTGTTAACTACTCCTACAGTCTGGCTTCCATAAAGCACTGTCCACAGAAAACACCATATGAGACATCACAAATAAAATGCTAGTTGAGCTAAACAATAAAAAATATCCTTTTGAAATAGTCTGAGACCTTGCCAAACTCTGTGATTGTGTGAAGCACAAAATTCTACTCGAAAGCTAAAATATTACGGCCTGAAAGGCACGGATTTAATATTACTTTAGTAATAGATATCAGATCACACTGTCAAACTGTGTCACAGGCAAAATAAATGATCTTCCAATGATTTCACAGAACAATTCAAAAACTGCACTGGTTTGATGAGGGTACAGTTTCACTAATCAAGTGCCCAAACTCAACTTCACCCAACACTATAGCCTGATTAAAATTACTTAAAAGCTGACACTCCACGCATTGGAGCTGCCTTCCTTCAACCAGAGCGCTCAACGTCATGCCCAAGTGGTTCACCACTGCTAAACTGCCACAACAAATGCTCAGTTCACCGCAAGAGGTTTATCATGTCCGATGAAATACAAAAGAAAAGGAGCAACCCAGGGTCTGGGATGCAAACACATCAGAAGAGAAAGCCAGGCAAGGAACTGCATTCACAGGACAACTGCGACAACTCATGTGCAATGTACAAGAATACTTTGAGAGGGAGACGGAAAATGGGGGACCCTATCTTTCCAAAGTAGTCACGTGAAATGTTGCTGTGATTAAGGTTGATGAACTGGCCATACTACATATTAGTACAGAGAAATACGAGAAGGAAAGCAGTGAAGCAGGACCCCCTTGTCTTTGCACGTGGGAATATGTATGAATGTGTAACAAATCTGAGAGCTTTCAAACAAGACATGATTTGGCATCACATATACAATAATCATCATAAAAGAGGTTGATCTATATTAGATAAGCTTTGTACAACACTGTGTGAGGCCAAATTTTTTGAAGACAGCAGATCGTCACTGTGACTGGTTGTGCAGAGTCTTTGTTATAAATACATAAATATTTCAGGCTGTAAAATGTTAATAGAATGAGAAGACATAGCCACATGGCAATGCAGATTTTAGCATGAACTAAAAGACATTAAATTTGAGGACATTGTTTTATCGATGAAACACAAGGTTGGAGTGACGGAGCAAAGGAGAAGGTATGGCACTCCCCAGTGGCAAAGATGTTAGAATTATTCCTTTGCATGCAGATACCTACCACACTTTTACTCCCAGCTGTAAACTGCTTGAAAAAGTTAAGAGTACCATAAGGATATGAATCATGAAAATTTTTTAAAATTGTTGTCAAATACGTAGCCACTAAATCTAGATAACCTGTCAGTAATTGTTCTCATCAGTGCCACATACTATTAAGTTTTAAACGAGAAGACTCCACCCCTGTCCTTTTGACACGAAGATGTTATTCAGTGGTTATGACAACACCGAGTTACTGTGGATCAGTCATTGAAAAAAGCAGAATTACTTGTACTAGTGTCACTTCACAAGCTGGAATTCCTAATGAATGTTATCAATGACGCAGCTTATACATATATGAACACAGAGTCATAAGACTACTGGCCTTTTATCACAGCCACTTTCATGCTAATCAACTCATTTAGGCACAAGTGAAAGGATATGTTCCTCCCGAAAATAAAAAAAATTACTGTGAGTGAAGTTGCGAAACTGACTATTCATGGCCTGGAAAACGTCACCGAAATGGACTGGATGGCAGTTGTGATGCTTATGAATCAAGTAATTGATGAAGCAAGGAATAATGAAGGTTTTCTTGAAGATAGTGTTACAGGACTTATTACTGCTTCCAGTTGCTCATCCATTTTGGAAAATTCAGGTGACTCTGAAATGAGTGGTGCCTCCCCCTTTTGGACAGCACAGCTGCCTGCAGTTAGCAATCAGTGGAGGTATGTACACAAAAGAGCTTCCTTTCTTTTAAACAGTACACATTATTTCTATGTGCCATGTCTGTGTTGCGTATAACTTGTAACGTGCCAGTTCCTAAAGCCAGTGTGAGGATAGATTAACAGAACCAATGAAAATGGGAAATTACAGTTTGCTTTTAGCACCTATATCTCTCAAGTTTGCTTATGGAGGTCAGCTTTAATCACCATGAACAAAGCGAACATGATGTATAGTTGTGCCACAAGTTGTTGACTGCCATTTTTTTGGATACATTGCACACTAAAAGGCTGTAGTTATGTTAGCAGTTCAGTCACTTAAAATAAAATGTTGATTGAGTATCTCGGTTATATTGGCACATGAGGTGTGCATTGACATGTTGTCAATACCAGAAATATTGACAAGTGGCACTGATGCTCCCAAAAATATTCTCAATGTGTACAGAGGGTTTGACATTTTTCACCATTCAGATGTTGACAGAGCTTCATGAACCAGCCACACAGCATTAGTCTGCATTCTCATGTTTTCAGGTCATCTCTGAGCATAACAACATCTCTCAGATTCAATTTTTGTAGTAGTCGTAACAGAAAACAGTTTCAATAGGACTATGCTGAAGTAGTCGTATTTATCACTCTATAGTAGTCAATGGAGCATTCTCCACCATATTCTTTTCTTCTTTAATTTGGAACCATGGTAGGCCTCACCATGTACTGTATATGCCATGGCTACAAAATAAGTGCTAGCTTTGTCACATTTTTTACATTAATTACCTGAATATATCGTTGTAGGACAGATATTTTTGTATACGTACTGCCGAACCAAGTACAGATGTGAGTACTTAATATGTTTCACTAAAATTTTTGCTAACTGTGTTTAATGATATTGCAGCACTCAACTTCAAGCATTCGACCAATCTGCCTGTTGCCAGAAACCTCAGTTAGAGCTAACCTATTGTTGACTGTGATTGTCTCTCCTATTGAAGAATTTTGCTTTCCTACTCTAAGTCATATCAACATCAATAATTTGTTGTAAAGATAAAGGACTCCTATGAAAATGGTTTGATATCTTTTGTTTTCCATGGTTAAGATTTTAGTCAGTAAATTGACATATGACAAGTAGCTCCTTTTTCAACCATTCTCAGACATATTGCACTTTTTTGTTGTTTTCTGTTGTTTACCAGCTATAGCTAAAATAATTGCAGCACACGCTTTCTTTCGGCTGTTCGAAATCTTAACCTTGTAAAAGGATGAAGATAAATGTAACAAACTTCAAAATGCCATGATCGGTTGAGTAGAGCATTTATGAAGGTTATGGAAACACAGTTTGCCAAAAACAGTAATCTAAGTAAATGCCCTAATAAAGCAATGGTGCCATTTTAAAGTTTGTTACTTGTATTTTTGTTTCAATATAAATTGACCCCAGAGTGGACTAATGTCAATCATATATAACCTTGTAAAATCACATTGCCCACTGACAATACTGACTATTATTGACAGTGTGACGGTTGTTTTAATATTCTGAATGTATGACAAACTAGTATTGTCCATAAATACTGAACATTGTGCACACCTGTTAACAGCAGCTGTGAAGTGATGCACTGTGTGTCATCAACCAGACTACAGTGCTGGTCACAGAGTGGTTTTTATTAGATGTGGATAATTGTTACAATTTCCATCAAAGACCTTCTTTCAGTTGAAATGTTATGGAGAAACTGCAATATGTGAATCACACTGACTGCTTTATGTTTCTCTCAGAAGTTTTTGATCCATCTGCATGAGTAAATATTGAAAAACTTTCATTTTTATGCCTACTTATTGCTTGCTTGCTTTATTTATTGACTTTTTACACAGTACCTGAAACAACTGTTTAGACCACACTAATCACTAACTGTCCATCCATGACCAGCTCTATTTCACCTCAGTGAAATTACTGCCTCTTACAGTTTATATGGCAAATCTCCAACTTGTCTATCATTTCCTACACTAGTACTTGAGATAAATGGAGGGAGCATACCAGTTAGAAACACAAATTTATTAACAGGTTCACCAAATTTACTGACCAACTCTACACATACAGTCCAGGTGATCAATGAACAGGGCTAAAACTGGTACACACCAAACAGTTTACACCATAATGTCCCGAGTACTAATATTGTGAAATTTCAAAAAAGGAAAAATACCTTTTTAGTGCAAAAATCGGCCATTAAATAAAACATTGAGTAAAATTCCTTGGCATCCAGCTGGATAATAAATTAAAATTGAGTCAACACAGAGATAAATTAATCAAGTAGTTCAGCATTTTTGTTCCTAAAATTATCATGCCCCTAGGTCGTAACTTTGCTCCATCTCTGAAAAAAGATTCAATCGCACATAGCACCAGTTCTAATAAACATTTCAGTACAGTTTTGAGTCTGACCAATCATTGACAGTTTCTGCTAGCTCATATGTTTGAGTTATTCTGGTGCCTGCTATATTGGTCATGTTCTGCTAGCAAAATTAGTACTACTGAATTATTGATGTAATTTTTGTCAAGAAGAAATGGTATTTTGCTATAAGAAAACTACTTCAACATAAGGCAAATGACACTCAGTTATGTGTAGAAGTCAGTTACTGTCTAAATCACAACCACAAAACTGTAATCAACATGTTATTTATCACTGTATGATCGATAACAGCCATGAAGGTTATTGTCTGGGAAAAATGGGCCAACTTTGCACCACTGACAAAGTGAATCAAAGTAGCTCCACACTATTTTCATTGCTTTTGTTTAGACCTGATTCAGCTTAGGATGAATGTTATTATGTTGAAAATGAATACTGCCTAGACATTAGCGCTGTTATAGTACTGTACAAGTATAAACAAGAGCTAGGACATCACTAATAGTAAGTTTACATCAATGACAATCTGAAAGAATGTCTGGAATCTATAAGAAATGGAACACTTCCTTGAAATGGCACAAAATGCTTTTAACCAGTGCTAGGGACTAGTACATAACACAAAAAGAGAAAAATGCAGACAGTGCTTGATTATTCTAATGAAGAACAAATTCTATTAAAAGAACAAATTCTGGATGAAAGTATGAATGAAGATTGAGAATCATACAAAAGAAATTAAACATAAGTGTTAGCAGCATTTACAGAGAATGGAGAGAGCCTTTCAAAACAACAGGAAAAACAGAAACCAATTGGCAGACAGATTGGTGTGTTAGTGGTTACACAGTATGAAAATAAATATTATTCAAATATCATTGAAAGTTTTATTGATGATGGTGCTAGCATTAATAACACGATGCCATCTGTTGGTAACTGGAAATGGCCTGCACCTAAAAATGGACATTTTCACACGTGGGATGATATAGCTGAAAAGTGCAAACCCCTCCAAACTGTTAAGTGAAAGCAGCACTTTCTCAGTGCCAAAGTTGGTCAGTGGTGGTGAAGCTGGGCAAAGTATTTTCCTAGAACAGTCACAGACATTTTTATATGACAATATATCTAATGAAACACGGGTCTTTCTTTGATGACAAAACAACATTAAATTTTGCCCATATTTCTTAGTTATTCCTTAACGGCATTTTTGCTGTTAATAAAAATCAGTTTCAGCTGGGTCTATGCCCCATACATCTGTCCATTAAAGGCGAGTGGTTGCCCCCCCCCCCCCCACCCCCCCTTCTTCAATCGTATTGACCAACTAGGATCACGTTAACAGCTTCAGTTCCTCATTCCTTTGTTGTTTCTTCCTATTTTTCCAGTATTCCCTCATTTTATCCACATGAAGTCTCTTCCTTTCTTCTATCCATGTTGTTCCCAATTTTTTATTTCTTCTGCTTTCAAAGCTTCCAAATTTAGTAATTTATTTTTAAATGGTTTCTTTCTGCTATTTCTGATTCTTTGATGTTGTGTCTTTCTATATCTTTCTTTAATTCTGTAATCCATGCTATTTTCGATTTCTTCTTCCAGAAGTATAGGAGTATTTGTTTTGTTAGTCTATTTCCATCCATTCAGAAGAGGTGTCCAAAAAAGGTTTATCTTCGTTTCGCCATTACTTCAGATATTTTCTCTATATTTTTGTAAATCTCCTCATTACTTCTTATTTTCCAACCATCTGCAGTTTTTATTGCACCCATTATTTTTCTAATAATACTTCTTTCCAGTACCTCTAGTTTGTCCATCTTATAGTTCATCATTAGAAATTCAGATCCATATAAACATTCTGGTCATACCACTGTAGTTTAGCGTTTTAGTTTTGTTTTTCTAGATATACATTTCTTGTTGTAAATATTTTTGGTCAAACCATGGCTCTTTCCATTTTGTTAATTCTTACATCTACTGCAGATTTTTCTAGTCCATTCTGTTATATAGTTTTTCCAATATATTTAAATTTATTTACTCACTCTATTTTATCTATTTGTTTTTCTATGAATTTTGTCGCATTTTTTTAATATTTGTCATGAATTTCGTTTTTTCAGCTGAAATTTTGAGACCAGTTCTGTTTGCTGTTTTTCCAGAAGGTCGATCTGAATAACTGCTTCTGTCAGGTTTTCTGAAAGTATTGCAAAATCATCCACAAAAGCCAAGCAGTTTACCCAAGCAGTTTACCTTAATTCCATTTGTTTTCCTTCCCAGAGTTATTGGTTCAATTTTGTGATTTTTTTAGCTCCAAATTCAAGATTCTTACAATTTTTTCTAGAAGACAATTAAACAGTAAAGGTGATAAACCATCACCTTGTCTAACACCAGTTTTTATTTCAATCTTCCTCTAGATTTTGAGGTGTCACAGAAAATTCTAATTTATCTGTTGGACTGGACAGTTTAAAAGCTTTTCAAAAAATTTTGCTAGAATTTCACAATTTTCTTTGTTATTTAATCCCATTTTGCCATTTTAATTTTTGAAACAAATACTTGGTGCCTGGTATCCTTTAAATATATGTTTAAAAGTTTGGTAAAAATTTCTAATATTATTTTTGGTGAAATTTTCTTCTATTTCAATAAGCTGAGAATTTCCAAAGTTTCTTTTGATTCTCTGGATTATTTTTGACGTTTCTTTTCTTTGTTGTCTGAACTGTTCGAGGTCTTCCTCTTTTTTCGAACATCTCCATTTTATCAATTTTTGAGCTCTTTGTATTAGTGCTTCTTCACACTCCTCATTCCACCATGTCTTCTTTTTATTCTTGGCCAATCCTAAGTTTTCTCTGTTGCTTGAGTTATTTGCATCTGGAGTTCACACCAATCACCTTCTTTATTGTGTAAATTTCTTCTCTAAATTTTTCTATATTTTCTTTTGTAATATTAGCTGTAGTGGTGTTGTATCTGATCACTTTCTTGGTCACCTTTTTTGTTTTAGATGGGAGAAATTTTAATTTAATCTTAGCGAGATAATTCTCTGAATCAAATTCCCCATTTCTGAATATTTTAACATTCATTTCCATGATATACTTTTTAGATGTGGCTACGTGATCTAGTTGAAACTCTCCTAGGTTTGAATTTGGATGTTTCCAAGTTTTGGCTTTTATTGGTAATTTGCGGAAATGTGTGGACATGAGTTTTAACTGAAACATTTTACACATACTTATCAGTCTTTCACCATTTCTACTTATTCTTGAGTGTGCCGGATACTCACCTACGATAGTCCTTAATTTCTTTTCCCTCCCAATTTCCACATTGAAGTCACCGAGAAGTATTTTAACCTCCTTTTTAGGTATGACGGAAATTTCAGATTCTAAAAGATCCCAGAATTGATTTACTTTCTCCAGATTTCTTCTGTTGTCAGCATTTATAGGTGCATGACAGTTTATGAGGGTGTAACTTTTATTCTTGCACTTTATTGTTAACATGGATATTCTTTCTGAATTCGATCTAAATTCTGTTACACTGTCTACGATTTTTTTGTCTACATAAAATGCTGTTCCAAATATCAGCATGTTTTCCATTATTCTCACTGCTGGTTTCCCTTTATAAATTCTATGATGTTGCGTATCAACTACATTCTCATTTAAGAATCGTGTTTCCTGGACTGCTGTAATTTGTGGTTCTTCTCTGCAGAAATGATTCTAATTGTTTCCCAATTTTCAGAAGAGAATTTACATTTAATGTTACAAAGTAGTACTACTTCTTGAACTGAAACTTGGAAGGCTTTTAAATATATTCCATTTCTTCTTCACTGCAAATGGTGGATTCCTCATTAGAGTTACCACCTGGGGTAGAGCATCCACTGTGCAAACTTTTCATTTTGTGACTTGAAGCTGTAAATTGTAAAGAGTAGGGAATCCAAACTCATCCATGAATTCCCAAAGTAAGACCAGGTTGTTAGCCTGGAATATTAACTACTCAGCCGCCACTAACATGTGGAAAAGACGCTGCCGGGGTGCCACCACTAACATGTGAAGCCATCGTGCCCTCTGTCCATTTTGGCCTTGGACAAGAGGCTGCCAGCTCCGCTGTACCGAAGTCCATCTGCTCCGCCTTCGCTGCCGTTGAAGTCTTCACCGTATCCCTGGCAAGGGGCCCTCATGAGGTACTATCACCCAGGCCAGGTGAACCAATGTTTTTTAACAAGGTGTTACTCTTCCCCCTCCTCCTTTCTCAACCAGGCTTGGAACTGGCTATGGTTATGACTTTCCCTTATTTTATGTATTTTTCCACCCAGGAATTTCCGTTAGCAGTATAGTCAGTTTCTTGTTAACATGGAGTACAGATTAAGTTTCCACAAGTTGCTCTGCCTTTGCTAGAGAATACCATGACTTGTTTAGTATCTCCTTTTTAATGGAATCTACAGAACATAATGAATGAACGAATGCTGGCTTTTTCCATCATACTTTGGTGGAAACACTCATTTAGTAACACCCTTGGTATGGCTGTAGCTCTCGAATCATTTTTAATTTATTTATTGGTTTATGTTTTTGCTCTAATCACATATTCCGTTTGCATCTCACCTTCCGCATCACACTGACTATACGACTAACCATTACATCTCTTTCTGTCAAATTATAATCCTCTCATACTTCCATACTGGAACATATACTGAAGTTTCATAAAGTACTACTGACCTGCTCCCTGCCACAATTTATTTAAACAATGAAAAGCACATATTTGTAGCACTTTGACGAATGGCACAACAACATTACATTGTGTGTAAAAATTTGTTTAATTTACTTACTACATTTAAATAACTGCATAATTGTATTTGAAATGTGTTTGTACTTTAAAGTGTACAACATTCCTCCCTATACAGGACTGTAATAATAAAAACAGCAGTATACTTTGCAATTGTCAAATGTTACTGGTCCAAGTAATGCCAATTGATTGTGGATTTACACCAGTTGTTTTCTGACTTATTTGGAACACTCTGGCATTGTCTACAACATCACTAATTTTTCTGAGATGATACAAAAGGTTTTACAATTTAACCATTGTGACAGCTCTGATTTAGTAGACACCTACGATGATGAATTCAATCAGTCTTCTGTGACAACAGCTGCAAACCATCTTCATGTACCTAACGAGTAACAGTATTTGGAGTTATCACAGTGTATGGAGAACTTTGGATTTGATAAAAACAATAATGGAGGAAAATTAAATTTCCAACAGAGACAAAAATAGACTAAAAGACTATCTCCACACAAATGTCAGGCTTCATGTGCACCTAGAACATAGCACATAAACCAGGATGATCCAACAGTGACCCAGGAAGAAGAAGCACCCCAGAGGCACTGAAGCAACTAGGAGCCTGTGTGGCAAGGGAAAGTGAACTCGTTGCCCCTTGGTTGCATGAAGCCGCAACTGACGCAACAACTCACAATGAATGACAGCTAGGGTCAGTCGCAGAAGCCCTGTGCCTCAACTGGAGGATATATTTCTACTTACTGAAATGGAAGGACATCCACAGTGTCTTATAAGGAAAAGTATTTAATTCGGCTAAGAAGTACAACACACAGCGTCATTACACACATCTTCAAGCAGCGCATTATGAGTATATAGAAGCTGAAGCATGCAGAGACCTAGTAGCAAAGACTTAAGAACAACATACCAGGAGACTTAAGTTTAAAAAAGAATTCTGCATACAGAAGTTATAGAAATATGCAGCACCATTCAAGTGCTGTTTATACATTTCAGGTGAATGACAGAGAATAAGATGCAGAAGCAGCAGTTGAAGCACGCTATAAAGTCGCTCACATTACAGCGATGACAGGCAAGCCGTTTTCAGTTAAACCTACCATACAATTGTGCAAGGTAGCAGCTGTAGAATGTCTGTCTCCAAGGAAGCTTGTGGCAATCTAAGATGTCTGCCTTTCGTAGCAAACAGTGCCTCACTGTATCATGGTCTTGGCAGTGTATTTAGAGACATGGATCAAGAAAAAAGCCAAGAGCTTTGTTTCATTTTTGTTAGCACTTGAGGAAAGCAATTTATATATGTATTCAGCTACCAATATTTGTGCATATACTCTATATGGAGCTGCAAGTAACTGAGGAACTCTTGAATGTGGTACCCCTCGATTAAGCCATAACAGGACTTGATATTTTTTAAACTGTTTGTGTACAGCAGAGTCACCATGGGATAAGCTCCATTCTGTAGCCACAGACAGTGCACCACAAGGTTTTGCTTCTCATTTAAAAAAGAAAACAAAACAAAAAAAATGAATACAGAAAAGATATTTTGACTGTTCATTGTTTCATTCATCAAGAGGTACTTTGCGCTGACTTGATATTTCCTTCCCCATTTGTGAGGAAATACCCCTCTTTCTCAAAGTGAAAGGAGAAGAACTGCTTTCTCCGAAAGATTTCAAATGGATATGAAACATAGCATTCCCAGCTGACATAACTATGCATCTCAACAATTTAAATTTGTCATTGCAAGGTAAAGGGTAGCTAACAGTAGACATGCATGACCAAATCACAGCATTCATGGGAAAGTTATATTTGTTTGAGAATCAGATTATGTAGTAACACTGTTCACGTTTACGTCGCACTTCACTTAGCGTAGACCGAGACTGTGTACTAGGCATGCCCGATGTTAACTGACTGGGCACGGCCCGTGCTGCCTGAGTTGTTGTTGTTGTTGTTACGCCGGCAGAGGTCGCGTCCGAATTCTCACGTGCCCTCTGGTGGACGGGACTCTACTTGTGGCAACTACCGTCCGTGACGCGCTGTGCTGATGTGCGCCTCCCACGATCTTTCCGGTGGCTACTGCACTCCTCCTCCTTCGGGGGGTGAAGCCACTGTGATCCACTGCATCGGAAGGTGGAGCATCGGGCAGGAGCGATGACCTCCACATCCGTTGGATGGCCGGAGTCGAGGGGATCTGCCAACCCTCGAGTCGGAACCTTCGAATAGAGCTGGAAGTGACCCACACGAAGAGGTCCCCGTCGTCCCACCACTGGAGCCAGGGACAGAACGGGCGACAAGCTGTTGAACTCCGGATCCTGTTCCACCTCGGGAGGGGCAAAACCCAGTGGCGGGGACGATGGGGAAGGGACGACCACAGGTGAACCAGCCTCCTGAGAAACCGCGCCTGCGAGGGGGGCCGGCTCTCACTGGGGCATCTCGAACGATGGCGATGCCGGTGCTGGAGCTACTGGAGGCTGCCAAGTCTGAGAACCATCACAGTGCGGCAGAGTCACAGCAGGGAGAGGCAGTAACTTCCGCTGGGAAACCAACACGGGTGCCGGCAATGGGGAAGCCAGCGTCCGAGAGGTCGGAGGGTGGGTGCCCAAACGTGGACGTAGCTGATTTTGGTGACCACGTACCACCCGGTCCCCCGCCTGCAAGGTATAGAGCCGGCGGCCATTTCGTCGCAGGACCACCGCCGGTATCCAACATGGATTGCGACCAAGCCCACGTGCCCAGACCGACATACCCAGTGGAAAGCCAGGTAGTCCGTTTTGCGAAGACTGGCGAGGACCAGGCCAGAGGAGGTGCAGCAGAGTCCTAGGTCGGCACCCATGGAAGAGCTCTGCGGGGCTGCGGTCTCCCATTGGTGTGGTCCGGTATGCCGTCAGGAAAAACGTCAATGCCTACTCCGCAGGAAATTCGTGCACATACTTTTTCATCTACGTCTTAAATGTGCGCACCATGCGCTCGGCTTCCCCATTTGATTGTGGATGGAAGGGAGGAAAGCAAACGTGCCGTATACCGAAGCGCCTACAAAAATCCTGGAAGGTCTGCGAAATAAACTGCGGTCCATTGTCCGAGACCAGGGTGATTGGCAGGCCTTCCACAGAAAAGATTTTTGCTAGTGCCTGGATTGCAACTTCTGAAGTGGTTGAGGAGCAGCGAACCACATATGGGAATCGGGAATAAGCATCAATGACAATGAGCCAAAAGCCATTGAGAAACGGGCCCGCAAAATCGATGTGAACGCGTTCCCATGTGTGGGTTGCCGGCGGCCATGAAGAGAATGCTGCCCTGGGAGATGCCTGTTGGCTCGCACACTGGGAACAGGCGGCCACCAAGTGCTCAATTTCTCTGTCAATACCGGGCCAGTACACATGTCTGCGAGCCAAGGTTTTAGTACGGGAAACATCCCAGTGCCCTGCATGTAATAATGTGAGGACCTCCCATCATAAACTTGCAGGAACAACCACGCGAGGAGCTGTATCGTGTAGCCAGAAGGAGAACTCTGTCCAAGACCAAGAGGCGGTCTCGTAGAATAAAATAATTACGAAGAGGGTCTGAGGCCCGGCCTGGAGGGCGGGATGACCACCCCTGCTGAATGAGGCGTACTACCTGCCGGAGAACCAGGTCTGCTGCCGTTTCCCTGGCGACTCGAGAACTAGTGATCGGGAACCCATCGACTGCTTGGCAGGACGCCACATCCAAATGAAAACACATAATCTCCTCTCGATCGAACGTAGGATCCAGGCCCACCGGAAGACGGGAAAGAGCGTTGGCGTTGGCATGCTGTCCGGTAGAGCGAAAATGAATGTCATAATGGTACTTAGAGAGGAACAAGGCCCAGTGCTGTAGTCTGTGGGCCACCCTATCCGGAATCTGAGAGGCGGGGCCAAATAACGATATTAACGGCTTATGGTCAGTGATTAACTGAAACTTCGTGCCATACAAGAAAGGGTGAAACTTGGTAACAGCGTAGACAATGGCCAAATCCTCTTTTTCCACCTGGGAGTTATGGGCCTGCGCGGGACTAAGAGTTTTAGACGCAAACGCCAGTGGTTGCTCGGAACCAATTGCGTTGCAATGGGCCAGGACTGCCCCCACCCCATACTGTGAAGCATTGGTAGCCAGGACCAACAGCTTATGGGGGTCAAAAGTAGCCAAACAAGGTGCTGACGTGAGGAGGCCCTTCAACGAGGTGAATGCTCACTCGCATGCAGGCGACCAATCAAAAGGAACACCCTTGCGCAGAAGGCAGTACAGGGGGCAGGCTATGGTGGAAGCCCCGGGAATGAACCGGTGGTAATAGGCTATCTTCCCTAAAAAAGCTTGTAACTCTTTCAGCGAAGCGGGCCGAGGAAGGTCGACGATACCTTGGACCAAACTTCCTAGTGGCTGGACGCCGTGCCAAGAGATGGTGTAGCCCACATACTCAATGGACGGTTGGAAGAAGTTTGACTTATGCAGGTTGCAACGCAAGCCCACAGACCTGAATTTGAGAAAGAGGGTGCAAAGGTTGTGCAAAAGTTCCTTCGTGCTGCGGCCTGTGACAATTATGTCATCCAGGTAATTAATACAATGAGGGATTGTCGACGTGACGTGCTCAAGATAACGCTGGAATATCGCCGGGGCACTGGCTATTCCGAAGGCCAACCGCTGGTATTGGTAAAGGCCAAACGGGGTGTTGACGACCACCAGCCGTTTGGAGTCCTCATCAAGGGGTATCTGATGATAAGCCTCCGAAAGATCGATTTTCGAAAAATATTGGCCTCCCGCCATGGCGGAGAACAATTCATCAGCATGAGGCAAAGGATAGGTGTCCACCACCAATTGGTAATTAATGGTGGCCTTGAAATCGCCACAAAGACGTAATTTTCCCGAGGGCATCCTTACAATAACGAGGGGCAAAGAAGAAATGGGAAGAATGACCCCTAGGGCTGTCAGCCGGTCTAGCTCTTCCTTTACCTGAGGGCGGAGAGCCAAGGGAATCTGCCTCGCGCGTAGAAAACGCGGGCAAGCCGACGCCTTCAACGTTAAGTGAACTTCAAAATCAGAAACATGCCCCAGGCCCTCCTCAAAGATATCGGGAAAGTCTGAGATCAAAGATTCCAATGATTGATAGGGAACATCTTCGGAGACCAACTGTATGGTGTCAGCGATAGAAAAACCGAAAGCTTGAAAGGCATCCAGGCCAAAATGGTTAGCGGAGCTCGCATCACTGACAACAATAAAAGTGATAGGCTGAGTGACTGATTTGTAAGTCACGTCGGTAGTGAATTGACCCAGTAGGGGAATGAACTGTTTACCATAACCGCGTAGACGCCGCTAAACTGGCGCCAACGGGGGCAATCCAAGGTCGGAATAAGTTTGTACATTCAACAACGAAACTGCTGCGCCCGTATCTACTTGCAGTTGTAACTGGCACGACAGAGCCGACACCTCAATAAAGAGTTTGCAGGCCGATGCATCGGAAGCCTGGCCCGATGAAACTTCCTGAATGTCAATGTCCATGTCCTCTGTACCTGCTTCCTTCGATTCTTTTGAGGCTGAGCGGCAAATTTTAGCAATGTGACCTTTTTTATTACATTTGCGACAAACGGCCCAACGCTGGGGGCACTCTGACCGATCATGATGTATATAGCATGACGCACAGGACGGCAACGGGGGGCCGGCGGCCAGAATTCTGTTTACCCGCCGTGCGAGAGCGGCCGTAACGGCCGGATTGTACCGCTCGCACGTCGTCCGCCCCGGACACAGTGGACGCGGACGCGCCGCTCTGAACCGCCCCGACGTCACGCCACGCTTCCAGCTGTTGACCTGCGGCATGAGAGAGACTTCATACGATTGAGCAATGGACAGAACTTCCTCAAGGGAAGGGTCTTCTAACTGCAGGGCCCGTTGCTGGACCTCCCTATCAGGGGCTGAACGAACAATGACGTCGCTTACCATAACGTGGGCATACGACTCTCGCGACTGCTCCGTGACAAAATGACACTTGTGACTAAGACCGTGCAGGGTAGTGGCCCATGCCCGGTAAGACTGATGGGGCTGCTTCTTGCATTGATAGAACTTGACCCTAGCCGCCACAACATGCGTGTGGCGGCGATAATATGAAGACAGCAATGAACACAATGTGTCAAAAGACGAGTACGAGGGTTCCTGCAACGGCGCTAGCTGCCGCAAAACTTGAGACAGCGAGGGAGATATCCAAGACAAGAAGAGAGCATGACATACCTCCGCATAGGCAACATGAAACGCCTGGAAATGCTGCTGAAGGCGATGTTCATATGCGTCCCAATCCTCCACCGTCTCGCCACACGGGGGAAAGGGAGGAGGGAACGGCGCTGGAGCAGACGGCGTGGAGAGTAACGCCGAAAGCACTTGTTTCATGGGGGCCATGAGCTCCGTCTGCTGCTCAACCAAAACCCGCACTAAATCCTCCATGCTGTGGAGAAGCTGCAAAACCGGAACAACGCCGCAACACGTGAAAGAACAACCCTACTCGTCGCCAATTGTGTAGTAACACTGTTCACGTTTACGTCGCACTTCACTTAGCGTAGACTGGGACTGTGTCCTAGGCATGCCCGATGTTAACTGACTGGGCACGGCCCATGCTGCCGTTGTTGTTGTTGTTGTTGTTGTTAAGCTGGCAGAGTTCGCGTCCGAATTCTCGCGTGCCCTCTGGCGGACGGGACTCTACTTGCGGCAACTACCGTCCATGACGCGCCGTGCCGATGTGCGCCTCCCACGATCTTTCCGGTGGCTACTGCAGATTAGTAATGTAATTTTGACACTTTTCAATTGTCTGGCTTCATTAAGATTGCCTGAAAGTACTAGTTTTGGCAATTACCAAGCTAAGATAAAGCAGCTTACCATGTCTTTCAAAACAAGACTCTGAGAGCTCACTATTTTGGAAATGGAAACAAAATTGTTCAGCACTCCTTTCTCAGTTTCACCCAAGGATTTGCCATTGGCACTCAAGCTGAAAGTTATTGATTTGCAAAATTCAACTTTGCTGAAAGACAGATACCGCTAAAAATGCTGAATTTGGCATGGCGGTACCATTCATTACAGCAAAAAATATTTCCCAAAGTTGCACAAAAATGTTGCACCAATCATATACATGTTTGGGTATCCATATTCTTGTGAGCAGTTTTGCTCAGCGATGAAAAGAATAAAAACTAAGGAACAAGGTTTCCTTCAAGCTGTGTCAATGAATGTCTTTCTCCACATTAACAATGTGAACACTTTGATGTACAATATTTCCACTCGTTATGAAATGGATATTTCAAATTTCAAAAGTCCAATAAACATATGCAATTTCTTTTAACACAGTTGTTTCTTATTTATTTCCTTAACTTCCTATTTCCCAGAAGTAGCATGCCAATGTATCACACCAGGTGAGACACTGAGGATGGCAATCATGTAAGCTGCAGCAAGTACATCAAAAGGCTCACCTTGCCACACGCTAGCCCATTTGATTGTTCATAGCGAGCGACAATGCTCTATGGAGCAGGGTACACTCCACAGCTTGGCACAGAGCCCACAAGTTGGAACAGCTTGGTATCAATTAAAACAGTGTGACAGGAACTGCATAAATAAAATATTTATTGTAGAATCAAACAATGGAAAATCCAAGATGGAATGTAATAATATTATGAAAAGGATAGCTGCTACTCACCGTATAGCTGAGTCACTGACAGGCACAACAAAAGCTTTTGGCCAACAAGGCCTTCGTCAAAAACTGCAACTCACACACTCACGAGCACAGTCTCTGGCTTCAGCAGCCAGAGACTGTGATTATGTGATGTTGCTTGTTTCTGATGAACGCCTCATTGGCTGAATGCTCACATTCGGACAGTCTTTTTGTTGTGCCTACTGAAGATCCAGCGTCTTTGCTATATGGTAAGTAGTGACAATCCTTTTCATAATATTTATGGTACAGATGTTTCAGATAATTCTCAAACCATATAAATGGAAAGAAAAGGATACAGCAGGAAATACAGAACTGGTTTTGCATGGTTTTCAGCAATATCACAATCTAAAGAACGTTCAAATTGTCACATCACAGAGTCAAAATACTCTGATGAAGTATGGAAGGAGGGGCTGATAAGGTACTATTTTGTTTTACTTTTGGATATCAGTAAATTTCAAGTTTCCTACCCAATGTCTACCAGTAACTAGTTATAGACTTTTGCACAATAATATTAGCTTCCATTCCGAAGCCAAGCCAGTGCTGTAAACCATACACAAATTATTTTTACCTCTAATAATGAGACTGCATTTCTCATTTCTTCTCAATTCACTCAGCACAAATGAATTGAGGTGTAGTTGCAAGAATCCCTAGCTCCCTGACGGGACTTCTGAAAGTCGAATGGTTTGAATGGTTCTGAGCACTATGGGACACTTCTGAGGTCATTAGTCCCCTAGAACTTAGAACTACTTAAACCTAACTAACCTAAGGACAGCACAAACATCCATGCCCAAGGCAGGATTCGAACCTGCGACCGTAGCAGTCGCGCGGTTCCAGACTGTTTCGCCTAGAACCGCTCGGCCACACCGGCCGGCCTTCTGAAAGTCATTCAGTTATATAACATTCTTACTATATGTTTATGTGGATTAAATACCTTGCTTTTCCTAGTTGCAGTTTTTTTTAAAAAACTTATCACTGTCCTGGTGTCACCACAGCTTAATATTCACCTGGATGCCTAGGAATTTCACATATTTCATCTAGTGTGTTCACAATGATCTCTCCTTTTCAATGGCAACAAAGTCAAGTGTTTTGTACATAAGTATTTATGTTATGAAGAGCTGTTATAACTTCATCATTGTTTTAGGGGGGTACAAAGTAACTGTTTCATTTTATTTTATCGATTTTTTGAGTTTCTGTTACAATTATACTTATGTAAAGAACGCAAAGTATCGCAATCTCATTGTGAGTTGCAGTACCAATTACTAAATTACTACAGAGAACATCTTCACTGGATAATAGTCTGTAACACATACACACATACATGTGTCAAATGACACTCCTTTTAGACAAAACAAAAAGCGAAACATCATAACCACATTTTGCTGAAATAGTTAACCCTAAATAATCTGTCTATGGCTGATAAATACTATAAGAATGGACAAGTGTAAAAGCAGTCTCAGGCTAGAGAGAAATAGTTCACAGTCCAAAAGCTGTCTACACTTCTTTCACATTTGGAACTCCAGTCAGCAACAGTAACTGTAGCTCCCTATACAAATGAAGAGGATCTTACTCTCAGGCTCAAGGCCTCCAAAAGCATATTGCTTTCAATTAAGTCATACATATCTTCACTAATTTTCTTTTCCAAATAAAAAGTGATATTCTGCATATACATCAAAACCTAGTATGGTCTTACAAATTAAATGTAAGCATCAGCATCATAAATACCCTATTTGGACCAATTATTTAAAACTCATATAGACAAAAGAGGGTATTAGTTATGCACTAAATGTAATTAAAAGTGAAGAAAAGGGAAAGCAAAGGCTGCACATTTTTTTTTAGGCTGTAGTTGTACAGTGACCACCTCACCATGTAAATTTGCATAGATATTAGAAACTAAATTTTATCTATGGGTCTGCATTCAAACAGCCCAAAAGACTATAAAATTGTCTTGCATAGGCTGAGGGATGGAAAATGGGAGGGGTGGATCTGTGTATGAAACAAGAAGACAAAGACAGCTCGTTACAAAGTACAATAATGCAAATATCTACCATTACAAATGATAAAGTACTAATACTGCCTCAAAAAACGAATGGATGTAGACTATGAAGTTTCTAGGCACACAAACAACTCGACATACGATTATCTTTGTAATTTTTACCTTACGTTTTCCCGAAGAAGACTGCTGCACAAATACTGAGAAGGTGGGAAACTTCGAGCTCTCTCCAGTCTGCTCCAGTTTAAATTCCTCATTTGTTGAGGCATTTCTAGTTCTGTTTACAGTGTTCCAAGCAATCTGTAGAACACCTGCAACCAAGTTTTCAGCCTGATCCATGCATATATTGTCATTCATAAATCTATAATACCAAACAGCTCAAACAGTCATCAAGTTAAGCTGCAGGTTGCCTACCTAACACTTGCCATAGGCAACAATAATCTGATTTTCAACACTTGAGGATGGGAGCACTTACCAACATCCAACAAACTTTGCACATAATTTCAAACCTTTGTAAATTTTTCCCTCTCTGATACCCTCCCACAAAATAATGAAAGGAAGGTGGTTTATTGCTTCCTAGATTTTTCACTGTTCATTCAGCAAACTTCAGCATAAAGGCCTGACATTTTAATTTATTACTTCTTTGCTACTGCCTCAATTCCTAACATATTTTTAGATAGTAGCAACACATACCACTGAATGTACCTGCAAAATTATATCACTGTCCAGCTTATAGTTCAGGACATGTGACCTCATAAACGTTGACATGTGTTAAAAAAATTGCTTTTCTAAAAATGGAGTGAAAATTACCCAGATTTCACTAATCCAGTAAATAATCCGAAGCTAATAAACTCACCATAATTAAGGTTTCGCATCTTCAGCTACAAACGTTTTACATGCTCAATGACAAATATTAAACACATTAATTCATTTGTAAAATATCAGACCTCTGACACAGTTTAATACATTGGAGTTAGAGTATTTAAAGAATCAAGGTGAGTTATTACTACTACTACTACTACTACTAATAATAATAATAATAATAATAATAATAATAATAATAGTAATTAGTTGGTTCAGGACAGAACTAAAGAAGCCTCGGACAAGCGCCGTCATCGTCGGGGACGACGCTTGAACCCTATGCCCGCCCACAATGGTAACGACACTGCTAGCCAACTGGAAAATGATTTAAATCCAAATAGAGGTGTTTTGCAGGATATGCTTCCTGCAACCACCCTAGAAGGAAAACAAAGACAGAGGATGAGATGGTCAGATGAAGTTAATCGACACCTCATGTTCTGTTATTACCAAGCAACAAACCTAGGAACCAACACAACGGGATACAGATCACAAGTATACACAACATTTATTACCAGATACCAAGAATTAAAATTTTTAACAGAACAACGATTAGCTGATCAGATCCGTGTAACAATAAAAAATAACAGGATACCCCAGTCAGAATTAGAAAACATCAAACAACAAGTACAACAAATACTGGAACAAAATAATGTGCAATCAGAAGAAGAAGAAAATACAGTAATGGACTCAAACATCCCAGAGCAAACAAACAAAGAACAACATGCACCAATTAAACAATCACAACATGCACCAATTAAACAATCAGAGGAAAACGAAATCTTAAGACAGCCACCAGAACAAGCACAAATAGAACACGAAGTGACACAGATGTTAGATATACAAGAAAAATTTCAGCTAACATATATAGAATACAAAGACACAAATACAGACATTAGACCATTCTTGCATACACCACCAAATAACCCACAAGTCGAAACAACAATAAAAACTATCAACACAATCATACACAACAAAATAAATGAAAACACAACTATGGAAGAGTTACAACTACTGGTTTATATAGGAGCACTCACTACACTAAATATACACACTAGGCAGAGATCAGAACCAACCAACACACAGAAGAAACCCACAAAACCAGCATGGCAACACAGGCTACAGATCAAAATAGAAAAACTGAGAAAAGACATCGGACAGCTAACACAATTTATAAGAAATGAAATCTCGGAAAAAAAAAACGAAAAAAGTTAGGTAAAATCTCACAACAAGAAGCGACAGAGCAATTAGACGAAAAGAAGCAGAAATTACAAGCATTAGCCAAACGACTCAGAAGATACAAAAAAAGTGAAAATAGAAGGAAACAAAACCAAACATTCAACACAAACCAAAAGAAATTTTACCAGACAATAGATAACACACACATTAAAATAAACAATCCACCAAACATAACAGACATGGAACACTTCTGGAGCAACATATGGTCAAACCCGGTACAACATAACAGGCATGCACGGTGGATACAAGCAGAGACAGACACATACAAGATGATACCACAAATGCCTGAAGTGATAATTTTGCAACATGAAGTCACCCAAGCAATTAATTCTACTCACAATTGGAAAGCCCCTGGAAATGATAAAATAGCAAATTTCTGGTTAAAGAAGTTCACCTCAACACATTCACATCTAACTAAATTATTTAACAGTTACATTGCAGACCCATACACATTCCCTGATACACTTACACACGGAATAACATATCTGAAACCTAAAGATCAAGCAGACACAGCGAACCCAGCTAAATATCGCCCCATAACATGCCTACCAACAATATACAAAATATTAACTTCAGTCATTAAACAGAAATTAATGACACATACAACACAGAACAAAATTATAAATGAAGAACAAAAAGGCTGTTGCAAAGGAGCACTAGGATGTAAAGAGCAACTGATAATAGATGCAGAGGTGACATATCAAGCTAAAACTAAACAAAGGTCGCTACACTACGCCTACATTGATTACCAAAAAGCTTTTGATAGTGTACCCCACTCATGGTTACTACAAATATTGGAAATATACAAAGTAGATCCTAAATTGATACAGTTCCTAAACATAGTAATGAAAAATTGGAAAACCACACTTAATATCCAAACAAATTCAAATAATATCACATCACAGCCAATACAGATTAAGCGTGGAATATACCAAGGAGACTCATTAAGTCCTTTCTGGTTCTGCCTTGCTCTGAACCCACTATCCAACATGCTAAATAATACAAATTATGGATACAATATTACTGGAACATACCCACACAAAATCACACATTTGCTATACATGGATGATCTAAAACTACTGGCAGCAACAAATCAACAACTCAACCAATTACTAAAGATAACAGAAGGATTCAGCAATGATATAAGTATGGCTTTTGGAACAGACAAATGTAAGAAAAATAGCATAGTCAAGGGAAAACATACTAAACAAGAAGATTACATATTGGATAACCACAGCGACTGCATAGAAGCGATGGAAAAAACGGATGCCTATAAATATCTAGGACACAGGCAAAAAATAGGAATAGATAGTACAAATATCAAAGAAGAACTAAAAGAAAAATATAGACAAAGACTAACAAAAATACTGAAAACAGAATTGACAGCAAGAAACAAGACAAAAGCTATAAATACCTATGCCATACCAATATTGACCTACTCATTTGGAGTAGTGAAATGGAGTAACACAGACCTAGAAGCACTCAATACACTTACACGATCACAATGCCACAAATATAGAATACATCACATACATTCAGCAACAGAAAGATTCACATTAAGCAGGAAGGAAAAGGAGGAAGGGGATTTATCGACATAAAAAACCTACATTATGGACAGGTAGACAATTTAAGAAAATTCTTTCTAGAACGAGCAAAACTAGCAAAATACACAAGGCAATCACTCATATAAATACATCGGTTACACCACTGCAATTTCATAACCACTTCTACAACCCTTTAGATCACATAACATCAACAGACATGAAGAAAGTAAATTGGAAAAATAAAACACTACATGGCAAGCACCCGTATCATCTAACACAGCCACACATCGATCAAGACGCATCCAACACATGGCTAAGAAAAGGCAATATATACAGTGAGACAGAAGGATTCATGATTGCAATACAGGATCAAACAATAAACACCAGGTATTACAGCAAGCATATTATTAAAGATCCCAATACCACAACAGATAAATGCAGAGTTTGTAAACAACAAATAGAAACAGTAGATCACATCACAAGCGGATGTACAATACTAGCAAATACAGAATACCCCAGAAGACATGACAATGTCGCAAAAATAATACATCAACAGCTTGCCTTACAACATAAACTTTTAAAACAACACGTTCCTACATACAAGTATACACCACAAAATGTACTGGAGAATGATGAATACAAATTATACTGGAACAGAACCATTATAACAGATAAAACAATGCCACATAACAAACCTGACATCATACTCACCAATAAAAAGAAGAAATTAACACAACTAATCGAAATATCTATACCCAATACAACAAATATACAAAAGAAAACAGGAGAAAAAATTGAAAAATACATCCAACTGGCTGAGGAAGTCAAAGACATGTGGCATCAGGATAAAGTTGACATCATACCAATTATACTATCAACTACAGGAGTCATACCACACAATATCCACCAGTACATCAATGCAATACAGCTACATCCAAACATATATATACAGCTACAGAAATCCGTAATTATTGATACATGTACAATTACCCGAAAGTTCCTAAATGCAATATAACACATACTGTACAGTTAAAAGGAAGCGACGCTTGATCAAGGTCCGTGTCACTCCATTTTTAACCGGACTTAACGTCTGAGAAAGTGAAGGAAATAATAATAATAATAGTAATATTACAAGTATACACAACATTTATTGCCAGATACCCAAAATTAAAACTTTTAAGAGAACAATGGCTAGCTGATCAGATCCGTGTAATAATAAAAAATAACAGGATACCCCAGTCAGAATTAGAAAACATCAAACAACAAGTACAACAAATACTGGAACAAAATAATGTGCAATCAGAAGAAGAAGAAAATACAGTAATAGACTCAAACATCCCAGAGCAAACAAACAAAGAACAACACGCATCAATTAAACAATCAGAGGAAAGCGAAATCTTAAGACAGCCACCAGAACAAGCACAAATAGGACACAAAGTGACACACATGTTAGATATAGAAGAAAAATTTCAGCTGACATATATAGAATACAAAGACACAAATACAGACATTAGACCATTCTTGCATACACCACCAAATCACCCACAAGTCAAAACAACAATAACAACTATCAACACAATCATACACAACAAAATAAATGAAAATACAACTATGGAAGAGTTACAACTACTGGTTTGTATAGGAGCACTCACTACACTAAATATACACTCTAGGCAGAGATCAGAACCAACCAACACACAGAAGAAACCCACAAAACCATCATGGGAACACAGGCTACAGATCAGAATAGAAAAACTAAGAAAAGATATCGGACAGCTAACACAATTTATAAGAAATGAAATACCAGACAAAAAACGAAAAAGGTTAGGTAAAATCTCACAACAAGAAGCAATAGAGCAATTAGATGAAAAGAAGCAGAAATTACAAGCATTAGCCAAACGACTTAGAAGATATAAAAAAGTGAAAATAGAAGGAAACAAAACCAAACATTCAACACAAACCAAAAGAAATTTTACCAGACAATAGATAACAAACACATTAAAATAGACAATCCACCAAACATAACAGTCATGGAACACTTCTGGTGCAACATATGGTCAAACCTGGTACAACGTAACAGACATGCACGGTGGATACAAGCAGAAACAGATACATACAAGATGATACCACGAATGCCTGAAGTGATAATTTTGCAACATGAAGTCACCCGAGAAATTAATTCTACGCACAATTGGAAAGCCCCTGGAAAAGACAAAATAGCAAATTTCTGGCTAAAGAAGTTCACCTCAACACATTCACATCTAACTAAATTATTTAACAGTTACATTGCAGACCCATACACAGTACCTGATACACTTGCACAAGGAATAACGTACCTGAAACCTAAAGACCAAGCAGTCACAGCAAACCCAGCAAAATATCGCCCCATAACAGGCCTACCAACAATATACAAAATATTAACTTCAGTCATTACACAGAAATTAATGATACATACAACACAGAACAAAATTATAAATGAAGAACAAAAAGGACGCTGCAAAGGAGCACAAGGATGTAAAGAGCAACTGATAATAGATGCAGAGGTGACATATCAAGCTAAAACTAAACAAAGGTCGCTACACTAGGCATACAAGGATTACCAAAAAGCTTTCGATAGTGTACCCCACTCATGGTTACTACAAATATTGGAAATATACAAAGTAGATCCTAAATTGATACAGTTCCTAAACATAGTAATGAAAAATCGAAAAACCACACTTAATATTCAAACAAATTCAAATAATATCACATCACAGCCAATACAGATTAAGCGTGGAATATACCAAGGAGACTCATTAAGTCCTTTCTGGTTCTGCCTTGCTCTGAACCCACTATCCAACATGCTAAATAATACAAATTATGGATATAATATTACTGGAACATACCAACACAAAATCACACATTTTCTATACGTGGATGATCTAAAACTACTGGCAGCAACAATTCAACAACTCAACCAATCACTAAAGATAACAGAAGTATTCAGCAATGATATAAATATGGCTTTTGGAACAGACAAATGTAAGAAAAATAGCATAGTCAAGGGAAAACATACTAAACAAGAAGATTACATATTGGATAACCACAGCGACTGCATAGAAGCGATGGAAAAAACAGATGCCTATAAATATCTAGGATACAGACAAAAAATAGGATAGATAATACAAATATTAAAGAAGAACTAAAAGAAAAATAGAGACAAAGACTAACAAAAATACTGAAAACAGAATTGACAGCAAGAAACAAGACAAAAGCTGTAAATACTTATGCTATACCAATATTGACCTACTCATTTGGAGTAGTGAAATGGAGTAACACAGACCCAGAAGCAGTCAATACACTTACACGATCACAATGCCACAAATATAGAATACATTACATTCATTCAGCAACAGAAAGATTCACATTAAGCAGAAAGGAAGGAGAAAGGGATTTATTGACATAAAAAACCTACATTATGGACTGGTAGACAATTTAAGAAAATTCTTTCTAGAACGAGCAGAAACTAGCAAAATACACAAAGCAATCACTCATATAAATAAATCGGCTGCACCATTACAATTTCATAACCACTTCTACAACCCTTTAGATCACATAACATCAACAGATATGAAGAAAGTAAATTGGAAAAAGAAAACACTACATGGCAAGCACCCGTATCATCTAACACAGCCACACATCGATCAAGACGCATCCAGCACATGGCTAAGAAAAGGTAATATATAAAGTGAGACGGAAGGATTCATGATTGCAATACAGGATCAAACAATAGACACCAGATACTACAGCAAGCATATTATTAAAGATCCCAATACCACAACAGATAAATGCAGACTTTGCAAACAACAAATAGAAACAGTAGATCACATCACAAGCGGATGTACAATACTAGCAAATACAGAATACACCAGAAGACATGACAATGTATCAAAAATAATACATCAACAACTTGCCATACAACATAAACTAATAAAACAAAATGTTCCCACACACAAGTATGCACCACAAAATGTACTGGAGAATGATGAATACAAATTTTTCTGGAACAGAACCATTATAACAGATAAAACACCACCACATAACACACCTGACATCATATTCACCAATAAAAAGAAGAAATTAACTAATCGAAATATCCATACCCAATACAACAAATATACAGAAGAAAACAGGAGAAAAAATTGAAAAATACATCCAACTGGCTGAGGAAGTCAAAGACATGTGGCATTAGGATAAAGTTGACATTATACCAATTATACTATCAACTACAGGAGTCATACCATACAATATCCACCAGTACATCAAAGGAATACAGCTACATCCAAACGTATATATACAACTACAGAAATCTGTAATTATTGATACATGTTCAATTACCCGAAAGTTCCTAAATGCAATGTAACATATACCATACAGTTAAAAGGAAGTCACGCACGAACAAGGTCCACGTCACATTCCATTTTTAACCAGACATAAGGTCTGAGAAAGGAAAGAAATAATAATAACAGGAGAAATGGCTTACACGATTTATGTTTTAATGTCACACACAAAGTAGCAACAAGTGCAGCCAATTAGTATGAATCACAATAAAAATATATATATATTTAAAAAAATTAAGATGATTTACACCATATGACAAATTTGTAAATAGTCACTATGTTGCCATATTTTTCACTGAGAAGGTGAATTTAATCTCAGTATTCAAGCTGCACCGTCTCAAATGAAATCTCCCAGCTGACTCCATCATCATCATCATCATCATTATCATGAGTAAAACTACTTACTCATAGGATTGGCACTGTGCTCTGCTAGTACAGATGAGGTCGTAGGTTCTAAATGAGAAAGGATAAAGTGATGTAAACAAGAGAAGGTAAGTTGGGCAATTAACAACCAGCCAGTGTACCAAATGATGTCAGGATGGTTCCCCAAAACTATCAATTCCTAGTGCAGTGATATGGACTGAAACCAGTTCTTTTGCCCATTCAAACATTCTGGATATTTTACATCCCACTTAAAGGGACATGTCTTTTGAGTACAAATGAGTATGGTGTCCCCTGTAAAACGATATATACAGTTGCTGAGCTGTGTGCTGAGTACACCCACTATATAAAGCAAAGGGAGAAGGACTAGTCGGGTGTGGCTGAGGACCAAACAGGTGCCAGAACAATTTTAAAACACCATGTGCTTGGCCCATGTGCCACCATATTGATATTCCATTACAAAATAGGAGCCGAGGTTATATTAAATTATAATAACTGTAACTGAGATCAGAGGTACACATTCAGTACATGCTTTGGACACCAAGACAAAGTAAAGATGGTGCTTAATGATTGTAGGGAGGCAGGAGCAGCATTTTTAAATGCCACATCACCATTGTGCCACCCGATCGCACTTGGTCTCTAAGCTGTTAGATGTTGTTCAGCTCTAATTCCCACACGTGTCATTTAGGCCTCCATCCTGCAAGTTCCAGGCACATCTGCCTCACCTATACAAGCAGAACTCGGTGCCAACCCCAGCAATCGGTAGTCATCAGACGATGACAATGAAGATGGTGGATAACAGGTCAACAAATACATTTGAAATGACAGGCTTTGAAATTTTATTTGACTGAAACACTCCACATCATAGTGAGAGGTTACAATTATGATCCACAGAATGGAGATCAATTCCTCAGTGGCACAACAGACAAGAAAACCCATTACTCAATAGCACTGGGTAGGTGATAGTAGGGGTAAAGACAGGTATTATTATTACTGCCCCATTCAAACCGCATAAGCTGTATTTCATCCTGCTCCAAGCAGCCTAGTTTTCTACGGAAAAGAAGAGGAGCAAAGAAAGTGCTACGTGCATAGAGGTTGCTGTATGGTGTGTACAGCATCAACACAAAAGAAATGAAGCTGGTCTTATTTTAAGGAAACTTTGTCATGTGACGTTACGCACTAGGGCCTACTGATTTTTCCACTCTGAACACCCCCTTTCTCAAGATGCCACCCAAAAGTTCCCAAAATCTTCTGCTAAATAAAATCAGATCAGATAAGATTTTTATTCAGCACCATTAGCTCCAAAGAAGCCACTTGGGAGCTCAGACTTTGATCCTATCACTTCTCCCATAAATGGAATACATTCTGAAACTCGTATTTAGCCAGTTTGTTCAGCACCACTTACGATTCTACATGAATCTCCTCTATCACAACAAATCTTCATCCCTTTTAACTCCAATTTCAACATGGAAAGAGAAAGAAAGCCAAGTCTGGTGAGTGTAGTGGATGAGGAAGAATCGCCGTTGCTGACTTTTGCCAAAAACTGCTGCAAGGTGAAAGCTATCTATGGCTTCGCATTGTCGTGGTGAAAGACCCAGTCAATCCCACACCACTTCTCTGGACACCTTCTCACATCTTCTCTTAGTTGGCTTAGGACATCATGATAGAATTTCCCATTAATCGCCTGGGCACAAGGTACGAACTCCTTGTGGACAATCCCATCAGTATCTACAAAACATATCAATAAGGATTTGACACTGCTCTGAACTTGACCAAAGTGGAGACTGAGTCTTCTACTGGGATGCCTGCCATTTAGTTTCAGGGTCATATCCAAAACCCAACTTCTGTCACTTGCTATGACCTTAGAAAGAGAATCTGAATGGGTTCAAAGCAGTTCTTTCCATTCCTTGCAGGCATTCATGCAATGCTTTTTCCAATAGTCATTCAGCAATTGGAGTCTGATATTTCCAGCAATCCTTCTCGTGTTCAATTTTTCTGATAAAATCCACTGATATGTGCAAGATGATAACCCCAGGATGTCACGGATGGTCTACCTAAGATTTTTCAAAATCGCATTCCAAACACAACTGATGTTTTCTGGTGTAATGCTAGTAGATGGTCATCCCGAATGTTCATTGTCATCGTCGTCATCATCAACAACAGATCTCCAGCTACAGGGTTATTACAAATGATTGAAGCGATTTCATAAATTCCCTGTAGCTCCATTCATTGACATATGGTCACGACACACTACAGATACGTAGAAAAACTCATAAAGTTTTGTTCGGCTGAAGCCGCACTTCAGGTTTCTGCCGCCAGAGCGCTCGAGAGCGCAGTGAGACAAAATGGCGACAGGAGCCGAGAAAGCGTATGTTGTGCTTGAAATGCACTCACATCAGTCAGTCATAACAGTGCAACGACACTTCAGGACGAAGTTCAACAAAGATCCACCAACTGCTAACTCCATTCGGTGATGGTAAGCGCAGTTTAAAGCTTCTGGATGCCTCTGTAAGGGGAAATCAACGGGTCGGCCTGCAGTGAGCGAAGAAACAGTTGAACGCGTGCGGGCAAGTTTCATGCGTAGCCCGCGGAAGTCGATGAATAAAGCAAGCAGGGAGCTAAACGTACCACAGACGACGGTTTGGAAAATCTTACGGAAAAGGCTAAAGCAGAAGCATTTCTTAAACAGGAGATTGGAAAACCGATGGATCGGTCGTGGTGGAGATCATGATCAACAATTCATGTCATGGCCTCCACGCTCTCCCGACTTAACCCCATGTGATTTCTTTCTGTGGGGTTATGTGAAAAATTCAGTGTTTAAACCTCCTCTACCAAGAAATGTGCCAGAACTGTGAGCTCGCATCAATGATGCTTTCGAACTCATTGATGGGGACATGCTGCGCCGAGTGTGGGAGGAACTTGATTATCGGCTTGATGTCTGCCGAATCACTAAAGGGGCACATATCGAACATTTGTGAATGCCTAAAAAAACTTTTTGAGTTTTTGTATGTGTGTGCAAAGCATTGTGAAAATATCTCAAATAATAAAGTTAGTGTAGAGCTGTGAAATCGCTTCAATCATTTGTAATAACCCTGTATTTTTAAAATGTTTAAACCAGTCCTATGTTTGTGTCTGACCCAAAGTGTCGTTACAGAATGCTTGCACTAACAATCTTGCTTTTCTGCAGCACAATTTGATTCAGCAATGCTGTTCCCTCAGGTCGGTCACTGTAAAATTACAAAAATAAGCAAATGTCACAATGCAAAACTGCCAGCCAACAGTAAACCAGTCCACTTAGATCAAAGCTGCCAGCCATACTGATGCACAAAATGTATTATGTTGCTCTTATTGATATTTGGTTATACTACCATTTGTAAACTTTCATATAACACCTCATACTATGACAGTGAGTTATATGGTACTAATGAAATTTGTGAGAGTATAGGGCATCTAAAAAAGGCAAATTCTCGTATTCTGTTAAAAAATATCATGTACGTGGTGTATTACAGAAGAAACGATACTCAAGCTGAAAATTTTATACTACGAAAGTATGTTGATGTAGTGGTAGTTAATGTAAGACTCATTTGGGTTTATGCACGTCTGTATTTGCTCCTTCCAAAGCTCGAAACTATGTAAGGGCAGACATTCCCTGTACTGCTTGTTCTGTTATTTCAAAATAAACACTTCAAGCAGTTAGCTAATTTCAGCCTCCTGGGAATTATCATGCAACATCACAGTTAAGCATGTTATAGTACACACAGCAATGTGGGGTAAAAGCAACATGTGATAGTATCCCAAATAAAGAGTTTTGCACAAAACTGTTTGAAGCAAGTTTGTCTTTCACACATTGCATATTACAATAAGAATTCTCCTTCAACTGCATCATTTTTATTTGTGTTCTTTAGTACTGAGCAACTTGCCCAGTAAATCATAAATAAATGCATTATAAAAAAAGGGGACTATAAAAGACAGCTCAAAACATTTCTGCAAGTTATTTCCTTGAGGTCACATAGGGGATACAACATTATGGCATCTGTGTCATAATACAACATGTTTAGTTGGAATACCACTAAATCATATGTTGACACTTAACCAAAGAAACTCCTGTGACAGGACACATAATTTGGACTAAATATCCTCTGTCCAAATTACCCACTCCAAATTATCACTGCGAAAAAAAAATAGCAGCAACCACGGAACTTGGTATTAACCATTCTCTATGTATTCACCTTTTAATGCAATATTTTTCTCGGTGATAGATAATGTGGAGGAGATCTCAGTTGCAGAAGCCTGCGTTTTGACTGTTCAGGTGACATTCTACCTCAAGAAGTCACCATTCTGTAAATACCTGTCACGCTATGATTTCTTAATCCTGTGAGAGATGCCATGTCAGAAGATTATTATTATTATTGTGGTTTTTTTTTGGGGGGGGGGGGGGGGACCAGGCAAAACTTGATACCCAAAAGATGTAGCATGTGTGAGTGTGTCCTCTGCAGAATCCCCTCCTACGTATATCTCGCGAAGAGACCATGAGGATAAAATCAGACAGATTAGAGCCCACACAGAGGCATACTGACAATCCTTCTTTCCATGAACAATACGAGACTGGAATAGAAGGGAGAACCAATAGAGGTACTCAAGGTACCCTCCGCCACACACCGTCAGGTGGCTTGCGGAGTATGGAGAGAGGGGAAAAAAAAAAAAAAAAAAAAAATCAACTGGGGTTTTGTCATGGAGTGAAAAAAGCATTTGTAAAGCTTCCTGCAACATCTCATTTTGATAGCTTCCTTATCAGGAGAGTTTGGTGCTATGCTGTCTGACAGTTTATTCCTTATGAGCATAACTGTTAGTAGCACTTCATTGTAGAAGTCTCCAAAAACAATCAGCATCACCTGCTTGCTGATTTAAGTCCTCGCATTTTTTGTAGGTGGTGATTCCAAATTTCCACACTAGATTTATTGCTCTGTCTTAGGGGCTATAGTGATAACCACAGCACTCATACTTGATGATTTGGTGTCTAAAGACACGGTCTGAAATGGCCTACACAGCTGCTACTGACTTCACTTGGCAAGCTTTTTGAGTGGGTGTAGGGAGTCACAGACAACAGCAAACAGCAGCATTTGTCATGTTCAAAATGTCATTCCACACATTAGAAAGTGATTTCCGTTATTACCTTGCCTGCAATATATCGGTCTTCAAGCACCAGGGCCTCCACTTTCCTTGCAGTTATCAATTCTTCACAGAGAGATGGTCTACCACTTTGTTCTTCATTATTCAGACTTGCCAGGCTAAATGGAATTTGAATTTTCTCATTCTGACAGTCCTGAAGGACAATCTGTTTTAACTGTTCTAAACCATTCAAGAGCCAAGACTGCATAAAATATTACTATATTAAAGACAACTGGTTTCAACAGACTTTGCTGTTATCTTCTGAAACTTTTTGTTGTAAAATGTGTTCATTTTACGCTGAACCTAACGCAAAAGACATCAAGCTAAACTATTTAAAAACATAAAGCAGCCATGTCCATATCAAATTGCTCATTGTTCTAGCATAAAGTCAAGCACTAGCACACTGGTCGGGAACATTAAGCCTAGTTTACATGATGACATTGGGTAGCGCCACTCGTTGCGTGAAATGAGTTGCATGCAAATGGTTTCACATTTGACTGCACACATGGCGAAACCAGTATACACTTCAGTTTCATCGTTTTGTGGGTTTCTGAGTCGTGTCTAAAAAGAAAGTTCTGGCAGCTGCACGTCGCATGAGTCGTGATGGAGTTAAAGCTTGTTGTGTGGAATCGCTGCATAAGAAAAAAATAAGAAACGTGTTTTGATTCGTCACTGGATGAAGAACAGACGTCAGCTTGATTGCTCAGCATCCTTGCTGAAATAATTTATAATGGAAGACCCCAGAAGTTCTGTCGTTATCTTAGAATGTCACCAGAACTGTTCACGTTTCTTCTAAGTAGAGTTAATTATGCGATAAGGAATAAAGATACCGTAATGCACAAAGCACTGTAACCAGAACTGAAATTACATATCATATTGCAGGCATTACAATGGAGAACACTTGGCATGCTATAAGATATGGTTTTAGTTGGTGATGACGCTTTTTCATGGTTTGCAAACAACTCTCTTGAATATAGATCTGTACAGTGGAAGTATTTCAAAATTCTAACATATGTGAATGGGGATCACTGCTCCGACGTTTTAAATAGATGAATTTGGAATAAAGAATGCAGTTTCTTGATTTGTGTAGCCTTCCCTCCTGTCAACAATATTCCTTAACAAAGAGTCAGCCAACTTGAATGTTGGGATTTTAGTCTTGTAGACGAGAGCATTGCCACATCTAGAATTACTTGGTTGTATTTTTCTTAATTCAGTTGGATATGTGCTCCTAACCCAATAAATTTTGCCCAGCAGCTCAGATATTGTTTAACTATCTATGTTCTGATTGCACATGACAGTCTCAGGAGCAGCAATATTTTGCTTATTTTTGTAATCAGCATCATTGAAATCCGACAAACACCTGTGCAAAGCATACATATCCAAAAATCTAACATTATTCTCCATTCCTCACATCATATTTCAGTTTGTCTACAATCTACGAACACACAGAACCTCAAAACTCATGCAACTAGTGTCACCAAAGTTGGAACATGCCGAAAGTGTTTAGTTTCAGCAACGAGTTGTGCAAATGGGTGGCGTGCATGCATAGTGGCCAGAAGCATAGTTGCCTGCAACCAAGTGTCGTCATGTAAACTAGGCTTTAGAGCGGCTGTAGAGAAGACACCAGCCAATTGCATGTGGACCGACCCCTCTCTAGGATGACAACGTGACTGCAGCGCCCTCTATGCGAAGAGAACATAAGCGCTGCACCAGAATGGCCGCGGCGCAGTTCTGCGAGTTCTACGAGAAGTGTCAAGACCATCGACGTGGATAGAAACAGTCATTGTATTACTCCTCTTGTATTACAAATTGTATATACTGAAGAGGTTTCTTGTTTGTCTGTCACCCTTTGCTTGCAGAACATCTGTATTTAGGGTGTAGAAAAATTTCCGCTACCAGTCACAATAAAAGGTTATTTATTTGTCACACAACTGGTTTTGGGTTTGCGCCCATCCTCAGGTGTTTATACATTCATGTACATGTTTATACTACTGGAGATCACAGTAAAGATAAAAAAAAAATATTTGCTGGTGACTAAACAGATACAAGTGGGACAATTGTAAGTGGCAAGGCAGCATTTCTCATCTGTACTTGCATAAAGATGAAGCATCGTTATTATAGTTATGCTGTGGTGACAGTTTTTCCACTTAGTTCCACACTCATTATCATTTTCACGTCCATATTTCAGTTTTATAAAGTTTAGCTGCATATTTCACTATTACGATGTGCACTTGTGAAATACACTGTGTTTACATACAAACATGTGGACTGTGGTCAAAGCCCACATGTTGAATGCATGGGAAATAAGATATTGCATTACAGTGAAAGAGGCACTGGCTACCGTGTGGGGTTTTAAGGGATTTCATTATTATCTAACAATATTATGAGAAGGAAAGTTGCTACTCACCATATAGTGGAAATGCTGAATTATGAGAAGGAAAGTTGCTACTCACCATATAGTGGAAATGCTAAGTCACAGATAAGCACAACAAAAAGACTCTCACAATTATAGCTTTCAGCCGTTAAGACTCTCACAATTATAGCTTTCAGCCGTTAAGCCCTTCGTCAACAATACACACACACACACACACACACACACACACACACACACACACACACACACAACTGCAGCCTCAGGCAACTGAAACCACACTGCGAGCAGCAACACCAGTGCATGATGGGCATGGCAACTGGGTGGGGGTATGATGGAGGCTGGAGTGGAGAGGGGGAGGGATAGTATGGTGGGGGTGGGGGACAGCAAAGTGTTGCAAGTTAGACTGAGGGCAGGGAAGAGGTGGGAAGAGGGGGGGGGGGGGGGGGGGGAGTGAGTAATGGAAAAGGAGAGAAATAAAAAGACAGGGTGTGGGGGTGGAGTGACAGCTGTGTAGTGCTGGAATGGGGACAGGGAAGGGGCTGGGTGGGTGAGGACAGTGACAAACAAAGGATGAGGCAAGGAGGGTCATGGGAATTCGTTATTATCTAGCAGGATGACCTGTAAAGGTGGTCACGGACCACAAAGCCCTAACATTCTTAACTACAAGTAAATTGAGACATAGCCACCTGATAAGATGGGCATTGGCATGACCTTGAAGTGATATACAAGCCTGGTAAATCACATACCATACCTGATGCATTATCAAGGCTGCCACTTGATTCTTGAGGAACAGCCATGAGCAGACCAGAAGGAGGAGGTGTTCAGATAAATTTAATGAAGGGAGTACAGCACAAAGATTTTGTGAAGAGGTTCTTGAGGAACATACATAGAGAGCAGAACCAGGACAAAAAACTGAAATTAATCAAGACTAAGTATAGATGAGGGTGTGCTGGTGAAGAAAAGATTAGCACATACTATTATATCCACCAGGGAAGACTGTACAAGAGAATAAGAGAGGATGAAGAGAGCTCGAGAACACGTATACCAGAACATATAATAGACAAGTTACTCTGGTACACACATTATAGTAATACCCATTACAGACCTAAGAAATGCCTGGAGAAACAAATTGGACTGAGTCTTCAACAACTTGGAAAGGCATATACACAAGTTGCTGAGCACTTGCAAAACCTGTATGAAAACTAAAACTACTACTGTTCAACATAAAGGTTACCTGCATCTGGTCATACCAGAATCAATTAGAGGCATCGTGGCAGTGGACCTGTTCAGTCCCTTGCCTGCAGCAAAAGGAAATTACACTCGAATTCTAGTTGCAAAAGAATTAGTACCTAAATTTGTGAAGTTTTATCCATTAAAGAAAGCGACCAGCAGGCAATCATTAATAAATTTGAAAAAGCTTACTTCAGCAGGTACGTAAACCAAAACAAATCCTAAGTGATTATGGATTCCAATTCTGATCCAAGGAGTGGAGGGAAATGTTGAATAGGCATCAAATAGAACAGAAGGCATCAAATAGAACAGATCCCATCTGTAGATACAGACTGGCCTCGAACCCAGCCGAACGGATGATGAAGGAGTTAAATAGTTTGTGTTGGACCTATTGTCACAAGAAACACGGTACTTGGAAGGAATATCTTGAAGAATTCGAGCGTATCTGAAACAACCTACCACATGATTCAACAGGATTTGCACCACGTGAGATCGTACTTAATCAGGAACCTGACAATGTTTTTCTTGAGTTGGTAGAATATCCACAAGGAGATAACCTAACTTGAGAGAGGAAACTGAACTAGTATAAATGAACATAATGGAGAAGGTGAAAAGGAGACAGGAAAGATATGATAAATTGGTGATACCTATAACCTACAGGGTAGGAGACCTAGAGATGGTGAAACTGCACACTAAGTCGGAGAAGACAGATTCTGAAATACACAAATTTAACCATGTATACAAGGGACCATATAGAATCATCAAGATAGAACACCTCAATACTGTGGAGCTGGAATATGCTCAAACCAATGGAGTGCACGGCAAGGAACATGTTGAAAATACACACATCAAAAAAAGTTTCACATCCCCCGGTTCCCAGAACTCTTGAAAATAGACGTTGACTGTGGAAATTGCATCACAGATGCAGTCCCTTTGATTGTTCAAGATATGCCACTAAACCCACCTAAAGATGTAAACAACCGATGTCCATGGTGGGGTCCATCTTTGCAATGATGACACCATGTAGCGTGGTACATATGAGCCCAACAGCATGCCGAATGGACCGCTTCGGATTGGCATCACATTCTCTTCACTGACGAGTGCCGCCAATCAAACAATCGTCGGAGACGTGTTTGGAGGCAACCCTGTCAGGCTGAATGCCTTAGACACACTGTCCAGCGAGTGCAGCTAGGTGGAAATTCCATGCTGTATTGGGGTGGCATTATGTGGGGCCAACGTACACCGCTGGTAGTCACGGAAGGCGCTGTAACGGCTTTACGATATGTGAATGCCATACTCCAACCGATAGTGCAACTATATCAGCAGCATATTGGCGAGACATTCGTCTTCATAGATGACAATTTGCGCCCCCATCGTTCACATCTTGTGAATGACTTCCTTCAGGATAGCAACATCGCTCGATTAGAGTGGCCAGCATTTTCTCCAGACATGAACCCTATCAAACATGCCTGGGATAGATTGAAAAGGGTTGTTTACGGACGACGTGACCCACCAAGCACTTTGACGGATCTACCCAGAATTGTCATTGAGGAGTGGGACAATCTGGACCAATAGTGCCATGATGAACTTTTGGATAGTATGCCATGTCAAATACAGGCATGTGTCAATGCAAGAGGATGTGCTACTGGGTATTAGAGGTACCGGTGTGTACAGCAATCTGGACCACCACCCTTGAAGGTCTCGCTGTATGGTGGTACAACATGCAATGTGTGGTTTTCACGAGCAATAAAAAGGGGCAGAAATATTGTTTATGTTGATCACTATTCCAATTTTCTGTACAGGTTACAGAACTCTTGGAACTGAGTTGATGCAAAACCTTTTTTGGTGTGTGTATAAAGAGATATCATATGCGTGAAGATCGTGGCAACCCAGAGGAAAGAAGTACTCTGGATGATGAAGTAGGACCTAGCCAGGCATAAACATAAATGTGTATGGATGATTTTTGGTTATTCTGTGTATTTGGAGAGTAAAGAACATGAGAACTGGTGTTCAAGTGTCAGTTGTTGTCTTTTAGTTACTATATTTGATCTATTGAGAATTATAGGTTTCCATGATGACTTAACCACATTTGAGGGATGAATTGCATATAAACTGAGATATAGTTATTCATTATAGTGTGAGTCATATTAGTATTTAGAATATTGTAGTATGTATTAATAGACTTAGATGTGTTAATACAGACACTCTAAAGCAAGAAACACAATTTGTAATCAATCAGAAAGACATTTATTTACAGATTGGTCTTGTGATGATTATACTGACAGTAGTCTCATATATTCATCATTGAGTAGAGAGTAAATTATTAATAAAAGTATTAATAAATTTTTACATTAAGTACAATTTGTTATGTACTATAGTTTTGGTCACTGATGTATTAGGTTTAGTAGGTATTAGTCTAATTAGAGGTGGTTAATTCGTGTGATGTGTGATGCTAATATAGTAGGATTTTGGTTGTGTTCTGGGCAGCAAACCTCGCTGAGATGAACGAAATGAAAATAGTTTTGTTACAATACGATTCAATAGCTATCCAGAGTTGTATAGTTCATCAACTGTGGTAGAGAGGAGTTTTGTTATGATCTACATGTGATAATACTGTTTCAACAAATTACAATTTTGGGTTGTGTCATTAGGATAGTTTGTAATTTACATGTAATCTGTTTTTTAGAGTTAGTTTATGACTGGAGTCATACTGATATACCATTCAATTTGTAAATTTCACTGTACTTGTATTTATATGTCTATTCTCTTACTATCACTCTGAACTCTGTATTCTTTTCCAGCTCCGGTTTCAAAGAAGCCTTTTTCTTTGGGGGGGGGGGGGGGGGGGGGGTAAGGAGTCAACCGCCCCTTTCGTATTGAGAACAATATATCTTTGCCTCACACAGGTTGCATTAGGTATTATCGATAGTCAAGTGCTGGGTACGCCAAGTAGTCAGTGCTGAGACTCCGAGAAAGTAAGCTGTTGGCTGCTAAGCGAACAGGGTGGATTTCAGCAGGACGGCTGACCACGGCTGCAATGGTGTAACAGCTGTGTGTGTCACCCAATACCATGGGCCTGACCTCCAGCAAATACGTAAATGGCTTTAATCAAGTGATTTGTTGGTGTGTTTAAGTGTTCATTTGTGTACCATGATTACACAACAACAGCACCGGGCACCAACGATTTGGATTGTAGTGAGGACTGTGAAGTTCATTGCTGCATGAAGAATATTGGCTTGTGACGATATTAACAGGCGACCTGTGATGAGTTAATCATTATCATTTTGTCAGATGAAGGTATTAACTGCCTCATTCGTGCTGTTTCGACAATATACATAGAACCTTAACAACAAAGTATGTACAGATTATTGCTACCTGACATCTTAATTAGCTTTGTTGGATTTGATAGGAATCAACTTCCATCCAATTATTAACCAATCAGCCTTTATCAGTTGCACAGAGTCAAACTATTCTAAACTGTTAGGCTATTATCCACAATTCTATAACGATGTGTTAGTAAGGGAGTGTTCCATCATCTAACCGCTGCCCTGACCTTTGTTTACCTGACTGGCAGCAGAGACTTACAGTCCGTTCCAGCCTCATGAAATGTAGAATGCTGTCATTCCCATCTTGTAGCTTTTAATGAACGATTTCAAGCAGTACTGAGACCAAACTACCTATCACAATTAGTGAGGTTTAGTGTAACTCATATTTTGATTATCTCCTTGATAATACTGTCAAAGAAACAACAGGAAAAAAAGGATTGCAGTTCATGGCACAACTTTTCCAAGAACCAGTCAAACTCTAAACAAGAAAAGAATCAAGCCAATCTTCCGACTCCCTGCAGAAATAAGAAACATATCTGGGTGCACATGGAAGATAACCTAGGCCTTCGAACATGTGAATTATATCATATTCCTTGGGAGTGTGGTAAATCATACATTAACACACATAGCACTGCATCTTAGTACACTGCACTCAACATATATACAATATAAGAGTCTGCCAGGAATGAAAATCAGCACCGACTGAGCACAGCTTAACAGACGGGCACACTTAGGTTTCCAAACGGCATCCCTTGTCTGCCTGTGAGAGGATTCTGGGACAGTATTGTTAAGGAGTCACCTGAAACATGATTAGCATCCAATCTCATTAACCGAGATTGGGGGAGGAGCATTTGTTCTCTGTGCTGCTTGATAACCTTCACTGAAAACTATACAACAGAAATGACAACATTTTATATTTCATAGGGAATTGGTGGACAGTGAGTGGGAGCTGCCAGCCATATAAATGAAGGGCTCTTTGAGGTGGCTATTGAGAGGTTTTAAATATCTGCCATCGCTGATGACCGTGTCAGGATATGAACTGTGCCACATCGAAAAGCCACATACAGCAACAGATTGTGACAGCTTAACAATGTGATAAATTTCAGTGAATGCGTCTAGTGAAACAGTGGACTAAGTTAACACTATTTCCAGGTACCATTGTTACATCGGCAGAAATAGGTGCAGCAACAACTTCAGCTCTTGCCAAGAGTACGGTCTTGCATATCTTCAAAATGTGAGATCAGTGGCATCAATAAGGCTATCAGAGGACTTTCATATTAAACTGCCAAAGAAATATGTCAAAAAGACATGTCACATACTCATGATCATTCTGCCTCCCAGATGTGATATCTTTGTATCTGAGAGGAAGCCCTTAGCGAGTTTTGTAAGGATGGGGACATAACCATTCTCCCTCCTGGCCAAAGGAAATGCCACTGTGCTCCTGTGCAAAACCAAGTACATGGGAAAATGGCAGCAATCCTAATCGGCCAGACTGGAAGAAAATTGACAGGGTTCAATCAACCATCAAAAGGAAGATGCCAACACTCATGGGACTCCTCTGGGTGTGAAGAAGTTGAAACCAAATGCACCAGCACTACCTCACCTGTATGATCTTCCAAAGATATACAAGTAATGTGTACTAATAAGGCCTACCATTAGTGCTACTGTGTTACCAACGTATGCCCTGCAAAATCTAGCCACCTTACTACATGCTCATGTGAGTCTCTGTAATTACATCAGAAATTCAGAAAAGTTTCTGGATATTTTAAGGACAATAAAACTGGTTCCGAACTACACACTGGTGAGTACTGACGTAGTTTCACCGTTCATCTCAAGGAGACACAAGCTTCACTCAAAGCAATGTTTTGAGCACCATATCTTAAGGTAGCTCTGTCACTGCTTAACAGCACTGTACTTCCTCCATGCTAGTAATTAATACGAGTTTGTTGATGGGCTTCCAATGGCAGATTCACCTCTATCACCAATCATGGTGAACTTATACAAAAAATAATCTAAAGAAATCACACTAAAGGTAGCCGCACACACACCGAAGTACATCTACAGAAGTGTAAAGAAAATGTTTGTGGTGTGCCAACATGGTAGGAACTCTCTGAACAAATTCCTTGGCCTCTTAAACAAAATTCATAGCAACATAAAACTCATCATGGAGGTTGAGAAGAACAACTGTCTGTCATTTCTGGATGTACACATGCAGAATAAACCTGGCAGTATTTAATGCTATTTCAGTGGCTACACAACTGAGTAAAATTTACAAAGAACATGGCAGTATTAACCCTCTTACCAGTATGATTATGTATGCTCTCTGGCCTGGATGCAGGCACTGATTTGGTTAGGAAGGGTTTCAAAGCCTTTGTACTGTTTCCTCAGGCAAGGGGCCAGGAACTTGTCTTTGATACCCTGGGTGCTAGCACTGGGACAGAGTTGACGACAGAGCTGGTCCCACCTATGTCCTGTTAGGGACAGATATGGAGATCTTGCTGGTCACAGGATTACCTCAGCATCACAATGACAGCTCAGAGACCTGTAGTGTGTGTGGACGAAGCGCTGTCCCGTTGAAAAATGGCAACACAATACTGTCCCATTAGTGGTCACACATGACAACAAAGGGTGTCTGTGATGTATCTTTGAGCCATCTGAGTTCCATCAAACACTATGAGCTGTGACCTGAGGTCATACTCGATGGCACTCTACACCAAAGCATGAAGAGGCATATCACTGGGACTTCTCCACAGGTCGCCGACATACTCTTTGATGATGGCCATCTAGAGTGGTTTAGAACTATGATTAACCATATCACTCTAAATCCACCTATGTGTGTCTTAGTGTTACTGGCAGCCTGTGCTTGGGATGGTAATTCCTACTCTGGCTAATGCTAGTCTCCAACCACTGATGCAGGATGACACAAAGTTGCAGGGAGTTCATTACATGTCCTCAGATGGCAGGCAGAAATGTCAAGGGGTTTCAATGTGATCAGTATACGATATAAGACGGTGGTCAGACACAATCAACTGAAATCTTTATGACAAGTACACCTACCCTCATATCTCCATGCAATACAACATCAGGCCACTATCACATCCAAATGTCCCACAAATGTGGATACTGCACGGTTCGACCAGCTAGCTGAATGGTCACTGACACTGGGGGCCCTTTCAAACTCTCTCAGGTGCTGATAATGTTATCTCTCATGAGTACATGGCATATCTATATCCCTTACAATGATCGCTCAACAGCTGACGCTTTTCATGCCTCTTATATACCCTATTAGGCTTGGTAACAACACTAAACACAAACACCAACAATGCACTCCGTGTTCTACAAGTTACAGACAATAGCAACTCAGATCATTTACATAGCAACCAATGTTGTGTCTGTGTATGAAAATACACTGACATCCAATCATGTCTTCTGGATGCTTCGCTTATTTTGTAAGGCTGTGTTACTTGCTAGTGATGAGATGCCATTACCATGACAGCAATTTTTTTGTGTGTCATTGTTGACACAGAGGGGAAAACTATATTTCTGAGGACAACCTAATGATGGTGCTGGGTTGTCTGGAAAGATCTTTGCTTCTAATGGCTGTAAGAGGGAAGATACTAAGAAGGAACTGAGGAACACGAGATGCGGAAACAAGATCAAAGGAAAAGCTCCCAGATTGCCCTTCTATTGCTGGTGCAGTCTCCACAAGAATCACCCCAGGCTCTGAACTGGAAAGGAATCAAGCATATCTTCCAATCAGCAGCAGATATAAGAAATCTTTTGAGAAATGTGAAAGATAACGTAGGCTTTCGAAAATCTGGAACATCTCCAATTCCTTGCAAGTGTTATTAAGTCATACATTGTCATACATTATACAGACACAGCACTGTCTGTGTATATTGCACTGAACATGCACACAATTTAAAATTCAGCCATGATGGATTATCATCACTTGCTGAGCACAGCTTAACGGAGGAGCACACTTCAATTTCAGAAACACATCTGTTATCTAAAATGTCAAATCAGAAACACCTTCAGCCATCTATGTTACCAGTTTTATTTTATTTCTGCTACCAGTTTCAGCATTACACAACACTGCCCTCAGGCCCCTCTATTGAAATGTAGCCTTAATGCAGGGCAAGACAAGAGGACTGGACAGAGGATTGTGTGGCCCTGACCAACATGTAGGAGGAATCCCATCTCTCATACAATCGAAATAGTGCCTGCATACAGTATCCATAGACTTATTTTTAACAATGTGATCCCTTCAATCATCACTTACAGACAGTCTCACAAATATTCAAACCAAACTGGCAAAAGATAAAAATCTGTGCCTGGGCCTAAAGGTTGTTTAGTGTAATGCCGAAAGTGGTAGCAAAAATAAAATAAAATAAAATTGGAAATACAGAGGGATGAAGGTGTTTCTGATCTAACATTTTATATTGAACAGCAAAGGTCCCACAACCATCCTGTATAAAGATAAGATGGACTTACAGAGTCTTCTGTGATCAGTCCAGTGAATGGGTTTTGTGATAATATTGTTAAGGAGGCAACAATGTGAATCTCCATTGTACAGTGATATGATAACATAAAATTTGACTAGTAAAAATACAGGCGACAGGGCCAACATTTTCAATGTGGAAAAGTAGATCCCTCACTAAAGGGACAGGATATAATCATAAAAAACTGGAACTGTGACGATTGTAGGTAGAAAACTATTAGGCCTAAAGTATGTAACATACCCGATTATAATGGACCTGAAGATAATGAAGTTCACAAAATCACATCTGAAGCCAAACACACGAAGCAGAAAAACATGGACTGTGGCACAAAAAGCGCAGATGTATTTAAATCATCGAAAAAGGAACACAGCAAAAAATCTTGCAGCAATGCAGACTTGATGGTGCCTGTTTTGAAATTGAATAAAACAAACAATGTATCAAATGCAACAGATAAAGAACAATATGGAGCACAGAGTCAAGAAATACGAAGAGAAAAACAACACACATCAGAATCTAATCTGATGGTTTTGGAAGAGGGAAGGCTACAAAAACGAAGACCCTGACAACCCAAAAAACATTAAAATTGAAGGCATAGAGTCAAGAAATACGTAGAGAAAAAACAACACACATCAGAATCTAATCTGATGGTTTTGGAAGAGGGATGGCTACAAAAACGAAGAGTCAAGAAATACATAGAGAAAAAACAACACACATCAGAATCTAATCTGATGGTTTTGGAAGAGGGGTGGCTACAAAAACAAAGACCCTGACAACCCAAAAAACATTAAAATTGATGGCATAGTGAAACCTGGAGCAAGATTCAACCAGATCCTCATCAACACTGAAGATTGCAGTAATTTGTCAAGGAGTGACTTCGCAGTTCTTATAGGTAGTTCCAATGATGTATACCATAATGAAATAGCTGCAGCAACAACAGCTCTGAAGACTACACTGGGCAGGTTAACAAACACCTCATTTAAAATACCTCACTGTTACGATTTAATTGAATCATCATGTGTAAACAGAGAAATAACCAAAGCTAACAAATATTTTGAAACAATATGCAAACAGTTTAAAAATATAATGCTTGTAGATATTGAGGAATGTATCAGTTGTAACCATGAACCCTCTGACAATCTTAACTGCTTGAGAACTTGTCATACAAGACATGGTCGAGGCCTAAGTGGAATACTTAGCATGGTAAATAACAAATTATCTTGCATCAGCAATTTGGAACATATGTCTCAAAACTCAGAACCAGTTCAGGGAAACATATAAGGCTGACCAAGCCTGAAATGTGTCAGACTTGGTCAAAATCTGAAGGGGACACTAAAGTGAGCTGTGCACCAAATCTAGGTGGCTTGACTTTGCTGTATCAGAATGTACACAGACTAGGCAACAAAATGTGTGAGCTGGAAGTAATTTTAAACTGTAAGCTTAAGAAGGTTTCTGGCTGTGTATCAGTGAGCAATGGCTTTGGGACACTCAGATTTGTGCAGCAAATATACCAAACTTTGATTTAGTAAGTAGCTTTTGCAGGGAAACTTATAAATGTGGAGGTGTATGCATCTATGTTAGAAGTAATGTTAAATCTAAGGAGGTAAAACTTAGCAAGGTGAAGTGCGCAGAAAAAGATTTTGAATGTTCTATTTGCGAACTATCATTGCTTGCATCTATATGACCCCATCAGGTGACTTTACCCAATTCTTATATTATATAGATGATCTTTTAAATGATTTGAGAGGCAGGTCAAAATGCACAATAGTTCTTGGTGACTTAAACATTAATTTTAACAAAAGTAATAAGAGCATGGTACAATTATTAAATCTGATTTGAGACTTTCTCGGCGTATTCCATTCGTGAAATCTTCTCGGGTGATCAGCCGAGTAAAGGCGTCGTCTTCTCGCAACGTTTCGAAGGGTTTCGTACCCATCATCTTCAAGCGAAGATGATGGGTACGAAACCCTTCGAAACATTGCGAGAAGACGACGCCTTTACTCGGCTGATCACCCGAGAAGATTTCACGGATTATTAAATCTGTTTAACACATACAACATGCAACCTACTACAGTGTAGGAAATTACCTGATATGGGGATGGGTCTGAAACAATATTTGATCAGATATTTACCAACAAAGCTGTGAGTACAGTGTTGAAGTAACAGATACAGATACATGCTTTTCTGACCATATGGCTTTAAAAGTGATGATAAGGCATAAGAACAATAAGAAATACAAAGTCACTGAAAAATATGTACAAAGAAGACTTATTAATGCAAACAACATAAGGGTGTTTAATAGTATGCTAAAAGGGTGCAGTGGGGCATAGAACAAACTGATGATGCAGACAAAAAGTATGACTGTTTTCTCACTGATTATTTCCATTAAAAAGAATTAAAGTCAGTGAGAAGACAAACACATGGATAACACAAGGGATTAAAAATCAGCAACCACCCTTAGAAACTTAAGCAAACATGCTAAAATAAATACAACAATAAAACCATACTATAGGAAATATAGAGGGGTCTATTTGATTTGATTTGATTTGATTTTTTATTGGTCCAGTTTTATCATACAGCACAAATTGTACAATTGATATTGGACAGGTCAAAGATAAGTTACAATAATGCATAGTATTAGCAATTAAAATTAGGTACGTACTACAATTAATTTTGTTACTTATTCAGAAATTCTCTGACAGAATAGAAACAGTGCTTTATTAGAAATGCCTTTAGTTTAGCTTTAAATATTGGATGAGTAGTATTTTTTATTTCCTCTGGTATCTTACTGTGTAGTATTACACCAATGTTAATTATGCTCCTCTGATATGTGGTTGTTCTGTGATATTTTTGATGTATATTTGATTCCCTTCTGGTACTATAGTTGTGTACACTTTTGTTCTGTAGCAGTTTGCCTGTTTTCGGGAGGTAGTCCCTAGTGAACAAGATAGTTTCATAAATGAATAAACTTGGAACATTTAGGACACCAAGCTCAGTAAAATGGGATTTACAGAACTCCATCTTTTTAAGGCCACAAATTATTCTTAAAGCTCTCTTTTGCATTCTAAAAACCTTTACACTGTGAGTTGATTATCCCCAGAAAATGATCCCATATCTGATTAGTGAGTGGAACTGTGCATAGTATGCCTGCAGTACTGTTGTTTTGCTTGTTGTAGCCTTTAAAATTCTTAGGCCATAGCAAACAGATGATAGTTTTCTACACAAGTTATTTATATGTGTGTCCCACTTTAAGTCTTGCTGAACCCAAAGACCCAAGAATTTTGTGACACTTACATTTGCTAGGGGATCATTTATTAATTGGGCTTGAATAGACATTTGATTAGTTGGAGGAATTAAATGAAAATCGACACACACAGTTTTTTCAGTATTTATAACTATAACAAGTTTGTTTTTTGTGAACCACTCAGAAAGTCTTTTCATAGAACTTTCTGCTGTGGACCGCAAAGTTTCTGGACTGGATCCAGTGAGCAATATGCTGGTGTCATCGGCAAACAGGATAGTTTTTGTGGGACTCATATATTCAACTAAGTTGTCCATATAAATCAAGAAGAGTAGTGGACCTAAGACTGAGCCCTGTGGTACACCATATTTTATTGGTAATTCCCTAGAAAGAAAGGAGTTGTTTCTTGTTTTATTCATTTTGTTGAATTCATACTGAAGTGATACTTCTGCCTGCGGTTTTTTAGGTATGAACACAACCAGCTATGTGCTACACCTCTTACTCCTCGTCTTTCTAATTTTTCGAGCAGAATGTTATGGTCCAGGACATTGAAGGCTTTTGATAGATCTAGAAAAATACCTGCAGCTACTTTATGTTGATCAAGGGATTTTAAAATGCAGTCTAACAATTCGAAAATTGCTGTCTGTGTAGATTTAGACTTTCTAAAACCATGTTGTTGTACAGTAAGAGGTGCATATTTATTTATGAAACTTAAAAGCCTGTCATAGAAGAGTTTTTCTAGAATTTTTGAGAAGGAACTTAACTGTGACACGGGTCGGTAGTTTGATATTTTTTCAGAAGAACCTTTTTTTAGCAGTGGTGAAACTTTTGCTATTTTAAAAATATCTGGGAATACACCAGTTTTTAAAGAGAGGTTGAAAATTTTTGCCAAGGGGTTTGCTATGTGATGAGCATATGCTTTTAATATGAAATCACGTACTTCATCAAGACCACTTGACACTTTATTGCTTAATGATTTAATTTTACTTATAATTTCATTGGGGTTTGTTTCATACACATACATAGAAGCAGTCGAGATCACTGACTTACTGGAGAAACTTGGGACTGGTCCTTGACAGTGTACTTGAAGGAGGTCTTCAGCTAGTGAGGTGAAGTATTCATTGAATTTTTCCACAACTGAATTTGGGTCTGTGACTTTTGAGCCTTCTAGTGTTAATGATACATTCTTTTTCTTTGGCACTGAGCTACAAGTTTCTTTCTTTATAACTCTCCATGTGGATCTCATTTTGTTAGATGAGTTTCTTATCAAATTGTCATTCCACATATTTTTTGCCTCTTTGACTACTCTACCGTAGATTCTTTTGTAGGCTTTTCAATAATCTGCGAATTCTTGGGTTACTCTACATTTCTTACAAGAGTACTGCAAAAATCTGTTTCTCTCACTGGAATTTTTTTTGCCTTTAATTACCCATTGCTTATTATTGTTAGGTTTTACTGTTTTTACTACTTTTGAAAATGCTACATTAAAATAGTGAAGAAAGATGCTCTGAAAACTCATGTACATGCTATCAACATTGTTCTGAGTGGTGACGCTTTCCCAGTTTTCCTTCGCCAGTAAGAGATTAAAAATTCTAATGTTATCTTCAGAAAAGGTTCTTTTTTTCAACTACTTTTCCGGAACTGTTACTACTTATTGGCATTTCTATACACAGCAGCTGTGCCTCATGATCACTATAACCCATGCTCAGTACTCTGCTTGTGAATCTGTAAGTTGTTTCTGAGATGAATATTTGGTCAATAATGGAATTTGTGCATTCTGTTAATCTTGTTGGACAGTGTATTGTGGGGATCATATTGAATGTGTTGGTCATATTTATCAAAGCATCTCTGCTGCTGCTGTCTTTTGAAAAATCAATATTGAAATCCCCACAAAGCACTATCTTCATATTTAGTGTACTGATCCTGTTCAGCAGAACCTCTAGTTTATTCATGGAGACTGACAGGTTTCCACTTGGTGCTCTGTCTATGTTAATAACTATGAAATTAAGCTCTGGCAGTTTGGTAATGGAAAGTTCAAAGTCTTTTTCAATTGAGTCAATATAACTTTTACTGACATCACAGAACTTTATTTGTTCTTTCACAAAGATAGCAGAGCCACCATGTTTGGAAAACTCTTGGCTAAAATGACTTGCTAATCTATATCCTGAGACTGAGGTTAATTTTACTTCGTCATTTTGTAGCCAATGTTCAGTAATGCAAATTATGTCTATGTTTAGTGCATACTGGAGTAGTGCTTCAAACATGGAAATTTTATTTGTGAGTGACTGAACATTATGGTGTAGTATAGCAAAATCTGGGTATTTAGTAACTTTAGTTGATACGGTTTCTGATTCTTTATCTAATGGCATTTCTAATACAGCACTTACCCTAAAAAATTTTCTGTATCTTTCTTGTGTGTGGCTTCTGTTTGCTGGTGGCAATCAGCAGGTGAGTTAACTTCTGGAGCTTGTATAAGTTTTGCTTCATCCAAATCTGTCCTCATCGGTTTAAACCATTTCGTAATTTTCGTTTGGCTGACGACTTGATTGATTGTTTCTTGCCTAATCGGTTTAAACCACTTGGTAATTTGCGTTTGGCCGATGGCACAGCTTGGAACTCGTCTAAAGCACTTCTTAATCTCCATTTGTTTGTCACTTATACTTTTTACTTCACTCTTCTTCGAAATGCGAGTACATATTTTTTCGGCTAGTAATTTCTTTCCTGGCGTATTTAAATGAAGTCCATGGACTGTATGGAACCTTCGCTCCAATCTGTTTATGTCTACAATATCGACATTCTTAAAGTTAGTGCATATTTCAGTGATACACTCGTTTGCAACATTAATTTCGCGGTTCGCACACGACCAGGGTGGTAAATCATGACGATGCGGGATGTTCACAATGAGTACATTTGTGTGGCTTAAATTATTTAAACATTTCCTCATTTCTGTAATCACGTTGTGTGTCCCGTTTCTACAGACATCGTTTGATCCTCCTATTAACACGGCTAAATTGTCTTTATTCAAACTAGCTACGCCAGTTGATGTTAGGTCCGTTATTTCACTCAATGGAGCCCCTGGCTTTATGAAACCAGATGCCTTGAAACTACATGTTCTCATCAACATTGCGGAAATTTTACGGCCATGACTATCACATAACACACACTGTTTTGTGTTTCACACTTTTTGTAACCGGAGCATTTCAGATTCTTCTTCTCACCTTAGTGTTGTTTTTTTGCCGCACGTATTCTAAATGTTCTTCAGTTTTCAGTTTCGCTGGAGATACGTTTTTAATGTAGTTTCCTTTGTTGCATTGAAGTCTGTGGGAGTGTAGGTGTGCACACTTATTTTCGGAGTTATCAGAATATCTCCTGACGCAGTATTTTCACTGTTTGGCCTACTTACAACATGCAACAGTTTGCCTACTTTTTTTTCCAACTTTTCAACCCTTTCTGACGTGTTCACTGAATCCACGGCAGAAAGCACTTCAAAAGAGTTTTTTTGCACTAAATTTTCACTGTCTTTCACATCTTTTACCTTCTGAGTACAACTTCCTTCAGTCATTCTCTTCCATTTTCCCGAGACCGAGTCTTCTTTCTTCATTAGCATCTCACGTTTTTCAGATTGTAGTTTACTTATTTCCACCTTTTGAGCGTCTATTGTAAACTGTTGACTGGATATCCGTTCATTCAGCTTCTGTATTTCAGTCTTACAACTTGCACAAGTTTTCCTTTTACTACCGAAATTTATGTTTTTTCGTGGAGGCACATTATACACATCTAATCTTCAGCACTCTTCTGTAGCACCATATTTTGAAAGCTTCTATTCTCTTCTTGTCCAAACTATTTATCGCCCACATTTCACTTCCATACATGGCTACACTCCATACAAATACTTTCAGAAATGACTTCCTGACATTTAAATGTATACTCGATTTTAACAAATTTTTCTTGCCATTGCCAGTCTACATTTTATATCCTCTCTACTTCGACCATCATCAGTTATTTTGCTCCCCAAATAGCAAAACTCCTTTACTACTTTAAGTGTCTCATTTCCTAATCTAATTCCCACAGCATCACCCGACTTAATTCGACTACATTCCTTTATCCTCATTTTGCTTTTGTTGATCCTCCTTTCAAGATACTGTCCATTCCGTTCAACTGCTCTTCGAAGTCCTTTGCTGTCTCTGACACAATTACAATGTCACTGGCGAATCTCAAAGGTTTTATTTCTTCTCCATGGATTTTAATACCTACTCCGAACTTTTCTTTTGTTTCCTTTACTGCTTGCTCAATATACAGATTGAAGAGCCTCGGGGAGAGTCTACAACCCTGTCTCACTCCCTTCCCAACCACTGCTTCCCTTTCATGTCCCTCGACTCTTATAACTGTCATCTGCTTTCTGTACAAATTGTAAATAGCCTTTCGCTCCCTGTATTTTACCCCTGCCACCTTCAGAATTTGAAAGAGAGTATTCCAATCAACATTTTCAAAAGCTTTCTCTAAGTCTACAAATGCTAGACACATAGGTTTGCCTTTCCTTGATCTTTCTTCTAAGATAAGTCGTAGGGTCAGTATTGCCTCACGTGTTCCAACATTTCTACGGAATCCAAACTGATCTTCCCCGAGGTCGGATTCTATCAGTTTTTCCATTCGTCTGTAAAGAATTCGCATTAGTATTTGGCAGCTGTGACTTATTAAACTGATAGTTCGGTAATTTTCACATCTGTCAACACCTGCTTTCTTTGGGATTGGAATTATTATATTTTTCTTGAAGTCTGAGGGTATTTCGCCTGTCTCATACATCTTGCTCACCAGATGGTAGAGTTTTGTCAGGACTGGCTCTCCCAAGGTTGTCAGTAGTTCTAATGGAATGTTGTCTACTCTGGGTGCCTTGTTTCGACTCAGTTGTCTTTCACTGCTCTGTCAAACTCTTCACGCAGTATCATATCTCCCATTTCATCTTCATCTACATCCACTTCCATTTCCATAATATTGTCTTCAAGTACATCGCCCTTGTATAGACCCTCTATATATTCCTTCAACTTTTCTGCTTTCCCTTCTTTGCTTAGAACTGGGTTTCCATCAAAGCTCTTTATATTCATGCAAGTGGTTCTCCTTTCTCCAAAGGTCTCTTTAATTTTCCTGTAGGCAGTATCTATCTTACCCCTAGAGAGACAAGCCTCTACATCCTTACATTTGTCCTCTACCCATCCCTGCTTAGCCACTTTGCACTTCCTGTCGATCTCATTTTTGAGACGTTTGTATTCCTTTTTGCCTGCTTCATTTACTGCATTTTTATATTTTCTCCTTTCATCAATTAAATTCAACACTTCTTCTGTTACCCAAGGATTTCCACTAGCCCTCGTCTTTTTACCTATTTGATCCTCTGCTGCCTTTACTATTTTATCCCTCAAAACTATCCATTCTTCTTCTACTGTATTTCTTTCCCCCATTCCTGTAAATTGTTCCCTCATGCTCTCCCCGAAATCCCGTAAAACCTCTAGTTCTTTCAGTTTATCCAGGTCCCATCTCCTTAAATTCCCACCTTTTTGCAGTGTCTTAAGTTTTAATCTATAGTTCATAACCAATAGATTGTGGTCAGAGTCCAAATCTGCCCCTAGAAATGTCTTACAATTTAAAACCTGGTTCCTAAATCTCTGTCTTACCATTATATAATCTATCTGGTATCTTCTAGTATCTCCAGGGTTCTTCCATGTATACAACCTTCTTTCATGATTCTTGAACCAAGTGTTAGCTATGATTAAGTTATGCTTACACAAAATTCTACCAGGCGGCTTCCTCTTTCATTTCTTACCCCCAATCCATATTTACCTACTATGTTTCCTTCTCTCCCTTTTCCTACTCTCGAATTCCAGTCACCCATGACTATTAAATTTTCGTCTCCCTTCACTATCTGAATAATTTCTTTTATCTCATCAATTTCTTCATCATCTGCAGAGCTAGTTGGCATATAAACCTGCACTACTGAAGTAGGCGTGGGCTTCGTGTCTATCTTGGCCACAATAATGCGTTGACTATGCTGTTTGTAGTAGCTTACCAGCACTCCTATTTTTTTATTCATTATTAAACCTACTCCTGCATTACCCCTATTTGATTTTGTATTTATAACCGTGTATTCACCTGACCAAAACAATTGTTCCTTCTGCCACCGAACTTCACTAATTCCCACTATATCTAACTTTAACCTATCCATTTCCATTTTTAAATTTTCTAACCTACCTGCCCGATTAAGGGATCTGACATTCCATGCTCCGATCCGTAGAACGCTAGTTTTCTTTCTCCTGATAACGACGTCTTCCTGAGTAGTCCCCGCCCGGAAATCCGAATTGGGGACTATTTTACCTCCGGAAATATTTTACCCAAGAGGACGCCATCATCATTTAATCATACAGTAATGCTGCATGCCCTCGGGAAAAATTATGGCTGTAGTTTCCCCTTGCTTTCAGCCGTTCGCAGTACCAGAACAGCAAGGCCATTTTGGTTAGTATTACAAGGCCAGATCAGTCAATCATCCAGACTGTTGCCCCTGCAACTACTGAAAAGGCTGCTGCCCCTCTTCAGGAACTACACATTTGTCTGGCCTCTCAACAGATACCCCTCCATTGTGGTTGCACCTATGGCACGGCTATCTGTATTGTTGAGGCACGCAAGCCTCCCCACCAACGGCAAGGTCCATGGTTCATGGGGGGGAACAATAGCATAGGAAAATGTAAAACCAAGACCCATATTTTCAAAATTAAAAGTGACGGTAAAGCGATAGAAGATGCTCAACAGGTAGCCAATATATTCAATGAACATTATGTGAACATAGCCCTGAACCTTATTAAAAGTCTGTTCAATTCAATTAACAAAAACATAACAGTACCAACTCGTGAAAAGACAATGTTTCTGTACCCAGTAACAGAATGTGAAGTTACAAATGCTATTAATAAACTAAAAAATAAAATGTCTTGTGGTACTGACAGAATTCCAGAGAACGTAATCAAATTTAGTTCTACCAGTATAGATACTCACCTAACTGACATTATTAATACTTCTTTCAGGACAGGGGTGTTCCCATCAAAACTAAAACTCTCCATAACAAATCCACTTCATAAAAAGGATAGTACAGCTGACATAAATAATTATAGGCCAGTGTCATTATTGTCAGTTTTCTCTAAAGTAATTGAAAGAGTAACGTATGAAAGGCTAGCTGACTTCCTAAATAAAAATAAAATACTGACTAATGCTCAAAATGGGTTTAGAAAGAAGAAAGAACAGATCCACAGAAACGGCAGTCTTCCAATTCATGAAAATAGTTCTAAATGCCTTGGACAAGAACGAATTAAGCTGTGGAATATTCTCAGATTTATCTAAAGCATTTGATTTAATCAGCCATGACTTATTGCTTATGAAACTAGAATGTTATGGGGTCCAGGGACTTGCCTTCAAATGGCTCAAGTCTTATCTCTCTGATAGACAACAGCAAGTATAAATATGGCATGAAGGCAAAGAGTATCTTTCAGATTTCAAAAAAAAACTAGCTATGGAGTGCCCCAGGGTTCCGTGTTAGGCTCTCTGTTGTTCTTCGTGTACATAAACGATTTGCCAAACCATCCGGCAGTTGCAGAAACAACGATGATGTTCGCTGATGACACTAGCATTTTTATTAAAGGGATACACTGAGGATGGTCTACAGCAGAGTGTCTCTAGGACAATAAATGAGACAGGAAAATGGTTTAGTGATAATGCTTTGATCATAAATAACAATAAAACGGTATTGATGAATTTCAGTAATATTAAAAGTAAAGCTAGAAGAAGAGTAAAAGCCAAGTTAGGGAACTATGTTACTGCACAAGCTCCATACACAAAATTCCTCGGTATATGTGTGGACGAGCACTTGATATGGGAAAAGCGTCTAGAAGTTTTGAGTAAAAAATTACGTAAATGCTGCAATGTGCTAAGAATGCTTCAGGAATGCTGCAACACTGAATCATTTCTGTATGCCTATTATGCTTACATGAACAGTTTGCTTAGATATGGTGTGATCTTCTGGGGAAATACAGGTACGGCAAAACAAGCTTTAAAGACATAGAACAAACAATAGAAGACATTTAAAAATAACAAAGGAGAGAATATGGTGAACATAGATATAAAAAAGGGGGAACATCATGGAAAGCAATAGACAAAAAATGGGGTGACTGTAAAATGGAGATAAGAAACTGTTTAAAAGTAGCACACACAAAAAGCCACACACTGCGACAATTAAAAGAACACAAGGCACAGTATGACTGGAGCATAAAAGGTATTGACGGATGGCGTAGCATATAACAAACACTGACGGCGAACCTCAAGGCAGTACACAATTAAAATCACACCTCTTGACGCACAGGAGAAACAGCACTAAACACAACACTGATGTGGCACACTGACGATGATCAAAACGGAGGATCTTCCAGGCGGAAGGAGATGAGGGAGACCGGAAGAAGGGAGGGAGGGAGGGAGGGGAAGAGAGGGGGGAGATGGGCAGGGAGCGTGCTGGAGAGGGCCAGGTAGGGAGGGATGTATGGGGTGCAGGGTCTCAGGGGGGGGGGGGGGGGAGGAGGAGGAAAATCCGCTCTGGGAGAAGGAGGGGAGAGGAAAAAGGGGGCCCTGGGGGGGGGGAACAAGGCCAGGTTATAGTTGGAAGGAAGGGTAGATGTCACGGCGAAGTTCATCATCCGGGAGGGGGAGGCGCTGGAAATTGCCCTGATGAAGGAGATGGAGGGTGTGGAGGTGGAGAGAGGGAGGGATACAGTGATAGAGGCGTGGCAATGGGCGGGGGGTGGAGAGGAAGGAGGAAACCAGAGGGTGGGGGGATCAAGCCTGCGGACAAGGTAAAGGATGCGGAGATGTTGGAGGAACAGGAGGAGGTGGGGGAAGGGGATCAGTTCATACAGGAGCCGTGTGGGGGAAGAAAGGCGGATACGGGAGGCAAGGCGGAGCGCATGGCGTTCCAGGATTTGGAGGGAATTGTAAAAGCGGGTGGGGGCGGAGATCCAGGCAATGCTGGCATAACAGAGGACAGGACGGATGAGGGATTTGTAGGTGTGGAGGATGGTAGAAGGATGCAATCCCCATGTCCGGCCAGACAGGAGTTTCAGAAGGCAGAGGCGGGAATGGGCTTTCTGCTGGACGGTGTGGAGATGAGGGGTCCAGGTGAGGTGTCGGTCGAGGGTGAGGCCAAGGTATTTCAGGGAGCGGGTGAGCTGTATGGGACGACCATAAAAGGTGAGGTAGAAATCATGGAGGCGAAAGGAGCAAGTGGTGCGGCCTATGATGATTGCCTGGGTTTTGGAGGCGTTGAGACAGAGGAACCACTGGTTACACCAAGTGGTGAGCTGGTTAAGGTGCGTTTGGAGGGTACGTTGGGACCGTTGAAGGGTAGGATAGAGAGCCAGGAAGGCGATGTCATCAGCATATTGGAGAAGGTGGACTGGTGGGGGTGGCTTGGGCATATCAGCCGTATACAAGAGATAAAGGAGAGGGGAGAGGACAGAACCCTGGGGAACGCCAGCCGTGGGATAAAAGATACGGGAGTTGGTGTTGTGGAGTGACACAGGAAGGACGGTACGAGAGGAAGGAAGCGACCAGATGGACAAAATTGATAGGCAGGGCATAGGTTTGGAATTTAAAGAGGAGACCGGGATGCCATACTCGGTCATAGGCATTTTGGAGGTTAAGGGAAACAAAAATGGCGGAGCGACGGGAGTTGAGCTGGAGGGACAGAAGGTGAACGAGGTTTAGGAGTTGGTCTTCAGCAGAGAAGGAGGGTCGGAAGCCACACTGGGTAAGGGGGAGGAGGTGGTGTTGAGCAAGGTGCTAGTGGATACGGTGGGAGAGGATGGATTCAAAGACCTTACTGAAGATGGAGGTGAGGCAGATGGGACGATAGGAAGACGCGGCAGAAGGGGTTTGTTGGGTTTGAGGAATAAGAGGACGTGGGAGGTCTTCCACAGGTCAGAGTAGAAGCCAGTAGAGAGGATGACATTATAGAGATGGGCGAGGACAGTCGGGAAGGAATAGGGGCTTTCTTGAAGGTGACGGTAGGTGATACAGTCGTGACCAGGGGCCGTGTTGCGTTTGGACCAGAGGATAAGTTTAATGTCTTGTGCTGTGATGGGAGTGTTTATGAAAGGGGTTCCCTGCAGAGTATCATGCAGGGAAATATGTAAAGAATTTAAAATAATAACTCCTCCTAACATATACATCTATGAATGTGTATGCTTTCTGAAAGCTCACCAGGAATTTTCAACATTAAATAATCAGGTTCATAACCATGAAACAAGGAAAAAGGATAATTTTTCACAGAGACACCCACAAAGGAGCACTCTACCAAAAAAGTGTAAACTACCAGCCCAAAATACTTTCTAGTGCATTGCCTTCTACAATAAAGAAAATTAAAGAATTCCATAAATTCAAGGTAGATCTTAAACAATTTTTACTAACACATAGTTTTTATAGCATTGAAGAATATCTGAATATGGAAAAGTAATATTATTTATATATACTGATATAAAATATTTGTATTTATTATCCAAGTTTTTGAAACAAATTAAAGATAAGAAACTATATTGTAATTGACTACATCCATACAATGTATATTGTTCACAGATGAATAAAGAGATTGACTGATTGATTGAACTGAAATTTCTGTTACAAAAAATCTCGTTAATCAAGACAGGAATCTGCTCTTCATTTTGCTTCGAAATCTTTATTGGAAGTTATAATTTGGAGGAAACAATTTTCTGGTTACAGAGCGGCTTTTATGGGGATTTAGATGTTCATTGCTACCATGGACTATGTAAGGAGATGGACTGAGACCCCCTGCCACAAGATGAAAGGGAAGAACATGCTTTCCAAAGTGTCGCATACTCACTACAGCCAGACAGGGCAAGAAAAAAAAGAGATTCTATAAAAAAAATTAATTACACAATTTCCCATGAGTTAAGCCCAATCTCAACTATGATATACCATAGCTCTCTATGGGGAAAAAAAGCGGCACCTAGTGGATAGCAGGAAACACAACTTGCATCACCACCATTCTATGTAGAAGTGATCCACAAAATTACTCTCCAGTATCACTGACATCCACCTCTTCAGATTATTAGAATATATTCTTTGCTCAACCATAATGAGGTATTTCAAACAGAATTACCTCCTCCATGTTGATCAGTACAGAGCACAGCTTCCAAGAACGCGGATCATCAAAACAATTACGTGAATGCAGCTTTTCGTACCTTCTGAAACACATTTGACTCAGCAGAACACCAATGCATATTAACAAAACTACAGTCCTATTGGGTAGTATATAAAATTTCTGACTACAATGAGGATTTGTTGGTCAGGAGGACACAGTATATCTGCGACGGAGAGTTATTGATGGATGAAGAAATAACTTCACGTGTGCCACAGGAAACTGTGTTGCAACCTTACAATGCCTGGCTGAAAACATTAATAGTAACCTCAGATATTTTGCACATCTATAGTAATCTATAATTAAGTACTATCTAAGAAACCCTGCACAAATATCCATGTGTATTTATTTTGACAGCATTTCAATGTGACACAAGGCTGGCAACTTGCTTTAAATGTTCGGAAATATACGACTGAACTCCACAAAATGTAAGAACATAGCATCAATGAGTCACAACTGGAGTAACACAACCCACGCAAATACATGGGAGCTTCTATTACATAATGGAGATTCTAGGTTGGAATATCAACAATATAAGGAAAAGATAGATTGGCACTTACTGTAAAAATGACACATTAAGATGCCGACAGGAACAATGAAAATACACTTACGCATTAGCTTTCGGTCATAGCCTTCATCAAAAATAGAAACACACATATTCTGGTTCGAGCTGCCGGAGATGGCGGTCATGTGTGTGTGTGTTTCCTTTTCTGATGAAGCCTGCGACCGAAAGCTAATGTGTAATTCTCTTTTTGCTGTTCCTGTCTGCGACTTAACATGTCATCTTTACAGTAAGCAGCAATCTATTTTTTCCCTTATATTGGATCTGTTATTAAGTACAAGAATATATTAGCTGGCAATATTTTGTCATTCATATTCTGTATAATCTGACATAAAAGTTGAAAAACAGTATGTTCTCTGGAAAGAAACTTTGGAAATCTGAATTTTGACCAAGAATTGTACACAGTGTTTCAAAGTGACCTTTACAGTGTTGATCACACACCTGGCTGCCCTCAGGTTTTCATTACATGCATGATACACAGTCCTGTAACAAGTGCATTTTGTTGATGGATGTAGAATACATAAAATACATATATACATACATTAATCCTTGTTCCATAGATCATGAATACGACATTTCGTAATGATGTGGACGTGTCACTTCAACATAAGTTTTCTTTACCCAAAATAATTAATTAATTTTTTTTCAGTTACTACTTCATATCTAAGAATTCATCTATTAAGTAGAAGGAGTTGTCATTCAGAAATTCTTTTAATTTGCTTTTAAATGTTGGTTGGCTATATGTCAGACTTTTAATACTATTTGGCAAATGACCAACGATTTTTGTGGCAGCATAATTCACCACTTTCTGTGCCAAAGTGAGATTTAATCCACTTTGGCACAGAAAGGGGTGAATTATGCTGCCACAAAATCTTTGGTCATTTGCCAAATAGTATTAAAAGTCTGACAGATAGCCAACCAACATTTAAAAGCAAATTAAAAGAATTTCTGAATGACAACTCCTTCTACTCAATAGACGAATTCTTAGATATGCCTTTAAATGTCCCAAGTACAGAAATTTAAGGGATTAAGGACAGGCGAACAAAGAGACCATGATATCAGACCACTTGGACCAATACATCACTCACTGAACATTTGTGTCAGACACTATAGTACAGGGTGCAGAAAGTGAGGTGGTACCCTGTGATTCATAAGCCACATCCACTGTCTTTCTACAATGGTAACACTCTTCAATAGTGCAAGTAATCTGACACGCACAAATTAGTGATAAATAATGAACTATTAATCTGCTTGCTAAATGTATGTTCCCATAAGTCAGTCGCTTCCAATTCCTACTCACAAATTGATACTGAAGTGAAACTGATGCCTTGCTTCCAAGCTCACTCTAGGATTTGCATCTGCCCACACATGGCTATTGTGGTAAAATATCATTGAACTCTATACAAATCACACCTTATCCATCAACAAAACAAAAGCTGTGAACTGCAGATTTACACTTATTAGAATCCACAGTCAGATCAGTAATCTGGCATGGTGGTCTTATGGTCTGACAGCTTACACACACTGCAATGGACATGATAAGTAACTGCTTATGCAGAACAGGACGCTTAACAAGTGTGGTTTAGATGCCTTTAACAGCTTCAATTCTCCATGCACTGGCTTCAGCATCATCTGTGACTTGCCACAACATTCACACCTCCATAAAAGGCATGCGAAATATGTGATGTCAACTATGATTCCTTCTCTTTGTTATAAATGATCCATGTCTGAAAGCTACTGGAACAACATTTTTTCATATGTAATGGGACCTCAGGATATTTAATTTCACAATTATATTTTAACTCCAAACAATCGCCAATTTTGTGCGATGGCAGCACAAACTCTAAACAATACATATTGAATGGCTGATGTATGAGACTGTTCCAAGTCTTACGAAGGACCACACTCGAAAACTATATAAAGACACAAACAAACACAATCAATAAGAAATGAACAACTGACATCCCCAAAGCAAGTAAAATGCCCCACACCTCAACAACTACATTTTTCCTGATGTGTGTTTATATGACTTTTTCATAGTTTTGTACAGTGCTATTCCTGTAAAAATATGGGATATCTAAAAAAAAAGAGCCTTTTTATGTACTTTCACTAAGACATCTACTGAATACAAAAGTGTGTGTGTAAGTGTTAAAAGGTTTTTATGAAACTCACCATTTTCTGATTTCCTGACAGGCACAATCAAATACGAATGATCTCTTCTTTCCTGGTCGACACACATGAAGGGCTTTACAATGTTCAGCACCTTACGAAAAATAAACTGATGGAATTCTTCACAATGACATATTTCCTCTTTACTTAATGTGTACAGTTTGTGAGTGTTCCTCACTGTTACTTTGAGTTTCCCTTCTGAAGAATATAATGGAAATAGAAAGTCCTGAAATGAGAACAATTTACCTTTAGAGGAAATGTTTACCCCATTTCCCTTATTACAACTAACAATACAATCACAAACACCGTATTACTGATGATGATGGTGGTGATGGTGAAGATGATGACAATGATGAAATGAGTCATAAAATCTTTGTTAGAAGCACATTCTTTGGTATATTTGTGCACACATTCACCCTCATCAAAACCTGAAACTGTGAATACTTCCTTTTCCGTACAGTTATAGTACAAATACATTAATCTGGGTACCACTGGAGGGTATTAGCGAAGTCAATTGACATGAACTGAAATAACAGGAATCCTTCAACCCTCCCACTCCTGCACCAGAGAAGAGGGCACAAAAGTGTCAGAGCAATTAACAAAAGTAGCACAACTTCTTTCTGTGTGTTTTACACGTGAATGAATATAAATCAGTCACATGTATACACTAAAGGTATGAACTTAAAATTTAATGAAAAGTAAAAGTTCGATGGATTTGTCACAGATCAACAATAAACGCTCAACTATAGAAATATATTATAAGCAGTAATACACAAAAAATATCTCTGAAGCACCAAACATGTGAGAAACTGTCATATGAGTGTAGCTCACTATTCACCATATGGTGCTGGGCAACAGACGTGAGCATACAAATGTCAGCAAATTGTTCAATTATTGAGTCAGGAGAATTTTGTTTCTGTACCGTTCGTTTACAATTGGCTGAAAAAGAGATAGAGATACTTTGGATAAAAAGACCCTTGTTTTTAACACAGTGAAATTCTACAGAAACAGCTTCACTTTAAATAATAATAAAATACTATCTTCTAAGGTTGAACATCACAGTGCCATACAGAACATGATCCTACTGAAGGTGGTATGCCACTGTCTTCTTTCAAACTTGATCCTACTTACTCAGACAGTTATAAGGAAACCTACAGCTTAATATGGGCTCTCTATCATGTTGTGTTTTGGCATTTCTTTCTGTTAACAAAACATTATCAGTGAAGAAAATAACAGAAAAAATATTAGGGCCGACTGGGGACTGAACCCTGGATTTTTCCATGGTAGTCTCACAATTAGCTGCTTACTTTTTATTGACTGTAGATTACTCTGTGCTCATCTAAAAATTATTTTATGACATGTTTACAGAACATGATGATTATTGTTTAGATTTATCTTGTAGCAGATGTGGGTCCACATTTAAATTCAGATTATTTATATGCAACGGAAGAAATGGTGTCTCATTACTGCCTGTTGTACATACCATATATTTTTAGATTATACTCTCACATATATTTAATAACTATATATTTTAAGTTTTACAGTGGAGTAATTAATGCTCAACTGTTTGAAGATTACTTGGAAAAGAAATGGCCCCTCTGTTGGGCAAGTCTCTAACGCCATACTTTTCAAGCTTGATCAGAAAAATCTCATCAAAACCTTTGATCATGAAGAATGTCAAAGTCCATTAAAATTCATATTATTTCTCTTTTATCTTATGGGTTTAGCATGCAGTTAATGCACTCTTGGACAGCAGTTATCAATGATCTCTCATTTCTGAATCCAATTTATTCCTTACATAAGATTTTATGTTTGTTTTTAAATTACATAAGTTTGTCGTGTATAAATTTGGAATGCATGAAATAATCATACAGTAATAGGAATGTAGTAATTTATGTTTTTGCTCTCACTTTTCTATAAATTGGAATTACCTTCAGCTAAGTAAAACTGACTGCTTCAAATGAGTAATCACAGAGTGTCATTGTGGTAATACTATCAATGCCTGCAGAGTATAAACTTTTAAATTATTTTATTCCATTTGCTACTTCATTTTATGTGGCAGTACTGATCTGCATTGACTAACTAGATGTGTTTCTTTTACAGTTGTCACATTGACTATTTTAATTAATTTTTGACCTTTTCATATTTTCCGTACCACCAGCAAGGAAGTTATTTATGTGCCCATTGCTTTTAATGGCATATAAAATTTTTATTTGTATCTGATTGTGTTGCATTTTTACATGATGAACCGTTTGCAACAATTTGTTTTTATTTTCTGTGACATTTCACACACCCTTACTTTATCTGTTGAATTATATAATATGTATTCACCATTACGCATTAATTTTGATTTTCTAATTGTTTTGTGTAGCATTTAATTTGTTGTTTTGCACAATAAAGTTGTCCTTAAACAGAAGGTTGGTTTGAACAACACAATGCTTTACTGGTTCTATTGGAAGCAGTATGCCATTGCCTTCCTCTGACCTTCCAATTGACTTACTCATCTGGTTAGAGGGTGACAAATTGTGTAACATGGTGTATATTGAGGTCTGTTTAAAAAATTCTGGAACATTCATAATTTCACACCAATGGTGTGTAGGTGTAAAATGCAGTTGGCATCCCTGCACACGCCCATGTTTAATATTTAACTGCCAGAAGTTTCACTGTTGTATGCCTGTTAGTTATTGTTCAGCACTCTATTGAGTAGAATGTTGTGTTACACAGTTTGCGAATTTCGAGCTAGAGGAGTAATGTGTCTGCATTAAATTTTGCATGAAACCCTTTACAGAGACACATCAAATGATGTAGGAAGCCTATGGTGATGAGTGCTTAAGCCTTATTAGGTGTTACAAATGGCTGGCATAGTTTAAAAATGGCTGAATGGAAGTTAAGGATGACCCTCATTCAGGACAACCTTCGATGTCTACCAACGACACTTGTGCAGGTATGTCAATGAAACTGTGTATGCCAATCGAAGACTGACTGAGAGATTGCAGAAGAATGTAACATTTCAGTTGGATCAAGTAACGAAATCCTGACACATCACCTCGGAATGCAACATGTTGCCATCAAGTTCGTCCCATGGCTCACGAGTCAAGACGAGAAAGACTTTCGCCTTGCAATCTTTGAACAGCTTTTGGATCACGCAAATGAGAATGAGATGTTTCTCAAGAGAATCATAACTGGTGATGAGGTGTTGGTCTATGATTATGATATTCAGAAAAAGGTTCAGTCTTCATAATGGGTTGGGCAAGATTCTTCTAGACCAAAAAAATCTCATCAGGTTAGGTCAAATATCAAAGCTGATAAGTTTTCTTTGACTTTGAAGAATTTGTTCAGCAAGAATTCGTGAAACAGGGACAAACTGTTAATCAATGGTACTATTAGGACATGTTGTGATGCCTGCGAGAAAATGTGAGAAGGAAACAGCATGAAAAGTGGCTCTTGCATCATGACAATGCATCTGCATATTCATCCCTGTTGGTGCTTGACTATTGTACAAAAAACAAAATCACTGTGCTGCCTCATCCTCCGTACTCTCCAGACCAGGGCCCCTGCAGATTCCCCCCCCCCCCCCCCCCCCCCCCCCAGTTGAAAACACCACTGCAAGGACAAAGATTTGCAGTGATAGTCAAGATAAAAGAAAATTCTCAGAAGGCACTCCGCTATCCAGCAAGTGGTGTACCAGGACTGCTCCCTGAAGTGGGAACAGTGTTAAGAGCGGTGTATCATTTGTGGAGGAGAGTACTTTGAAGGAGACCATGCGCAGTAAGCGAAAGGTAAGTAAAGAAAAATTTTGTCGACAAAGTTCCAGAATTTTTTGAACAGATCTAGTATATGCAGACTGGGCCAACAAATGAAAATTTGTACCAAGGTCAGAATTCAAACCTGGGTCTTCTGTGCACTAGGCAGATGTGCTAGCCACTATGCCTCTTGTATAAAAGCACACAAATTAGATCTGTCTTGGTATTTTACTGCACCTGGATTATCTAAGGATACAATGCTAAAAATGACTGGACAACCACTAGAATTTGATTAGGATATGATTCTAATAGTTGAGAATAGCTTCAGCCTGCACATATATATCATGGATGTTTGAGACTTGAAAAGGTCTCTGGAACCGTATTGTTTCATTTGATTAAACCACCTACATGTGAGTTCTGGCAGGATCCCCATTTAATTTGATGCTAATGTGCTATTAAAAACAGATGGAGAGCTTCTGCAATGCTGTTTGAGTTTAGGATGATACCTAATCAGAAGAGTCAAGAGTGGGAATTTGGATTGAGGAGGGAGGCATGCTATAGTAGTCCTGGCAGTTTAACAAAGCCACTGTGCCAGGGTGGTGTAATGGTTATCGCATCTGTGTAGTGAACAGGAGACCCGGGTTTGAATCGCAGCCATGGTACAAATTTTCATTTATCGCTTCAGCCTGCATCCTGCATATGTAAATCATATATGTTTGAGACTTGATACAGTTTCTGAAACTATATAGTTTCATTTACCATGGATTCCAAACTACAGTGCAGCTTGGCACTTTTCACATCAACAAGTCCCTAGCAGAAGTAAAAGAAGTAATGAAATCAGAAAAAATACAAGGAAGAAGTGAGGATTGACGGTCAGAACTTAGTATGTGTAATCTGACATTCACCAACATAGCCAGCAAGTCATGTCTCTGTGTAACCCATATGAGGATTTATTAAGTTATATAATTTAAGGGTTAGTCTTTTCTTCTTGTTGTGACAGTGCCACGACATTTAACAGTGCCGCCACGACAGTACGCGCAAACGGCAATAGAAGCGCACCGCAACTCGGCTGAGCGCGGGAGCGCCACCTAGCTACGAACGGCGCCGGCCGCATGTCACGGCACGGCAGTCGAATAAGAGATACTGAGTTGTTATCATGTAACAAGCTATTGTTTCTAAGTGAGTGTGTTTGAATATCCACGCAATTATTGGTGATTAAAGGTTATAATACTTATTGGCGACGAGGTCGGATATTTTCACTGCGTTGTGGATTAGTGTGTTCGTGACGGGGCAGACATGAAACAGCTTATGCAAGCGCTCATTGTACAACAAACACAGCTGACGGCTGCTATTCAGGCACAACAAACACAGCTGACGGCTGCTATTCAGGTATTGTCGACGTCGCTTACTCATCGTCTGTCTTCCTCTTCTCCGCCTCCATTCCCTCATTACGAGGAGGCCGCTGAAGATTGGGAGGATTATGAAAAGCGTTTGCGGCAACACTTTTTGGCTTTCGGCGTTGTCGATGCTCCTATGTGTAAGTCGTTATTTCTACCTTGGATTTCCCCATGGATCTATCAGCTGCTATCTCAATTAGCCCCTCTGCGGGAACCTGCCTCTCTGTCCTTCCAAGAAATGTGTGACTTATTGTCTAACTATTACTGAAAAAACACCCATGTCGTTGCCGCCCGCGTGGCATTCTACCGGCGTCGTAAACAGCCCCATCAATTTTACCGGGCTTGGGTGGCGGAACTACATGGTCTGAGTAGGAAATGTCAGTTTGTCACGGACACTCATCATGAGTCTTATGCTGATTCAATGGTTAGGGATGCTATTCTATGGCTTGCTCCTGATAAAGAAGTTCGGTAATGTGCCCTAAAACTGCCAAACCCGTCGTTGTCGGAAGTTCTAAGCATCGCTCAATCCTTTGAAGTGTCTCATGCTGCTGGCGCGCAAATAGACACATGGTGTGATGTAGGCGCTGTACAGTCAACTTTCGACACGGACAATTTGCCTGTTTCACAGGAGAACGAAGATGTGGCGGTGGTTCACTCGCGTAAACAACGTCGCATTGGGCCGCAACGCTCGTAGCGAAAACAGCAACCACAGACGCAGGTTCGTTCCGCACTTCCTTCTTGTCCACATTGTCTCGTACAGCATGACAGGGCCGCATGTCCAAAACGTTGGGCCACGTGTAATTCATGTAGGAAAAAAGGCCACATTGCTTCTGTGTGTCAGTCCCCTAAAGTTCCTGTTGACAAGGACGAGGCATCGGACATGGATGTTAACTGTGTGCTTTCTCAAACAAATAAGTTGTTTGTTACTGTTCGTGTTCTGGATAAAGACATTCGCATGCAAGTGGACACTGGCTCTGCAGTAACTCTCATTAATTCTCGCACGTATTTGGAGTTGGGCTCCCCTCCCTTGTCTCCAGTTACGCGAAATCTGAGAACTAATAATAAACAGTAAATTCCTATCATTGGCCAGTTTGATGCTTCCACTGCCTACAAGTCTGTTGTTAGGTCCCTCACGTTTTATGTGGTGGATCATGCGGGCACTGAAAACCTGTTCGGTTATGATGCTTTCCAGTTGTTCGGGTTCTCCATTGATGATGATATGCACCTCATATCTGAGGATATTCCGTATCAACAGCTGGATGGATTGTGTTCTGAATTTTCGTCCGTGTTCTCTGCTGGTCTGGGTCGTGCCAAGGATTTTGAAGCCCACATTACTCTTAAACCTACAGCTTGCCCTAAGTTTTTCCAAGCACGCCCTATTCCGGTGGTGTTGCGTGCACCTGTCAAGGCTGAGATAGACAGGTTAACAGCTTCAGGGATTATCCTTCCTGTTACCTCCAGCGAATGGGCATCGCCAATCATGGTGGTTTCTAAACCAAACGGGAGTCTGCGACTGTGTGGTGATTTTAAAGCCACTGTCAACGCTCAGAGCCTCATCGACACTTATCCTCTTCCCCGTCCTGAGGAGTTATTTACCAAGCCCGCTGGGGGCCAGTTCTTTACCAAACTTGACTTATCGGAGGCGTACCATCAGTTGCCGTTGGATGCTTCTTCCAAGGAATTTCTCGTCATCAACACTCCTTGTGGGTTGTATCAGTACCAGCAGTTACCATTTGGCGTCGCTAGCGTGCCGGCCATTTTTCAGCAGTTTTTGGAACAGCTCACAGCTTCCGTTCCCAGCTGCATAAACTATCTGGATGACATTGTTGTCACGGGGGCCTCCACTGAGGAGCACCTTCGCAATTTGCGTTCCCTGTTTTGGGTTTTGCATTCGGCTGGGTTGAGGTTCAATCTGGACAAGTCACAGTTCTTCCAACCCTCCATTGTGTATCTTGGTTTCCACTTGTCGCGTGAGGGTATACGTCCTCTAAGTCAGCACATTGCGGCCATTAACGCTCTACCCCGGCCGTCTACGGTCAAAGAACTTCAGGCGTTTCTCAGCAAGATTGCTTATTATCACAAATTCATTCCATCCACGGCGGTGGTAGCTCATCCTCTGCATCAGCTGTTATGCAAGAACGTCCCTTTCTGTTGGTCCGACGAGTGTGAGCAGGCTTTTGTGCGCCTGAAGGCTCATTTGCAGTTGGCGCCTTGCCTTGCCACATTCCGTCCGGGTCAGCACTTGGTTCTGGTGACTGCCGCGTCACAGTATGGCCTACGGGCTGTTCTCGCCCATCGGTATGAGGATGGGTCGGAACGACCCATCGTCTATGCTTCCAAGACCCTCAACGATGCGCAACGGCGTTACTCTCAAATCGAAAAGGAGGCGCTCGCTATCATTTATCTCTAAAAAAGTTCAGCGTTTTTTTGTATGGTTCTAAGTTTCACCTCAACACCGACCAGAAGCCGCTGGTCTCTCTGATCAGCCCCTCGGCGTCGCTTCCGGATAAGGCAGCTCACCGCCTGCAACGTTGGGCCTTATACTTGTCTCGTTTTCACTATGAGATTCACTATCGCCCCACAGCCCAGCATGCCAACGCTGACGCATTGTCGCGATTGCCGATGGGCCCCGACCCGGTTTTCGATCGTGATGAACTACTCTGTTTCCACATTGATGAGGAAGAACGTCGTGCGGTCGAGGGTTTTCCACTTACAGGTTTGCAGGTCGCGTCGGCTACTGCGCGGGATCCGGTCCTGCGTCAGGTGATCGGTTTTGTTCAACGGGGTTGGCCGGACAGGATCAAGGGCCGGGCATCGGATCCCCTTTGCAACTACCATGCCTTGTGCCTTCCTCTGTATGTTCATGATGGTGTTGTTCTTCTGGTCACGGATGGCGCCTCTCCACGGGTCGTGGTGCCAGCCTCTCTTCGCAAAGATGTTCTCAAACTGTTGCATGAAGGCCATTGGGATATTTCTCGGGCTAAGTCCCTGGCCCGCAGGCACGTTTATTGGCCAGGTATTGATTCGGACATCGCCCACATGGTTGCTGCGTGTGGTCAGTGTGCTCAACAACTGGCTGCACCTCGTACAATGCCCTCTCCGTGGCCTGATCCAGCACAGCCATGGGAACGGGTGTACAATGACTTTGCCGGCCCCTTCCTCGGTACTTATTGGCTACTGTTGATTGACGCCTTCTCGAAGTTTCCGTTTGTTGTTCAATGTCCGTCGAACATCACTGTGGCGACGACGCTGGCTTTGTCCAAAATCTTTGCGCTAGAAGGTCTTCCATCCACAATCGTCACGGACAATGGCCCTCAGTTTTCTTCGCAGGCCTTCCGTGATTTTTGTACTGGACAAGGGATTCATCATGTTACGGCACCGCCCTTCCATCCGCAATCGAATGGGGAGGTCGAGCGCCTTGTCCGCACTTTCAAAAGCCAGATGAAAAAATTCCTTAGTGATTTTTCCACAGATGACGCTCTGCTGCAATTTCTGAGTTCTTATCGTTTCACGCCTGTGGGTGATCACAGCCCTGCTGAACTCTTGCATGGCCACCAACCGCGCACTCTACTGCACCTGCTTCACCCTGTCAGGCCTTGTGCTGTGTCCCCTAGTGCGGGAAAATACTCGGTGGGCGCCGACGTGTGGGCACAAGGGTATGGATCTCGCCCTAAATGGATTCCAGGGGTGGTCAAGGCTCTTTGCGGCCGCCGGCTTTGTGAAATACGTACGGACGACGGCATGGTTGTTCGCCATTATGATCAGATGCGCCCACGAGTGGTGGCCACGCCGGTGCCACCGCCCCTTCCTTCGCCTCCACCAGCCCGAGAAGCCAGTCCTGTCGCTGCTACCGATCTACCGTATGTGTTGATGCCCCCGACGTCGCTATCACTTCCGAGTACGCCGGAGCCGGCCCCAGTCGCGGCGCCGCCTTCTCCGGGACCCATCTCGCTGGAGCACACCGCCAGGTCCACGACACCTATGGATGCTGCTCCAGAGTTTTCAGCCATCATCTCGTCCAGGAGGCACGTGCCACGCACGAGCTTCCGTCCTGGACATTTTCGACCATACTCTCATGTCTCTCCGCAGGATCTTGTCGGGGCCTCACAAGAGGCCATGGATGTCTCCGCACTGTCCATGTTTCCAAGGAAGTGAGAGTTTTTTTTTTTTTTTTTTTTTTCAAGGGGGGAAAAGTGTTGTGACAGTGCCACGACATTTAACAGTGCCGCCACGATAGTACGCGCAAACGGCGATAGAGGCGCAAACGGCGATAGAGGCTCTCCGCAACTCGGCTGAGCACGGGAGCGCCACCTAGCTACGAACGGCGCCGGCCGCATGTCACAGCACTGCAGTCGAATAAGAGATACTGAGTTGTTATCATGTAACGAGCTATTGTTTCTAAATGAGTGTGTTTGAATATCCACGCAATTATTGGTGATTAAAGGTTATAATACTTCCAACTTCAAATTTAATGTGTATCCAATTTATCATATGTTGTATCC